>NC_137046.1:61039911-61639911 GCF_032717465.1 Coenobita brevimanus | reverse complement strand
GCGAGGGTCGGGCGGCTTTCATGTAAGGACTCCAGACAAGCTAATCCGTCTCGCTGGGGAGGCGCCACCCTACGCACGGACGGAACACCATCCTAAGGGAACACGGAACACCATGGTAGGAGAACGCTGGCTCTTTACATTGCCTTGGCGTATCCTCCAGGCTTTGTCCTTGGTAGAAAGAAACCTACGTAGAGAAATGTTTACATGTTGCCTGACTCTCACTGTGCGTAAAGTAGCTGAAATTGTTTAAAATCGAACACGAGAAAATTGCGTCGTTCGTAAATGCGCTTTTGGTAAACTCGCTCTAATTACAGTTTCACGACATCGTACGTGCACCTTAAGTCAAGAAACTGTATGTAATATTCACTTTCAGCACATTTTGACATCAGGAGTATAAATTCACGCACTTCCCCAAACAAATAATACTGTAGATTGTCGGGAGCAGTACATCATTTACACTCTTTCCTCAGTCGAGATTTTAGAGCTTAAGGTTTCAGTGGGAAATGGATGACTAACACCAGCGACCCTTCCTAATCACGAAACAGGATTCATTTAGGAGAGTTATAATCAGAGGGTTTGTGGGGGACCATTTAAGGGGGGGGGGGAGGAGGTGTGCAGCGAGGAGGACCATAATTACCGGAGATGTGAGATTATAACTGCAAACACGAGAGGGTGTGTATCAGCGGAGGTGGTGGCTGTACTTCCTGCCTCGCCCCTCCTTTGCCACTCTCTCTCCTGCCTTACCATTTATTTTACTGCCGAGCCATTCAGTATACTGCCTCACACTCTCCTCTGCCTCACCACCCCCACTACTTGTCTCACTACTCCCACTTCTGCCTCACCACTCCCCCTATTGTCTCAGTACTCACACTCCTGCCTCACCACTTCCTCTATTGCTTCCTTACCGTTCACGTAACCAACTTGCCATCACTCTGATACCTCACCATTCACAATTACTGCCTCACCACTCACGCTGTTGCATTTCCATTTGGCCAGTTGCCTTGCTATTCACTCGTCTGCCTTAACCTTTCTTCATTTCCCTCGCCATTCTCTCACATGCCTTGCGTTTCCTTAATTTCCTTTGTCATTCATTCATTCATTCATTTGTCCTGCCATTCACGCAGTTACCTTGCCATTCAGCCATTTCTTGCTCTTGATTCATTTGTTTTGCCCTTGACCTTACTGGCTCTCCTATGCAATGACCTCCAGTCTTCCAAGCACAATGTGTCCAGGCATCTCGAAGTGAATGGATCTTGATTTCGTCTTTCATTTGTTTGGTGTCCTGTGGAAAAAGTGACAGCTCTTACTGTGATTATTTCTGCCTTTCACGTTTGAGAGAGAGAGAGAGAGAGAGAAAATCACTGCTGCCCCATCACTCATTTTGCTAACTAACTGCTCACCATTAGCATATTCAGATTTATTATTCCACTTATCACTGGAACATCTTATTAACTCACCATTCCGCTCACCAGAATATTTTACTGTTTATCATTCTTAGTTCACACTGTTCAGCCTACTGCTCATACTACTCACAATTCTTCATACTCAATGTACACACTACTCACCATTCTACTTCCTCACATCTCATTCTGCGTCCTCACACTACGCACTTCTCATCATTTTACCTACTCACTCCTCACCAGAATACGTTAACTACACACTTCATCCACCAGCCTTTCACCTCTCACTCCCCTCTTGCCTCACCTGTCTGCCTCGTCCCCTCACCACTCTCATTCCCTCAGTGACCTCAAGAATGTTACACGTGAAACCTTAACATGTTTCACCGTGAGGCAGGTCGCAGGTGTCATCCGAGGGGTCGATTACCATGTTTCACGCTTCCCTCAAAACCCGGAGTCGTGATTACTGAAACGTCGCCTCGAAGAATGATAAAACGCTTGTAAAATCTGTAATTAATATCTTCAGGACATTGACTTTCTTGGGGGTTAATATTCCTACCTGCAGGCCAACTTATTCAGCTTGGGATTGACCTGTCATATTCGTCACAACTCCTCCAGGGTAATGTGGCCCTTAGAATCGTGTATTGTTAACTAGCATATAATTCTTGAGTTGTTTCAGCCATAAGAGGGTTAATAGTATTTGCTCTCAAGCTCCCATGGTTCACTTCCAGAAGAATAAAATCGACTGGTGTTAGCTTGGATTGAGTACTAGAGTTGTTCCTATCTTGAGAAGGGTAAAGGAAATCTTCTCCCTACCACCGCTACAGCAACGTCGAAATTCCGGTGTCAGTGGGCGTGCATAAAGACATAAAGCAGGTCCCTGATTATGACGCCCACGAGAGCATCCTTCTCCATTATCGCTTCATAAATTTCCGCTCGTGTCATATTAGATGCAGCTTTCCTTTCGGGCCGGTGACTTGTTTTTTCTTCTTCCTTTTTTTTTTCTTTTCTTTTCCAGGTGGGATGTTGTAGTATATATCTCTTGGCCGCGTATTTGTTTGTGGGTAAATAAAAACAGTGTTGTGTTTATTCCTGCATAAATTTTCGCCATTCGCTCCGCTACGACCATGTGGAGCGTGTGTGTCTGTGTGAGTATGTGAATTTGTGTGTGTGCTTGCATATTCATACAAGCCCTTCTTGTTTGTATGTGCGTGCATATGTTTGCGTGAGCCTGTCACCGTGTAAAAGTCAGTGCATTTATTTATGTGCATATGTTGTCTGTTTTTAAGAGATGTGGTGTTTTGCGTTTGGTTTTATATTTCAAGGTCATGTTTTCGTTTGTCTTGATTTACGTTGTGGTTTTTGTTGTGAGGTTGAGTGAGGTTGATTTTACGTCCCATGGTCTTGTTTTCAGTCATGACTTTGTTTCTTCGTCAAGCTTGTACTTGCCCTTGGGTAGAGAGGCTGTATTTTGGGATCTGTTGTCCAGTAGTTTACACACACACACACACACACACACACACACACACACACACACACACACACACACACACACACACACACACACACACACACACACACACACACACACACACACACACACACACACACACACACACACACACACACACACACACACACACACACACACACAGCCACCTCATCCTGCCACAGACAAACAGCATACACCAGGGGTAGAGAATACAATGGCTAACTAAACATTAATTTATCTAGACAGTAACGTCGAGATGCACAACACTATCTTTGCTCGGCTGACCTTTTCTGACCGCGCTTGGGAGAGGGGAGAGAGGGGTACGAGTCACACTCCAACCCCCTCTCCTCCTCCCCTACCACTGCCCCCACCTACCTCTTTTTCCCCTCATCTCCCTTCTTTTCTCCGACCCCTTCCCACTCTCTTTTCTTCATTTCTCTGTCCATCCCTTCCCTTCCTTAACTTCTTCATCCCCTTCTTTCTTCGTCTCTCCACTTCTCCTTTACCACTGTCGTTCCCATCCACCTCTTCCTCATCCCGCTTCACTCTCCATCATGTCCCCTCCCCTCCTGTTCTCCCCCCCCCCCGTCTCTCTTCGTTTTCCTCTTTTCTCCCTCTGTCTCCCCTCTCCCTCTCTCCTTGCCTTACTTCACTTTTTCACCCTCTCTTCTTCCCACATCTCACTTTCCCTCCTTCTCTTCCTCAGTCGCTCTCCATTTTTTCCCCACTGTCTACCCTCTCCCTTCCCAACTCCTGTTTTTTCCTCATCCCTTTTCCTCTCGTCCTCTTCCCTTTCTTCATTTTGCTTGTCATCTCCTCTCCCTCTTCCCCTCCTTACACCTCTGCTGTTTCTCACTTTGACTTCCCTGATACCCCTTCCCTCCCCACTACCCCATACCTCCGTCTCTCATTTTTCTCACCCTTTCATTTTCAAGTTCTTCAGACTCCTCCCCCTCTCCCTAGTGTCCTTCATCTATTCATTTTTTTTTTTTTTACATTTTTTTCTCGTGCTATTCTACCTCTGAGCATTCTCCACTTCAGTAGTTCCATTACTTTTTATATGTGTTTTAAGATTTTAGTTAATTTCGATAATTTTTTGTCTTTTGACTGCTTAAGTCACTATGGCAGGTAACCACTTGTGACTTAAGATTTCAAGTGGAGAAGCTTTGCCAGCCTTAACTCCCTTTCTAGTGTACACCCCGTCTCTGCTCATTATTGAAATTCGTTTTTCTAGAGACATTCAAGTATTTACAGCTGGATTTGATATGGTCGTATTTGTCGTAATCAGTTGTAAGAAATGTATTCCATGTCCAGTTTTAATCCTGCTTGGCATTTCGGTTTCCCATGCGATATCAAACTACCGCGATTCAACTCGAACTGCCCTCGCCTTATCCAAAGAAGCTGGAGTGATGTGATCCCTCCTCTCATGTTTGCTAATGGCCTGATTATGGTGCAGACGAGGCCGCAAATCCTGTCTGATATCGTGTAAGCAGGAAAACAGAGCTTGTATTGTCTCGTTATGATGACAGGTATACGGTGAGATGATCATCTTGTTTCGGTAATAATCATCAGAATCATCTCACTCCGGAGGAAAAGTACAGCCCCGGAACTTGCTCTCGTTTTTATGACAGTTGCACGCCGAGATGATCTATTGCTTGAGTAATAAGCATCAAAATAATATCACTCAGCAAGGAAAATGCAGCTATGGGACTAGCACTCGTTTTTTTGACACTTGTAAGCTGAAATGATCTGTCGTTTTTCATAATAAGCCTCAGAATCATCAT
This sequence comes from Coenobita brevimanus, assembly GCF_032717465.1. Taxonomy (NCBI): domain Eukaryota; kingdom Metazoa; phylum Arthropoda; class Malacostraca; order Decapoda; family Coenobitidae; genus Coenobita; species Coenobita brevimanus. Next base: position 61,635,238 of record NC_137046.1, on the reverse strand, counting down.
CTCACTCAGAAAGAAAAATGAGGCCATGAAGCTTGCACTCGTTGTGATGATGGTGTATCTCGGGAGATGATCTGTTGTTTGAATAATAAGTATCAGAATTATCATCTCACGTAGGACGAAAAGATACAGTTCTTGACACTGTACTCGTTATTAGGACAGGTATAGTATGTGTTGGTCTATTGCTTGATCATAATAATCGAAATCAGCAAAGCAAGCAGTAAAATAATCATCTTACGTAGGAAATACAAGACTGCACATGAACTTGACCTAGTTATTGTGACAGGTATAATTCCGAGTTGATCTATCGTTTGAAAAATAATCATGGAAATCATATATGTTGTTTGAATACCAATAATCACCTAAACATCAAAGGAAGCATTAAAATCACCTTCTCGCATCGGAAATAAAATACAGCGCTGAACCTTGGCCTCGTAATTATGACAGCTACACTCCGAGTTGATGTACTGTTTGCGTACTAATCATAAGCATCACCGTAGCACATCCAGCGTCTTGCATTCAGGGCATTGTGTTAAGTATCACCCTGTCACCGCAAAGAACACGGAACTTCCTTGTAGACCCCGCACAGAATTTATAAAGATTTCTGAGGGAGTGTGTGTGTGATTGATTTGCTGATGCATTTTTCTTTACTTGTGTTTCAGTCAAGAATTTCCTAGACGAAGTAGAGTGAAAAAGCGAAATAAAATGATGGTATTATTATTATTAATTATTATTATTATTATTATTATTATTATTATTACAGTAGTCGTAGCAGTAGTAGTAGTATCATCATTATCATTAGTATCTCAGTGATTCACAGACGTGGAGGAATATTCATCGTAAAAGCTGGGTAGCATCCTTTTATAAATACAGGCATCCCTATTCATGAAGGATCTCGGCCAGCTTCTACGGAAAAAAAAAGTCCATAAAGCATTCGTTAGTAGGAGTCATTTTCCATTCTACAGTAGTTTTCGCTTTAGCCTTTTAAGACTTTGTTGACTCACTCCCAGCTAAGTAAAATGATCCTGGGTTAGCTGAAATGGAAAGCTATTTTTTTTCCGACCATGAGAAGGTTAATGGTGAGAGTATTAGCTTTCAGGTTCCTATGACTCACTCTCAACTAAAAAATAATAATAATATATGTCTGGGGTTAGCAGAGAATACTAGAGTTTGTTCGATCACGGGAGGGTTAATATTCACTCAGGTTGGTTGTAAAGTGTTTGGTAGCTCTATGGAGGTAGGTAAAAACAAAACCAAGCGTCTCGCACACAACTTGGACTCAATAAGCAAATGAATAGGATACCAAACTCATTAGAATTCACTCTAGTTTGGCAGTGCAGTGTTGGGTAGCTCTATGCATGACCAGGCAATGTAATAAATAACTGAAGAAAATACAATGAAGTGTTTTGTAGCTCTATGCCTGACCAGACAAGCCCACAAACAATGAAGAAATTGCAGTGAAGTTTTTGGTTGCATTATACTTGACTAAGCAATCCACAGACAACTTAAGACCCAAGAAGGTTTATGCATAGAGCCCCCGTGTCCTCAGGGAAGGTGCCGGCCCAGTTTCGCAAATCAGCGGGCGGGTTGAAGCTGTCATTAAGATCCTCCCAAGTGCTGTCATTACCAGAAATTACACCTGCTTAGGCCATAAACTTCGCCGTGGCTAAATTCAATATGCAGTGTATTAAGCTGGCTGGGAAGTGTATGCAATCTCGTACCAGGTGCCCCGGGAGTGCACTGCTGCATGTATATAACCCGGGAGTGTGCTATCGCCTTTATATATATATATATATATATATATATATATATATATATATATATATATATATATATATATATATATATATATACGCCTTAACCCTGTCACTTCACCATGATTGTATTTAACTGTATTATCGCTAACTCTAGAGTATATGATGAAATTCAGGACTGACTTCTTGTCATAAGAGGTTAAAAACTAGCTTCATATGATGGTGTAACTATTATGTTTTTACCACCTCCAGACGAATTTTTATAGCGTTAGCGGTTTTGAGGTGAAGGAATTAAGTATGTCATTTTCTACAATAAGAGTTAGTACCTTGTGATTTAATCTGCGGTACGGTCTCGATTAATAATTATTCTGCAGTTCTGAAACTCCAACCCATTTTCATTATTGTTGACTAGCTTAAGATTTCGTTGGCTTTGACAGCGTTTTGAGACTGTATAAAGAAACTAATGGGTTGACCTGTGACTTAATTGAGGTTTGAAGTCAATGGAACCTTTGTGTTGTGTAGACTTCAGCGCTACATCACCAGGCTTCAATGTTACACCACCCATCCGTCAGTTCAGGCATAATTTAATGAAGTACGCTTGACGGAGGGGGCTCAGTCGAAAACAGGAAGCGAGGCCCGGTTTTTCAAGAGGGAATGTGGGTTATGTTGATGCTGACTTGAGATTATAGATGCAAGAGTGACTTTCTTTCACATTGCAGTAATAAATAAATTCCTTCAAGACGATGATATCTTTTCGGTTTATTCTTGTTGTTGTTGTGGTATCAAGTTCAACAGAATGTGAACCCGGTGGACCGCGGGCTAAGCCTGAGTATCCCTTGCAGTCACCATCCTTTTTGGGGGGATGGGGAGGGGGCTGAGGGACCCTTGTATAACCAGTCTGCAACTAGACATTTTTATTCACATCCTTCGTAGTGAAAGGGCTAACAGTTTCCATGAATCCTCTTAGTGCCAAATCCCCCCAACTGAGTAAAATCGTCTGGTGGTAGAAGGAATACAGGACAAAAAAAAAAAAAAAAGCGTCCGTATGTACATAGGAATTGAAAGGTATTGCAGGATCACTCTAGGGTGCCCAGGGCGAGATGAACCAGGCAAGACATAAATGGCAGTATTCTTGTGGACGTAGGAGGCTCTCTTCTACTTTTTTACTGTCTCGTGCTTATTTTTCCACATGATGAGGATGATATGATGCTTGAGAGAGAGAGAGGGAATTTGTCTGTTTAAACACACACACACACACACACACACACACACACACACACACACACACACACACACACACACACACACTACACACTCACATACACAAATCTGGGACTTTTACGCCGAATACAATAGTTAATTATGGCATGCATGTTAGGAGAAGCGCATTAATTCCTCTTTTTAGCTTTTCAAATTGCGAGTCTTGATCGCATTGTTGTTTGTGTATCACTGTGTAACGCCCTGCCCAGTATCATTTTAAAAATATATATATTTTTTCCTCCCACGATTAGCCAAACTAAAATAAGACATAAACAAAATGCGCCCGCATCCGTAAATCATTGAAGGGGGAGTTATGCGCCAATATAGATAATGGTAATGTCTGGTCCGACGGGTTTACATTACAATTACAGCGATTCTCCACGTGGCATTACAAGCCCGGCATAACAAGGTAGGTAGGCTTGAGGGAGGGTGGAAAAAAAAGAAGGGAAAAAAAAAAAAGCTTTGCAGACGTTACAGGGTTTCGTATTTCCAAACTGTCTTGAGCTCAAGTGGCTTGTTTATATTTTTCTCCCCATTTATATAGCTGCCATACACTTCACATTCAAAGCTGTATGAGTATGCATGTGAAAATGTGCGAAAAACACACTAATTCTGATATCAGTTGCATCTAAGACGATTTATCCTGCAGATTAGTTAGGATCCTTAATAAATTCGAATCCACCTCCCCGGGGAGTGCTGACGTCGTGCGGATGTAAACACACACAGGCGCACGCAACACACACACGATTGATCTGGGGAAAAACTGGTAGCAACATCCCGAGGCGAGAGGTGGGGTGAGGTGAGGGAGGCAAGGGCTTGTTATTAGGGCAGGGCGTGAACAAGGCACGTGAGGCGCGACTTTTAACTGCGTCCTGCTCCCATGAACCACCAGGGTCACAGTCACTTAGCACTTTCAGACACGGTCATCCGAGTCCTACGCATACCCACAAGGACGAAAATTCCAAAATATATATATACAAGAAGGTGAAGGGATTCGCTTCCTATACTCATAGCACACACTTCATGTTTTGTGCTTCCCTATCCTATCCTATTCTTGAACAGCAACATTGCAAGCTTAGCGAAATTCGCCCTGATTGCAAATGAAAAATTCATGCACGGATGCGTTCATGAAACTGAAAGTGTTAACACTGTCAGGATCACACACGCTCAGGATCACACGATTTGATTTAAGCAAACTTTTGCCAGAGTGGCGTTTCATTTCAGTTTAAGCAAAACTATACCAGTTTAACGTTTTCTTACATTGATTGGCGTTTTCTCACTTTTCTTGGAAAGTTTTTGGTCGATGAACTTCAGATTTTGACACCACTTTATCCCTCCATGCATCTGAGAGCTAACACTAAATCAGGGTTACCTGGCAACTCAGTAAGGTAGAAAAGCACAGTCAGGCATCGACCAGCAACTTTTGGTCACTCAGGTAAATTCCCCTTTGGTTTAATGAATTGTTGCACATAGTGCCAGCGACAGAGATTTTGTAAGTTTAACTCTTCACTATTAACAATATTGTTGTTAATACCAGACTACTGCGTTCAGATTCTGGGGGATCTCTAAGTGAAGGACTAATGGAGATCGTCACCATAAGCTCAGAGACGTAGTCCATTTTTTTTTCTCTATTTCTGAGACTTTAAACAATGCTGCATGTTGTTAAATATCCTGTAGTAAATCTTTTAAAGCAATCTGTTCAGTACATCGCCTTGGCAACTGAATATAAATATGTTGCTCGTACCTCCACACTGTAAAAAAAAAAAAAAAAAAAAAAAAAAAAAAGAGTCCCTCTCATTTGGTCCATCAAGGCCAACTGAGTAACCTTGAGTACTTTTTTGTTCATGAGTAAAAAGACGCACCAGGCAGACTATAATTGTCATATGTATGCAGGTTATTCCGAAGCATCTCCACTGTTCACTGGTTCATAGGACTATTTGTTGTCATAAACTTCACCCCTCCATGGTCGAAACAGCCTTGGACTTACACCAGACGATTTTTTTCAGCTGAGATGGAGTCCTAGGAGCCAGAAATTGCAAAGTACGAAGCCTACAAGTTTTATATTTGTAAAGTTATTTGAAGTTTGTAATTATTGTGCATGAGAATAAGAAGCATGGATAACATATATACCTGTACAGTATGTATATATTTGTATACCTAAATAATGTGTTTACTGTGTATGAGACTGAGAAACACGTGTGTGTGTGTGTGTGTGTGTGTGTGTGTGTGTGTGTGTGTGTGTGTGTGTGTTTGCATAGAAACGCTTTGTAATATCAGGGTTTAAAGTTTATGATGTGACAAAGTATCATCCTTTAAGATATCGCGTTGATCAGTCTTATAAAAACTTAAGAACATGAGATGCACAACCTTGCTTAAGTTTTGTGTGTAGCCAACATGGATGGCGTTGTTGGCCTTGAGTCGTCAGTGCCTTCAGAAGGGATACTTCCTCCCCATCACTGCCCTTGTGGCGCGTCACGGCCTTTGCTTATCACACCTCGTATCATAAACAACCCAGCTTTAGTCTAAAATTATGAAGAGCTGGAAGAATGTGGTTAGGTTACATGGTGCCCAAAGTTGTTTAATCGAGCTTCCGTCATTCATATGTAGAGGGAGAGCCATAGTGAACTGGGATGTAGATATCTGAAGAGTTTTATGTGCATGATAAGGTTAATCGGCTCCTAAAGTTACTTAATCCAGCTACAGTCATGCATAGAGAGAGAGCTAGAGTGAAATTGGCTGTAAGGGATATGAATTGGATTGTAGGAGAGAGAAAAAGATCGTTCATTCCTTCTAATGTAATGGGTTTCCAGAGTGACCTTCTGCCTCAAGGACAATATCCAGGAGGAACGTGAAGGTGCACCTCGGTACTTGAACCTGAAGTGACCCCTTCTATCCGTGTTCGTGGCGGGAGCACACTTGGGCTATATTTATAAGCTGTCCTAAGCTTATATAACGTGTAAGATTGCTTTTATATGCGTGTGTCTTCACTTGTAGAGCCACGAAACCCTTCACAGTCAAATTAATGTAAAAAGTTGAGTCCTCGAAAAATAAAACGAGCTTACCAAATTTTCGTCATTAACTACTATGAAGACTCGTTTATCGTATAAATAAAGAGAAGAGACCTTTATAAATACGAGTCCAGAATACATCACAGCGGACAGATACGGCGCATTGTTGTCCTCCTCGACGCTCTTTATCAGGCAGAGTCATGGTCCTCTGTTCCAGGCTCGGTACGTCCGCTCAGGAGATCAGAGCAAGACAAGGCCCGTTCTTAATTTGCTTTATCTCTGCTTGTCTGATGGTCGGCCCAAGCACTACACGCAACCAGACTCGAACTAAAGGCTTTACTCCAGGAGGCATAGGTGGCTTTATAGTACAGCCGCGAGTAAAACTTCGCCATTTCTCTGTTATCTGACTCAGTGGAAGATTTAACGTATATTATTCTTATGTGATGGCAGTATGAAGCATACAGAAAATGAAATAAGAAGGGAGGATACCCCCTGTCATTTGGGGAGGAATGAAAGATGTGGAAGGCAGGACAGAGTTCTGGCTGAGGGTGGCCGGCGTTGGATATAGCCTACATTAAACCTACACTTTCTCATGTATGTTGTGCATATCCCCTCAATATCGACCTAGTCTGCATTAAAGACACAGAAGATATTGAAGTGTAAATTGGAGAATAAGTTGCTAAGAATAAGGTGTTACAAAAAATTCAAAGCCTCTAAGAATACCTCCCTAATGCACGCTTACTACGCCCTCCAGCCGCTTACTTGACAAGGCCAGATGCAATTCTTTTTTTTTTTCTTTTTTTTTCTTTGCTTCAGAAGGCATTTGTATTCAGTTACTTCCTCACTTTGAGTAGTAATGGGGATAAATGCTAAGACCAAGGTGCACTTTAAAGCCTTAATTGAAATATAAGAAGCTAAGTAGAGACGCTTGTGCTACAGAATAAATGGTCAATCACCGACTCCCCCATCCCCCAAAGAGAGAAAGAGAGAGAGAGAGTGAGAGAGAGAGGGGGGGGGGGAACAAAAACCAAATTAAAGTTAATCAGTGTTGTTCCTCCAGGCTTCATACCCCTTTCACCCCCGAAAAAAAACAAAAAAAAACATTGAAGTCCTCTAATCTTAGAACTTTTGCCTCGCTAGATTTTGCAAGACGGGAATGAGATTTTTTTTCCCAGTATGTACAGGTATTAAAAGTAATTACCAGAAAGTAGTAGACGAATTAGTGCCACATCATCACCGCCCTTTTACCACTTCAATCCGATCATGTGTTTCCTTATTTAATCTTAGCTGCCTCCGAGCGATGTTCTTAGCTGCCTCCGAGCGATGTTCTTAGCTGCTTCCTAGTGATATTCTTAGCTGCCTTTGAGTGATATTCTTAGCTGCCTCTGAGTGATATTCTTAGCTGCCTCTGAGTGACATTCTTAGCTGCCTCTGAGTGATATTCTTAGCTGCCTCCGAGTGATATTCTTAGCTGCCTCTGAGTGATATTCTTAGCTGCTTCCGAGTGATATTCTTAGCTGCCTCTGAGTGATATTCTTAGCTGCCTCCGAGTGATATTCTTAGCTCAGGAGAAATAATTTGTAGTTGCAGAGTTAGAAGACGTCTCCTGTGACCCTTTCACGGCCTAATTTCTCTCCCCAAGGTTGAGAAAATCGTCTGAAGGTAGCAAGAATAAAATGTTAAGTACGTGATAGATAGGGTATAAGGTAAAATGTCAAAGAAAAGAAAGCATGAAAAATTATCTTTGTACTGTGAGCTACTTTTTTCCAATCTCGATATATGGCGAAGAGTAATCTGCTACCGTAGTACTAATTAGAAAAAAAAAAAAGTGGATGACAGGACAATTGCCTCTAATTTTCGTCCAAGCAGTGTACGTTCATCTAAGCTCAAAATTATAGGTCCAATTATTACGGATGCGGTTCATGATCACAAGCGGAGTAGAGCAATTTTCTTTCTGGATTTATAAGGGGGGTCACTCGTGTCTAACAACTTTACATCCATTCTTCTGGGAAATTATTGAGGCCTTTGTTAACTGTAAAGCTAGGTTGTATTAATTTCTTGGACTGGGACATACAAACAGACTTACGATGAATTTCAGGTCGTAACTAGAAAGCAGTCAGAGAGCGCCTACCTGCACCAGTGTCATTGCCATTAAAAAGGATCCGGATTCAGATCCGTGGAGATAGGATTCGGATCCCCCTCCCCCAAATTTAATCACTTCTTCTTTGACCCATGGCCTACCCTTCCACATAATTTCATTGAAATTCTTTGAGAACTTTTGGAGATATCGTCTGGACAGACGGACAGACAGACATAGATGAATACATAAACTCGTCCAGCTTCGTTGGCAGAGGTAACTATGAATTGTTTTTGTTGTAAAGACCAAGGAGGATGTTAAATGCCTCCGTATGTCTTGTCGTTTTAGTAGAAATATATCTTCGTTACTAGTGGAAAATCATCACCTTCATTTATTATTATTATTAGTAGTAGTAGTAGTAACAGTAGTAGTGGTAGTTGTTAAATATCAAGAATGACAAAGAAGGACGCGTACATGAACTTACCACGTCTCTCGTTGCTCCTGCAAATCAAAATGCTAGTTACGAGGGAGTGGTTGTCGTAAGCGTGTTTGTGAATCCGACCTCCTGGGCTGCAGTGAAGCCTGAGACACTCCCAACAAGAGGTTAATTAGGGAGACTGAAGCGTAAGGTATAGGAGGGAATATCTCAAGCAAACTAATGTCCTACGTTAGCAAAAAAGATATAGGTTAATGCTAATGGGGTCAGATATGGCTTGGAGAGGTGGGGTTCGGCAGGGTTCATTTTTGAGTTCACTCTTGTATTAGAATATTGTAAGTGATGTTTGCATAATGAAGACTACATTACCCCTGTCATGATCGAGTCAACTATTCTGTTAAATACTGGGCATCACCAGACCTTTGTATTTTGTTGAGGTGAGTCATAGGAGCCTAAAAGTGTGCAGAGTGAGTCTTGGGAGCCTGAGAGTGTTATTACAGTCTCCATTAACCCTCACAAGTTCGCGCCAGTTCTACATTGTTTTGATGGCTAACACCAGATGATTCCATTCAACTGAGGATGAATCGTGGGAGCCTGAAGGGGTTAATATACCGTACAGCTCGTTGCCTCATTTGAGGGTATCGTAATGTAACAATATCCACGTTACGAAGCTTATAAAAGTACATCAGTTTGCATATATTTTGTTATGAGCATTAATTTTCCTCCAGCCAATAATGCTTCAACCAGTCATCCTCCAACTAGTCATCCTCCAACCAGTTTTCCTCACACCAGTACATCAAAATTCTTCCCATACAAACACAGCCGCAGCATCGTCAGCGTAAGGTCAATATATCACTGTGTCGACAAATCAGCAGCAGGACTGTCCCGAACCGGTTTCCCTGTACCGGGCTGGGCTGGGGAGGTCTATAGCAGAGGGGAAACAAGCATGACTGGTATTTATAAACTCTCCTAGGCTTAATCTGTGTATAAGACTGCTTGCGTATACCTTTGTCCTCACCCATAGTCCTACCAAAGACTTCACTGCCCAATTAGACTGAATACTGAAGTGATCAAATGGGAAAATTACAACGATGTGTGATAATTGCACGTTGAAAGGAATTGTAAAAAATGGTTAGGATTCTTTATACATACGACCCCACCATACGTGACTGCCCCCTGGACTCTTTGACCTTACTTGGAGCTGTGAGTCAGGTTCCATATTTACTAACGTTCTTGAGCTTAAGTTTAATGTAAGACTGCTTGATTATTATTTTGTTTTCCCTCACATCGCGACCATGCACTGCAGAACCAAAATAGAGTGAATATCAGAGTTCAAGGATACGAAAAACCAAATTGCTTCTAATAACAATAATCTGATACGGATTTTTTTCATTTGTGGAGGTGGATGAAGATCCTTGATAAATACAAACCCAAACGAGAAAGAACGTCTGTTTTAGTCACACTTTCTTTTGCTTTGTAGAGCAGAGACTTTTTATTTTTTTTTAACACGGGATCTTCTAGTGCAATGCGTGCTTTTTTTTTTTTCTTTTTTTTTTTTATCCTAACGCCAGATGATTATATTTGGATTGGGAATGAAGAGACTGGCGTTGGGTGGGAGCTCGCGTTGGGCTGTGGTGTGGGTTCCGTACACTGCTTCACCAAGGAGAATAATACAGTACACCATAACTAAACCAGAGACCACGAACATTGAAATACTACCATAACTTAACTTATCATGATCTAACCTAGCTCATCACATTACACTATGCTACACCTCAAGAAACACCACCACATTAGTATTAACCTCATTTAACCTAATCTGACTTAACCTAATCCACCAGACCATCACATCACACTACGAGCACTGAAATACCAACCTGAACTAACCTAGCACAACACACCACACTGTGAGCACTGAACTATTATGTATTATGTCAGGAAGGCACTTGATAGCCTAATAGTATACAGCATATAAGGTGCAAGATTATGAGTGGGATAGTATCTGCGAGAGACTGGACTGTGGTAGAATGAAGGACGGCGTGATTATTATTATTATTATTATTATTATTTCCCCCGTGGCGCACTTACTGGACTCGAGGGATATGATGTCGTGCGGATTGTGTGTGTGTGTGTGTGTGTGTGTGTGTGTGTGTGTGTGTGAGAGAGAGAGAGAGAGAGAGAGAAACAAACGAGGAAGAGACAGACACTACCCAAAGCCCATTTTCAACACCACCACAAAAGCCAGCCCGCACCCCATCATCACACTGCCAAAACTCACAGCACAGGCATTCAACACACACCCCAGCACGGTCTTCACAACAACACCCCGCCTATCGTCACACCCCCATCACCACCACAAAGGTCGCCGCCGAAACGTGTCCCCGCCAACGCGTATATCCTCAGCTATCGCGAAAGGCAGAACCGCCCTTATTTGGCACCATCGTTCGGTAATCTCAGGAAATCCGATCCCAGACTGAGACTATATTAATTCTCCGGGAGGTTCACGGACGGGGAGGTGTGTGAGGTCTCAGTCAATACTTAGCCCATTCATCGCGAGAACTCTTCTATGATTGCATTTTCTAGACGATTTTAGGAAAGAGTTGAGGGTTCTTATTTTGAGCGGTTTAGTCTCGTCATTCCATCTACATATTCGTTTAGCTTATTCTTGCTATCAGGAGACTAAAGAGAGATTGAAATTTATAACAACCCCTCCAAACCAAAAATTGAGCTAGATAGATATAATAGCCCAGAGATGGCAAGAATAAAAGACTTAAATCTGCCTCGTCATTTGCCAAGCCTTTTTTTTTTCTTTTCTTTTTTTCTGGAGAGTGACTTAGTGAGGTGGTCGACTAAGCAATCTTGTTGTTAGAACTGGTGTTAGGTAAAACTGACCTGGGTAGAATTATTGGATGTGAAAATGCCATTGCCTCTCTCCAAGTGCCTGAACAAATGTAGTAGGTGTCTGAAATTATAGGATAAAATATAATTGGAATGTATTGTGAGGTTAAGAAGTCTGTGGTAGGGGGCATGAATGTAACTATACTCCGTTCACTTCAGTTTGGCATAAAATAGGTTACAGCATACGTGTGTGATGAGAGTTTCCATTTAATTTAGTCTAGGTATTACACTGGAGCCTCCTTGTCATTCTGCTTGCCGGCGTAGAAGATCAAAATAACATACCTTTAGATATTGCTTGAGCCTGGTAATGTAGAGGTTAGAATGCCCAAGTTGGAATGAAGGCTGTTCTGTGTACCCGAGTTCGATCCCAAAGAGATGGCTGGAGGTTTTTCGATTATGTGATACCACCAAGGGAAGTAGGCTAGTCATCTGCCCTTAAATTTGCCTAGCCTTGGACCCCTACACTTCGAAGGTGGGTAATATGAAACTTCTCCCTTCCCCCCCCTTTTTTTTTTAGAGAGAGAGAGAGAGAGAGAGAGAGAGACTTACGGAGCAATTCACAGATCACAAGAGGGAGGAAAAAGTTAATCTGACACCAAGGGAAAATGTGAGTAATATAAGTACTGGTTTTTGTTGAGGTTGATATATCCTGGCAGATATAGCCTATGTATATGTTTGCAAGTATATCAGCTGATTTTGGTGGATGTTTAAGGGTACTGAGGAAAAAAAATTGAGGAATGTATGAATGTGTCTGTTCAAGCTGGTGTTGTTAATATCATCGCCATCATCATCATCATCATCATCATAAATCATCTATCATCATCATCATCATCATCATCATCATAAATCATCTATCATCATCATCATCATCATCATCATTCATCATCCTCTCATCAGCATCATCATCATCATCTATCATCATCAGTCATCATCACCATCATCATCATCATCTTTTTCATCATCATCAAGAGAAAGGTTATTTTAACTCTTCAGGGACATGAATCAGGGGAGAAAGGAAGCTCTAATAACAGTCTACCATTCTCCCTTTAGAGTTTTAGAAAGTATGAAGTTATTTACAACACAGATCTAGAGAGAGAGAGAGGAGGAGGATGTAAAAAAAAAAAACTTATTTCCAGATAAGTTTGCCCATAATATATATAATGAATATAATCAGTAATTATCTTCAACTCATTATATACCGTAGCGTCTTTATTTCTATTTTCTCTATTTACTCATTAATTTTTTTATTGTCACCTCCAACACTCTAATTAGCTATGGACAAACCCCTCTTCATGGACGGGGTTGAAGATGGCTGTTTTGAGTCTCTCCAGATCAGAAACAAGCTCCAGTGCTGAGGAAAATCGTCTGGTGTTAGCAAGAATATCGTAATAATAATATCGTAATTAAGAACGAGAGAAAAAGTTAAAAAGAATATTCGATTTTTGCTTTATGTTTGTATTTGTTTTTAATTTTTTTTCTCTTTTTTTTTTCTAGGTGAGTGGCACAGTGTTGGATCAGCGGGCAGGAGATGACAGGTAACTCAATGGCATTAATCAGGTGCCTTAACGACGTGAGCCAGGTGACTTCTTGTTGCACCTGTTAATTAATCTGTCTCATATAATACCTTAAGTTTGTACCGCTTTTTTTTCTAGTTTTTTTTTTCTTCTCGTCAGTCCTCTTGTTTTCTCTCTTCTCTCCCTCATATTGTTCCTGTGATTATAGTCCTCGCCTTATAATAAATCGTCTCAGTTTTTTTCCTCTCGTAAAGTTAGCTTCAACCAGTAGGCGGTCATAGTTTATGAAATATTTTGGATCAACTTTAAAGACTTACTTTTTCTTACCCGAAGGTCTTCAGTTTTTCTTAATTTGATCCCTTCCCTTCAGTGTGTTAGGTCTTTCCTGCCCTAAATATAATCCGGTTTAGATGAAACGTAATATGAGAGAGCTTTCTGCAATACTATCCTTGTCTCCTACTTCTGTGGGTAGGTTAAAGTTTTGGAATTTCTTCTCACCGACTTTCAGCCAAGAGCTGTCTCTCCTCTCATTGAATATTCGAGATGTAGGATATTTTCACGGGTTGTCTATTGTCCGCGGGTAATATTTATGAAAGGGGCTACTAAGTATATTACCTCCCTTTGTTATGCAATTATTTTTCCTTTGTGCCGCTTCCTACTCCGGGAGTTCCATTACAGGACCATAAAATTAGCATCAGCACATAGAGATCCTTGTCCCCCCTGAGAGAGAGAGAGAGAGAGAGAGAGAGAGAGAGAGAGAGAGGAGGGAGGGGGAGAAAGAAAGGGGGGGAGGAAGGAAGAGACAGAAACAGAAGACAGAGGTCCCTTTTTCCCTGTCCGGCCACTGAGAGCGCGACAGCACTACCTTCTCTGGCTTCCCTTGCCCAAAGAATGAGATATATAAGACTCGGCTCGCCCTGTCCTCCCCTTTCTTGTCTTCCCTCACCCCTGATTCTGTGTGTGTGTGTGTGTGTGTGTGTGTGTGTGTGTGTGTGTGTGTGTGTGTGTGTGTGTGTGTGTGTGTATTTTGTCGATGTACTTTTCTATTTTTTTTATTTTTATGCCCCCTCTGCCAGTGTTCGCTCCTAAGCTGAATAAAAATTGCTTGGATATCTGACAGAACATAAACAATACTTCGTCATACTGATGAGGTTCGGTGTTTTGTATGTTGTGCTGAATAATGGAACTGCATTAACGCGTGAGTTTTGTTTTTCTTGAGAATGGATATCTATGACCTCACACTACTGGTTTTCTAGTATTATAACCCTCTCATGGACGAAACAGATCTAGTGTTCTAATTTACCTAGTACTGTACCAGACGATTTTATTCAGCTGCGTATAGGTGCGTTACAATTGACAATATCACAAATAACAATCTCATTGCTGGGACAACTCTAGTATATCGTTGTTCCTGACACCAGACGATTTTATTCATTTGAGGAGGAGTCACAGGAAGCTGAGAATCAGTAAAATTTTAATAGTCTGTCTCTGTACTTTGATACGTTTTTATTTTTTGGTCACTGAAATGGTTGTGATATATGGACTGGGCGTGACCTCTGAAGATGTGTGCGGGTCGGTTCCCACGTCCCGCGAACCCCGTGAGAGTCAGGCTGGTGTGTCGCAGTTGGTTAGCAGCAGCATTGTACTCCCGTGTGCCGGGTAACAGGCTGCTGTCACACTCCCTAGAGGGTCGTTCTTATTCTTTGTACACGCTACCTTCCTTCCTTTTACCTCCTGAGACAGATACTTATGCTAATGTCTCCGTAGGGTGTCTCCGATGTGCAGATATAAACTTTATTTACAATTTTGGCGTACAACGCTCATAAACGCTTTGCTTCTTCAAGTTTAATGTACGTAACCTCGGGAGATATCATCAGGGTCTTAGCCGGAGTTACATAATCATGCTTTTCTCATGCACGGTGGATCCCAGTCATGGCAGCGGTTCTGCATACGAATAGCGATGAATATGCTTTAAATATCAGAGTGCGTATCAGGTATCAGGCATCGTCCGCTTCCCAAGATAACATTGTTCATTAATGCCAACAGAAAGAGTCGTTTGTCTTGCGTCTTAGGGAGGGAGGGGGTAACGTCGCGATCGGGTGTCCTTATACAGAGAGCAAAACACTGGATGCAATGAAGGTGTCTGTTTGGGTAATGATGTACGACTCTGATGCATCGATATAGCAGGGAGCCTTGGCCATGTGGACGGCAGAGTTCATTATTCTCACTGTGGCTGGGGCCTGAGGCTAGGGAGAGGAGAGAAGAGAGGAGAGTAGGGTAGAGAAGTGGTGAGGGGAGAAAGAGGCGAGGAGAGGAAGGGTGATCTACATTGGTTAGGGAGCAGAAGTGAAGGATCAGTACATAAAGAAGAGCTGACTCATATTGAGATGAGAAGGGGGCTGACGATGCCTCATATACAGAGAAGGGAATTAATCTCGGTGACTTTTAGAGGTAGGAAAGAGAATGAAAGTGATCCGTATATGAGAAGGAGAGAGAGAGAGAGAGAGAGAGAGAGAGAGGAGGGGGGAGCAATTTGCATAGGAGGAAAAGAGGAGCGTGGTTCGCCTGGGATGGAAACAGTGGAAAACGTATTGGACTGTCTGAGGTACAGGAAGAGGGCAGGAGAAACTGTGATCCACGGTAATCCCCTCAGGTATAGGGAAAATGAAAAGTTAGTCTGTGGTGGAGAGGAGAGGGAAGAGAGGGGAAGTACCCATTTAATGAGGAAGAGAAAGGATATCCAGTAATGGGAAGGTAAGGAGAATGAGAGGTCATCTTAGCAGAGGGAGTAAGGAAAATCAAAATAAGAGAGGTGAGGTAAGGTAGAGAAGGATCTTTCAGAAGAAGGAGGGAGAGGGGAGTGGGGAGGAAGAGGAGAAAAAATAATTAGTGTTGTAGAAGTGAGGAAAGGAAGGTAAATGTCATCCAGACAAAGAGAGGAAAGGTGCGGTTTGGTGCAGCAGTGGTGTGATGTGCAGTGCGGTGCGGTGCAGTGCAGTGTGGTATGATATGTGATGCGTTACTATGTGGTGTGGAGTGGTAGCGTGGTGTGGTGTATGATGCGGTGCTGTGTGGTGTGTTGTGGAGCGGGGTAACGTGGTGAGGCATAGTGTGGCCGATGTGAATGAGGGGCACCTGGGGAGGCTGTGGTTTGGCTCTCAGGTTTGTGGTGACGGAAATGGAGAGGGGAAGGAATGGCGACTGGAGCGATGAGAGAGGAAGGGTGACTGTTAATTTATGCCTCTTAACTTATGTCGACAGCCGTCCCATCTGCGTAAAATAGGGCCCATGTTGTGAAAGCCACGGAACGACTTGCAAAAGGCCGTACCTGTGGGTGGGAAGAATGAAACCAAAATTATCATCATCATAGTCTTGAAAATTACCAAATCAGTAAATCTTGTACCACCATCAGTGTTCTTTGGTGGTAGTATTTGAACTGTAGGGGTAGGTATAACTTTCTTTAACCCCTCATTTAGAAATATCCCTCATAGATTGATAAAATGGGCTGGAGAGAGAGAGAGAGAGAGAGAGAAACAAAACACATTATCGTAAAGAAAGTTAAAAGTCCACTTCCCACCATAACAGACTCTATCAGAAAGCTCCTGAGTCATATCACCCACTGTGAGGAAGGTAACCTCTCCCTTGCAGCCCCTCTCCTCCCTCCACCATCACGTCTCTAACTACGTGAAAAAAAAAAAAAATGTGCTGCTGAGGCCTTTCTAACGCGTAATTAGAGGGACTTCATCACTTTGCAGTTTTTGTGGGAAAATGAACATCTTACCATACTGAACAAATCCACGGTTTTGGCGTAAAGGATGCTACTGCTTCGCTCTCACGGTCTGCAGTGATTTGAGGAAAATGTCGCTAAAATGTAAATTAGACTTAGAGGGACTTTACTATCGGGTAACTTAAAAGAAATAGGTGGATGGATATATAGATAGATACAGACAGACACAGACAGAGAGACAGACAGACAGGGAGAGTGAATATTCTATGCTGTAAGGTATCCATCAAATGCACAATTTTGGCTTCAGTGTCTCACTCCCACAGTCTGCAGGGATTTAAATGTGAACTCGACCAAAATTTAAAGGATTCTCTGGGGGGAAAACTTCCTAATATGCCTGGCCGCCTGTGGGTCGCGGAGGAGTGACAGTTATGGCACTTTACGACCCTCGGCCTCAAAAGACACAGGCCCGGGAGTGTAGGCCTTAGGCTTTTGGGGCGACCTGGGCACCCCGACTGCTGAAAGGCCACGCGATGAGATATGGACGGGGAGGCGAGGACGTGTGTTGATTTTGTGGGAGAAAGGGAACGGGCGAAATAAAGAAGGGCGAAAATCAATTTGTGTGTGTGTGTGTGTGTGTGTGTGTGTGTGTGTGTGTGTGAGAGAGAGAGAGAGAGAGAGAGAGAGAGAGCGAGAGAGAGAGGGAGGGGAATAGATACAAACACAAGGATTGAGGATAGACTGTGGGCCAGGCTGCGGTGTGTCATGGGAAGCTGGCTATCCTGGGAGAAACAGGGACGGTTTTTATAAACCCTCCTAAGCTTAAGTCCTGCAT
The DNA here is from genome assembly GCF_032717465.1 of Coenobita brevimanus. Classification (NCBI taxonomy): domain Eukaryota; kingdom Metazoa; phylum Arthropoda; class Malacostraca; order Decapoda; family Coenobitidae; genus Coenobita; species Coenobita brevimanus. The sequence goes on along the minus strand of NC_137046.1, from coordinate 61,617,735 downwards.
AAGACTGCTTGTATATCCATTTTGCCATCACTCATACATCTACCATACACTTCACAACCGATCTAGACTCAGTAGTAAAATCTTAAAATACGAAAATCAATGCTATCTTTAATAATATTCAAGTTATGTGGATACATCTTTTTCTTAATAACTAATAAGGATCATTTATAAATATGATCCCACAAGGTCTGAGGGTCACCACAGTCCAGGTGTCGTCTCATCACCTTTACTTCACCTGAGTTTAATTTTTACCTCATATCTACTTTTCTTAAGGGAATTTTTAAGACAGTCGTAACTTGAAAGCGCATCTCAGAATGGGATTTTTAAGACAGTCGTAACTTGAAAGCGCATCTCAGAATGGTACGTGAAGTGATATAGCAGACACAATTCTCACCCTGTATTTACTTTGGATGAATTTAATATTTCTGCAACTGTATTTATGGGAGGTATAGAGACAGTCGTAACTCAGAATGAAGGCACAGATCTCAGTGTGACTCGTGGGTTAATAGAGTGAGGTTCATTCTCACTCTGCATTCACTTTGAGCTGAGCATTTCTTTAACTTTATTATTAACAAGGATTTTAGTACAGACATAACTTGGAATGAAAGGTCATCCCAGTATGATGCATGGATTAATATAGCGGAGTTCATGCTTGTTCTATATGCATGCAATTTCAGAATCTTAATCTGCCTTTCTCTCACTTAGCATTTAGAACGTCATCGTATACTTTCCTTGGCATTTCCTTTTTCCTTTTTTTTTTTTTCCCATCTCACTTCTCTCCCCTGCCACATCACTCTATGTCTCTCCCTTGACCTCTGCCTCACTCATCCCTGCTTCACTCATCCCTGCTTCACTCATCCCTACTTCAGTCACCCCTCCTTCACACACCTCTCCCTCACTTACACCTCGCTTACACACCAGTCCCTGCCTCACTTATTCTAACTCATCTACCCCTGTCCCAGTCACCCCTGCCTCCCTCATACTCCTCCCTCATTCTTCCCTCCTTCCCTCCCTCACCTCTCCCTCACACACGCCCCTGCCCTCCTTGCCTGCATCTGCCACTTAGTATTCTCCCCAGCACGGCCTGGCGAGGAGACGCCTGGGGAGAGATGCACTTTATGGTAACAGCGACCAGCCCTTCCTACACTTCACCTTAGGAGAGAGAGAGAGAGAGAGAGAGAGAGAGAGAGAGAGAGAAGAAAAGCAAGAAGCGAAAAAGAGAAGCAGAATGGAGAGAGTTAGAACCTCATGCTCACCTACATCTCGTCCGTGTGGCCGTCAGTGTCCATGGAGTGACTGGCTGGAGCGCATCAAGTCCCAGAGTTACAGATGGAACTGACGGCTTAAATATACCCACAGGCATTTTTTTACACGCTGACCTTTGCGAGAATAAAGTAGAGAGCTGCACATTTCTCACCCTCATGACCTCACTCACATCGGGCACTCTAAGCCACCGCCTCATTTTGCCCTATTTTCACAATGTAATGAGGCTGCCTACCACCTCTTCCTTAACGATATATTTGTGGATGTTGCTGGTTAATATATCTTTGTACGTTATTTATGTAGAGTGTGGCGATATTGGAAGAATTTATAATTATTCTGGGATATTGCTGGTTAATACACCTTTGTACGATATGTATGTCGAGTAGGGCGATATTAGATTGAGCTGTATAACACAGAAGAAAACAGTTAAGTGTAATAATCAAATCGCTTAGGAAAAGGTGTTAATGAGCTTCCTTAACCGACGAGAAGACGGGCCTTTGACTCATATTTTGGCCATTTCAATTTGATGAGGTATTTTGTTCTTCCTTTCTTCCGCCGATGCTTTTAAACTTGAGAAAGATTACTTGTACTGAGCGGGTTAGTGAAGGATATAGAGGTTTAGCCATTCCTTGTCTAACAGTCTCTCCTAATCTGAATAAAATCGTCTGAAATTTGCATAAATAAACCTCTGTGTTAATAATTATACGCTACCGGATTGAGAGGGTCAGTAATGTCTGTTTTCGTCTCAGGGGATTGTGGAGAAAGATTCACCCTCTATTCCCTGCCACAAGAGACCGGAACTGAAAGCTCAATATCCCTCCCCCCCCCCTTCCCTCTTGTATTGAGGTGCGGATGTGGCGATCTCACTACCCTTTGCTTTTGGCGCAAGCTGTCTCGTAACTCCTACAACGCATGAAGAGGAAAATGGAACTCCGGCCTCCCTTCTAACCCTGATTTTGTCCATACTATTTGAACGTGGTACACAGGGTTGGGATGAGGCTGACTATACTCATTTTACTCTAAACTTAGCCTAAAGTTGTCATCTCTTCGTCATGAATACTCATTTGTAACAGTCAATTACGGTAACACTAGTATCTGATGCTAGTCATGAAGAAGTGTTATGGAAAGGATGTAGAGCCGTAGTATTGTCTTTCTCTGCCACAGAATTACGTGAAATGAGTTACAAAAGTACGAGAATCTGAGCCAAGTTAATGTGAAAAAATATATTGTTAAGAAATACCAACAGTTTATTATAGTTGGCTGTACTGCGCTTAAGTCATTGGCTAAAATTATTTCTTGCCCTTTTAAGTATTTTCTCACTCTAGTAGCCTAGGTCTTTTGGTAATCAAATTCTTTCCTTTGTGTTTTGTTGCCTGATTTTTGTTTTAAATGTAATTTCTGTACTTTGACTCCACGCCACTATGATCAACCTCTGCTTGTCTTGGCCACTGAGGCGGAAGGGATGCTGGTCGTGTCTGTGTGTGTGGGCTTGGAGGGAAACAATACACATCATCTACTTCACTAAACTTCACTGTGGGAGGGTCTGGTCTCTTGTCTCTCTCTCTCTGTCTCTCCCATGCGGTTCCGGCTAGCCATTCCTTCCTCAGTATACAAAAGCAGTTCCTCTCCACAACTTACCTTTGTGCCTGTGAGTGAGTAGATGGGAAGAACTTTTAGCCCTTTAGCTGGTATGAGCATTTGGGTATTTTATTCAAGCTAACGTTAGAAACAAAATCTCATATAGCTGAGGGAGGTCCTATCATTCAGAGGGTTTAGAACTACTATTGTGAACTTTCTCGTTGCTGTGAGGTGAGGGAAATCGCAGCAGTGAAAGGATTGAAGCTCAGTAAAGCACGAGGCACTAGATGATCACAAGAAGGTACGAGCGAGACAAGAGTTTGGATGGAGGTGGACAAATGCAATGGAGAGAGGGAGGGGAATGGAGGTGAGAGAGAAAAGAACAGTGCCATGAGAGGAAAAGAGGATTGGACTATGCAAGAGAGAGAGAGAGAGAGAGAGAGAGAGAGAGAGACAGACAGACAGACAGACAGACAGACAGACAGAGCGCACACTGCAGGAACCATCAGCCGGCACCACCCACTGTCAACTATTATTTTATTCAGTGAGTGCACGGGAAAAGCCCACACCCACCTGCCCACCCACACGACGCCCACTGTGGGGAAATACTCGCCCCTCATTGGCCCTCCCACACCCATGACGTCACCGGGACCTCCCCCTCCCTCCCCTCCCTCTGTCGGATTAGTGCAAGGCTAGTCGGGGGGAAGGGGCGAGTGCAGGGGGTGTGAGGGGGACTGTGAGGCAGGGGATGGGTACTGAGCGTAAGTGTGAGGGAGATTTAGCAAAGGGATGGTGTGAGTGGTAAGGTATTTGATGGAGGGGAAGGGGTGAGTGTTAGGGACATTGAGTGTGAGTGTGAGTATGAGGGATTGAGTGTGAGTATGGAGTGAAAGGGATTAGTGCAAGGCTAGGTTTAGGGAAGGGGTAAATGGAGAGGGATGTGAGAGAAGGGTGAGGGGAAGCGAGTGGGGGAGAGTGTAAGAGTGTGAGGGGGAGGGATGGGGAGTACAAGTGTATGAGGGAGGGATGTGCTGGAGATGAGTGTGAAGGAGGGAGCATGGGTTTGAGTGTGAGGGAGGGAAAGAGTTGAGTGTAGGGATGTGTGAGGGGAGATAGGTAGGGAGTGTGAGAGATGGGTGTAAGTGTGTGTGAGAGGGAGTTTGAATGTGGCGGTCAGAAAAAAGTGAGAGGGATGTGGAGTGAATATTGGTGTGAAGTATGAGATTTGAGTGTAAGAGAAAGCGTGAGTGTGAGATATAGGATGAGTGTGAAAGAGACAGTGTGAGTGTATGAAGAAGTGAGTGTTTCTAAGGGAAGAGGAGTGCTATGAATAGGAGGATGGGGAGGGTGAATGTGAGGGAGAGTGTATGTGTGAGGCAGAGTGTTTGAGTGAGGCACAGTATGCATTGTGTGTGTGTGTGTGTGTCTGTGTGTGTTTATGAGTTTAAGTCCGTGTTTGTAAGAGGGGAAAACCGTCGACATGGTTTATATGTTTGTTCTTACACCCGTACATGTGAGTGTTGGTGTGCGTGTGCGTGTACACTATACTGTATAAGTGTATGTGTACATGTGCGTGTGCGTGTACACTCTACTGTGTAAGTGTATGTGTACATGTGCGTGTGCTTGTGCATTGTGTGTGTGTGTGTGTGTGTGTGTGTGTGTGTGTGTGTGTGTGTGTGTGTGTGTGTGTGTGTGTGTGTAGTGACCTTGTAGTAGCCCGTGTCCTCGGCCTCCTGAGCTGAGCTGTTCTCTTCGTATGTTGACATCTTTCTCTTTAACAGCTCATGCGTTAGAGAGAGAGAGAGAGCTCGTACCCTATCTAATAATGCAAGCGACCTGACCAACCACAGGGGGGGCAGGGAGGGGACGGTAGATGAGGGAATTGAACAAAGTTAGGAGGACAGGTGGGGGCTACGGGGGGCGCTCAGGGTATGCAGGGGGGACGGAAGGGAAGGGGGGACGCACGGTTGACTACCCAGCACGAGCGGCGGGGTCACCTCAGGTCAGACGAATTCCACGGCACCCGAGAATGAAAATAATGGAACCAGTGAGCCATAGATTACATTTATATATATATTCCCGGGGCGTGTCGCGCTTGGCCGGTCCCGGGGTTTATGGGAAGAGAGGAAGGTAGATCATGAGCGTCGTGTGGATGAGGGACAGAGAGAGAGAGAGAGAGAGAACATTAGTTGTCTTGCGTAGTCAGCATCGTTGGGATTACGTGTGCTGAACTGTCTTTCGGTAATCTGCAACCCCTCTTAACTGCTGACTTTGTACAGGGGCCTCATTCGACCGTGTGTAGAGTATTATTTTCATCTGTTAAGAGGTTAAATGCAGTCAGCACTTCTAAACTGGTTGGAATCAAAGACATGTAATTTTATCAACTCTCTTTTCACTGGCTTCCTTCTGACTCTCATTTCCGAGAGAGGGAGAGAGAGAGAGAGAGAAAGAGACAGACAGACAGACAGACAGACAGACAGACAGACAGACAAGTGCTAGTGAGAAAGAGGGAAAAGAGGAAGAGTGAAAAGGAGAAGGAGGAAAGATATAAAAGAATTAGACTTACAGACGAGAGGTAGAAACAGAGACAAGAATCGGAGAAAAGAGGAAGAGTGAAAGGGAAGTGGAAGGGGGAAGAAGTGGAGGATGAAGGATGAGGAAGGAGAACGAGAAGGGAGCGAGAAGGTGAATGTGGAATTGAAAAGCAGGGAGGAAAGAAGTTGAGAGGGAGACGAGACGAACGAGATGTCTGATAGAGAGAAAGGAGAAGGAATGGCGCATGAAAATAGAGATGAAGGGAGAAGGATGGAGAAGTGGAGGAGAACAGGAATGGGAGGAAGGAAGAAAAATCACTCAAGGAAAACTCGAAAGCGTGAAACTGGGGATCAGACGTGAAGGAAGAGGAAAGGAAGGAGGATGGAGAGGTGAGAAGGAAGGAGGAGATGGGTAATGCGGAGAGAGAGAGAGAGGGGGGGGGGATCGGGGGGGACATAAAGAGTTCAAAAATAAATAGGGAGGTAAAAGGGAATAGTGGGAGGAAGAAAGATATTCCTGGATGTGTATTACTTGGAGAGAGAGAGAGAGAGAGAGATGCAGAGAAGCAAAAGCAAGGAAAAATAAAGGAAGAATAATCGAAAACAGACGGGGCCAAAATTGGAAAAAGAAAGCAAAATAAAATCAGAAACCAAGGAAATTTACCGTAGCATTATTTCACTTGATGGGTTTTAATTCATCCCAGTTTAATTAAAATTCGAGTTAGCTTTACCTCGCTTACTTTCGCCCGTGAGTTATGTCCCATCAGTTAATTGGTCTGAGAGAGAGAGAGAGAGAGAGAGAGAGAGAGAGAGAAATGACTCATCACATCGCCACAAAGTACACGTCAGGTGGAACGTACTTAAGACATTACGTTCGGGCCCAAAAGAGAAGGGAACGTTGCGAAAGATTAGAGAGAGAGAGAGAGAGAGAGAGAGAGAGAGAGAGAGAGATAAAATGTAATACTCACCATACTTAAGTGGACTAATAATAATAATAATAATAATCATCATCATCATCATCATCACTGATAATTGTGAAGCCCATCCGTGGCTTTGCAGTAATAGTTCCTGGTTCGTCTTTCTCCTGTGTTAGTTTGAGCATTTGTCTTCCCTGAATTTATATCCCAACATCCCGGCCTTGTGTAGGGATTAGCCATTCACGGGGGATTATGTGGTGGCGCGGTGTGCGTCGTGGGATTGGTTAATATATGGATGTGAAGAAGCGGCTTGTCATCCACTCCCTCCCTAACGCTGGTGCAGTAGTGGTGGTAGTAGTAGTAGTAGTAGTACTAGTCGTGGTTGCGGTGGTGATGGTGGTGGTGGGGGTAGCAGCAGCAACAGCAGTAGTAATAGTAGCGGCGGCGGTGATGGTGACGGTGATGATGGTGGTGCCAGCAGTAGTAATAGTAGTATTAGTAGCGTTGGTAATAGCAGTGGTAGTAGTAGTAGTAGTAAATGATGAAAAAAGTAATCGTATTGAAGAGATTAAAAAAGACAGGTAGACTGAAAAGACGTCATCGCTCTGAATGGCCAGAGAAAAACAAATAGGTAGAAATGAGAAGATATGTTGAAGATTTTTAAAATGTTAAAATGAAATAGACATCATGGCACAGAGGGGGTTAGGAGAATGAGGTCATCGTCCTGAATGGGTTAATTGATCACTAGCAGAGAGTGGGGCCCTTTGATGTAATCCCCCCCTTGGGTGCCTCTTACCTGGAGGTGGTGGCGAAGTGAAGGATTACCTGTGTCGTGTGAAACAGGTACACGAGGGGGACAAAAGCTCGCCGTATATTTCACCTCCTGTGTTTCTTACCTCCTTCGTCTGGTTCACCTTCCGAGACTGAGGGAAGTTTGTTGTGTTTCTCTGTTTATGGTTAATTTTCTACGATAATGTACATCAGGGAGGAAAGTGATGGACATGGCCCAGCTGTGAGGTAGACAAAGTGGAATAGAAGACATAATTTTGTCCCTGCTGTATGGTTCCTAGGTCACCTCTCACCTGGCGCTGGGGGTGAAGTGAAGGATTACCTGTGTCTGGGAAACAGGTATACACGGGTGTAGGGGGCGGAGGTGGGTTAGCAGGGCCGTGTTAACCAAAATGGGGAAGGATGGAGGCTAGAGGAAGGTGTTATATTTCGAAACTGATGAAGTGCATTGAGTGTACACGTAGGTTAGTGTGGCAAGGACTTTTTGTGATAGATAGATAGTTAGATAGATATAGGTTAGTGTGGCGAGGACAATTTTGTTTTATGATATGGAATGATAGAAATACATTACCTTATATTTGTATGTGTGCGTGCGCGCGTATGCAATATCCATCTGTCATTTGAGTTCACTTCGGATGTTTAAATGATGTCAGTTTGTTGTATTTGCGGCAGTTAATCAAAAATAGGGTGCTCAGAAGAGATATATGAAACTGCTTAACTTGCCTGAAATGCGTGATGGCTGTATTGCCGAGTTAGCCGAAAATGCAGTCCAGGAAGTATAACAAGCGTGTACACATATCTCTCAGCCTCTTGAACTCCACTTCATATCTCTGGCATGAAACAAGACATAACTATACTTAACGAGAAATGTTGGATTGCGTTCTGAGTTTTCCCTTATACGGTTTTACGAATATACCAATTTAGTTGTCTGGTAATGGTTGGTGGGTGAAGCATGAGTGCAAAAAATGGGTGATGTTGAGGAAACCCTGAGGGCCCCACGCTGCCCTGTGCCACCCGTACGGGCTTGTGAAACTGACATTTAGCGTGAATAAGGCGGGTGTGAGTGTGAGGTGTTGGTGGTAGAGCGTGGTGTGATTACCGCGTCAGGGGATGCCAACACCACCATCAGTCACGCTCAGGGACCCATACTCCACGACCCTGCCTCTCACGCTCACAACACTCACAAACACATCACTGCACACCAACTTTCCCCTCTCGCCCGTTAATGTATATATATTTATATTTCTCTGTACTATATACATGTAAACACTCATATAAACCAAGCGGTCGTGCCGGCACTGAGATGCCACCATCGAGATAGTGTTGTCTTTACCTTAATACTCGCCCTTGCATAATCACCCTCACTGTATAAGGCCCGAACTCAGAATTTTTCGATGCATATTCTGTGTTTTCGATACGGCAAACTCGACGCGTTCAGACCAAACACGGCCTCTAATAACGCCATATAATTGCCTATCGGTATTATGGATCGTCGTAAATCCTTTCCCAGCAAACTATCAGAAGACGGCCGGGGAATTACGTGATGCGTACCAGGTCGAGGGTCACGCTGGGGGTGGCCCAGGGGTGCTCCTAGCAGGGCCTGGGCAGCACGGAGGAAAGCAGAACATGACAGAATTGGAAAGGAATGAGTAGGAGGGAGGGTTAGATATGGCAGGGCGGAACATGGCAGAATGAGGAAAGAAAGGGTAGGAAGGAGGGTTAGAATAATGCAAGGGCACGGCGGAACGGGGGTGAATTAGGAAGGAAGAGGTAGATGGGTAGAGCAGAAAAGAAATGCTACACGGGGTATTGACATATTTGGAAGGAAAGGGGTGGATGAGAGCAGAGAAGGGCACGTATGAAAGGGCAGCCAAGAAGAATAGGTCGTCCGTATAACATGAGCATATAGAGCACTAGCTGGAAGGAGAGGTTAGAGAAAAGAAGAGGCAAAAAGCATGGAAAACTAAGGAATGAGGGTATCCGAGGTGGGAATAAAGGCGAGCAGAAGTACAGCTGAGCATGGAGGAAAGAGGAGGGAAAAAGGAGGCGGGTGATTTGGATAACTACAGGCACAGAAGAGCTCGGCAAAATAGTAAAGGAAAGAGCAGTAAGGAGGAGCAGAGAAGAACAGAGGCAAGGCAGAGGATAGGAAAATTAAAAAGAATAGAGTAGGAAGGGTGAACAGGGAGGGTATACCAGACTCCCCCTCCCCCCTAAATGGAGGGTTGATTTTGTCGGATGAAGCCAGATGAACGAATACGTACCTCTCTTCTTCCCTGACAAGAAATGGAGATTGATAGGAAGTCTGACCTGGCTGGAGCTTTCTAATATTGTTCTTGTGAATTAAAACTGAAATTGCATCAAGATAAATATACTAATTATCTCTCGTACAAGATGGAAAGTACTGAGCATTTATATTTATTGCGGTTATTCCATTGGCGTCCGTGAAATTAGTATACTTTTATATGCATCCACTCACCTAATGCACTCGCAGTGGAACAAAGCAATTATCGTTTTTCTGGCGGCCATATTATTCCCATTAGACTCTCTTCCATAATTTATCTGGCCCTTTACTATTAGTCATCTTTAATCTCCATCATTTCATGCTCCATAATTTTTCATTACTTTCTCCCATTAGCAGAACAGCCTCTCACGCCACCTCCAATTCCCGCCGTGTGGTCAGAGAGGTGGCTACCATTTATCACCCCACTTAACACCGTTGTTTCACCCACAAAAAACACCGTAGCATCACCCACAACCGTACATCACCCACAGGAACACCGTAGTCATCAGTTGCAAGGGCATATGACCCACAAACACACCGTAGCTTCACCCACAATCCCATATCGCTCAAGACACGCCGAAACCATCACCCGCAAGCACATAGCACCCACGAACACACCGTAGTCATCACCCACAAGCACACTGTATGCCATCACCAACAACCACACCTTAGTCGTTCATCGTGAGTGGCTGCTTTAACTACTTCACTACCAGGTTCTTCCCGTGGATAAATAAAATCACAAAGTTGGCATGGCACTGAAGTAGTTAATGAAGGCTAGATGTGACCCCTTCAGTTTAAGAATTCTCTCTGTTAAACAATATCGTCCGAAACAAGCAAGAATGAACTTAGGAAAAATGATGTCAGTTAACTGAAGAGATTAGCAGTAAATATTTTCGGTTAAGCCAAATTGCCGGAACCCACACTCACTCTCCAATCTAGTAGTGCAGAGGAACCATGTTTAGACCGGCATAAAACTACCCACCGAAGTTTGCAGATAATTCTCTTGAGTGATTTGAACCAGGTATTTGATAAACAAACTAGTCGATCCCCAGAATCCATAAACGTGCTGAATACTTGGTGTTATTACCACTTCCTTGTGTGGGGTGTGGGAGACTGCTAACTTAGAGAGATTACTGTACTATCAAAATAAAATGGGAGAGGATATTAAATTTTTATGGTGGCAGTAAACAAAAGCCATTTACTGTTTACTTGTAGCTCATCTTGATAGCACCGTGGTTCTTTACGTTATTCCTCAGTAACACATATTTGCGGTGCAGCCAGATTATCATGTTATAACAGTGCCTGTACACAAGCGCCTTAATTCCGGAGCGTGTAGCCATGCCTAATATGTAATTTCATTTTTGCTGTCTCCAGACGTTTGCAGTCAGATTGAGGGAAAAAATTGTAATTGAAGGTGTTAGAGATAGCCTACATCATCTCGTATTACCAGCAGAGATTCCTCGTAACTTTAATATAATAATCTCGATATTACGACCCAATGAAAGAGTGAACACTGGCTGAGATACACTCTTCAAAATTCACCTACTCTCCTCTTTCACTCACATTTATTTTTGCTCCATTGCAGTGACTTATTTTGTAGCTAAATCGTTACACTCCCTCACTACGTGCGTGTTATCTGCACTTTGTTTTTGCTGATACCAAACGATTTTTTTTTTTTTTTTTTGAGGGGGAAGCGGCTTTGGAAAGAGTTTTCAAATTGGGGGAGTTATATCTGGCGTTTACAGCCCTCACTCCGTACGGAACATCTCTCACAAGCTGAAGAAAAATTTTCTGGAGGGGAATAAGATGACGTCCTCTAATTTAGGGGGATAATTCCTTTTTTGTGTCTTTCTGGCCTCTCATCCACTGAACGCTTAATCTGATGAATTCCAGACTGTGCAGTATTTGAGGGTTTGTGGGTTCAGGTAGAACATGAAGCATCTGATAATATTATGAGTCTAGAAAGTTTGAGTCGTTAATGCTAGATGGGGGAAAATTAATGGCCAAGGCAGGGTTGATGAGGTACTTTGGTGATATGGTGGGACGGGTTAGGCAGGGAGAGGCAGAGTAGGTGAGGCGGGTGAATGAAGCAGTTTAAGCATGGATGAAGCAGGATAAGAGACACACAATGGATGAGGTGGAGGAGAAGGGTTAGATAGATGAGGCCGGATGGATGAGGTGGAGGAGAAGGGTTGGATAGGTGAGGCAGGATGGATCAGGTGAATTCATGGGGTTGGGTAGGTAAGGCAGAGTGGGTGAGGGAGATGTGGCTTGCTTGAGCGATCCCGGCATCTGCCCCGCCCTGTACTGTTCTGCTCTGCTCTGCCCTTTAATCTGCCTTGCCCTGCCCTGCCCTGCTCTGCTCTGCCCTACCCTGCCCTACCCCACCCCACCCTGCTCTGTTCTACCTTCCTGTGACCTACACTGCTCAACTTTGCCCTGCCCTGCCTTGCCCTGTCCTAACATACCCTGCCCTACCATCATTTACTGTGCTATTCTCCGCCATATCCTGCCATGCTCTGCAATTTCCTCCCCTGCCTTCACTTGCTACTCTACTATCCTCCCTGCCCTGCCTTACCCTGTCCTGCCCTGCCATCATTTGTCACTCTTATCTGCCCTTCTATCTTACCCTGCCCTGTCCTCCCCTACCATACCCTGCTATGCACTGCACTGCTCTACCCTGCCTGCCTTGTACTGCTTTGTCCTGCCCTGTTCTTTCCTATCCTGCCTAGTTATAGCCTGCCCTACCCTGCCTTGCCCTGCCCTGCCCAGCCGTCCGCCATCGTCTCTAATCTGCTCTGCCCTTCCCTGCACCCTCTTCTCTGCTCTGCTCTGCTCTGCCCTGTTCTATCCTGCCCTACCCTGCCCTGCCCTGCCTTGCCCTGCCTTGCCCTGCCCTGTCTCCTCTTCTCTCACCTGATTAAGTTGCTCTTTTCCTGGTCGTTTCCATACCCTTTGCTTGATCACTCTCACCTTTATTTTGACCATTCTCATCAGCCTCCACTTCACTGCCCTGCCCTGCCCTTCCCTGCCCTGCCCTGCCCTGCCCTGCCCTGCCCTTCTTTCCCTTTCCGTCCTCAACCTTACTGTACACTACTTACATTCACTATCTCGTCTTTCTCTTACCCTGCCCCCTTCATCTTTCTCTCTTGCATTATTCATCCCTAACTTTCCTTGCACCTCTCTCTTCGCCCCAGTCCTACTTCCCTCTTTTCCTCATTGCCTACTTCTCCTCCTCAACCCTTCTTTTCCTTCAGTTCTTCCTTACCCTGCCTTTCTCTCCCCTTCTCCGTCCTCTACTCTTGCCTTACCTTACCTTGAGCTGTCATAACTTCCCTTTTCCTGTCTTCTCCTGCTAGCTCTTCTTGCAAGGACCTTAGATCACATGAAGTCGGTATTGTACGTATATATTCGCTCTTGAACTTTGAAACGTATAGAAGAACCCTCCCAGCCTTTAGTTTTGCTGATACTCATTTAACTCACTGCTGACAGCTTGATCAGAAATACTCATTAGTGCAGCAAGGAGGGCTTTCGAAATAGTGAATCTATAGTAATTAACTCGATGGATGACCCAGGAAGAAGGCGGGGGTTTACAGTGCTTGACACCAATTTTCATTCATAAGCATTGTGTGTATTTTAGATGGGATAATAGCGCTGAAACAATGTATGAATCGTTCTGAATATTTCGAAAATATTCCTGACACGAGTACTATATATCAAAGCGAAAAAAATATATGACGAGCTTGCAAAATTTTTCGGGTTATTCGGAGCGGCATTTTCCACCCTTATTAGCGGAGTCATAAACGCGTGAAGCTTCTTATCCGTTTTTCAAGCGAATCTGAACCTGCTATTTTTTCCGCATCGAACCCCGAGCGTGGAGGTTTCAATGCTCCGCCGACCCTGTGACCTCCTGGATCCTGGACAAAGAGACAGACTTACGATGCTCCTCTCCGGCATTCGAGACTTAACGAGCATATATATATCTCGTTCTTTGTAATTTACCGCGTTCTCATTTAAGCTTCAGTGGAGTGAAAACTTGGAGATTCATTGGCCCGATAAGAGGAGGGTTTTGGGGGGAGAAGCGGAGAGTGTTAGGGAAGGTGAGCGTGAGGGATAGTGAGAGGAAGGAGTGTGTAGGTAAATGATAGTCTGGTGTGGGGAGAGAAGGCATGGGTTATGTGAATGAAGACGTGAGTGAGAAAGATGTGGGGAGGCGAGGGTGAGGGATGGAGGGACGGTAAGAGGGGGAATGAGGATGTTAGCTGTGTGAGGGTGAGGGATGAGTGTGTTTGAAATATGGTAGAGACTCGAGAGATAAGGCAAGAGTCAAGGTGATGTGACAGGGAGGCGAGTTAGCGAAATGTGCTGTAGAAAAGTGTTAGAAAAGTGAATATTAGAAACGTAAAGAATAGTGTGAGTGTTTGAGAAGAGTGAGTGACGGAGAAGAATATGAAGGGTGTTTTAAGATCGGTAAGGGTATGAGAGGAGAGTGAAATTGAAAGAAACATAAATGAAGAATGATACTTTAGCCTCAATATGACAGTGTTTGTTGGAAATGGAAACTTAGGGATAAAAACCTACAAAAAATACAAGCAAGAAAGAAAAGCTGAATGTAATTGACCATACCGTTTCCTTAATATATATATATATATATATATATATATATATATATATATATATATATATATATATATATATATATATATTATGTTTATGGCGAACGATGTGACGAAAGGGAGTTGGGAGGAAAGGGGGGAATGAGGTCAAAGTACGAAAAATACAGTAGAGGAAAATGTTGCAAAGTCTTCTAATTGGTTCGAGTCATTTATTTTGTATCGATAGCCGTAGTTTCCTCAAGATATTCCCTGGTGTAACTTAATACTTTGACTACTGACAATATTTTAGTGATTTCTCGCCACTGCCGGACGGCTATATGCAGTTTGGGACAGCCGACTATTAACAGTGAGGTTGATTAGGCTGCATTTAACCCCTCTGGTTGGAAAGATATCTCCTAGGATAAAATCGCGTGAATGTAGCTAGATTTAAAAAATAATAATAATGTACGGGTGAATGCGTTAATATTGCTTAAGGATTCGTCTCTGGTAAGATGTTTTTTTAAAGCCAGACGAAGAAATCAATGAAAGGTCAACATAAGGCCTTTTTTTCTTTTTCTTTTTTTTTGGTTAGAGTGCGATATTGCGTTTCATTCTCATTGTCGTATAGCTGCTGACAATGACCTTTTATGACTTTCCTCACATTATTTTATTTTGACCCATAAAAAATGACTCCCTCCTTGAAATTGTGAGAGGCTACAACTGTGTTTCAATTAATGGACGAAATTAGAGATGAAACGGATTATCATGGGATGTAATAATGAGAAGCTAATCATAGTACGTGTGTTGTTTCACTAACGCCTTCCATAATATGACATTTTTCATTATGTTCTTGATGTTTCCATTCAGTTTTATTCAGCTTTGATGAGACCTTGAGAACTGGAGATATTAGCTGTAGCCTGCATTCACTTCTTCACTGTACTAGGTCCTTCCTATGATGAATATAGTCTATTGGTAATGAAATAAAATAATTATCGTGGGAGAGAAAAAGAGTAATCGAATACCTGGCATTCTGTTCCCTTAGACTTATTGGGTTTGGAGTTCGTAGGAGGGCGATATACTGTATAATAAAAAAAAGTGTACCCCTTCTTACCTGCTTTGCTGTCGTGGATCTTTTGTCAGTAAATGTTGTCCAGAGTTATTACTTTTTCTTCAGTTATCGCTCACTTATGTACAGGGATCAGTTTTCGTATGGGTGAATGTGCGGCCCACGTGTTATCTTTTTCTTGGGGTTAATACATTTTCCACATTGTGTTAAGAGTTATTCGTCTAAATATAAAAGCATTATAATATCCCCATTTCTCCAACATTTGGTGATTTGGACAGAAAGTGCGAACTGTAGCAAATAATACGACCACAGGTATGACCTGAGGAATCCCGATATGCATTAAAAATTTTACCTGTATTTTCACATCAGACTGACTTGTGATGGTAACAGAGGTGATTTTGTGAGCATGGACAAAAGAAAAATCTTTTAAACTATCTACTTTAAATATCTCTTTTATGTACGCCACCATTTAGTCATGAAAATAAACATTAAACTAACTCTAGACCCGTAAATAAACAACATACTCAGCTCCATATACAATAAAAGTCTATTCTGAAGTAGATAAGAGATTTAAGAGATAAATAAGAAAAAATGGCATAAGCTTATCCAATGTGGCCGTCAGCACGCAATCAGACGACGACCAGGCATGGAAATCCGACGATCGCAACACGAGGGGGAAGGTCTGGAGAGAAGCAATCCTTTACACATTAATCCCGAAGAGCTAGTGCCGAGATAGAGTAGAACTGGCTGCTTGTTGACTTGGTTGAAGCTACAAATACCCAGGAGTGTACCAAAGTAGTGCCCGAGCAGTGTAAACCCTTCCCTAGTCATGGTCATAGTCTAGCTCGTGATATTCCAGACACACGAGAAGCGATTAAATCTTTTTCGATATTAGACACCTAAAAATAGCATACAAGATAACACTAAAGTTCAGCAAGCAAGAACTAAATCACTCAGGAAAAGGTGCTACGAAGCCTCCTTAGCCAGCAAGAATAGGAATCTTAAGTGAGCCATGAACAAAAGATGGACGGATACCCAGGAGTCGTGAGAGGCTTGGGATGACAGGGATGTTTCGCCTGTCCGTTGGGAATGGAACTCTCACGTGTCTCTTTCATTTACATACAATTGTGAGAAACTTTCCTTTTATTTCCTCGGTAATGACGAAATCTTGTATGGTTATTTTTTTTAGGGTACTAATGGTATTGGAGAGGGGACACCTTCATGTGGTGGCACCAATATAACAGGGCGACTTCACTACCCAGTTACATAAACGTCCCTTAGCTCCATCACTATACAAAAAGAAGTTAGTGGACTACAGGAGGAGAGAACTTCAGCCAGAAGTCCACAGGGTTCTCAGTTCAGATGAACCTGGGGCTACGACTATTACTACTACTCATGGCATTAGTTTATGTCCGGAATGATGGGTTGTATAATGTATGGATCTTACCAGTGCTGCGAGTCGTTCAGATATAGATAGGTAGGTAGGTAGGTAGAGAGAGAGAGAGAGAGAGAGAGAGAAGCAGATAACTATAATACAGCCAGGTAGATTTTCCAACTCATAGTCTGGCAGTGACCTCTCGTGCCCAGTGTCATTTATCAAGGAGGTGAGAATATCGAGGTGGGAACAATGGATGGACACTCATGCAAAAGTGGACCAGCATTATATTTCAGTACTACGAGCCATTTCCTGACCGCACACTTAAGTTTTCTCTTCCCCAGGTTTATCTTGCTTACTGCACTTTTGCTCACTGCACTTATCCCTAATCAAACCTATACTCTGTTCACTAACTAAGCGGTAAAATTATCCATAACAAGAGATTACCAATTGACTATGGCGCCGTCTCAAATAAATGCTCAGGGAAGGATGTAAAGTTAGTATTCTCATAGTCTGCCATTGAACCTTAGAAAATTAGCTGAGAAGAACGAAACTTTTAGCCAACTTAAAGTGAATTTACTGTAGGATATACTAACCTGACCTGAGCTAACTTTTCGACTAATCTCATCTAACCGCGAGACCAACCAGATCTAACTTATTAATCCATCTAACCTAATCTAACTTAATCCATCTAACCATGAGACTAACCTAATCTAACTTACTTAATCTAACCATAAGACTAACCTAATCCAACTTAAGCCAGCCATCTGACCTATCCTGGCAGACTGACCCAACCTAACCTAGCTTAGACCTTCGTGGAAAAGAGAAATGTGGCGGAAACGACTAAAGTTCGGGAATTTACGGACCAGACCCATCTTCTAATTTTATTTCCTTTTCGCGATATCGCACACTGCCTTTATTTTGCCGATATTTCATGCTCTCCTCTGGATTTATGTCGCTTCTGAATAGGAATTGGGGGATTCATCTTGTCGACCCCCTGACCCAGCTCGAGAATATTAAAAACAGTGTGAAGACGCCTGGACGGACAGAGAAAACTGAAACATGCTTCAAGGTTTTTATATTTGTGTGTGTGTGTGTGTGTGTGTGTCAGATACGAAGGGTGGACAGGTAACACTCTCAGGTTCCTACACACACTCAGACGTGACCTAAAATAAAATACTAGAGTTGTCCCTAAAATGTGAGAGTTGAGTTAGTATTAAAACACCCAGGTTCCTAGGACTCATCAGTTAAACAAAATCGTCTGGCATTACCTCGAATAGAACCCGAGTTGTCTCGACCATGAAACGGGTTAAAAACAGAGGAAAGGCTCATGACGGGACAGGAAAATCAAAACCAACATAGCGAGTCGGTGTAATAATCTGCGATGCTTTTACAAATACGACGGGGTACACACTCAATACACACCTTCGTTAGCCCATAAGCGTGTCCGTGGGCGTGTAAACATGGTGTGCTCATTTGTACGTGTGCCTTGAGAAGCGAGCTGGATATCGATGGCATCAGGTGTTACTCGAGCAAAAACCCCACATTCTTCATCGCGGTGTCAGATGCAGGGAGATAGTCAGATAAAGCAGAGGCTGTATAAGGTGAGGGCAGCACCGCGCACCAGAGGAGGGGCGTTCAGACTGAGGTGTAGTGTGGTGCTTTCTGCCTCACTCACAGGGCACACATACATGCATCCTTGCTCTCTCTCTCTCTCTCTCTCACACACACACACACACACACACACAAAGCAGGTGAGGAAAAATACATGTGCTGTCCAAGCTTTATAACGAGAGAGAGAGAGAGAGAGAGAGAGAGAGAGAGAGAGAGAAAGTATGAATTGTGTGTGTGTGTGTGTGTGTTTGTGTGTGTGTGTGTGTGTGAGAGAGGGAGACAGACATACAGACAGTGAGGTGCAGCTAGTAACACCTGTTTAATTTATGAGCCATTAAAACACCTGAGAACACCTTTATCACTTATATTAACGACCCATTAACTCGGGCCTGTTTAGAAATTTAATACTACACTGATTAGCGTACTAAAACAAGCATAGATAATTTAGTTTGATTCTCCGTAAAACACTCGCAGGCAGCTCAGTTTGTTTCTGCCTCGTAAAACACTCATAGGCCATGTAGTTTATGTATGAAAATGTACTAGAAAGAAAAGAAGAATTTTACTGTATACATTTGCCTTTCATGAAGTTATAAGTGTCTGCAAACCTAGCAATTTATGCTTGAAATGTGCAGAAAAAAAGACATTGATGAAAGCCTGAAATACCTAGAGAGAGAGAGAGAGAGATGCAGCTTCCTTGAGGCTGTCTCTTCGTGGCGGTGGAGGTGAGCCCCCCCGCACGGCCTTTAATGAGGATTCTGTCAGACTGGACGCGGCGCCCTACGTGCACTGCGGTTGCAATTGCCTAACACTTGCAGGATTATGCCCCTTCACTACGAGGGTTAAATACCACAGTTATACCTACCACAAGGCTATTAATGTTGGCTCCGATACACACACACACACACACACACACACACACACACACACACACACACACACACAGATGAATAAAATCGTCTGGAGTCATAAGGATTATAATACTGGAGTTGTCCCGACCATGAGAGGGTTTTGCTGAGTAAAATCATGTGTCTGTGGTAAGAACTGGATGACTGAGATTTATTACTATAGTGCTTTTACTCTAACTTGGCCCAGAATTGACTTCAATCCATCTTTAATATTCATCAGTAGCAATAAATTAAGTGTTAGTCACGAGGAAGTGCTGTGGAATAGATGTTAGAGCCGTAGTATTGTCTTATTCTGCCACTGACCTACTTGGTTTAAGCAACAAGAGGCTGAAAATCCGGGCCATAATACTGTAGAGTAAAAATGGCATGAACAGTCCGAGTGTTTTTACTGAGACGGATGCAGGCGAAAAACGGAGTGAAACAAAAAAAAAAAAAAATCATCCTCGTTGGCAAAAAATTACAGAAAACTAATTAGTATCACCATCAGTGAGAGAGCACCTTTCCGAGCTCAGTGAAATCGTCATCACACTAAAGGGGCTTCGGGTGTGTGTGACGGAGAACATAATGTGATGGTGGACGTCTTTGTAATAGGTACTGAGGGAGGTATATGACGGCGGGATGTGACAAACAACACGCGTGACGGACAGCACCACGGACAGACAACACCGATGATGAGCAGCATATAAGACGGACAACGTCTGTGATGGAAAACATATCCAGGGCGGAAATCAGCACACCGGTGATGGGAGTGTGTGTGTGTGTGGGTGTGGGTGGGTGGGAGGGTGCGTGGCGAAAAGCACCTGCGAGGTAGACGGTGGGAGGGAGAGGGGAGTACCTGTAAACGCACCACCCACCCCTGCCCCTGCCCACTCTACCATCCTTGCCGACCCTACCATCCCTGCCGACCCCTCCCCTGCCCCTAACCAATCATCCCTGCCCACTCGCCCCTACCTTTGCCCATTCACCTCTGCCCCGACCCTCTGTCTTGGACGGCCGAGGTGTTTTCCTAAAAATTCTTAACCAGTTTTCAGAACAAGCAAATCTTCCTGCAGTTTTACTGTCACCGGAAATCATGTTGTTTTCGTATTATCACGTTAATAGTCTCTAGGTTTGGTTGTTAAATATATAGCAGTTGTTTAAGACAGCAGAGTAAACAAAGCTACCTTAACAAGACTTATAGATGCTAGGGCCGGGTGTTGTAATGTAAAATACAGTACTGCCCACACCGCACTGCACACATCATATCACAGCCTTTTTCCCTTTGACATCTTTTGAACTTTCCTTCCCCTAAATTCGACATTATAATTCTGACATGCACACACGTAAGTACAGGTGACACAAAAGTTCTCCCAGTACTTCACTCCTGACTTTTCACTTTCCTCTGCGGGCTGGTATCAGTAAGCTATATGAGGCTTGGTTTATTTCTCTACCTACATGATTCGCATTGATATGATGAGTCGGGGAGGAAAACGACAGTTGTACCGTAAGTGTGAAGTAGCTAGGTATGTTTCTCTGCCCATGGATGATGCTCTTTATGATCCACCAGGTAGGAAAGTGACGGATATGCCCGAAAGGTGAAGTAGACGCAGTGGAATGCCAAGCTAAATTCTGTGTCTGACTGTACAGGGAGTAATATTATCAGCGTGGAGGAATGTGTCAAGGCTTTTTGTGTCGTGGTTGAGGTTATGTAGGTCATCATAATCCGACACACAGCGAGACTAGGCTTGGCTCTGGCTTGGGTTGTTGGTGACTCACTCATAAACACTCCTTGATGATGCCTTTCAACGCTGGTATAAACGCTCGGATGCTAATCAGCTGAAGGAACGCACAGCCAGGGAAAAAAAAAATGTCTACTATTCCACAGCAGCTACTTCACACTTAAGGCATGTTCATCTCTTTGCTCCCTGATTCATCATGACAAAGAACATCATCTATAGGCTGAGAAACATACTAAGATACTTCCCACTTGTATGTTTGTCATTGTCCTTCGTGGTTCATCACATCAAGAAGAATCAAATGTGCGGAGAAACTTACCAAACGTCTCTTAGCCTAGAATTATCAGCCAGCAGAGAAGCGTGAAACGTCAGAAGTGTAGCATCTTTATCACTATTCTCTAAGAGACATCACCTATGGAAAGAGAAGTATACGAAACCTCTCTCAGCTTAGTAATATTAGCCAGCAGATGGACGTGAGGATTGAAGGAAGTGAAATATTATGCCTGCTTTTGTCCTTTACTATATTTATTTGTGGTACTGAATACATATGCATGGGTTTTAAGTTTGCGTAATATTAGGTCAAGCGAAATGCGGCGTATTATCAGGAGAGTAGACTATGACATTAAACTAAATGATATTCCTTAACTCACTGGATCCGTGTGACCTCGCTTTTCGTATGACCCTGCTGCTGGCAGACGGTTTTATTAAACGTAAGGAAGACTTCCCCCATAGTGAAGTTTACGAAGATAGCCTATAACCCCTCTAGTTCCAAGCGTCTATCATAAAATTATATAAATGAAAAAATAAAGTGATGGTAAAATGAAAAAAATGAAAATATTCCCCAGGTCAGTGGGTTATTACATCACCTGACAACATTCAGCAGGCGTGATAAGCATGGAAAACATTGAACAAGCATCCCCCAGACTACGACGCTGCACTTCGATTTGCAAATCAGAGTCCCTACTTAAGTGGGAAGAAATTCTCATGGTAATAGTAGTAGTCTTCCGTAGTCAGTCATTTCATCGTTGCGCGCTAATTTTTCTCTTCTAAGGATGATCAGACTTAGTACTAACAGTCTAACCTAACATAACATAGCCTGACCAAACATAACCTAATCCTGACACTCTAATCTGACCTAATCGAATCAAACTTATAACCCAGCACCTTAATCCAACCTCATCAGATCTCACCTAACAGCCTAACCCAGACCCCCTAATTTAACCTAATGTAGCAACCCAGTCCAAGCAAACCTAGCCTAGCGAAGACCCTCCTAAGAAAAGAAAAAGAAAGAAGAGAAAGATGCCCAGATCAACAACATCTCGGAAATTGGCGGGCAGGACACAGCAAGGTCGGTGTGAGGGCGTATGGGGCCCACCGTGGTGACGTCATCCACCACCACCACCAGGGCCTTCACCGCTATAACAGTAGGGCCCAACCTGACCGACCCAACCGGTCTCCTGGGGGAAGGGACCAGTTTACGGTCTGTTAGGAGAGACTAGTTTGGTTGGGGGGCAAGCTGTCGACAGTCGCGGTCATCCCTCTTGGTAACAATGGGGAACAGGACTTGTTTTTCATTCATAAGCACCATACTATGTGTTGTACTCGGAGTGGGCGGGTGGGGGCGGGGTGGGCGGGGTAGTTGTGGAGCGGGGCGGGGCGGGGCGGGCTCTTGCACCAGCATACGGGCGGGTGGCTAGTCTGGCGAGAAGGACCGGACGCCCTAGACTTACTCCTCCGGCTGCATGAGAGAGAGAGAGAGAGAGAGAGAGAGAGAAACTATAACTGCGACCTTTTCGTTGCTTGGGGATTCTCATTAGTGTTAGAATAATGAGAACATGAATGGAACAGCTTAGGAAAACTGCGAAACCTGAAAGTGACAAGTGCGTCTCTGTTTTCTGGAATTACTAGATGTACTTTCTTGAATTTATGGGTTGACACACTTGGCGGGGAGATGGGAGGTGGGAGGGGGAGTGGAGACTTGCAACACTTCAACTACACCACATCTTACACCCTCATTATTGCCTTGCCTTGTCACCTCCCCCTACGCATAGCTACTGTCTTCTTACACACACACACACACACACACACACACACACAATGTCCCTGAACCACACACTCTTCATTTCGTCTCCTTCGACACTCACACGCACCCTATTCATGGTACAGACCCCCAACCTTGATAAGCTAATAAGGCAAAAATTGAAAGGTGCAAGTTGCCAAGGGTACCAGTGAAAACTTAGTAGGGTCAACCTCTCAAGTTAACTACAAGTATTTTCACTGGTTACTAGGTGCCAACAGCTCATTGCCTTATGTGAATTGCTCTTAAAATTATTTGCTACATTCTTGTACATCGGGCTTTACAGCTGTACGAGTGGATTGAGGAGTTGTACAGTGGGGCGAGTGGCTTGGGGGTGCACCTGTTACATTCCCGTCCAACCGGAGTCTTGGACCGGATTGGCAAGATGGTGCTCGACCTGTACAAGCCACTCTGCTTCTGGTCTTGTTGCCCCGGTATCCTCGCCTCACCTCACACACAATCACCTCAGCTCACTTCATACAGGTCACCTCATTTCTCCTCACCACACCTTGCCGCACATCACGTCACACCACAGTGCACACAATCGCCTCATCTTAACTCACATCATCTTACCTCACCCCACCTCATAACATGACATCGCCTTTACCTCCTCTGCCCTCCCCATCCATCACCTCACCTTACACTTCACTTCCTCACGCACCATACACATCAGATAATCTCATACCAAAAATACATGACCCCCTCCTCACACCTCACACACCTGACATACTCAGCCAGTAACCAATAGTTCTCAGGTTCGATTCCAGGGCTGACTACGAGACTATTTAGCAGTCTTATTTATCCCAGTCTGATTGTTATGTGGTGCTGATGATACGGACCTGGGTGTACATTGACTGTTGAGTGTCGTATTCTAGGGGTTTATGCGGTTGCTTTCCTTGTCATTTATGGTTGTGTGTGTGTGTGTGTGTGTGTGTGTGTGTGTGTGTGTTCCTTGCGAATTGACTTTTCCATTTTCCTTGCGAATTAATGGAGAGAGAGAGAGAGAGAGAGAGACTATCCTTTTCCTTCTAGTATTTATAATTCTATTTTACAACAACTATAATAAATTCACGTATAATTTTATTGGTTTATACTGCCATCCTGTTGTGTTCATCCACTGTTACAATTTTTATCTATGAATAAATACTAAAACCTCTTAATTTAGCTTCGATTATTTTTCTCATTTGATTCTTCTAAATCATCGTCCGCTCGTGTGTGCATATTCCTTCCTTCTATCACTCACCTGTCAGTCCGTCACTACTGCACGCTTGCCGATTAGCAATTATGCAGTGTTGATTGATCGCATAATGCAACAATCATACTTTGACTTTTCATACATTGGCCTCTATATTTTTTTTCCTTCAAATTATTCATCTATAAAAACCTAGTATGCTCAACGAGATTAGTCTCAGTCGCCATATATGCTCATGTTAGTAAGTCAGTTTTTCGGCTCATCTGTTAAGTTTGTCTAGTAAAAGGCGGGTGTTGAAATACTACTTGCTGGAGTCCAAGAGTTTTTTTTTTTTATGTTTTTCTTTCCCCCGATGACTTTGAGCCGACGCCTGAATTTGTGTTGTGTATGAATGATGTATAAATTTTTGTAATTGTAGAGGTGTATGCGTATTTCGAGGGCTGTTGAATTCCTTGAGTAGAAATGGCACTTTTGAGAAATAAAAGGCTTGATTATTATTATTATTATTATTATTATTATTTTTAGTAGTAGTAGTAGTAGTAGAAGAAGTAACAGTAGTAAGTAGTAGTAGTAGTATCATCATCATCACTGTTGCTTTAACCCCTCTCTCTCTCTCTCTCTCTCTCTCTCGTTCATCGGCCTTACTCCTCCTTCATCATCACCATCATCATCATCACTTCCGTTCCTGTTTACCTTGGCGTGCCACAGGTAGAGAGGTCGTTATTGCTTTTATCAAAATACCTGTCTCTTATTTCATTGCTTCACACCATCATTACTGGTCCTGTCGCTATCATTATCATCATCATCATCATCATCATCGTCATCGTCATCATAATCGTCGTCATCGTCGTAATTTTCATCGTCGTAATCGTCGTCATCGTTAGGCAAGAATAATAATAATAATAATAATAATAATGATAATAATAATAATAATAATGATAATAATAATAATAATGATGATGATGATGATGGTGATGAGTAAATAAATAAATAGGTAAATAAATAAACGTCTTTGAGAATATTCCATGTCGTAAAACCTGTTGTGAGTGAGGTTCATTTTAAGCCTGTTAGCGAATGCGGAACTTGATGCTGACCAGTTAGGTGCACAAAGCAGACGTAACCATCATTTCCGGTACCTGAGACGGACGCCCTCACGTGGTGGCACCGATATAACCAGGCCGCTCCCCTGCCCGGTTATGGAAACGTCCCTCTACTCCCTCCGTGTCCCGAATTTTAGGGTGGGGGGTCTGCAGGAGAAGACTTAAGCCTGCAGTCCACCCAGTTCACGTTTACATGAGTCTTGGCCACAGGAACAACAATGATTTTCTTTTTCGTAACCATAATTTAAACCCTTCATACAAATGGCTTATATTATTGATTTATTCTTGCTTCCTTCAGACAATTTTTTAAAGATCAGGCTAGAATTTTCGGGCTGCTAGGGTTGGATAATTTTAATCTTCAGCATTTAAGTATATTATGTACTTGAGGCGACACTGCTGAAATCCATGCTCATCCACCAGTTAGTATTAATTCCTTCTGTATCATGATTTTTTTTTGATTATTATTGTTACCTCCAGGCGATTTATCCAGCACAAAATCAGAGGCCTCTCGTAGTGAGAGGATTAGTCTCCGTAAACACTGCATTCAAGTAACACGTTTGATATTATTTAGGTTAAAAAAAAAAAAAGACATTCCGCCTGGAGGGGTTAAGTAAAGCCCCCATAAATCCGTGTAATTCTGAGGGACTCCTCCAGCGCTGAAGAAAATCGTCTGGATGTGGCAAGAATGGAATAGAAATGACGTACTTGTGGTGCAGGGGGTTGAAGGTTTCGTCACTGGTTATGGGGAGACGAGTCGTATGAGACCAAATTGGGCAGATTCGACTGTGGCGGGGGACGGAGAGGGGACGGGGATGAAGGGATAGCTCACGTCACGACTTTTCCGAGGTTACGAAATTATGACACTTCGTTCATGTAATGTTCCTGGTCCGAATTCGTAGAGGGTCATAGTTTTTTCTTGCGACAAACTTTTCTTTATGTTAAAAGAGATGTTTATATTATCAATGTGTCTCTGAGCAATAGATGAGATTGGAAAAACATAGGATAGGCCTTCGTCTTGCAGTAACCTTACGACGTTGATGATGGTGATGATGGTGGTAGTGGTGGTGATGGTGATGGTGGTGGTGGTGATGGTGATGGTGGTAGTGGTGATGGTGATGGTGGTGATGGTAACTTCATAACACTTTAGTATTATCACGAATCTTTTTTTTTTTCATACTTTTTGACTTTTAACTCTAGATTGATTTCGAGGTGACCGATAGGTGTATTAATAAAATTGAAAATATATACAGTCGTATCCGCAACTTAGGCTCAAGAATGTTTATGAATACAGTTCCAGGGATTTACTAAACTTTATTTAATAATTCTTCTCCCGTCGTTGAATATTTCTCCACATTCCAGGTAGCCGATATTTCCACTCCGACCTGATGTAAAGTTGCGGACAAAAATATCTATCCACTTTCTTACGATAAGTAACGAGATGGTGAACCATAATATTAGGAACCATGTAACGCAAACTTGAAAGTCCTACAAATATTCATTATATCATACATTTCATAATACTTGGACCAAAAGTGGAACAATATTATTGTCCGCAATTTTATGTTCAGGAATAAAAGTCCATCTGCTGAGCCACTTCATCTGTTTCATCTTAGGATTTGTGTGTCATTTTCCTTCCTGATGTATCATATTAAAGAGCATCATCTACCTGCAGAGAAACATGCGAATCTTTTCTCAGCTAAGGAATGTTAGTCAAGAGAGAAAAGTGAGAAGCATAAGAGGCGAAGGGTCAAGCAGACTTCTCTATGGACAGAGGAACATAACAAGTCTGTCTCATCTTAGGACTGCTACCCTTCAGAGGAAAGTTAGAAGCTGATTAGGTGAAGAATTGGACGTTTGTAGCTATGGGCAGAGAAACATACCATGACCCTCTCTGCTTAGAAATAATAGCCAGCAGAGGAAAGTGAGTAATAGAAGTGAAACTGTAGTCGAACTTTTGTCACACACTGTAGGCTTTCAACTAACAAGGAGTGTGCGAGAGGACCAGACGTGACCCCCTGACCCCTCTTGACCTCCCGTGACCCCGTCTGGCACGATCACCACAAAAAAGCAGGCAGGAATAAAAAAAAAGAATTAATGGCGATGCATCCTTGTAGGGAAAAATGCCGCATAATGACGTAGAAGTCAAGCTGATGTTTACCCCGAGGGGAGTGATAAGGAGAGATTAAGAGGAAATATTAGTGAAGAAATTGGCAGCCAGGAGGATATATTAGTGGGGAAATTGGCAGCCAGGGGAAGATGGTTTTCTCGCCTCGTCCTCGCTCTTATCTGAATCAGGAGAGAACCAGACAGGTGGTAGAATGTGCAGTAGTTATGGTACCGTTAACCCCTTCAGTTCCAGGACGTCCATTGTTTCGAGTTAACGCAGGGTACCTCTTGGCGGCTTTATTTACCTCAGGAATTATTTTAACTGAGAGATACAAGTATTAATCCTTCCATCCTGTGACATCATTCTGTATTCCTACAGTAGAGATTTACCCCATTATCTGTTGACGTCATATTGGATTCTGAGTTCTTAGCCCCTTGTATCCTATGGCGTCATTTTGTATTCTGACTGAAGATAATAACCCTTTGTATCCGGTATCGTCATTTTGTACTTCATCCTTACCACTGTCAGGCAATTTAGTCCACTTAAGGGGAGACATCCTTGAGTGAAGGGGCTGATGGAGGCTATAACTAACCCGTCCAGTTTGAAGTCTCTCCATTTCTAATGAAATGATAATAATAAGAGTCTGTCGAATAATGGCAAGAAACTAATTTACATATAATTATGTTAGAGAAAATCAGACCCTTCAGGAAATGGCGTCGGCTGTGTATATATTAATTTGGCTGTCTCCGGACGATTTACAAGAAAGGACCTTTGAGTGAAGGGCTTAAAGTTAGGTTGGATTAGGTTAGGTTAGGTTGGATTTAGTCAGGCTGGGTTAGGTTAGGTTAGGCTAGGTTAAGCTTGTTTAGGTTAGGTTAGGTTAGCTTAGGTTAAGTTTCGCTAGATTAGGTTAGGTCTGGTTTCATCCACCGATTCACAACAACTTTTTTTCTGCTTTAAATCCTTTCAATCCGATGGTGTCCAGTTGATTTAGTCTGGGTACCTCCAGACGATTTTATTCAGCTCTGAGGAGGCCACTCGTAGCGAAAGGGTAAATGAAAACTTAATCTAACTTCTCCAGTAGGGAAAAAAAAAATAACGCTAAATAGAGTCTTTATTCTAGCTTGGCCTAGAAGTGCCATCTTTCCATCTTGAATGCTGAGTTGTCAAAATAGATTTACACTAGAATACGATGCTAGTCACGAAGAAGTCCCATGGATGTAGAGCTGTAGTATTGTCTTGGCATTGAGACACACAAGCTCTAAAAGGAAACAATTTTGGGCTGTCGGTAGTGTAAACAAAAGAGGTATAGTAGCAAGAGTATGAAAAATTTCTTACCTAACAACACTGAAGGGTTTAATCGTTTGGCCTTCAGACGATTTTCTTCATCTGGGGAAGGACCTCTTGTAGCGAAGGGGTGAAGGCTTTTGCATCCACTCACACAAAATCCACGTGCAGTAAATGACGAGAAAAAATAAACTTACATCCTTTTAAAACTACAGGCCTTTCTTATTTCTCTATATTTTTTCCTGATTTGGAGGTCTAAAGATGTACATAAAGTTGACAGCGCGTAAGACAGAGACAAAAATACAACAGGAATCGTTTACTGGGTTTTCATTGTTATTTTTATTACCTTGACGAACAGGTGAAGTTACTGTTTATATTTATTCTTCTTGTGGGTTAGGCGCCCACCATCCACTCATTTGCTGTAGTGCTACCTCATGATTTAAAAAGATTAAAAAAGGCAAACATACAGCATTATCCCATAGCTGTTTCCCATCTACTGTTTCAATGGCAGTCTTTCATTACCTTCACCCAGACTAATAAATTGCTGCGAGGATCTGGTGACAAATCAGATGGTGAGTGGCAGCGTCGCCTTACGGATCACAAGATATTGGTTTCGTGTTCTGGATCTGGATGGACGGGAAATACTCGCTTTGGGAGGTGACAGGATCCCCCCCCCCCAACCTCCTCGTCTGACATTACACCACCTTGCCAAACAGGAATCATTAATTTGAACCTATCAAGGCTCCAGCGAGGCCCGGCTCAGTGTTTGGCTGAAATAGAGACGTGAACGCGGAAATATTTCACCGCATGGCTCTATTTCTCTTACCCTAAGCTGGCCAAAAATGTCGTTCCCCTTTGGCTTATTTCACATAGCTCATTGGCAGAAAAAGTCACTGCTGTGGCATTGCATCCTTTCCCTGGCACTTCTTTGTGACTAGCATTATATTCTAATGTTAATTATTTGTTACAGCTCAACATTCAAGATGGAGAGATGGCAATTTTAGGCCAAGTTAGCAAGCAGCAGTATGGTCAATATTTTCCTTTCCATATTATAATGTTAATCAAACATCATCTGATAGGATATTCAGAAGAGTCTTGGTGTTTTTCTCCAAGCAATTATAGTCAGTCTTCGGTCTGTGGGGGAATATATTTGGCTGAAGTGAACATGAAGATATAACACAGATATATTTTGGTCTACAAGTACGGTAACCTATATTTTCCCTCTTATATGCAGCATCACTCGACCATTTGCCAATTTTTGAAACTGTTGGTTGAGCAGAATGTTTGGCTGTGAAGACAGGACAGCAGGAATATATATGTGTATAAGTTGTGAATATTTATGCCTTTCAGTTTGTAGCATCTGTCAGTCAGGGTATTAATCGATCAGTCGCGAGGATGTAAAACTCAAAACCCAGGAGAATGCTTGACTTAAATTGAGATAAGAACGCGGAAACACCTCAGGATACAGGTATTAAATATCTTTCCTATAGCGTCAGTCATCAGTAAATCGGTCAATCAGTCACTATTCTTATAAGGAGAACAATCAGTCACCGTTCTTCTAAGGAGAACGTCTGGCTAAAATGAAGGTATGCGAACACGTAAAAAATCCTGTACTTGCCGAATACATATTTACCTTCTCATTCTGTAGCGTCCGTCGGTATAATAATAATAATACTAAATCAATCGACAGACTCAGGGGATATTAGCCGGAGGGAATATTCGACAGAAATGAAGGTACGGATAGGGGAAAAATGGTATTATATGCGTCATTTTTATTTTCATTGACGTTTTGGTATCAGTCAGTCAGTAAAATATCAGTCAGTCAGTCAGTCAATCGCCACCCTGTTGGAGTATGGGCTCAGGGGAAAGTTTAGCTGAAATGAAAGTGTAAACATGTATGTTTTTTCAGTGTACAGGTAATAAATATTTCCCTTTCTTAAGGAAGGAGCAATCAGTCAAGCATCACTGTTGAAATAAGGGTATGAAGAGAGCAACATTTCCCTGTACGGGTAATACGTAATATAGGCTGTTCCCTTGCATAGTTTACCATCATTCATTCATTCAGTCAGTCAGTCAGTCAGTCTGTCAGTCAATCAGTCAGCCGTTAATCTGTGAAAAACATTGTCCAAGTAGAATATTCAGCGGAAGTAAAAATAAGAATAGCCAAAATACTTAAAGATACAGGTAATAAATATTTTCCCCTTTCATACCGTAACCCCAGTCACTTCATCAGTCAGCGGTTCATCTGTCGGGTTAAATGCCGTGACAGTGCTTGACCCGACCCCCTGACGGATTTGGGGGGGGGTTCTTGACCATTAACAGATTCAGCCCGAGGACCCTTTCTGTATTTACTTCTAGGGATCATCTGACGAGTTTATATGCCCGGGAAAGATATATTTCTAATCGGGGGGGCTCAGGTATGGCCTTCATTAACGCCGTCAGCACGAGAAATCTTGCCCAGGTTGAATAATGCTGTCTAGTGGCATATCAGTAACAAAGTGTGGCGTCATCCTAGGAAAATAGAAAACTCTTAACAGCACGAGAGGGTCCGCGTATCCTAAATAAAATGATCTGGAAGTAACGGGAATTAAGCATAAAAGACAAGGTACCGTGTGATCTAAAGGAGATTTGCTGGCCCTTTTCAGCAGTAGACGTGTAATGTAAGCTTGATCAATTCACTAACATTTAACTGGGAAAAAAAAAAAAAAAGTGCAGTCCCATGATTTTTATGACGTGTTGGTTCTTTTTTGCATCCTTCACACTGTTTCCATTAGCTTGGGGAAGATCTCTCATAGCGAATGGGTGAACAAAGACTTTATGTAACTCTTTGTCGTGTGAATAATAATTTCTACATGAATAAAGTCTTCCGAAGTGAGTAAGAATAAAAAATACGTCCAAGGATTGAATGATTTTTTTTTTTTTTTAATAATTTGTAAGCGTCAACTCATCCCAGTCCAGATTGATGGTGGCTGGCTGGATGCACCATTTTCTGGCCAGAGTTTTTGCCACCCTTCTCTTGGTTTCTCCTTTTTTGGGTTGTGTTGTGGCCCACAGAACGGAACGTCGTAAGTTTGGGTGACAGACATCTAAAGGCAACACTCCCAGGCTCCCATGACTCCCTCTCAGCTAAGTAAAATCGTTTGGCTTTAACTGGAATAAAATACAAGAGTTGACCCTGCCATGAAAGAGTTAGCAGTGCCGGTAATGACACTTCCAGGCCCTCACACTCTCAGCTGAATGAAATCGTCTAGCTTTAGTTGGAAGAAAATACTCGAGTTGTAGTCAGAAGAGGGTTTATGGTACCAGTATGGACTCTTAGGCTCCTATGACCCACTCAGCTGAACAAAATCGTCTGGAGTTGGCGGGAATAAAATACTAGGCTCACCCCGACCAAGGGAGGGTTAAGTATACCAACATTAACGCTCTGGGGGCTCCTGTACTTGCTCACAGCTGAATAAAATCGTCGGGCGTCAGCTGGAACAAAATACCAGAGTTATTCCGACCATGAGAGGGTTACGTAGATACTCTCTCTCTCTCTCTCTCTCTCTCTCTCTCTCTCAGGAATTTCTGGCCGCCCTAAAGTGGAGTGCTGCAAGATATTTCCTCCTGACTTTTTTATTTTATTCTATTTTACGTTATTTTATTTTCCGATTTTCACGTCCGACTGTACCCCGTTTTCTCTGACCTGATCCTTAATCCTTCCCAGCTCGGTTAATGGTCAGGTGTCGTCAGTGTGGAGGGTAAATTTGACTAGTAACCAAGGAGACTCATGTCTCATAAGTCAGACGCATCTAATTTAGTGCAACCACGGCTTAGGATTTTGGTTGTGATGGTGACCCAGTTCCGTCATATGAAAACTGACAGACAGTAGTATATTGAAGGAGAATTCCTGTATTAAAGGAGTTACTGAAGGCTAAATCTAACCCCCTCAGTTCGAAAAATCCCTCGCGAGCCAGTTAACCCTTTGGAGATAGATAGATAGATAGATAGACGGAGAAGGAGTGAGACAGACACACACGCAGACAGACGGACACAGAAGAAAATAGGAAATACGTCATCTTTGAGAAAGTTAAAGTGAAACAGATTACTTTCTCTCTCTTGCATAACAGTATGATGAAGCGATATTCTAGGGAGTCTGATGAAACGGCCAGGATCTGTTTCGTGAACGCTGAAAGTGATGAGTCAGGTGTGGGAAGTCAGGTGTGTGAGGGGAAAAGGGAAGGAGTTAATGTATGTGATAGGCGCTGAGGGGTTAGGTAATCATAGCCAGGTGTGTGTGTGTGTGTGTGTGTGTGTGTGTGTGTGTGTGTGTGTGTGTATGTGTGTACGTCGAGTTAGGTGTATGATACTGAGAATATAGAGTCAAGTAGATGAAATTAAGAATGGGAAGTCAGGTATATTGGTTGGGGGGAGGGGGGTGTCGCAAGCCCCAACACCTGCTGTGACCCCCCCATCCTTGACCTCCCCACCCCCACCCCGCTCCCCCACCATTACAGCCCCAAGGAGGACAGAAAAAGCTGGCCTCTGAAATAAGGTATGTATCGATAACACCATTCAAGGAACACACACACACACACACACACACACACACACACACACACACACACACACACACACACACACACACACACACACACACACAACCTCAAGGATTATCGTCCATGTATACTTGTATAGAAATCCCGGAACGGTTGTCATTTGTGGTGTTTGGTTTGTTTTTAGTAGTAGTAGTAGTAGTGGTAGTGGTAAAGGTAGTGGTGATGGTGGTGGTAGTGGTAGTACATCAGAAACCATAGCGGCTCAGTGTCTGCCGCGTATGCCTCACGTTCTGAGGTACCCTGGGCTTGAGTTTGAACCCAGTCGTAATGAAATGAGTGCTGGTAGTGTGTCCTTTCATATGCTAGCGTATTTACTACTTAGTACGAACATTCCTTCCTGATTTGTGGACCAACTGCTTAGCTTAGGAAAGGGTAAATCTGGCTAACTCCCTCCTGCAGTGGAAATGTCCATTCCTGTGATGGACCCCACATGGATATGGTCATTATTGACGTCGCTGAAGTTAGTACGATTACGAGAAAGGCAATCACAAAAGCAGAAGCTGTCAGTAGAGTACACAGTGAAATGGCCCTGTCATTAGTTTCATTCACAGTGTATGGTGTGCCAGAATGGACATTTATTGATGACTCACGTAATGTGTAATGCGACATACTTCTACGTACTATTATGAATGTTTTTGCTTACTCCTGTTTTTCGTTTGTCTAGCAACGTCTCTTTAATTGTCCAGTTATCATTCGGTCCTTCACTAGGGGTATGCACAAGTCAACATGTCTATGAAACTGGTTAATTTTCCTTACTGTATGTCAAGGGTCCAATATCAAAGTCCTTGAAGGCAGAAGGTGCATCATATAGACAATGTTTTTCCGTGTGTATTTTTCCTCCGCAACTGTTAGCCTTCCCACTCTCCCCTCCCCTTTTGTCCTCTTCCCTCGTCCTCCCCCCTTCCCCTCCTTTCCTCCCTTCCCCTCAACCCCCACTTAACTCTCCCTTCCCCTCATCCCTCCCCCACCTCTTCCTTCTTCTCTCCCTCGACGGCGGTATCAGATAACCTTTTTCCTCCTTCCTTCCCTCTCTCCCTCCGTCCGCCGCTCCCTTATCCCCTCCCCAGGCATCACCTTGTTGTCTTTCTCATGGCGTCGGCTTCATCCCTCCTCTCAATGAAATACACTCAGGCTGACCTATTTCGACCCCTGTCACGACCTCCTGATTAATCTGTCTTGGAGCTGACACCACGTAGGGCCTCTCCTGACCCGGGCTGACCTCTTCTTATTCCGGTGATTCTTCCTCCGTCAGAATGCAGGACGTTGAGATGTTTCCTTCTCTCTCTGCGACTGTCCGTCTACAAACGAAACCTTAAAATTCTGTTTGTGTTAGCTATAAATTCCACACAAATTGCGCTTCGACTCCTTTTGTCCACTTAAATTCCGTCGTCTTCCTCTTCCCCGTTACTGCCGGTAAAACCCTCTGCAATATCTCATCAGTGAACACGGAACCGTAAATGATCACACACACACACACACACTTCAGGTGGTGATCATTTTGGTTTATTGTCTGTCTATCTGGCTTCCTTACTTTATCTGGTGTGAGTTGGAATCGCTTGAATGACTGATGTATCACGGATCCCAGACTTTCTATATATAGAGTAGACAGACATTTATGTTTATGGCCTTTCCCCCTGCTTTTTACCGCTTTTTTGTAGGATCATGTGACTCCCGGGGTATCTTTGCAGGCCGTGGCTGTGTAGGCTTTGGAGATGTTTACCTCTTCCATTTGATGCCTTACTTTATTCTTGGTAATGCCAGACTATTCTGTTGAACATATCTCTAATAGTAAAGGGGTTAATGGGGGTTATTATCCTATTTAGGACAGACCTCTAATAGTAGGAAGGCTAATCAAACTATATAAGCGTCCTTCAGCTCCAAAAGTCTCACTCAGTTTTAATAAAATCGTCTGTAATGGCGAGAATAAAATAACAAATATCACCGACCTTAGGTGTTTAAATCGTAAATACAGATCGGCCGAGAGTGCCTTTGTTCCGGTCGGTTTTGTTGCGTATGTCACCCTCTTGACCCCCTCCGGTTCCCTTTTGTTGTCTGAGTAAACACACGACCTCCCTTGACCGAGTTTTACCCCCCTGCTCCCCCCGTCCCTTTATTACACTTTATTTTCCCTGTGATTGCTCTTTCCTTGACATTTTCCCCGCCTTCCTTATGTAGCATGGGCCATCCTGTTGACTTTTCCTTCCTTGTTTGTTCGATGGTATCTCCGTGGACGTGACCCGCGTGGACACAGTGGAGTTTTGGTTACAAGTTTTGGTCACACAGTTTCGAGTTTTGTTCGCACAGTTCCTTGTTTTGGTTGCACAGTTCCTAGTTAGTTTTGGTCACACAGTTCCGAGTTTGGTTGCACAGGTCCAAGTTTGGTTGCACAGATCCGAGTTTTGGTTCGCACAGTTTCTAGTTTTGGTCACGCAGTTCCGAGTTTTGGTCACCTCCGTCTCCTGGAAGCTGCCTGTGACCTTTGACGCACCCTTGCCACCTCATTAGCTCTGGCCCGTTATGTCGCTGTCTACGATGTCTCTCTTTGCGCGGATGGTGTTTGAGATCCTCTGACGTGATTTCTTGGCAATGTCGATTACCCGAAGCCCTTTTTCATACATTGTACTACGTTAAATCTTGTCTGTCCTCGAGCTACCTCTCTCTTTAACATGGTTCATTTTTGTTTCTCTCTGAACAGATCCTGTGGCGAGATTCCTGGGCAGTGTCGATCATCCGCAGCTATTTTTCACACACACATTGCTAAGTTACATTTTGCTTTGGCCTCGAGTAAGCTTTTTCTGATCTGGGTCATCTCAGGCCACAAGAACACTAACATAACCTCAGTCACTGTACTTCTCTTAGTCCTTTGGAGGGGCGGTGAAAAAATACTACAGCCTGATAATGTAAAATTCTCGGTACACATTGTTTTCAAGATTGCAAAATTGACATATGGATTATGTAGCACGAACAAGAAACGTAACCCCAAACTTACTTTATGGTAAAACATGACTCTGAAAAAGGTTAAAATTCGTTGACTCGGAGAATGCTGACTTTTTGGCGGATTTTGTGTGTGTGTGTGTGTGTGTGTGTGTGTGTGTGTTTTACAGTGTGTAGTTGCGTAATTACCTCGTATGTGTTTATTTGTGCATGTCTTCGTATGTAGTCCTAGTGTCTAACCCATTCCTGACCACACCAGCCCACGAGAACTCATCCTCCCTTCGTCCCCTCCGTCAGGCGATGAACGAGCTGAGTGAGGAGGGTACCACCACCGGCAGCGAGGCCCCCTGGCGGCAGTACTGTGAACACCCCCTCACCGCCGCCACCACCGCCATGCTCAACATTCACAGTTCCGAGGAGCAGCAGCAGTCCGTCACGCTCCTTTACGATTACTACAAATCTGATGGGTGAGTACTGATTTACTACCATTTTTTTTTTCTTTTTTCTCTTTTTTTTTTTTTTTCCATTCTTTACCTGTAACTATTTTTTTCTTTCCAGTCGTCTTTCATATTTTTCATTTCCTTTCATTTGTTACACCGTTTTTTTTTTTTTTTTTTTTTTTTTGTACACTCAGGGTCAGAAGTTTGCCTGCTATTCCACTGCGTCTGTCAGTTTCCTCCCTGAAGCATCATGTCAGAAAGAAAGGTTCAAAGAGAATCATATCAGGCCTATCACAGCTTAGAAATATTAGCCATTAGAGGAAAGAGAGAAGCAGATGATGAAATACCAGACGCACTTTTGAGCCCGGCTGTACATGCTTTTTTTTTTTTTTTTTTTTTTTTTTTTTTTTTTTTAACAGTTGTGGACAAAAATATCGGTCTAGTTTTTGTCCATCTATTAATAAACCATTACTTTTATTTTTTGTTCCGATGTCATTGGATTTCCAAAGCCATAACTCATTATTTTGTTGTACGTCATGAAGAAATGTATCGATATTTATGTCCTCAGCTGTACATTCTGTTCTCGGTTATTCATCTTTTATTTATTTATTTATTTATTGCATTTTGATACAGCAGTCATGTGCCTTGATTTTACAGAGTTTTGACACAAGCTCATCCCACACTCGATTTATTTTGCACATTCACAAAAACAAAAAATATCTGCCCATACTCAAAGGCGCTTCCAAAACGGAGAGAAAAAGTTTATTCTCACAGTCAGGACAATTTCAGTATGTACGCATTATACAGACATTCAGCTAAACACAGGACTATTAAACGGGGCTCATTACACGCCCTTGTACTGTCGTCTAATTAAGCTGTTACAGGTGTATGTACAGGTCTTAGGCTATCACGCACCTCAAAGTACCTACTAATTTCACCACCTTGATGTTACTTTGATATGCACCGTTTTTGAAGTTCCTTTGTTATCAAGCCTCTTTGCTATGCACCTTTTCCGGGCTACTACTTTACGTACCGTTTTAGAGTAGAAAATATTATCTATGTACAGGATTGTAATCGTTGTTTCTCCGAATTTTTTTGTTAGAAGTGGTCAGGGATATTGTATGATACGGGTAGATGATTATGAGAATTGTTGCACTACACATTTCAGAGAACACTCTTAGAACAGATATTACTCTCTTAAAATTTGGG
Source organism: Coenobita brevimanus (assembly GCF_032717465.1). Taxonomy (NCBI): domain Eukaryota; kingdom Metazoa; phylum Arthropoda; class Malacostraca; order Decapoda; family Coenobitidae; genus Coenobita; species Coenobita brevimanus. The sequence goes on along the minus strand of NC_137046.1, from coordinate 61,580,156 downwards.
TGTCCTCGTATCTCTCCCCTATTAAAACATGACTAGGAGAATGAATATTGAGTATATATGAAGAAAAATGGAAAATGCATACGGCATATCCAGAACGTATTGTTGAATGTCAGTTTTTTATTCATTGTAGTTGGGAAAGATTATGAACTAGAGACCAAGTCTTTTTTTTTCTGGCTCTTTGCATAGCCTTCAAGATTTTGCTGTCTAATTCAAATATATCTAATACTTTCATCTTGATCATTAAATGAATCTTTATTCTTGTATTCAAGGCATAAAGCTACATATTTTGGGGTGGGGGGGAGGGGTGGGGGTGGAGGAGAGGGTCATATCACCGTTCCGTAGCATGATAAGCCAAAGAAACATATCTCAGCCACTGCCTTCTGTTAAGGAGGGTCACGGCAGAAGCTGAAACCATCAGTCTAAAATTTTGATCAGGTTATATTGAGGTCGGAATCGGATATATTCTGACGCATATTGTCCTGTCATGGAAGTCGGAGTAAAAGCTGGAATAAGAACACATTGTTTCTCTGTGCCATATCCTGGACATTAATTACTGTCACCCGCATCATGTCTGACACTGGGAGACGGAATGCCCAGAATGTGGTCCAAGGAAACAGGGTGTTGTTCTTCCAGTTATTGCCTCGGCCTACACGATTGGACAGTTTGCGTCAGAATATGTCCGATTCTGACCTCAGTTTGACGAGGCCTTACGTTTTCCATCAGACTGGGTTTCACTGTAATGGAAAAGAGATATTGCAGCTTGTCGGTAGAAAATGCTGTTATAATGGAGGATACTGTGTTTCACTGCAGTAGAAAGGGAATCCGTTCAGCCTGTCCGTAGATTGTCCTGATTTAATGGAGGATATAATTTTTCACTGATATAAAGGGAATATTTTGGCTTGTCGGTAGATGGTGCTGATAAAATGAAGGATAATATCGCGTGGGCTTAATTAGCGCTACATGGCCTAAAACCGCTTGTGACTGCTAATAAGGTAAGCCATCTGCCTGACCTTTCATCGTCTGTGCAGGGGGGGAGTGGGTTGCTTATTGGCGCTTTTGTTGAATATTCATGTTTATGCATTCCCTCGATATTTTCGTTTCTTGTGCTTCCTTTTGTTGGACATTATCTACCTGTTCAGTATGATGTATTTTTCGAGTATATTCTTGCTACTCCCAGACGGTTTCATTAAGCTTAGAAAAATCCCCCGGTAGTGATTGGGTAAATGAAGCCAATATCTTTCCCCACAGGTTCGTAATGTCTCTTATGTAAATAAAATCGTCTGGGGAATAAACTGAAAAATTTTTCTTTGACTTGGATGAGTTAAAAATTCATGTTATAGTTTGTCTCATATGTAGACACTGGTCGTGATTACCAGTGTTTTCTAATTCCTTTATTGCCTAATATTTTCTTATTATTGATGTTATTAAGCATTTCAAGCAAGGCGTCTCTTCTTTAGCTTTTTCTTGCTACCTCCAGACTGCATTATTCAGTTTAGGAGCCACTTACTGAGCTGGAGGGGTTACAGAAGAGCCATCATTAACCCCTTCACTACCACATTCCTAAGGTTTAATAAGATCGCCCAGGTGGTGGCCTTTAATGGAAAATGATAATGACGTCAGGTGAATGAAGGGTCTGATTATTCCGAGCACCAGATGGATTTATTGGGCATAAGAAAAACCTTTACTAGTGATGGGTTGAGGGTGTGAATGACTGGCGTTTAGCTGTGCCTGGTGGTCTATTGGGTTAAGGTGCTCCAAGCGGCTGTGACCCATGAAGGTTTACATCTGGTTAGTGCTTGGGGTTTATTGCCAACCAGGAACGAGCGACTGGTCACTTCCTCCTTAAAGATCTGGACGAAGCAGCCTAACCCTGGACCCCTGTGCTCCTGATGGGGCAATAGATGATAAGGGATGGGTTAGATAGATATAGATAGATTGATAGATAAAATATTTACAATTAACCTTGATACCTCTCCTGGCCCCCCACTAACACCTGTGCTCTACTCACTCCACAGGCCCCTCCACTACGAGTACTACCGCTGTGATGGGTCAGTTTTCAATACTTACTTTTGTGTGACGCTGTTTCGTATTTTAGGCCACGTGCATGATGCTGATGAGTTAGTCCTTTCTAACTTTTGGGTGACGATGACTAGTGTTTTTGGTGACGTGCATGATGGTTAGTTTCCCTATTACTCTCGTGTGACGCTATTTCGTATTCTAAGCTACGTGCATGATGCTGGTGAGTCAATGTTCTTATCTTTGCGTGACGTATTTTTGTACTTAATTCGACATGCATGATGGTGATGAATTAATTCCTACTAGGTTTTGTGTGACGCTATCTTCTGTCTCAGGTGACGCATGGGTCTGATTAGCTAGTTCTTTGTGTGACGTTATCTTGTGGTTTAAGCGACGCATGAATACTGCTTCTGTTTTTGGTGTTATCTGTGATGAGTTAGTGTGTCATGTTTTTGTGTGATGCTATCTTTTACTTTAGGTGACGTGCATGACGTTGCTTCTGTTAAGGCGTTAGCTGAAGTCGATTTTCGTGTAATGTACTTTTCGATGCACTGTACTTTAGTGTAATGCACTTTAGTCGACGTGCATGGTGATGATGATGATGATGATGATGATAACATCAATATAGTTAGTGAGTGTTTATCTTAAATTTTAGGCGACTTATGTGATTGTCTTTTGTTGTAGCGTTACCTGTGTGATCAGATATATTCCTTATACCTTTCAATGACGTGAATTTATGTATAAGTCGACGAATTAATTATACTTCCTGTATTGTGTCTCTTACTGATTTATTTATATATTCATTTATATTATTTATTTATTGCGAGACCATATCCTTGCATTTTAGTCGACGTCCATGAAGCAACTTTGTTATAGCTTTACCGTAATGTCCTGGCTTGAATTGACAATTGTACCATTTATGTGAAGAATATGTGAAAGTAGTGCCTGGGGAGCGGCCACGCTCTCTCAAAGCATGTGACCGTCTAGACGAAACGAAGCGCAAGGTTACGATGCTTCACTAACAAAGTCTAAGCCTTGGACGGAGCACTACTTTGCTTCCTCTTGTCGATCACAGGTTTCAGCCACTTGTATCCGCCCCCTTAAGTGTCAGTGTTTTTGTGAAGTTGATTATAGCCTGAATTTTGTCTCTAAGTTGTGCCTTGAGGAGAGTTTATTTTAAAGCCTGATTTTTGTCTCTGAAATTTGTGCCATTAGGAAGCTTTGATTAAAACATTAATTTTGTCTCTGCAACTTGTGTCTTGAGAAAACTCAAGGTAAAACTGCATTCCTTGATATTAGAGATGGACAGCAGCTTAATTAGATGTGGTTTTCTCTTTGTGGAAACTGGGAATATATTAACACCTTGAGCCACATGACGTCTTTTTTATTTGATCCGTGTTATCTCCAGACTATTATTAAACTTAGAAAAGGCGCTGAAGTGGTTAATGAAGGCTGTATCTAGCCTTTCCTATCAAGTTTGCAAAGTCTCCCTTAAGCTAAATGTACTCGTTTTGCAGCAGTCACTAACAAAATAACATTATGACGTAATCTGGCTGAAGGGTTTTATCTACCAGCTTCGACTTTCATGCCTCCAGACTTGGAGCTTCACCATCCAAACTGAATTATGTTAGGGCTGTCATCAATCCATCTAAGGGAGACATGGGGTAAATATACTGTAATTTACATGTGTCCTTAAGAGTGGGAGAAAATCAAATAACTCTTCATTTTGGACGTTTCTGGCCAGGTGTATTTGCGGCTTACCTCTTAATAATCGAAGGCCGTATTCTTGTCGGTTGTGGAAGATCCCTAACACCTTTTCCTAGGCGATTTATTTGGTTTATTACACCTTGCTGTCCCCTACCATGTCACTTATATCAGCCTAATATCACCATACTCTGCCTGAGTAACATACAAAAGGATATTAACCGGCCGTATCCAAAAATAAATGGCAGAGGAAGAGGTGTTAGGGAGCATCCATAACCGACGGGAATACTCATCTTCAGACCTCGCTTATACGGAGAAAGAAGCTGACGGATCGGCCGCCAGAGCTTATTCCGCAGCTTACTAAGATGCGAGAGATGCAACGGGGAAGAAAAATAATGTGCGAATGCCTGGTGTAAAATATCTGGGTAATTTTCTGCGTCCAGTGTCTGCCTATGTAGCGTCCTTGTCTGTCAGTAGGCTGCAAGGTTACGTCTTCGTCTTGCATTTGAGTACTTGAGGGATAAAGTTAAGTGCTGGAGTTTGTGTGTGTGTGTGTGTGTGTGTGTGTGTGTGTGTGTGTGATTCTTTACTTTTGCTTTTTTGACATTAAGAAACTGTAGCCCCTTCAGTCCGTTGCCGCAATTTTTTTTCATTCTTGCTATCTCCAAACGATCATATTCAGCTTGGGAGACAATTTGCCAGCTGGTGTAACTAGGTCCAACTCTCATAAACCCCTTTAAATAGAGAAAATCGCCAGAAGTTAGCCAGAATAAAGCTTAAAACGACGTCCTCAGGCAGAAGGGGTTAAGTAGCAGATCAGGGCTAATATAAACCTCGGCACACTTGTGGCTGATGGATTAGGTTTTTTGCAGGAGGCGTGAAATTGTTGGCATTATTGTACAAAGGCACACTAACGAGGGTTCTCTCTCTCTCTCTCTCTCTCTCTCTCTCTCCCTGTGTGTGTGTGTGTGTGTGTGTGTGTGTGTTCATCATAGTCATTATCCCCTTGTCCTCGATCTGTGTGCCTTTCTCAATCAGTTTATCCTTATCAGTCTATTTATCTATCTACCATGATTTCCGTAACTCTTATTATGCTCCCCACGCCTTTCCCAACCCTGCCTCCCTCACACCTCTCCAAGGTCGCCTGTTTTCATCAGCGTGTTTGTGGCTTCAGCATTTAATAACAACTCTCTTTTTGGCCTGGAGTTTGGAGTGGATAATTGATAACATTGACTTGCAGATCTGATCGTCTTGTTTGCACTGCCATTCTAGGACCCGCTGTCGTATAAATGATTTTTGGGGGATGTGAGGCTGGTTATATATTCAATCTAACATAGCTCCAGACACCCCCACCACCTCGGTACCTTCCCTTCCCCATTTCCCCGGTACTCCCTACACCTCGGTAACCCCCCTCCCCCCCACACACACACTTCCTTGGTGCCTCCTTACATGCCGCCTCGTACTCTTCCCCACACTCCCTTAGTAACCCCAACACACTTCTTCTTTACCTCCATACATTTCCTCGAGACCCCTGCACACATTTCATCGATACCTTCCCACACATTTCCGCGGTACCCCTACACCTCCTTGGTACCCCCACACCTCCTCAATACTCCTCACACCTCTTCGGTACTCCCCACACCTCCGTGGAGTCCCCACACCTAGATACCCCGACAAAACTTCTCAGTACCCCTGTCTCCACACACCTCCTCCTTATCCCTCACCTTCATCTCCCCCACACCTCTCAGCTCACCTGTCTGCGAGTCTGATTGCTTGTCTGTCCAGCTCTGCGTCTGGCTTTTATCAATACACACAAAAAAAGTCGTTGGTATAATGGTTAGCACATACAGGCCGCCACTGAGAGAACCCGCGATCGATTCTCGGATCGGTCCGACTCTTCGACAAAGTTTGCTTCCCCTTGTCCATGCTCACTCAGCGGTAAATTAGGGACCTGCATGTAAACTCGATTGATGCATGTTGTTTTCTTTGGGAAAACTGGGGAGAGCAAAGAGTGTTATCTCCGTTAACCATAACTTGACCCAGATTATTGTCCTTTTGCAACTTTTTTCACGTAGCTCAGTGGAAAGATCATACTGTGGTTCTACACCCTTTCCATAGTACTTTCGTGTGTGTGTGTGTGTGTGTGTGTGTGTGTGTGTGTGTAGCGTCATATTCTGATGTTAATTTATTGTTACAACTTAGCATTCAAGATGGGTAGATGGCAGTTTTAGTCCGAGTTAAAGTAAAAAAGAGTGCAGTACAGCCAATAGGTATTAATGTAAGCCTTGTTTTTGTACACGAAAGCGAGAAAGTCTGGCTTTTTTTTTTTTAATCAGTCCAGGAAGATATATTGTGCCTAGATTAAAATGTCAAGAGCTAAAAGATTTGTTGCTGGGCTAAGCACACCAGCCCGATTTGGGTCCTGTCCTTGCACATTAATTAGGATCACTATGCACACTGAATAATTTTTTTACTAGAACTGTAAATAATAGATAAGTTATATTAAGAGCTGTAAATGTCATGGGTGAAATATACTGTTGGGAAGTGAAAGATCTGACAGCAGCGTGCCAGGCGAGGCGAGACTTCACCCCTTCACTGACAGAACGTATTTTTTCTTCTAATATTCTTGCTGTTGTTAGATGTTTCCCCATGAAGGGGTCAGTGAAAACACCCAACTCTTCCAGTTTCAGAATTATATCCGAAGGTGAATAAAATCGTCTTGAGATAAACACAAAACAGAAAATATTCGTTAATCAGATTGAAAGGGTTAATGTAAATTTGGTGAGCGGCGGAAAATATGATGGGAGCCACATCGATTCTCTCTCTCTCTCTCTCTCTCTGTCTCTCTCTCTCTCTCTCTCTCTCTTTCTCCAGCATATATATATATATATATATATATATATATATATATATATATATATATATATATATATATATATATATATATATATATATATAAGCATACATAGAATATTTCGTGTGTCCTTTTTTTCCAGTGGGTATTAGCATATCTGTACGCCACATATTTGAGTGATTTATTTTGTGTGTGTATGTGTGGTGAAAGTATGCAACAGAAAGAGGGTGTAGGTGTTAGGAGTATACCGTAAAGGAAGATAAAGATGCTGGAAAATACAAAAAAAAAAAAAAAAAAAAAAAAAGGGAAGATGTATTGTAGATACTGTAGTAGGAGGTGGTGAGGGAACTAGCCTCCATTTCCCCGTCCTGCCAACTCGCTAATGAGGCTGATGTTAAGGTTTTTGTTAGTGACGATTAAGGTAGGTTTGGCTTTAAATAGGTTACGTTCTTGTAGCTTAGGTTAAGTTAAGGTAAATTAGGTTAGGTTAGGTTAGGTTTTGCCACAGGAGAGGTCAGCTTAAAGTTTTGATAGGTTAGGATAGGTTAGAGAAGGTTTTTACAAGGGTTGGTGAAGATAGCCGTAGGTTAGGTAAGGTATGAATATGTTGGTTTGCAGTCTCTTTGGTTAGATTTGTAAGTTTTTGGCTAGACTGACTTATGTTATTTAAAATAGGATGAGGTGGGTCCTGCTAAGTTTTTGTTATGTTGCCAATGCGACAGACATCAGTGGCTGTTGTCTCGTATTCTGAGGGTTTGGGACATAACAGAAATTAAATGATTGCCATAATGATCCTAGTAAACTTGATAGGCATTAGCCTTTTTACATCGTAGCCAGACCTAAATGCATCATAATAATCACTCACGTCTACTATCCATCTCAAAACGTAGCAGAGTATTCAGTTTTGTCTACCATCCATCACTAAACGTAGCACAGTATTCACTTTCGTCCACCATCCATCTTTAAACGCAGCATAATATTCACTCACGTGTGCCAACCATCTAGAATCGTAGCACAATATTCACTTTTGTCTACCATCCATCTCTAAACTCCGCACATTATTCACTCACGTCTGCAATCCATCTCATACCGTGCTAATGTATGCAGAGTTGGTGTCCTTGTATGTTTTTTTCTTATGTATTTGTCGTGGCCGGTTTTGCTAATTCGGGTTTGCTGGTGGCTGGGTTGGCATCTGAGTTCTTGTGAGGTGTCGGATATACGCGTATGCTATACATGGGCACAGACATACATACATAGATACTTACACACACACACGTACATACTGTATACGCAGTACATACATAATCGAACACACACACATACATATACTGTACGTAAATATATACAAACACAACAAATGTACATACACACAAATATACGGGCTTGTTCACATGCAGACATACACAGGCCTGCTAATACACAAAGTACTCTCTCTCTCTCTCTCTCTCTCTCTCTCTCTCTCTCTCTCTCTCTCAGCCATCACTCACGCACGCAGAAAAACACATAAATATACCCGTTTTTTTCCCCCTGTGCACTACCTCAATATATTCGCCTTTACGGTATGCGCAGTCACACACACACACACACACACACACACACACACACACACACACATAACCTTAACCCCTTCAGTTCGAGGACGCCATGTTTGGGTTAATTATGGCTGATTCCAGACGATTTTATTCAGCTTAGGAGAGATTTCATTCGGCAAAGTGTTAGTGAAATTAATGAGTAATCTCTCCCCACTCGAAAAGTCTCCTCTGTGGTGAGTAAAATCTATGGAGGTTGCAGGAATAATATATAACAAGGTTGTCGTGATGAAGGGGTTACGTGATCTTGGTCACACACACGCAAGCAAGCACGCACGCTCACACACACACACACACACACACACACACACACACACACACACACACACACACACACACACACACACACACAATTATAGTGTTATGAAAGATGGTGTTTACGAGTATAGTGAGAGGCGAGAAAGGGCTTGGTGAGTGGTGAAGGTAGGTGAGAATAGAGGCAGGGGTGATTGGTGGTGAAGGTAGGGGAGAATTGAGGCAGGGGTGATTGGTGGTGATTGGTGGTGAAGGAAGAGGAGAATAGATGCAGGGGTGAATGGTGGTGAAGTTAGGGGGGAATTGAGACAGGGGTGACTGGTGATGAAGGAAGGGGAGAATAGAGGCAGGGATGATGTGTGGTGAAGGTAGGGGAGAATAGAGGCATAAGTGGTGTGTGGTGAGGACTAGAGGGGTGAGGGTATACGGAGAAGGGAGACGCAAGGTAAACGTGGTTGACTAATGCTGAAATATGAGGGACGTTGCTCAGGGGTCGTGCGAGATGAGGAAGTGGGTGATGAGTGGTTAGGACAGGAGAAAGTAGAGGTAGAGGTGATGAGGGGTTAGGGATTAGGAGATTTGGGAAGCTTGAGGACAGAAGGGGGGGAGAGAGAAAAGGGAGAGGTTAGCAGGAGGGATGGAGTTAAGTGAGGGGAGACATGGAGAGAGATGGAAGAAACAGGAGGGAGGGAGAGAGAGGATGAAAAGAGTCGGTGGAAGGAGAGAAGAGGTGAAGGGGCCGAGGCAGGGAAAAGGGAGGTGAAGGGAGGAAGGAGGATGAAGGGAGAAAGATATGGGAGCGGTGAAGGTAGGAAAGGATAGAGTGTAGGTATGGCTGACTAATGATGAAATATGAGGATTGCTATTTAAGAGTATTGAGTTGTGAGGAATGAATGGTGGGAACTGAATAAATGCGGATGAGAGAGAGAGAGAGAATAAAATGCAGCGTTAGTTGAAGATATATGAAAGGTGGTGAGTTGAGAGAACTTCTAATGTTAGATAAGGGACAAGGGAGGTGACAGGTAGGCACAGGAGAGCTTTGGAGAGGGAGGGAGAAGAAAAGAGATAAAATTGAGGTGAAAATATGTGAGAAATGAGGCAAGAGGTGAGCAAAGAAAGGTGATGAGAAGGGCCTAGTGGGAGGTGAAGCCAGGGAACAGGTATTTTGGGAGACGCGACCATCCTTACAACCCTTGCCTTCACCACAGACCGCTATCCTGTTCACACGCTCACCACCACAAACACCACCACCACCACAAACACCACCACCACATTTGAGTTAGAGGAACATCGGTAAAACATGGGGTGATGGAGAATTTTTTTCCATGTCTAATTCCACTAGGCATGCTGATGATAATTCTGCCACCTCCTGTGTTTCTCTCTTCTTGTTTCTCAATTCTGCCATACCCCATCTTTAGTTTGGAATGATGATGATGATGACGATGATGATGATGATGGTGATGATGATGATTGCTTTATCCCGTAACCCGTTCACAGCAGTATTCGAACGTCATTATTTTATTCAGGCATAGCGATTTTCCTCAACTGAGAGATCCTAGAAGCAGAGAGTTAAAGAGTAGTTTCTCTTCTGTGGACAGGCCTAGGTATTTCATTCAGTTTTTCCCTACGACAGAGTCTTTAGCTGACAGAAATCCAAGGAATTAGATGGTAAGATAGGATTACAGCATAAGGCATCGTTTCTTAGTGGATTTTTACTTGGAATGAAGGATTTTTATTTGAAGGATTTTTACTTGGAATGAATATATAGTTTTTACCTGGAAAGAAGGATTTTTACTTGAAGGAATTTTACTTGGAATGGAGGATATTTACTTGGAATGGAGGATATTTATTTAGAATGAAGGATTTTTACTTGGAATGAAGGATTTTTACTTGGAATGAAGGATTTTTACTTGGAATGAAGGATTTTTACTTGGAATGAAGGATTTTTACTTGGAATGAAGGATTTTTACTTGGAATGAAGGATTTTTACTTGGAATGAAGGATTTTTACTTGGAATGAAGGATTTTTACTTGGAATGAAGGATTTTTACTTGGAATGAAAGATTTTTATTTGGAATGGAGGATTTTTACTTGGAATGACGGATTTCTACATGGAATGATGGAATGGCATCAATGAATATAAGACCCAATAATGCCTGCGCACCGAGAACTTCTGTTTTATTTTAATTTTTGCGTGTGTATCGCGAGGATATTAAGCTTGGGAAACATTCTTTTAAATGGAGAGGTGAGAGATAGCCTTCACCCCTTCATTATGAGACGACCTTCCTAAAATGAATGAAAGTAGTTTGGTCGTAGATGAAAAAAATAAATAAATAAATAGACACTAAAACAAAAGACATCCTCCAATTATTGCTACCACCAGACGACTGTGTTCAGTGTTGGAGAGACTTTACTGGAAGAGTTAGATGTACCCTTCATTAACTTCTTCATTACCAGAGATCTTTCTTGAGTAAAATCGTCAGGTGGAAGCCAGAATAAGATAAGAAAAAGCGTCATCAGACAGAGAAGGCCTAAACAGGACAACGCCACCGCATCCGGAACGATAATCTGTTCGGCATTGTGAGCCTAATAATAATGAACTTGTTACTTTGCAGCTAATCGGCACTTTAGACCAAATCACCCTCTGTTAATTACCAATCAGCATTCGTCCTGTAATTTACGCCCATCGCTAACAAGGCCAGGCGATCATGCGTGCGTTTAGGGGTTCATTTATAATATGCACACGACACGAACGTATTCCATGAGACGATTCCAATTCCAGTGCTGCCGTGGACTGGAAGGTGCGAAGAAGGGGTGGAAAGATTAAACTCGACTCTGCTTGGTTTGTTTTTTTACCTCATGGAACTGGATTAATCTTATAACTTGAAAGGGAAGGTTGAATAAGGCTGTTTCTCTCTCTCTCTCTCTCTCTCTATGCAAAGAAGAAAGAACCAAAGCAGGTAAAACTGTTCCCTCAAAGACAAAAAAGCCAAGTTCAAGATCCGTCCATTTAGAGATGCCTAAACACAGCGCTTAACAGAATGGAGGTCACAAGAAGAAGAAAATACAGAATAAGACAATCCCAGAGTTGACCTATTACATACCTGAAGGACTGGGAGTATCGGTAAACACTGTCATTGGAGGTTTGTTTATACGTGACGGAACTGAGCCAATCCCTTAAATACTAAGTCGTCGCTTCATGATTTTTGATGAGGTGGTATGAGGGTGCTGTATCAGGTATCCGGTATAAGGTGCGGTGTGGGTGAGCGTCGATTGTTAATGTGAAACCGAGGACGTCGAGTTGATTTTATTCCTTCAGGCACCAGACGATTTTATTCTCCATAGACGATTGTATTTTCTGATTAGACGATTTTTTCTGCTTAGACGATTGTATTTTTTGATTAGACGATTTTTTTCTGGTTAGACGATTGTATTTCCTTGATTAGACGATTTTATTTTTCTGATTAGGCGATTGGGTTTTCTGATTAGACGATTGTATTTTCTGATTAGACGACTGTATTTTCTGGTTAGGCGATTTTATTTTCTGATTAGACGATTGTATTTTCTGATGAGGCGATTGTATTTTCTGATTAGACGATTGTATTTTCTGATTAGACGATTTTTTCTGCTTAGACGATTGTATTTTCTGCTTAGGGGATTTTATTTTCTGATTAGACGATTTTATTCGGATTAGGAGAGTGCCCCATACTAGATTCTCCTTTCTTTAACTCGGCCTCAAATTGCCGCGTCCCTGTCATGAATGCTGAAGTGTAACCAAAAACAAAAAAATTAGCTTTGAATTATGAAAGAAGTGCTTTGGAAAGAATGTAGACCAGCAGCGCTATCCTATTTCCACATAGAGGTACTTGAGATGAACCTAAAGATTGACAGAAATTTAGGCCAAGATTAAGGAAAAGAGCTGCAGTGAAGGGGTGAATGAGGACTCTATTTAACTCTGAGTAGCCTTGTTTGTAGACGAGAGAGAGAGAGAGAGAGAGAGACATCATCAGACTGAAGGAGTTATGCAAAGTCTTATTATTATTAGCTTTATCAGTGAGGAATGCAACATGTAGGTTACCTTCGACTTACATGAGTCTTGATGATAATTTGATTTTTTTTTAGTCAGTATTAGAGAGAGATTATGATTATGATTATGCGAGTATTACCTCTCTGTTTACTTATTTATTTGTTGTTCTTGTTGAAGCGGTTAGTAGGAAAAGATGAGGTTTGGTCAGGAAGATTCAGTAGATGGAACAGTAATGATGTATTTGTATGGTGAAGGGTACAAGATGATGATGATGGTGGGGATGATGATGATGAGTGAGGATACTGATGATGATGATGACAGTGTTGAGGTATTGTGTTATTTTGTTACCTTGAAAACCTCCATCCTCATCCCTAACTGCAGCACTACGAAACTCATTATCATCATCATCGCCATCGTCACCACCACCACCACCACAACCACCACCACCACAACCACCACCACCATAACCATCATCATCATCATCATCATCATCATCATCATCATCATCATCATCATCATCATCATCTTTCCCGGAACTAATACTGCAATTACGTAACTCAACCTATCGTAGGCCTAAGGGGTCCCGTTCACTAACCCATCCAGCCAATCACCACACATTCAGACACTGACCCCGATGGTACCTTTTAAACCCGGCCAAAAATTCTTGTGGTTTCCCTAGCCCTCCCCTCATTAAAAAAAAAAAAAAAATCACCGGTCAGCTCCGCCATTTTGTGTCCTATTTCACCCTGGTTTTAGGGGGAAGTGATTGATAGCTTGAAGGGATTATAGCTTGATTAGGTCATTAAGGGAATCGTCTTGACCTGGCATGGAATTGACACTTCCTAATTACTCTCTTCTACATCTCTTGCCTCGACGAAAGAACCAAAATAGCATCCAAAATGGCGAATATGGCCGATGTTAGAAGCCCTCTTGGATTCGCAGGTTAAGGGATCCCAGGTAAGGTTACAATGGTGAACAAAGTACCTTGAATTTTGCAACCTGTATTTCCATCTGTTTTGCAGATACAGGGATTTTACGATCAAGGATATAGGAAAGGTCTTGGAGGGACGGGAGAAGGGGGGCGAGGGAAGAGAAAGGAGGATAGAAGGAGTGAAGAGGGGGAGGAGGAGGAAAGATGGAAGGAGTGGAGAGGGGGAGGAGGACGGTGAAGGAAAGTGGGGAAGGAGAAGGTGGGTTATACGAAGAGCAGGGGAGGAATAGAATGAAAGATCGAGTGGGAATAGGGAGGGGGAGACGGAGAGTGGAGGTAAGGAGGTATGGGGGAGAATGGAATTAGGAAAAGGGAAGAAGAGGAAGGAAGGGGAAAGTGAAGATTGTTTGATATGAATTACTGGTATTTGTATTGGGAGATGGCTGTGCTGCAGAGTGCTGTGTTTTTCTCTTTTATAATCTAATGTGTTGTGTGGCAGATGTGTGTGAAATGTTATTACAAGTTAGATATGATGGGATGAATATGATGAAAGCTGATGTATTATGAACAATGATGTAGACTCTTCTACTATAAGGTAAATATTGATGAAGGTGCTGTAATGTAAGATAGATATATTGAAGTTAACTGAATTTGAAGTTCATCTAATTATCCCCATTCCCAAGTCGCCGTTTATAAATTATTCATGCTGTCTTCAGATTTTATTCAGCGTAGGAGAGATTATACAAACTGGAAGGGCTGGATTATAGCCCTAATTAACCCGTTCACTATAAAGCGTCCTTCCTAACTTGAGTAGAACCATCAGGGAGCAGCCAGAACAAGCCAGAAAGTTCATCATCGGAGTGAAGGGATTAGGGGCTATTGTATTTTAACCCTTTCACTCCGACGATGAACTTAGATTTTTTTTTTTTGCTTCTCCCAGACGATTTTCTTCAATTTTGGGGGGGTTTCCGGTAGGCAAGGAATTTTTCAGTGCTATATCAAACCGCTCTAGTTAAACAAGCCCACTTTAAGCTGAAGAACCCCTGAAGACAGCGAGAATTATACGTAAAATACGTCATGGGATTGAAGGGGTTAAGGCACTGTAGGATTGTGGATGTACTGTGAAGTGCTGTACTGTGATTAGGAGATTTACAGTACTGTGAGTTGGAGATTTACTGTGAGTAGATGTTGCCTGTTGTGGATTCCAGTGCTGTGACTCTGAAACGTTGCCTACCAGTAAATTCGTAAAACAGAGAGAGTGATATTCCTAGAGAGGGACTGCAACAGCGACTGACCATAAGGGTTATATTTCACAGTGGGGGGGATGTGAAAAACTGCCCCTTTCTCACGATGATTGGTGTGCTAATAAACTTTCACATTTTAGCTTTCGTGGCTCTCTCTCTCTCTCTCTCTCTCTCTCTCTCTCTCTCTCTCTCTCTCTCTCTCTCTCTCTCTCTCTCTCTCTCTCTCTCATTACCAGCTTATGCCATAAAACCTTTTCAATATCCTAATCTCACCCCTTCTCCTCTACCCCTCACGGCTCATCAACCCTACAGCCCACAAACATAGGGTCCAAAATCGAATGAGCTGATGTGAAACTGATATAACTGCCTTTCCTGTGGTAGTGGGGATGGGGATGGGGGAATGGGAAGGGGAGGGGTGTTATAGGCTTATCGTGGGGCCTCTGTGTGAGCTCCCATCTCTTCCCCATTACCCCCATCCCCACCTCCTCCCCCACGCAATGCCATTTTCGCCCTCACTTCTCCATTGTCACCATCTCTGTAAATCCCTAACCCCTCTCCCCACCATCCCCCAATCCCTCTCCCCACCATCCCCCATTCCTCTCCCCAGCATCCCTCAATCCCTCTCCCCACCATCCCCCAATCCCTCTCCCCACCATCCCCCAATCCCTCTCCCCACCATCCCCCAATCCCTCTCCCCACCATCCCTCAATCCCTTTCCCCACCATAGTGAAATTTACTCCACCAGTATCAATCCCTCTCCCCAGCATCCCTTCACTATCTCGACCACAGTCAATCTAACTCCATAATTATTTTTCATTCCACTGTCCAGTCACACCCATTCCTTGTGCATTATTATCACCCATTTTTTTTTCCACCATCCCTGCTTAAGCAGTTATTCTTCACTTCACTACTCTCGACTATCCTTGTTATACCACACACACACACACACACACACACACACACACACACACACACACACACACACACACACACACACACACACACACACACACACACACACACACACACACACACACACACACACTGTCTTTCCTTTCACCACGATCCTTTCCCCCACCTTCAGTCATATTCCGTCATCATTAGCTTCCTTGTTTCGTAACCCCTTCATGGTCGATCCTTCCCTCGTATTATATTTCATTCACCTGCCTGGGAGTGCTAATTCTGGTACCATTAACCCTTCCACGGTCGGGACAAGTCTATGATTCATTTCTAGCTAACTCCAGACGATTTTATTCAGCTGAGAGTGAGTCATAGGAGCCTGAAAGTGATAATCCAACTCACGCTTACTTTATCCCACACTCTTATATTCCTTCATCGTCACTTTGAGCCATATGCTTGTGTTTCTCATCAACCCCCACGTTCACATCCACTCTCCAACCTCATTCTCCAAGCTACCCCTTCTCCATCACTCTCTCCATCCTCCTCCTTTGAACTCCACCTTCTCCTCCATCACTCTTACCCTCAACTTCATCTTTCATTAACTTCTTTACCCTGAGGGTATATAGCATCATAATTTAGCTTCATTATATACTTAGGATATGAATCTGCGTGTATGTATGTATGTATGTATGTTATGTATATATGTTCGTATGTATGTTTCAGTAGTGCCAAGGTCTATCTAGTTACCCCAGTACTTCCCACCAGCAAGACCTCGACACCGTTCCCCCTGAGTGGAGGTGTGAGCACTGCGACACACATGCACTTGACACCACACTGAGCACGGGGCGAGGCACACTGCACGCCACGTCAACGCTCATGCAAACACTATCTGACGTTGATTTTTTCCTGGAATGCTAAATGGAATACACACTTAGCAACACGGATGAAATAGCACAGCAACGCACCTGTGCTTGACACCACACTGAGCAGGGGGAGAGGGTAGTTCACTGCACGCCACACCAACTCTCATGCATACGCTACTTGACAGTGATTATTTTATTGGAAAGCTAAATGGAATATCCAGTGAGCACGGGCCGATGCTAACTACACACCACACCACTGCTCATGCAAACCTTACCTGGCAGTGATTTTTATTAAGACACAAAGTGGAATACACAGCATCACACTGAGCAGGAAACAAGGCTCGCTACTGACCACTACTGACCAAACCACCATTCATGCAAAGACTAACAGCGATTTTAAACATTAGAATGCTAAGTATAAGGTACACTCATCAACAAACACAAGAATACCTCTGAAATTGTCTTTTACAAAGGCAACCTCTCGTGGTACATTTTTATAAACCTGGAATAAAATCTTTGGACGGAAGATGACAAAGCTGTTCATCAAGGGTAGTACCGTGGATTGGAACGGAAAGATGAAATACGAGTACCTTTGAGATGGATACAAATACTGCAGCCTTTCTGTGTGTGGACGAACCAGTGGCTGTGGAAAATGAAGTGGCCTATGTGAGTTTGGTAAGCGTGCATTGACTAACCTTGGCCAGTGCTTATCTTACCCGCATCAAAGTCGGCGTCACTGCGGATATGATCACAGAGGATGCATCTGACGGGCCTCGGACAAGCGACTCTTAATACCCCCAACTTAGGTCTAATGAGTAAGGCTATGTCTAAGGCCTTATCTTTACTATTTCCATTTATTGTTTCCTTCGTACTGTACTGGGATTTATCTGTGGCCTTCATCAAGCACCGGTCCTTTCTTCCTGCAAGTTTATATCTTGATTCGTTTGTCTGTGTATCTGTGGAGAAATTGTCGGTAAATATCTATTCTTGGAAAGTTTTTGTTTGGATAGCTTTTTCTTCGCATTGGGAGAAGTAGCGAAAAAGTGGCAATTTTTTTGAAGTTACCGTTATACCTGCCCGAGCCCCAATTTGCTCTGTCTGGATAGTTTGTTACGGTGTGAGTTGTGAACGTTGAGGGTAGAGCTGCTAGAGGTAAATCGAAAAACCTGGGACAAAGTCATAGAGTGTGAGCTCGGGGATAAGGGACTAGTACCATAATATGTTCATCTGTTATTAAACACAACATTGAAGATGGAGAGATGGCAGTTTGAGACCAGGTTAGAGTGAAAAGAGTAGAGTCAACGCTCCTATGTCACAGTATCGCACGACTTCGATGTTACCGATGCATTCAAATCTTCCCTGTCATCCTACTTGCGATTCTTTTGTCCTGACTTCCAAGACACCTATCCGCCAAACTTTCCACTATCGTCATTGTCCTCCCACTGATGGCTGACGATGTATTTTACGTGTAAGGAAATTTGTAGCCAGCAGCCGTTAAGCCAAAGGAAATGCCTAGGAAACATAGCCATATTTTCCAGTTATGATTTATTTCAAGTATTCCGTGTATACTATAGCGTCTTTCGGATCAGTGATTATAGGAATTGTGCTAGCGTTAATTTCAAGGTAGTGTACATTATGATTCAGTCACGTAGAATTTGTAAATAATGTTATCTAATTTTTCCCGTGCACCATTCTGTATCTTATCTTGCATGTATATTGTTATATTTAACATTATTACTTCTTTTTCTTACGATATTGCAGAGTAAAGAATCCAACAGTACTATGTCTCCGCTAGTTAAGACGAGAATATTATAGGCCATTAACTATGCAGTCTAGCGTTTACTTGTACATGACACGAACGTATATTAGTCATTAACAGCTATTAGACTCGTGCTTGATATGAAAATAGTTAGCTTCCAAATACAGAGTTGAGCAGAAAGGCACCAATATATTAATGAAGTAATGGGGGAAAAAAAAAAGAAGGCTAATCCCCGCAACTGAATCAGCATCATTTTAATTGGTACCGGTTTAGCGAACAAGAGGCTCAAGGAAGTTAACATGCAAGAACACTCTACCTTTCGTGCTTGCCAGAAGGAAGAAAAAATATATCAAGCGGCAATGCAGTCAAACTCGCTCCCTGATGGCTATTTGCTTGCCGTGTTCTGAAGCTAAGTGGCAGTTTCGGCTCTTTAGCTTGAGATTGGTCTGCTAAATCGCCTGGGTTAAATGCTTTAGCTCATTTTTCAAGGGTGATGATATTCCGGAGTGGCTTTTGCAAGAGACCTTTTTAGTTTTCCCTGATTTTTCCAAAAGACATTTTAATTTTTTCCTGATTTTTGCAAAGGGACATTTATAGTATTCCCTGATTTTTGCAAGATTTTTATTCTTCCCTAATTTTTATAAGAGACGTATTTAGTTTTCCGTGATTTTTGCAAGAGATTTTTAGTTTTCCTGATTTTTGCAAGAGACACTTTTAGATTCCTCTTTTTTTTTTTTTTTTTTTTTTTTTTTCAGGAAAAATTTTTAGTTTTCCAAGATTTTTGCAGAGACATTATTAGCTTTCCCTGATTTTTGCAAGAGACATTATTTGCTTTCCCTGGTTTTTCCAAGAGACATTTTTATTTTTCTGTGGTCAGAATTGTAATACTTCACTTTTATCTTCAGCATGGCCGGGGCAACTCTAGTACTCTGCCCCGGGTAACGAAAGATGATATTAGTAAACAGAGTAAGTTGTTCCGAACTCTAGAACTTTTCTTTCCCTAACGACAGACGAGTTTATCAAAGCACTGCCACTTAGCACACGTACCGCAAGTGTCATTCCGTAGTGGGAGGCAGGTGTAATACAAGTAGAGGGTGGAGGTCTGCTGGCCAGGCTGGTGCGGTAAGCTGGGCCATGTAGTGCAGCTGCCATGTGGTCCGGGAGAAGGGTTGGCTTGCCCCGACCGACACTTCAGACCGACTCATTTCAAGACCAACTCATTTAAAGACCGACTTCTCATTTCAGGCATTTATGTGATGTGCCTATTTTTTGTTTTTATTATTATTATTTTTTTTTGTGGTGTGATTCATTAGTGTTTGTAATTGAACTTAATATGATCATTGTTGTTCCACGTATGCATCAGTATATCCCTTTGCTCTCATGTACAGTCAGAGAAATAGCAATCTTCCCGGTTCCGTCTGAAGAAAATTTACAACTGGCGAAATACAGTGCAAAACCGTGTTTCAATCAGTGCTTGTTTCAGATGGTTTGATTTTTCCGCAATGTATTCGCCAGACTTGGGTAAGATACATGTCATCTTGTACCCTCTTTGCTTGGCCTTGTAATGAAACAGTAAATAAAGACAAAGTTTTAAAAAAGTCACCCCATGCAAGGGATTTACAAACGTATTTACATTGTTTTTTCCGTCGTAACATAGATTTTTTTTTTTTTTTTTAGGAAGAGACACGTCAAGATTCTGCACATACCTTTCCTTGCCTTTCCTGCAGAAAATAAATATACCCTACGAAAATTTTCCACCCACAAGTAAGGTCTTCTTTTTCTAGGAGGAGCAGGAGTTTAGGAAAGGCTCTTCGCTCTTTTTCTTGCCCATCCTTGAGAAAAAAAAAAAAAAAAAAAGGCACAATTACGACGGGACACGATCGTATGTCTGTTAGATAATTGTATCTCCTTGACTGTAATTTAGGAACATGTGAGTAGTATGTTCATTGATCTCCAAATAGTCTGTCAGAAAATGAACCAGGCATTGTTATATAATTCCTTTACTGACGTCCAGGAGTTTCACATTTTGTCATCTTTACTGTTCTCCGATTAAAGAGTTGATGGTCAGCTCCGGTAAAAAAAATAAAATAAAATAATAATAATGATAATAATAATGACATTTTTGCAAGACCATTATTTTGAGACCTATAATATAAAAGTAGGAACACATGCGTCGAACGAATAATTAATAGCTTTCGTGAGGTGAAGAAAGCCTGAAGATCTCAGACAAAGGAAGTGGTGTAAGTAAAAGATTGTTCGTAACGTCACAGTTACTAGGCAACCTTTTGTGTCAAATTTACAGTTGCGGAAGGAGAAATTGAATCATTTCCTGATGGTAAAAATAATAATAATGAAATAAACAGCTTTTCGACAATTGGTGAAGCCATTTTGTAGCCCAGACTTTTAAGAACACAGGGTGGTTTATATAATTAACGCTTCCCTTCCTCTCCATTGGTTTCTTGTGTGTTTCGGGGACGGCCTAGTCAGCGTCATCAATCTGTCCTGCGTCATTTATTCATATCCTACTCCGACTGCCACACCCACGCCCACACCAGCAGGCTGAGCCATTTCCAAAGCACATGATATACCTCCAGGTGAAATTTCTACTGGAGCGCTGTTTACGGGCCATTCTTCCTAATGTAAAGATTTGATAACAGTTAAACTAAAAAGCAGGTATATTATTTTCCCCACCTGTGCAAGAGCTTGGCCAGGCCCTGTCTGCTAACTCCCCCTCGGGAGTTTCCAAAGATTAGGTAATTGGCAAGACGTCGGAGAGCGAGGGCAGGTTCGACACCAGGTAGATCTCGGGGTTTGATACAGGGACACTACACAGCCCCGCCCTTCCTACTAATTCTCACTGTCTTCTGCTGGCTAATATATCGTAAGCTGAGAGAAATCCGGCATGTTTCTTAGCCTATAGATACTTCTCCTTGAGGCTAATGATGAAGGACATGGACGGACATGCCTCAAAGTGTGACGTAGACGCAGTGGTGATTTTTATTCAAGTGTACGACGGAGTTCATAAGTAGGGATACGCGTCTGCTCGTGTTATCTACTGTAGTGTCCGCTGCTGGTGAGATGTGGAACCGTTTCATGTACTGCCTGATGTACCTATTATCGATGCACTAGGCACATAGGAAAAAACCTCCATATATCACCATAATTAGACACCACCATAGACGAAACAGGATGATGCATATCCTATCTTTTGGAAGCGATTGTACCTAATTATATTCTAGGACCTTCAGATTTGGCAACTCTTAGGTCCCTATTCTTGCTAGCTAAGGAAGCTCCCTAACACCTTTTCCTTAGCGATTTATTTTTGGGTACGGCTAGTTTATATCGCTTTGAATGTTATTTAAAATGAGTTTGGTGGTATATGAGTGATGTAAATGACGATGAAGAGAGTAGTAAGGCATAATTAGCAAAATGAATCGCTTAGGAAGAGGTGTTAGGGAGCTTCCTTAACCGACGAGAATACTTTGACACTTCCCAGCCCCGCCCTCCCTGCTTCCCATTTACATCCTTATCTTATCCTTATCTCGGGCTCTTGTTGTATAGAAATTTGGCTGGGATCATATTTTGGCGAGGTTGGTGTTACATTTGCATCTTTCGTGGAATATTGGGAGGGGAGAATTTTTGCATATTAATTTGAGGTACATTTTTGTCTGGGAATTTTGAGTGCTTAGGGTAAACTTCTAATTTTACCTGGCATGTGGATGAGGCGATTTTACCCTCACAAGGAGGAAATGGTTGGGGAAGTGTTATTACTTGAGAGAGAGAGAGAGAGAGAGAGAGAGAGAGAGAGAGAGAGAGAGAGAGGATCAAGAATTGTAGGTGACGATTTTGAGAGACCATTATAGTTATCTGGACAACCTCATCGTTAACCCCCTCATACTTACAACCCCAGACTCATCTGAACGTGAACCCGGTGAACTGCAGGCCATTCAGCAGCCCACCATCCTCCTATCCGTGGTTAGGGAAGTAGAGGGACGCCTGTATTGCTAGACAGCTCCGTCTCCCGCTTATATTAGTGCCACCGTGTGGAGGCGTCTTGTGGTT
This sequence comes from Coenobita brevimanus, assembly GCF_032717465.1. NCBI lineage: Eukaryota > Metazoa > Arthropoda > Malacostraca > Decapoda > Coenobitidae > Coenobita > Coenobita brevimanus. The sequence continues at coordinate 61,557,953 of NC_137046.1, read as the reverse complement.
GAGTAAAATACTGTAATGTGTTCATAGAAGACGAAAGGGTGAAGTGCGATTAATGCATGTGGGGTATAAATAGCGCCTGGCGTCCGTCATATCAGGTGTGTTGTTGGCTAGGTAGCAAGGCCAGGAGACGCAGGGGGTCGAGGGGAGAGAGGGAGAGGTCGAGGGTAGAGAGGCAAGGTGGGGAAGCGTCAGGGGGCCGAGGGGGAGGGGGAGGGCAGGGGGATGAAAGGGAGGAAGGTAGGAAGGCTAGGGGAGGAGGTGGGGAAGAGGGCCGAGAGAGGCAGCAGACAGGGTGGTGATGGAGTGCCGTCGTGCTTAGCAATTGCAATGACTTTACGCATGTACTCTCTGCGTCAGAAAATGTGCAGTCAAACACGCAAGTCGATTCGTCTTTCCTGCCTTTATTTCATCGCAGGATTCATAAATATTTCATTGTGACGAAGTGGAGTGTAGTGCTTATCATTATCCATCTGTGAGTTATAATATGTAGGCTACTTTGGTCCAGTGTTTCATTTAAGCATCCATGACCCCAGCAGTGAGAAGAGGCAGGATATGCGATCGGACCCTTGCATTTTGACTGTACACCGTAATTTCTGTATCCTACCAACTCCTTTTTTATGACGGTAATATTGAGGTCTCGGTAATTTCCAGACTTTTAATAGAGGTTCTTAATTCATTCACTAGTATTTAAGTGAAACAGTTTTGGAGTTCATCAAGGTTAGCTTTTATAATTATCTTCGTAAATACTAGTTAATTAGTCATTCTCTCTCTCTCTCTCTCTCTCTCTCTCTCTCTCTCTCTCTCTCGTCAACCATTTTTTCCCTAGTACTGTTCCATAAATAGCGTAGCAACAATAGATCATTATGAGAGTAAGTGAGCGTGAAGGTGAGCGCGTCTCAGCTGAGGCCTCATAGCAACATAATAAGCCACATCAGCCCTAATACATTTAGTAGTAGTAGTAGTAGTACTGCTACTGTTACTACCAATACTACTACTACTATTACTTCTGCTGTTTTATTATTATTATTATTATTATTATTTGTTTTATTTTGTATCCAGTCTCTGCCGTAGTCTAGACAGTGCATTCGCTGAGGACAGCGAAGTTTTTTTTTTTTATTAGTGTGTGTGTGTGTGTGTGTGTGTGTGTGTGTGTGTGTGTGTGTGTGTGTGTGTGTGTGTGTGTGGTACAACTGCATTTTTTTGTGCCCTCCTTTTACATTCATGCCATCAGCTGGGAACGACGTGCCCACTTTTTCATTTTATTTCGTACAATTATGACACTCTTACATTATATTCTGAAAAGCTGGTTGGGATCCCGAAGGTCGCATCAGTGAGTTACGAAAATTATCGCTCGGTTATTCGTTATTTCTCGTTCAGCGTTTATGTCGGCAGCTGTACTTACCGACAGACGGCGCCATACAGCCTAAAGCACAGCAGTATATTGTGAATTAGTTGTGATCTTATTTAAGACTGATATAACGGCATATTCTCTCTCTCTCTCTCTCTCTCTCTCTCTCTCTCTCTCTCTCTCTCTCTCTCTCTCTCTCTCTCTCTCTCAAGCTATTTTCAACTTTACAGCCAATTCTCTTTTCAGTACCTTCTGATTAAGTAGGAATCTGGAATTTAGGGATTGAACACAAAAACGAGTAGTTGTAGTAGTAATAGTAGTAGTAGTAGTAGTAGTAGAAGTTATTATTGTTGTTGTAATAGCAGTAGTAGCCCCAGTTTCATCTGAAATGTGAACCCAGTAGACTGCAGGCTTAAGTTGTCCCCTTCTGCAGTCTAACCCTCTCCGTTCTGGGGATGTTGTGGGAACTGAGAGATATATCCATAACTAGGCAGTGGGGTCATACGGTTATATCAGTGCCACCACATGAAGGCGCCCCTCTAGCACCGATATAAGTAGCAAAATAAATATAAAAATTAATCTAGTACTCACATACTCGGGCATTCATGTAGGCTAATAATTTCTCGTGAATTTTCAGCTGTTCCTCGGCTTTGTTCGTCTGTTGTCATTGCATCTTTATTCACCCGTAAAAAGTAATTTGTATTTGAGTTATTCGTGTCGAGATGCCTGGCAAATACCTCAGTCCACCCCCAGAAAAAGGTGTATCAGAGAGAGAGAGAGAGAGAGAGAGACCGTGGAGGAGCTACGCTACATTTGCTTCCGACCTCTTTCATCCCACCTTGTTCCTGCTACCTCCTCCTCCTCCTCCCCCTCCTTCGTCTCCATCTTCTTCTCCTTGGTCTCCATTTTCTTCTCCTCCTCCTCTTCCTTCTCCTCGGTCACCATCATCCTTCCATACTTTTCTCTCCCGGTTCGCCGTTCCCTCCTCCTCCATTCGCTTCACTCGGTCCAGCTAACTCCAAGTCATTATTACTTTCACTAAATTGTAGCGTTTGTCATCATTCCTGTCGTGCCTACCCGACACAGTAACTACATGTAAATTGCCTTGGCCGAGCTTTAAGGAAGATATCTCATTCTGGCCGCTCCTCCCAAGAAAGTAGAAAGAAAAAAAAATTGCTTGCATACCTAGGAGGGCACACGAGAGAGAGAGCTCCTGGAGTACTCAGAATAAAGTTTTAAATAACCGCAAATCGTAACTTAGTCGCAGCTAATCTAACCTTTTTCTCTCAACGTTAGCTGACCTATTTCTTTACAACACACAGCTCTAACATAGCTTTATCTAACTATCCTTTCAACCCAGTTTCATGTCCACATATCTCACATTTTTGTGTCGTTACCTGCGTGTCGTAAATCCAGCCCAAACTAACCCTAGGATGAGCAATATGAGGATACGAGTCTCGTTAAGGGCACGGGTATGTCGTGAATATACTCCCCTAATACTGTCACACTAATTCTGAGTGAAATAATGTAGGTATATCTCGTGTAGATGGGACAGTATTAGTACCTGTGTGGTGTTATGTGAGAGTGTTTGGCACCATCTGTTCATTAAGTGGGAGAACTGTTGGGACTTGGGTAGCTGCTCTTTTAGTGCCCAGAGCAAGATACATAATAATAACAACAATAATAATAATAATAACGATGATGATGGTGATGATGATGATGATGATGATGATGATGATGATGATGATGATGACCATAAGGAACAGAAAAATTAGCGAAAACGATAAGAAAGCTTTCGAACGCAATCCAGTCTTGCCGTACAAAACTTAATCTGAACCCCAACTTGACCTAACTCCCCCCCTTCAGTTTAGTCTAGCTTTACTTACTGCAACTCAGCTACCTTTGTTTCCCCTCCCAACCAACTGTTCCACGTATTCCGAGCGGCAATACAGTCGGAAGGTGGAAGAGAGTCCCCCCCTCCCCACTCTCCCCCTCTTCATTCTTTCCTTGCAGCCCAAGACCCAAGCAGTGGTAAAGCCTCCACTATCACCTTTTAACTCGCAAGGCAGGTACACATGCTTAATGAGATTTTAATCACCTGGGTTTGCCGTGTGAGTAATCGCTGCCTCTGCTTTCCTCACATTTTTTTACCGCTTGACTACAAGAGGTCTTCCCTAAGCTGAATAAAATTTTCTGGAGGTATTAGGAATATTTTCAAAAAGAATGTGAGTTTATTCAGTATGACGACTTATATCGTTTTTACCCAGGCAGACACCAGGCGATTTTATGGTGATCGCAATATCAGACACATGCATTAAGAGTTTATCTCCCACTAAACTGCACATCATCTGGAAAGACGAAAATAAAAGATGATACCGTAGCGTTAATGGAGACTGGTACTAATTCCTTCTCGAGTATTCTCCTTGAGGCTAAATTAAACCGTCTGATGGTAGCAAGAAATAAAAGCAAAGGTCATCGTACTAAAGAAGAAAAGCAATGGAGGTACTGAAAGTAAAGCATTTGTTGAAATCTTATCGGAGGACATTTTGCTTTATTTTATCCTTGCAGTCTCCAGACGATTTTATTCAGCTTAGGATATACTTCTTCGGCCTGGAGGGGTTCCATAAAGCCTTGATTAATTCCTTTACTACCAGGCGCTTTTGTATGCGTAATGAAATCGTCTGGTAATAGTAAGAATAAATTAAACATTCGTCATTGTGTTGAAGTGGTTTACCAGAAAGAGAGAGAGAGAGAGAGAGAGAGAGAGAGAGAGAGAGAGAGGTGGGGGGCTGGGTGAAAGATAGCAATTACTGATAATTACTGATTTGCCTGCCTTGAAAATGAACATTCTGAGTTGTAAAAAGCGAAAGTGAGAGATGGTAGACTTTCTTATAAATTATATTGTGATTTTCGAGAGAGAGAGAGAGAGAGAGAGAGAGAGAGAGAGAGAGAGAGAGAGAGAGAGAGAAATTAAAATACCACCTGCGTTACTCAACTGGAAGACCTATAAATGAACGACAGAAATAAACAGAGAGAGAGAAAAAAATATTACTAAGATAAATGAGAGATAGACAAAGAAATTGTTAAAGAAATATTAGACAGATTTCATTAAAGAATTTACACAAACACAGTTCCCCTCCACTGATATTATTTATTTTTTCTTTTCATTTATCCTTTTTTATTTATTTTTTTATCCTTCATGCTTTCAATGACCAACTTATTCATTTTAAAACGTGGGTTAGCCTCTCGTAGGACAGGGCATGATGGAGTGGATGGGCAAGGACTAACTGTGTGTGTGTGTGTGTGTGTGTGTGTGTGTGTGTGTGTGTGTGTGTGTGTGTGTGTGTGTGTGTGTGTTGCATAAGGTTGTAGGTGAGAGTGTACAGAAGAACTAAGAAGTCGAGGTAGTGAATGGATATAAAAAGTGTTTATTTATGCAGAGTGTTTTTGAGAGAGAGAGAGAGAGAGAGAGAGAGAGAGAGAGAGAGATTGTCACAGCGTGTTTGCAATATTAATAGTTTCTTGGTTTGTTGGAGGAAATATATAATGCATGAAGGCTGTGTGTATGCGTGCGTGCGTGCGAGTAAGTGCGTGCGTGTGTGCCAGTAAGCGTGCATGCGTGCTTGAAGGTTATTAAAATATATATATATATTTTTTTATCATATCTGACAGCCGCCTATAAGCTGAGTAAAATTATCTAGTTGTAATAAACTGGAATATACAACACATCATCTCAGTGCATGGATATTTGGCCAGTGTGTTAACCCCTTCACTAGTAGAGGTATTCCATAAGATAATTTTATTCGTTTGGCGTGGCAAGAGTAAAGGAGTAGATTTCAGAATGAGTAGTCGTGCTAAAGGGGCTGCATATCTCAACCCCTTCAGCACGATGACATTAATTACTCTTCATTCTTGCTATCTCCACACTTTTTTTTTTATCTTCTTCACAAGTTTCGGAGATGCCATTTGTAGTGACGGAATTAAATACAGTCTCCATTAAACCCTTTTACAAACTTGACATCTTAATCTAAAGGTAATCGTCTGAAAAAAAAAAAGGTAAATATAAAAAAAGCTCCGCTAAACTGAAAGAATATAAAATGATCTTAACTAGGGTATCATTATTCAAATGACTTCATACACAGTGTCGTCATACCACGTAAAACAAAATGAAAGCAGAATGGTATTTCCTGCCTTGGGAAAGTAACTGTAAAACTGATTCTATATTCATTTTATACGCTGAACACATACGACAGTGTTTTCATCTTAGCCTGGCCCAGATTTTCGTCCCTTTGATGTAACTCAGTAGCAGAATAAGAAAAAATGGCTCTACATTCTTTCCCTTCATGACCGGTATAATTTTTGTAGTGTTAATCTATTATTGCAACTGAGCGTTGAAGCCTGGGATAGAAATTTTAGGCTAAGTTAGAGTAAAAGGAGTTTAGTTTTCTTTACTGAGCCTCATTCTCACATACTGCCGACAATTTGTATCCTTAATTTCCCACCGTTAAATTTTAAGAGAATGGAGGAAATTTTGTAAATATTATTCAATAACTTTTTTTTTTTACGTGTATTCCTCGTTTTCTTAGTGTAATATAAAGATGTGAATGACAGTCTTACATATTGCGCCACAAGCTTTCCCTAACACACAGCACATCACATCCCCCTGCACACCAGACAGCGACACATCCCAGCAAGTTGCACATATGGGAAGTCATTCAAAACGTGAGAAGATGCAACCATACACAATGCATCACAAGCTTTCCCCCTCTCTACGGGGCATATGTGTAGTGGTCCCTGTATCTCTGCTGGATCTCACCCCACCCCTGACAACACAATTCCCACCACTGTCACCATTACCATACTTATCGGGGTAACCATGGCCACCACCACTCCGTCACCTTCATTATTGTACCTGCCCTGCCACCATTACCACTCCGTCACCTTTATAACGTACCTACCTGGCCACGGTCACCACTACTTCACCTTCATAGTTGTACCTACCTGGGCATCACCACTCCGTCACCTTCATAACTGCACCTGCCTCGACTCCCTCACCTCATTGCAATCGATGTCCCGGTAATCATAGGCGGATCAGTTGCTAGATTCCATTGGGTTATAACACCCCCTCAAAATCGCTGTTTAACTCTACACACCATCAAAAACTGCTGAATTCATAGGTATTAGCGACAGTTTCACATATTTCACGACATTCAGCACTACTTATACATCACCTGTTACTGGAATCAACACAACCCATACTGTAAATATTGTCAGCAAAGAGTGCGAGATTTGCTTCTGCTTGCAACATGCACTTTCAAGCAAACTAAAATCACCAATACCAAGCTTCTCTCTCTCTCTCTCTCTCTCTCTCTCTCTCTCTTTCTCTCTCTCTCTCTCTCTCTCTCTCTCTCTCTCTCTCTCTCTCTCTCTCTCTCTCTCTCTCTCTCTCTCTCTCTCTCTCTCTCTCTCTCTCTCTCTCTCAATTAGCAATACCACAAGCCACCATTACCACCAGTCATCGGAGTGTAATCAAAGGCCACTATAATTTACAACAGCTCACCATTACAGGAAGCTGAGGCGGTGGCATAATCCTGAGATGAAAGTATTTGCCGCGTTATAATCTTTATAAGGCATAACGAAGGAAGCTTTATTACCACCACCACAGCCAGATCACCACCACCACCACCACCACCACCACCAAAATTGCTACCCATTATCATCACCACCACCACCGCTGCAACCCATTACCAGCACCACAACCACCACCACTACCACTCCCCGCTACCACCACTACCCCCATCATAACAATTATCAACATCACCACCACTACCACTATTGCCATCTCCACCACCACCACCACTACTGACATCACCACCATCATCACTACCACCAGCAGCGCGGTTATTAGCGTTGTCATTATCCTACCACCCGCAATCACCGTTATTACCTCTGGTCCTCTGCAATCACCACAGTTGCTACCAGTACGACCACCACCGCCACCACCCCACACGGAGACGCCCACAGATGGCTACGGAATTGAAGTGATCACCCCTTACAATACGAAAGTCATTTTTACCGATTGTATTCTCAGACTGATTAACTGAAAAGATCTTACAAGGAAGAGCTGCTAAAAGACGATTACGTAATGAAATGAAAGATGAAACTAAGAGGAGGAAGCAGAGGAGAATTAAGCACGGAAAAAGCGAAAAGATAAGAAAAGTGGGACTAGAGGAGGAGGAGAAGAAGAAAAAGAAGAAGAAGAAAGCTATTAGTTGTTCCTAAGGGGAGGAAATGGAGGAAAAATAGGAATGGAAGAGGGAGAAATTACGAATACCAGAGAGAGAGCTGAGATCTTCTAATTTAATTCCTAGTAAGATGGTTAGTACTAAAGCTCTACGTGACATTCCCAGCTGAATAAAATCATCTAGGGTTAGTTAAAGTACTGATAAAGATTTGACTGTGAGAGAGTTATGCGGTATACACATACAGTAAACCGCTCTCAAGTGCTACCAGTTTCGGGCAACCAGGAGCCATAACACCGTATGACCTAGCTGCCTACCTTCACCTGTTACCTCCCCTTCTTTCCCTGCCTACCCCTCGTTTCTTACCTCTTGCTGTCTACTCCTCCCTGCTTACCATGTCCAACCAACCATCCTCGCTCTGCCTATCCTTCCCTATCTACTACCCCCACTCTTTCCACCACCCTCTCCCTACCTCTCTCCCTGCCTGCCCTTCCTGCCTATCCCTCCCTGCCTACCACCTGCCTCCCTCAGCCGGTGTTGCGCACCATTTTTACTACACAATAAATCACACTTACCCAGAGAGATGCCTAAGGGCTCTGTAGGGGCCAGGAATGTAAGCGTCCCACTGCTGCCAACACCAAGATTACCGGGGATGTGTGTGTGTAGGTTGTGTGCGAAGGGTGTGGTGTGTAGAGAGGGTAGGATAGAGGAAGGATAGGTGGTGTGTAGAAAGGGTGGGATGAAGGAAGGGTGTGTTATGTGTAGAGAAAGCAGAGTGTTGAAAGGGTGGTGTGCGTAGAGTGAGGTCTCGGAATTGTGGTTTGTAGAAAAGGGTATGGTGTAGGAAGGATGTGGTGTGTAGAGAAGTTGTGAGGTGCAGAAGAGTTAGGTGAGGGTTGATGTGTGTAGAGATTTATAATAGTTCAGCCTTTTTTAATGTGCATCCATCTCAAGTTAACATAACGAGCTCTGCATACGTATCAAAGTTTGTGATCTTAAGGATATAGGTTAAGATAAAATGACTATAGTATCGCGTGCGTGCATGCGTGTGTGTGTGTGTGTGTGTGTGTGTGTGTGTGTGTGTGTGTGTGTGTGTGTGTGTGTGTTTAGCAGATATCTGAAGATTTTTTTTTTGTTTCTTGACCAGACACCTGAGAATGTTCCGAGTTGAGAGAGAAGATATTTGAGAATTTTCAGTGTTTCGTTTACATCTTGGGTGTCTGTTACTACTTGCTTCACTTTTTTTTTTTTTTTTTTCCACTAATTTCTTTGATGTTGACAATTTTGTGACGACTATGGCGTGGTGTGTAGTGCTCATGTAACTGATGTGTTGTTCTCATAAGGTCAATCTGTTGTTTTTTTTTTTCTAGTTCATTTGTGCTCCTTCCCGACGATTTTATTCAGCTCAGGAGAGGCATGTAATCTGAAGGGTTTGATATAGGCTTTTTTCATCCCCTTACTGCAGTAGGTTGAATACGGCCTTATTTTTCTAATTTAGGGAGTTTGATGTAGGCTCCCTTTACCCCTTCACAGGAGCAGGTGAATATAATCAAAAAGGTAACAAGAAGAAATCACTAAATAAGGCTTTACGTCACCGGATGCAAGAGGTTCAGGAGGCGCCGCATCGTAGGCTGGTTCGGTGCACTCGTGTCTGTTTGGGATGGGCAGTGTTTCTGAAGGATGACACTCTGGTGGGGGTCCATGAGGGATGCTGTATGGCTGGAGGTTTGGAATGGGTGACGATAGTGTGTGTCTGCGTGCATGTGAAGTAAAATGTTTGGGACGAGATTCATGAAGATTTTTTGGCCGGATATATCGAATTGTTTGTGATAGTTTCGTGTTTGTGAAATGTAGTCACTGTGACGGGGTTTATGAAAGGTTTGTGGTAGTTGTGTGTTTGTTTATATATTTGTGAAATGTAGTGTTTGTGGCGGCCATAAAGAGAGATGGATGTCCAATGAAAGGCCATGAAAGATCTTTTGGGGGAGATGGGTGACAGTTGTAGGTATGTGTCTACGTATATAATGACATGTGAAGACTGATTTTGTGCACCGATGTCATTAGGAACACAAGGCGACGTGGCAGACTGATCATGGGCATCCTGCTTCCCTCTTTGGATTGCCTTTCCTTATCTGCAGAGGCACGGAACAGTTACTTGTGTGTTTAGTAGAAGTAACAGTGCCTCGAAGTAACTGAGAGGACCGCGCACCAGGAAGATAAAAACATCTTATCCATTTATGAATATGAAAATGAACACCTGTATGACCAAACCATCGTCGTCCAGGGTCGGAAAAGTTTGGTGGAGGGTCGGAAAAGTGTGGTGGTGGATCGGTCGGTTGGGCAGAATCAGCGTCGTGGGGCAGTATTCAAGTACAGTTAGGAAGCTTAGTAACACCTCTTTCTCACAGATTTATTTCTGATTCTGCTGCGCCGTTATATGCTTGTGTTATTCATGCAATCTGTGTCGTTATTAAAATGACATTAGAGGCACACCAGGGGATATTAATGGATAGCATGGAAAATAAATCGTTAAGGAAGAGGTGTTAGGGAGCTTTCTTACGCGACGAGAATACGGGGTCTGGTGATAAGGGGCCGAGGCAGTTGCGAAACCTCCATAAAAGTGGAGATCCCGAGAGATTCTTGGCCCTCCCCACGAGACCACGTCCATCAGCCCTCTCACACACAGTTCTGCCCCTCCCTCCCAAGCCTTCTGTTCTTTGTCACTCGTTCTAGGTGATATTTTTCAAAGCATCAGTATATATCTCTCGCAGGTGGCCAAATCCACACCTTCCCTTTCCTTAGACACCCTTGCTGCGGCCACGGGATGCTGTGCTGCCTCCCCCTGTTGCTTAATCCCGGTGTACTCATCCGCTGACATGATATATATAGCCCATGAGTCATAATTAGTTTGCCCTTATTAAAATGTTAATCGCAAATTAGTAATCTACGCTTATCAGACGCGTCGTTCATCACCCACCTCGCTGAAAGGCCACTTTAAACAACGCTCATATATTTCCCTCTCTGCGGTGTCGGGAGGAATGAGGCGACCTGACGCGACCTACGCTCTTTTCACTTGAACTTGGCCTTGAATTGTCATCTCCCCATCATGAATGCTAAGTTGTAACAATAGAGGCGCATTAGAGTACGATGCTAGTCACGAAGTAGTGCTATGGAAGGAATGTAGGCCTAAAGTATTGTCTTGTTCTGCCAATGAGCTACGAGAATAAGCTGCAAAAGGACGAAAATCTAGGCCATGTAAAGGTGAAGAGGGTGTAGTTTATCATGAAGAGGTCACGGGTTATCTGGCACAAGGGGTTCTCCTCCTAGGCGCCCCAATGATAAAGTCACCAGCTGCTTGGGACGTGATGGGAGGTGGGAGCATGTTTGGTAAGGACAGATATGTGTGTGTGTGGGTGGGAGAGGTGGGGGGATGTGATGGTTGTGGTGATTCTGGGAGGTAGGGGGAATGTGTACAAGGTGTGTGGGTGTGTGGGGGGGGAGATGGGAAATGGGACGTTGGGGATGTATGGAAACTCGAGACGCATGATCAGAGAGAAATACACACACACACACACACACACACACACACACACACACACACACACACGACCAATGAGCTGATCCCACGAGCCTTTGTCCTTGTCATGTTCCAGACAGGTACGACAATGGAGCGATCTAGCAATGCACTCAAGGGTTAAAAATAGCAAACGGGGTCCTTCGCCGGCCGAATTGTATCATTATTTACTTGCTCGTACAATCAAATAAAATAATCCGCTCGCCTCTCCCCTGCCTTTCCTTATTTGCCGGATTCCTTAATGCTTGAATGAGACGTAGTGGGCAAAGGTGCATATTATCACCCACAGATGAATGATAATATGCGACTCAGTCCGTATTTAGCGGCTGTGTATCCACCAGTGAAAAAAAAGGAAAAGCGAAGGCAACTTAGTATCTGACTGTACATGGCCTTCAGGGACGTCGAGGAGAACTGTCACTGTATTGGTTAATTCTGTAACCTATAATTATTACTGCCATCCTCTGTAAATGTGGCCTATGTATTTTCTTAACCGATTTACTGAACATGGCAACACTACTTATGATGAAAATTAAGCGGGCGACCTCTCCATTAGTATACGGATTTATTTTATTTTTGCCTCTGCCTTTTATTTTTCAGCTTCAGCAGTAAAAAGGAAAGCAAACAGCAACAGACCCATCGATCCTTTCGCAAAATAAAACCCTGGTAGTGATGGCTTTAGAAAGCGTCTCCATTAATCCATCCACCACGATAACGCCTTTCTTGTTAAATTGTCGTAACTGATATTCTAATTTGGAAAGGCCTCTATTAATAATTAACTTTACAGGAATAATATTGATACAGATGATGATGATGAGTTAATTTAGTAAGCATGCACAAAATCAGACCATGATGATGATGATGATGATGATAGAATGAAGCAACAATTAAGTCAATTTAGTAGGCATGCACGAAATCAGGCTTTCAAATGCAACTTTCGTGTTCCCCATCCCCCTCTCTCACTCACTGGGCGTGTTGCTGTCAGCCCTGCATCGCCTCTCGTGCGCTTTATCAATGTTTAATTACTTCAGTTCCAGGACGTAATTTTACACTATATATACCTCCCTCAGACGATTTCATTCAGCTAATTAAAACACCCTACTAGTGAAGGCTCTATCTTATCCGTACTTTTGCTACCTCCGACGATTTTATTCAGTGAGGGAAAGGAAATCAGTAATGAAGGAGATGGCGGAGGATTTGTCTTACCTGGGAACACCATCTTTGTACTATTTTTGCTTCCCCCAGACGATTATATCATTTAGGAAAGCTGTCAAGTCATGAAGGATTAGATGGATTTTGGATATTACTGGAGAGCATCGTCTTTATGCTCCCCTTGCTGCTCCAGACGATTTTATTCATCTTTAGAAAGCACTCTAGTAGTAAAGGAGTTAGTGAAGGCTGTATCTAACCCCACTAGTTCCAAAAACCTCTCCTAAACTGAGAAAAATCGTCATGAGTTAGTAAGGATGAAATATAAAAATCGTCCTCAGGGCAAAGGGTTAAAATTACTTAGCAGACAGACAACGCGCATTAGGCTCTTGTTACGGTCATTTGAGAAAGAGAGAGAGAGAGTGAGAGAGAGAGAGAGAGGGAGGGAGAGAGAGAGAGAGAGAGAGAGAGAGAGAATGATGATGATGATGATGGAAGTAAAAATAATAACTGTAGTGATTAGCGTTAACAAGCAGTGTGATGATGGCTTTGACGGTGATGATGTCAATAATGGAACTAACGATATTTCTAAATTAGCATTGATAGTGATGGTTTTTGTTAATGGTAGTTATGATGGATAATGATGGCAGTAAATGAGGCACTGGAATTGGTGGCATAAACATTAAGTGAAATAATAATTTTGATAATAATGAGAGTAATGGAGGATAATGTTAGTGATAATGGTCATAGGCTCTTGTGACTCACTGTTACATGAGGAAAATCGTATGAGAGAGAGAGAGAGAGGAGTAAAATGACGCCATGCGGTGAAGGGGGTAGTGAAACTGGAAGAAGAAAATCATGTAAAAGACTTGAGAACGAAGGAAAAACCAGTGTGAATAAGAAGAGGCAGAAACCAGATATTGTAACGTTTTTCATGAATCTTCGTGACTCCTTTGGCCCATTTACGTATCCTTTCATTTCAAGAGAATACCATAAGTCTCTCATTACGGTGAGCGAAATTTTAGAACTTAGAAAATTATAGCTTGTCTCAGTTAGCCTTTTATCATTACCATTTTACTGTTATTATTGTTATTATTATTATTATTATTATTATTATTATTATTATTATCAGTAGTACTAGTAGTAGTAATAATAGCACTGGAATTAGTATTGTTATTGATTTTTTTTCTCCCGATCAATTTTTTGTCTGCCATGGATATCTTTAGGATTTTTTAACTTTTATAATGAGAAAAATCCCACTACCCGAGGGTCAGAAAAGTAAAAAAAAAAAAAAAAAAGTTCCTGGCGATTTTGTTAATTGAAGAAAATTTCCCATTAACTCAACTCGAGAGGTAAATAGAGAGAGAGAGAGAGAGAGAGAGAGAGAGAGAGAGAGAAGATGCCTAAGGATGTGTAAAGATTGATTCAGTCCTCAGCGTCTAAGAAAATGGAGTGAGTCTTGGAGTCGTATTCTCATCGGGTAAGGAAGCTCCCGAACACTTCCTCCTAAGTGATTTATTCTTGGATATAGCTGGTTGATATTCTTTTGTGCGTTTTTGTGCAGAGTATCGCGATATTGGAAGGATTTTATGTAACGCGGAGAAAGAGAGTAAGGTGTAATTAGCAAAATAAATCTCTTAGGAAAAGTTGTTAGAAACTGGTTAATATCCTTTGTACGTTATTTGTGCAGAGTATTGCGATATTGGAAGGATTTATGTAACACGGAGAGAAACAGGAAGGTGTAATTAACAAAATAATTCGCTCAGGAAAATTTGTGGCGTCTGGTGGGTCGTGTTTGGCTCCGAATAATACATTCTCCTCAAATATTCAAAGGGAGAATTAAGCTCAATAAATTCTCGTTTGGTTAGTAAGAAATTGATGATATGATGCCTCCATAAAGTTAGCTTAAATTTAGTTCACTGAGATAATACACGATTCCTCAAATAATTCATCTTTTTAAATCTCTCTCAAAGACTATACAGTAATACCCAACATTAAAATATCCAGCTCTAAAATTCGCTCAGTAAATCAGAGGTCATACAGTGCCTCAAGATGTGCAATTAGGCTATACTCATTTTACTCTAACTTGGCCTCAAAAATTCTCATCTCTCTTCTTGAATGTTTCGTTGTAAGAACAGATTAACACTAGATTATTTTTGTCATGAAGTGTCTGTGAAAAGAATGTAAAGCCATAGTAAAGTCTTAACTGAACTACGTGAAATAGCAGCGGCAAAAGCACTGCAAGCTGTGTCAGGTTGAGGTGAAAAGAGCATAATAATAATAATAATAATAATAATAATCTCAGTAAGGCAGTGAAATACGATGCCGCAAAGTCAACGTAGCATCGTAAAAGTCGACGTAAAAAATATACTTAGTAAGAGAATGATGATGCAATTCCTCAAAATGTGCCAAGTGAATAATAAATTTTAACACTCGGTTAAAAAAATAAGCATGTCTCAAAAAGTTAAAAAATAAACCACATGTATCAATTCAAAAACATAAAGATCTCAATATATTAAAATTATTATGAGGTTGAAGATGCCCAGTATTCGGAAAAGCAGATGATGATGCCGAGAAGGATGCTATATTCTGCCTAGAGTAATTTAGCGTAATATTACCATCTCGCCATCTTCATTGCTGAGCTGTAACAGGCGATTAATAGTAGAATACTGTGCTAGTCACGAGTAAGTGTTAAGGAGAGGATGTAAATACGTAGTATTGTCATGTTCCGCCATTACGATGCGGGAAGTAATCTGCAAAAGGACGAAACTATCCTTCAATTTAAGGTCAGTGAACTTTAGAAACCCAGAAGACGAGATGATGAGGCAGCTCTTGATACATTCTTTTTGCTTGAGAAATCAGTAACCAGCTCCAGACGATTTCTTGAAGATCTTGTAGTGGAGAGGTAATAATACTGAAGGGGTTAATGGGAAGTAATTTTTAACTCATTGACGAAGATAAGCCTCCTCTTATAAAATCGTCTGGAAATAAGTAAAAAGAAATCGATCTTTGTTTCCCTCTCCTGAAATATGTATGCAAGGAGCTGAGAACAGAATGGGTAAGGTTTTAACTCCCTCTTCGGTGTATTAATATCCTTAGCTGAAAGAATAATATATTAATTAAAAGCTTTTGGATCTGTAACTGTAGACCGAGCTGAGAAGTCGCAAGATCTAGTGTTAAAAATGTCGTATCATTATTATATCCTAAATCATTTACATTTACCATCAGTTTCCTTCAGTATCTCCTTTCTCTTTACATAAAATGCCACGGTTTTTCCCCTCGGTTTTCTTCGTCATGTTTTCACTTTAAAAGAAGCAGAAGATATGAAAAAGTATTAAAACGAACGACTGACATGTTCATTGCGAAACTTTTGAAAGACTCACGTATGTGGGATTCAGAGATGGTGGAAAGAAAAAGACTAGTCACCGTAACTCGAGGCTCAAAAATTCTCCTTTTATATATCTTTAAATGGTGTCATATGCTGCACATTTATGATCTCTGGCTTGTTTATGATATAGTTATTGGTATTCCGTTTATTAGTGTACTTATTTTTGCTTACTGGGGGAGGTTTACTGGAGGTATTGTGAAAGAGGCTCAAGTATATCAAGAGATTTATGGATTTTTCCCCACAATAGAGCGAGTGAAGTTAGGCTGATTGCTTGTAAAGTTTTATGACCCATCCAAAACGAGATTCCTGAGAAGTTATTCTTGTGCGGCTGCATCACCTGCGCCAGCGCCAACAAAAGGGACCCCCCAGCCTTGGACAGATCCCCCAGTGAAAGGGATGATAGATTCCGCCTTGCCTGCCTGTCTGCCTGCCTTGTTGCACCTTCCAGCCTGAGAACTGAGTTACCTGCTCGGGGCACAAACAGGTTGGATGGCAGAGGTTGTCCCCCCACCTAACAAGAATTCCCAGGCAAAAACTCGCCCCCGGGATGGTAAGATAACGGCGGGAGATGCTACCCTGCAACAGCGCTGCTCTTCGTATTTATGGCGGGAATGAGATGCCGCAGATAGAATGAAGACAGGTAGCGCCCCCTGACCTGACCCCGGGGAGTTATGGGCCCAGCGTGACCTGACGGGAGCGTATTTATGAACGCTCTAAAATAAAGCTATATATACGTGACTTTTTAATTCTAGAGACCGTAATTGTAAAGTCTGCTAAACTTAACACTTTCACTTCGGTGGTTTTATAACAGGAGTCATGCATAATAACTCTCCTGAGCTTAACACTTCACTTAGATTACATTTTTTCTTATAATTCTAGGAGCTCAATTTATGAACTCTCCTTAACACCTTCTGTCCGGTGACTTTTTTTTATATTTTAAGGACCAGTATTTATAAACCCTCGCACTGGATCCATTCAATTACCCGTTTTTATGTTTTATTCTTAGTATTTCTAGATTACTTTACTCAGCTCAGGAAGGATCTGTAATACTGAAGGAGTTAACGAAGCCGAACTCTAATTTCTTTAGCCTTAAAAGTCTCTCCCAAGATTAGTAAAATTGTCTGGAGATGGAAGATTAAGATTAAAAAGGGGTCACCGGGCGATAAAGCGAGAGAGAGAGAGGGATAGAGAGACAGAGAGAGATACGTATGTTTGCCTTTTCTCATACAGCTTCCAACCACCTCTAAGGCAAATCAGAGTAAGTATTAAGCTGACAAAGTACGAAAAAGTAAGGGCTGTGATAATACTTAAAAGGTGAGACTTATTTAACCTGTAAATTAGTTAAAATCCTTCATAGTGGCGTATTTATCCCGTAAATTAGTTAGCATCCGTACTAAATACGAAGCCTGGCCTCACCTGGCGGCTTCTGACTGTACTTACCTTCGCAGTTCCTCATATATCCCTCACACGTCTCTCCTAAATCCTTCCGGGCCAGTGTTCTTAAGACGTCCTCTGTAATCTTAAGAAAGCCAGACACTGGACAACTTAAGGAAGACCTGTGATGAAGTACTGGAATTCGTACCGGGTTTGGAGTAAGACCGACGATGAAATACGGAAATTCATACCAGGAAGAGAGGATTTAAATGAGAACTCTGATGAAATACCGATTTTCATACCAAGACTGGAAGGCGTAATAAAAGCGCTCTGATGAAACAGCGAATTTCACACCAGGATTGCGAGGATAGAAAAAAAAGGCCGCTGATGAATTACCCGAAATTCACACCAATATTGGAAGATTTGTGTAAGACTCCAAATGAAATCCCGAAATTCACGCCAAAATTGAAACATTAGAGAAAGACCTGTAATGAAATACCCGAAATTCACGCCAAAATTGGAAGACTTAAGAAAAACCTTTAATGAAATACCCGAAATTCATCCCAAGATCATAGCTTCCCCGAAAGGAGAGAGAGGGGGTCTTTCGTAAGTATTAAGAAGGAAAAAAGAAGTCTTGAGTCTCGACAGTGAGTTTCAACACTTGTACCCACCGCCAGTAACTTTGCCCGTGTTTATGGCCATTATATTCAACTAGGAAGGCTTCACCATCTTCACTAATCATTATACACAAGCGCCTTTAGCACCTTGACGTATGGCCCATCGCTCAGGTGTGTTTGTGGAAGGGGGGAATGCTTGTGTGTGTGGGGTGGGGGCGTGTGTGTGTGTGTGTGTGTGTGTGTGTGTGTGTGTGTGTGTGAGAGAGAGAGAGAGAGAGAGAGAGAGGGGGGAGTAAGAAAGACAGTGAGGTGCAAGGAAAAAGTAAGATCTTTAGGCTATGAAGAGTACTCTGAGAGAGAGAGAGAGAGAGAGAGAGAGAGAGAGAGGAATTATGCCAATCACTTATCTCCTGGGCGGGCCTTTCTTTTCCTACCATCCTGTCTTCCCCCTTCCCTCTCTCATCCTAGAAATAAAAAATCTCATCTTTGACCTATCATCCGTCACTCGCCCTACCTCGCTAATGACCTCGTAATGACTTCCCACAAGGCGGAGTTTTTTGTCCGTCGCCGTTTACTCGTTCACTTGATTGAAATTATTAGGCGTATGTGTGTGTGTGTTAGGTTAAATGTGGGATTGTGAATTTGGGGTGCTTTCTTTGGCAGTCAGTGGAACTTTGTGGTTGAAGGAAAGTTGGGATGGCAGAACCTCTCTTCCATAGAGCTTAAGCCCATAGCATAGTTGTTACCTGTTTGAATTACCCATGTGCAGTGAGCAGGTGCAGCTATTCGAAGTAACAAAGAGAGAGATTTTGTTTCCATTTAGTTCCTTATTTATTATCTTTTCGTGTTTTGTACTAGGAATTCGTCAAAGTTCTATAAACCCTTAGATCACAACATTTTTCATCTGTCTGGCTATAGAGAGAGAGACTGATTGATTGATAGTTAGATAACATTCTTCCTCGTGTGCTTTCCTCAATATCTACGTCCCGCGACTGTAGGTGAAATTACAGAAAGTCGAATTCTCGTTAACTTTAGCCTCCTCATGGCCCGAACAACTCATTCTAAAGCCAGGGGGAGATTTAGTTCTAAGAGCTAGCTCTAAGAGTCTTGGTGTTAATATTGTCACCATTAATCCTCTCACGGTCGGAACAGCTCCAGTACTGCATTTCTGCTAACGCCAGAAGATTTATTTATTATTAATTAATTTATTTATTTCACAGTGAGTCCTAAGTGCTAGAAAGTATTAAATTAGACCTTTTACACACCTTGTATATAACTCGGGACCATTGTCTCCGTGTCCGCAGAGAGAGAGAGAGAAAGAGAGAGAGAGAGAGAAAAAAAAAACTTTATAACCAAACCCCTCAAATTACTTCATACTTCATTACCCAATCGAACCTGAATTAAGAGCTGGGCACCTGGCAAGAAATTGGTCAAGCGTTTGTAAATTTGCTGGTCCCGTTCAGATTACAGTTGCCAGCGTTTCTTGACCTGGACAGGCGGGGACAAAAGTTTGCCTGTTAATTCACCTCTTCTGCTTCACACTTTCCTCGGCTGGACGATGTTGCTGGCGTGAGCGGGGTTCAGTGTGCTATTCTGCTCAGAGGTGGTTCTGTGGTGTAATGTATTAGGAAGGAAAGTGAGGTTACAAGCCATAAATCTGAAGAAAGCGCAGTGGAACAGGGAACAAAAGACTGTGCCTTAAGTGTGAAGCAAAGACAGTGGAACAGTAGTCAGCAAAAGGCAAGCCTTAAGTGTGGAGTGAGCGGAACGACTGGCAAGGGAAAACAAACCTTAAATATGAGTTGAGCACAGTGGAAAAATTGACTAGCAAAGAACTAAATCATGATGTGTGAAGTAAGCGAAGTGGAACAGTAAGCGAATGAAAGACTAAGCCCTGTGTAACCGCAATGGAACAGTACACGAATTTTGTCCCCGACCGTACCCTGGCTAATTTGTGAGATGAGGGGGGTTCTTACACCGGCCCGAGGCGACCCCGAGTCAATATTTGATCATAACTGGAGAGTGGCAGCCTTCAGAGGGCGGAGAAAAACCTGACGCGGGTCCGATAGTGGAAAATGTGTACTCGATTCTTTACTCTTCTCGAGGGGGGAGGTCGGCAGGGGTGAAATTCCACAGGGAGTCCTTGTGCTTGACGCCTTGATGGATCCGCGTGCATCACCCCGATAGAAGATAGTAGTAAAGGATGAGATATGTGTATTATTCCCTCTCTGTGTGTGAGTACGCGCCTAAACTGAACGAAATTGTCTGGTGGTAGCAAAAATGAAAATATATAGAAATCGTATAATATAGAAATCGCACTGAAACGTTATATTCTTCTAATCCCATCAGAACGAGATATCTTAAAACTTAATACAAATCATCTGGCTTTAGCAAGACTGTAAAAAATAGTTATCGTACTGAAAGGAATATATTCTAACTCCCTTCACCAAAGTGCCTCATAACCCCTTTAATTTGATGACGTATTTCTTGTTTTATTAAAGCTTCCTCCAGACGAGGTTATTCAGCTTAAGAGGAGACTTTTCGAACTGGAGTAGTTACATGTAGCCTTCAATAACCACAGTTCTAAGAAACCCCACTAAAAACAATGGAATCGTCTTGTGATGGCCTGATCAAAAGAAAAAAAAAAATGATTGAAGAGGTTAAGCGGAATAAAACTGTCTGTCGGTAGCAGGAACTGTATTTTAAAAGCGGTGATGGTTCGTGGAGATAATATAAGTGTGCATCTGGCTGTGTCGAGGCTGTGTTTAGAGATGTCTGTCCAGGGTGGGATTGGCCGGCCTGTTCTCTCTCTGTCAACACGCCCGCCTCATCCCTTCCAGAAAAAAGTACTCGCTGTGTTTATCGTCTGGTCAAGCTTTCCATCACATTTTTCAGTCCCACTCTCCCGATATTTTCTCATCTGTCTGATCATTGGGCTCTGCTGTTTCTCCTGAGCCTGCCTGCCTCTCTGCTGCCTTCCTGCTTTCCTGGCTGTTTGTCTTCCTGTCTGCTTGTCTTCCTGTCTGCTTGCCTCCCTTCCTACCTTCCTGCTACCTTTCTGTCAACCATCGTGTTCCCCCTTTTTCCTGCCCTCCTTCCTTACCTTCCATGTCTACCTTCCTGCTTTCTCATCTTCCCTTCATCCTTCCTGCTTTCCTGCTTGCCTTCCTGCCCTCCTGCTTGCCTTCCTGCCCTCCTGCTTGCTTTTCTACTCTCCTGTCTGTTCTTCCCTATCTTCCTGCCAGCCTTCCTGCCCACCTGCCCTCCTGCCTGTCTTCATACATTCTTGCCTGCCTTCCTATGTGTCTTCCTACCTTCCCGCCTGCTTTTCTCCCTACCTACGGTCCTACTTTCGTGCCTTCTTGCCTGCATTGTTTTGAAGCGATAGTAATGATTGGTTCTTGTCCTAAACATATATCACGGTAGCGAAAATTGTTTTTGCTCCAGGGCGAATGCCATCATCTTAGTTTAACCGAAACAAACTTTAAAAACGTAAGTTATTCCCAGAGGATTAAGAATACTTCTGTTTAGATTCACTCTCTCTTTCGCTGCCTTCATTTTCACTGCATGCCCCTTCCCCCCTTCCCCCATAGCTATCTCCCCATGTCTGGTGCTGTCGTGTATATCATTCCTCGAGTCTCAGGGCAGAGGAATTATGTTGATTATTTTATGCTTAAGTGAATTTGCTCTAAAGGCATTTCAGTATTCCCCCACAATGGCTGGCTGTCTCCTCATTAGCTGTGCATTTACCTCTTCCTCTTAACTCGTTGTCTTATAAGAGGCTCCCTTCAACTCCCGACCCATCCTTCAGTCTTGCTTCTCTGCCACTTTACTTACACTTATTCTGGTGTCACTTGGCCTTTTCTGCTTTCTCTCACCTGGCACTTTGTACTTTTTGCCCTGTCGAGTCCGTTAAGAGCTCAGCGCCTTTTCCAGGGTCATTTAGCACTTTTCGCCCGCATCGCCTGGCACATATTTAGCACTTATTCTCGTGCAACTTGGCGCTTTTGCCTTCTTGCGGCAGCCCACTTAGCACTTTGCATCCTCCTCTTTCACTTAACGCTTTTCGCCCTCCCTTGCCTGCCACATACATTGCACTTCTATTTTTCCTTCTGCATTTAGCACTTCACGATCTCCTGTCAGATATTTACTGAACACTTATTCTCGACTACCATTAAGTGCGAGTATTTCCCCATCTTTTTCGTCTGCCATTTACGTAACACTTCTCCCTCATTCTTCTGTCACTTAGCACTCCTACTGTCTTACGCTTAACTTGGCCTCTGCCACTCGTCTTACCATCTGTCATTTGCCTGTCGCCATCTCCCATTCGTCTCTTACCATCTGCTATTCTTCCTTCACCATTCCTTACTCGTCTCACTATTTGCTATTCATTCCGTACCATCTCTCACCCATTGCACCTTCTGGCATTCGTCCCTCATCATCTGTCACTCGTCTTTCACCCTCCACCATTCGTCAGTAATCATCTCTCTCACACACAATTTGCCATTCGCGTCTCATCATATCTCTCCGTCTGTGGTCTTTCCCGCCCCTCCCCATACTTCCTCACGACTCCCCTCACCCCTCACATTGCAACATTGCTTTATTCCCCCAAACAGTTATCTTGTCCTTTTCCTCGTAGATCCTGTCATACTTCCTCATGTCTTGTCTCTCTACCCCCGCCACCTCCGGAAAAGATATTCGCACCACTCTCTCATTACTTACTAGGCCTCTTCAGCACTTTTTTTTTTCTCCTTCCTCCTCCTCCTCCTCTTTTTTTCCTTCTTGCATTTGTTCGTTACTTCAGGAGTGGCTTCTTCATCTTCTTCTCTCATATCACTTTGCATTTTCATAATATATGCGAGGAACAGAGAACATTATATCGCAGTGTCTACCAGTTGGCCCTTGACAACACCCCCCCCCCTTCCCCTCCCATCTCTGCTCCCCCATTATCACCCCTTCTCTTCATGTAATCCCTCCACCTACCCCTCTTCATTTCCCCTCCCCTACCGCCTCTTTCACCTCCCCTCTCTTCCTTCATGTGTTATCCTCCACTTCAATCAACTAATATCACATACTCGTCTCTCCCTCTCCAACTTTTATGCACTCAATCCCTCCTTCACATCACTTCCTCGTATTGTTCTCCTCGACTTTCCTTCCACCTTTATCAACTAATCCCTCATCGTAAACCTTCACATTACCATCATATTATTAGAGCTTTCCTAAAATTCCCTCTCCTTCCTTCCTTCCTTTCTTCCTTCCTTCCTTCCATCCTTCCTTCCTCACTTTACTTCTTCGTCTCATCTTCACACTTCCTCCTCCTTTATTTGGCCCTTCTTGTTGTTTCCATCTTTACTTTCACCACACCTCCATCCCTGAACTGTCTCCATCCCCTCACCATGATCAACAGATCCCTCCCCATCCTTCTCCCACAGCATCAGCGGCTTCCCTATCGCAGTATGTACTCCGTCCCTTTCTCCTTTAATCCCCTCTTCTTCCTCAACCTCTACTTTCCCCTTCACAATAACCTCACTTCACACCACCATCACCCTATGGTTTCCTCTCACTTCCCTTTCTCCTCGTCCTTCCGCTCTCCCCATCAACAAATGACCTCATCCCTCTCCGCCAACATGTCTGATCCTCCAGTCCTTAGAATATCCTTCCCTTTTCCTCTCCCTTTTCCCGTTCTCACTATCTCACCGTCCAGTTTCCCTGCCACCCCTGTCACCCACCTATCACACATTCCCCCTCTGCTTCTTTCATGTCATCCAGATTCCGACTCTGTTACCTTTTCTTTCCCGTCTCGTCCTTTCTCATCCATTTTCTTCCCGTCTCCTCCCCACACTTTCATAGCAGCCCATCTTTTACACCATCCCCTTTCCTTCCCTCTCTAACCCTTCCCTTTCCCCTTCCTGCCCCATCGTCACCTTCCCTCCTCTCACCATCTCCTGCCCCTCTCCTTCCCTTCCCTTCCTCTCGCCCATCCACTCGCCCGATCCCTCGCCTCCCTTCCCCTCACCCACCTTCCTCCCTCTTGCCTTTCTCATCCTTCTCACCAATACTCCTCCCCTTCTCACCACTCTCACCGATTCCCCCTTCCTCCCCTATCCTCTACCCTTCCCTTCACCCATCGACTACCTTCTCACCCCCTTCCCTCTCCTTCCCGCCCTTCTCACCTGTCCCTCCTCCTCCTCTTCCCACCCATCTCACCAATCCCCCCTTTCCCCCCTTCCCCTCACCCATCCCTCCCTCTTCCCTCGGCTGACAGGGCATGATAGATCACGGGCTGGCGAGACCCTCACCATTAGGAGAGTAATGAGCAATTTTTGTACACTTTCCACACGGCGAGGCAGGTGGCGTGTGTCTGCCTTGCTCCCCCAGGCGTGTCACATCCGCCATACCCCTCACAGAGACAACGTACGAGCACATACCCCTTATGCAGCCACATGTACGCTCTGAGGTATACATGCAAGCGACGCACATTAATGTGGCGTACACAGAGATATCAATACACATGCAAACAGTAAACACTAACACACAAATTTGTATACACAAAATGCGATTTTCCACACACACACACACACACACACACACACACACACACACACACACACACGGTTCACGACGTCCAGACAGACAGATGCATAAATACCTTTGAACAAGGATGTAGTCATGCGCAAAAACTCCCTGGGCACAAACACGCCTGGACACTTTGGCTTTATGTCCTCTCTCAGGCTGTCTCCCTCATCTTCGAAAATGCCATTCACGCTTCATTATGCAAAGAAAAAAAAAAGTAAAACAAAAAATACACATTCATTATACAGACTGATGATATTCTAGCTAGACGTTAGGCATACAGTCACTGGCAAAAGGTAGACATGCTTGTGAAGAACTTTTGGACTGAGACATTCGACTGTAGCATTTAAGGTCACTGCGAAAATTTGAAAGGCGAAGCTGAATGGACCTGTTTTTGCTGTTTTTCGGTCTTGATGTTGATGATGGTGGGAGTAGGAGTGTTTGGAGTGTTTATGGTTGTGATGATGATGATGATGATGATGATGATGATGATGACGTGAGTGATTATGGTTTTGATGACGGCATGCTGTGGTGGTAAAGAAGGTGGTAGTTGTTGTAAGTGGCAATGATTGTAATGATAATAGCGATCGTGACAGAAGATGGTAGTGATGATGACAGTGGTAGTGATGATGATGATGATGAAGAGGGTGATGGCAGCTGTGAGGTTAGCTACAGTGTTAAGCACTATTAAAGAACTGATGATGATGATGATGATGATGAATAATGTTTAGAAAATTGATAATGATGATGATATTGAAAATTTTGACATTGGAGTTACTTCAGGTCTCTCCTAAGTTGAATAAAATGGCTTGGTGTTAGTAAGAAAAGATTTAAGAAAGATTTCATCCAGGCTAAGTATCTTTGGTAATCGACGCGATGATAAAGTTAGTGTCAGTGAAGATGAGAGGTACCATCTTCCTACACCGTTGAAGAATTTACAAGGATAATGAAATGAGAATCGCAGGTGTGACGTTGATGATTTCTTTGCCATACTCAGATGTTGATGATGATAGTTTTGCATGGCGCCCTTGTTGTCAATGCCGGGGATGATGAAGGGATCCAAAGATAGGTTAGTAACTGGGTAGTTGTGATGCAGAGATAGCGGAGAGACGGTATAGTTGTGATGCTGATACTGGTGAAGATGGGAAGTCTCCATACTCATGTTATGGTAAGTAACGAAATGGTGAAGTGATGAAAAATTTGCAAGGATGTTGAGATGACTGTGTGGCTGTGATGAGTGTAGCAACGAAGATAAGAGGACACAATACCCAGAATGAGAGTGATGTCTTGAAATTAGTAGTGATAACAGTGATGGAAATTGAGAGAGATGAAGGATTTGCAAAGATTGTGAGCTGACGGCATTGTTGTGAAGATAGCTAATTGTAACTGACAGAAGACCATCATATCCTGAAATACGAGTAACAGTGATGTGCTGGAATTGTTGGTGAGACTATGACGGCAGTGGTGAATGAAGGAAGTGGCGAGATGAAGATTTTATAAAGCTAATGAAGATAGGATGTCCGAATATCCAGCTGGGGCAGAAAAAATGTGATGATTTGCATTTCGTTAAAACATATTACTTATTTTCCAGGAGACCAATCGACATTTCATTAAAACTCTCTCGCTAATACCATCACACACCAGTCTTGAATGAGAAGTCCTAGCATCTATTCAGTATGGACGGTGGGCATTTGCGCCGAAGTGGCGACATATAGAGGTATGAAGATCTGTGCTTATAGATGAATACATTAGCCTCTTCACTGCCATGTTATATATATATTTATGTATTTATTTGCTGGTACTAAGCGATTTAACTCAGATTGGGACAGACCTTTAGAAGTGAAGGAGTAATGAAGAGTAAAGGAGATGGCAGGTATAAACTCAGGAAGACGTCAACGGATTCAGAGAGAGAGAGAGACAGAGAGAGAGAGAGAGAGACTTATGCATCGTTATCGAAATGAGCAAACTATGGAAATCTGCTCTTCCCCCATTAGCCAGTCTGGCTCATCTCTAGCGGGGTCCCCTCTCCTTGTACTGTACAGTTAGACCCAAGATTTTTTGACTGATTACAGTGTGGGAAACGAGTAGGCTAACTACTTCAGATCAAGGACGTATTTAGTATTCATTCTACCTCCAGACGATTTTGTTCTGCATAATGGCTACTTCATTTTTGTTTTTCAGTGTTCATGCCTTATACATTCTTGTCCTTTTAAAAAAATACATACATGAATAAAATTAATGAAACAGGTAAACAGGCAAGTTAATAAAATAATAAAAAATTTATTATTAAGTTGCATCATTATTGGACGAGGGCATCAGGCAGAAGGTAAGATATAACAAATTCAGTTTCCATGCTTTATACATCCCTGGTCCTCAAAAAAAAAAAAAAAAAAAAAAAAAAAAAAAAAAAAACGGTAAAACTATAAATAAAAAATAATCAGCCGGCATTTATTTTTATCTTTTTTCTTCCTCGTTCTTGATAAATAATAATAATAATTGGCAGACTCGTTCCCTGTCCGCCAAAAGCGCTAATGTCAAAGTTTGCAGTCTGTTATATCAGCTTCTGCGCAGTTTGTGATGTGGTGTACTCTAGCTGCGCAGTTTATTACCTACAGTTCCATGACGTGGTGTTATTTGCTCTCTCTCTCTCTCTCTCTCTCTCTCTCTCTCTCTCTCTCTCTCTCTCTCTCTCTCTCTCTCTCTCAAACTTATTTTTTGACTGAAAGCAACTTATGATCAGTCTCAAGATGTATATAGGTCGTCTCTGTTGTGCAGTTACGAGTAGGTTTTCAGTAGGGGGTAATGAGTCTCTCTCTCTCTCTCTCTCTCTCTCTCTCTCTCTCTCTCTCAAGTGCGAGGGTCCGGTGCAAGTGTCATTACGTGGGAGGGAGCGTGGATGGCGGGTGCCCCAAGGCCGTAATGGCGGGTTATGACGCCTGCCGCAGATGATGCCCCCGCCCCTCTGATTGCCACGTCCGATGCGCGAGTTATGAAGCACCGGGAGTCGAATTCGTGTTATCTCGCCCCGCTACACTATCGCCGGGGATGGTACAGAGAGAGAGAGAGAGAGAGAGGCTTCCCAACGTTTACCTACCATATAACGGAAAAATCGAACCATCTGAAACATGCAGTAGTAGAGATAGGGTTTTCATTGTATATTGCCTGTTATCTTCTTCACACAAAATTGGGAGTTGTTTCTTTGTATAGTTTCGGACATGAACCATTTAACTCTGTATATAGCCCCCCCCCCTTTGTTTTGGAGAGGGGGGAGGAGGTCAGATCTAGACCGTTAATATATATTCAGGTCAGGAAATCGAGACAGTATTCAACCCTTCAGTTACTAGAATTTCCATCAGCTAAAGAAAACTGGTGCGGAAAATAATCCAGACGCGTCCATTCAAAGCGAAAAAAAAAGGTTAATATCGCTTCTGTTGTGTGTGTGTGTGTGTGTGTGTGTGTGTGTGTGTGTGTGTGTGTGTGTGTGTGTGTGTGTGTGTGTGTGTTTTATTGAATAGCAAAGAAACCCTTAAACAATATTATGAGAAATGTGTTGGGTTTTGAATATCGCATCACATACTTTCAGAAGCCATCGTTCACTGTCTCGTTATTTATCGTAAGGATGCGGATCGATCTTAGTTTCCACAATAGTTCAATCATTCTGTGAAGTCCTTTGTCATTCTGTGAAGTCCTTTCGCCCCTTCCTCTGTGTCATCGCTGGAAACATGAACGCTAGCTTGTGACGTAGTGGACTGTGGCGTATATTATCACTCATCTGTGGGTGATAATATAAGCCTTTGCCCGCTACGTCATAGTAAAACATCTATAAATTCAGCAGTGAGAAAAAGGCAGCTTCGGACATCATCTTTTTTTATTTTTCCTTTTTTGTTTTTTTGTTTTTTTCCATTTACACACCTGGGTATTTTATTGCAGCCAGATCTAGACTTTTTAAAATTCAAGTGACGTAAAGTCGTTTTCTCGATACCTTAAAATAAAACCAGGTGATTGTCTTCTAATTATGCTCTTAAAACACTGACCCGGAGCGGATTCAGATCATAATGAGGCCTTACTGAAGAGTGAATTTTTTCTTACTCTTTTCCACTACAAGAAATCCCTTAATCTGAATAAAATCGTCTGAGGTCAGCTAGATAAGAATATGAGCATGGAAGTGAAGGGAATTAACCCGAATCGTGTGGTTAATTGACTCATGGTGCAGTGAAAGGACTAAACGTACCTCGTCTGTGTGTAACTTGACCTCTCTTAACTCATCACCGCCTGACCTGGCTTGGCTCGGTAGAAATAGCTGCGTAGAATCGCAATTTTCAGAGACTAATGTAACATGACAGGGTTCCCCATTTTTCGTGTGTGTGTATGTGTGTGTGTGTGTGTGTGTGTGTGTGTGTGTGTGTGTGTGTGTGTGTGTGTGTGTGTGTGCCCGCTTACAAAGGTCGTGTGTATTTTTTATAATCACACCGCGAGAATTTCAATAAAAACGAAGAAAGACTCCCCGATTAAATACACACGCTGAATCATGTTCGCTTTTTCTTTTCCCCGAGGATGACATTTTTCAACGGTGTAAGTGTGCGAATATATTTTCCTGGCTTTTGTGCTGACAGAAATGAGAGGATTGCTGTACTTGTCTAAAAAGAAAGTCCGTTTGATTCCCTTACGGTACGATTCAGAAAATACCGGAGCCTCTTCAAGACGATGATGGATCTGTTCATTATTAACGCCTGTGTGTGGTGAAGACAGTATTATATTTGCTCATAATCTTTCTTTTTCTTTCCTCTAAACGCTTGTCAGATTGGGTGTAATTACTTCATTTCTTCACTGTTTCACTTCAGCCTTGGTACATTTGTTCCTCAGGCATTTATGAGAGAGAGAGAGAGAGAGAGAGAGAGAGAGAGGAGAGAGAGAGAGAGAGACTTCATTTATTAATTTAGGACTCGTATGGTTTACATGGTATTGCGATGAAGCCTTAGAACATTGTTTTTTCCACATTGCATTTCTCATTGGAATTCAGCCCATCTTAATTTCATTTTTCACTGCCAGACGATTTCATTTAGCCTAGAAAGAGATCCAAGAGATTCATGGACATTGTTTTTAATTCTTCCACAACGAGAAATCTCCACTTGGATGCATAGTTTAATAATCTGTTTCATTATATCAACAGATCTTGGTAACGCAATAACATAAACTCATGCGTCCGATAACCAGTCTGTGAGAATAAGACGTAATCGACGTGAAAGACTTAATTCAGTCAGGGTATGAAAAATTTATTCTGGAAATTATTGAGAAAAGTCTACTCTCATTTTTTTTTCTTAATTCCTGTTTTTGCAACTTCGTCCGACACTTCTATCAGATTTAATCACATTTTTCCAGTGCAAATGTGATCATGCCCCAATTCACAACTTCGCACCAATGGCGTATATAAGTGTATTTTTTACCTCATTATTTTATTTATTGTATTTTTTTATGTTCTGCCACTAGACAGTAGCTGCTTGGTAGTTGACATAAGATTATAGGACGTACACTCAGTTGAATGAAATCGTCTAGCATTAATAGGAATACATGAGTTGGCCCGAAGATTATATGACGTACACTCAGTTGAATGAAATCGTCTAGCATTAATAGGAATACATGAGTTGGCCCGACCATGAGAGGGTCAGAGATGAAAGGCTCCTAGGCTCCCATGACGTACTGCTAAAGTGAAATCGCTAACAGTAACTGCACTGGAATACTTGAGTTGTCCTGACTCTGAGAGAGGTGTTGATGACAGGAAAAACTCTCCTGGGGTTCGAGACGATCCCTTTTTACTGAGAAAAATCGTCTAGTGTTAACTGGAGTGGTATACTAGAGTTGTTCCGTCCTTGAATAGGTTAAAGAGGTATTGAAGGCTGTATCTGAACCATTCACTTTGGGGAAAAAAAAATGGAAATCGTTGCAAGATAACAAGAATTAAAAAAAAAAGTTATGTTGACGGATTGATGGGATTACTAGTTTTTATAAACCCTTGTCATTTCATAAATCTGTCCGAAAGTTGAATGAAATTGCTGGAAGTTACCAAGGATAAAAATCAGTATGACGCCCACGGGCTGATAGGACTAGTCTTTCAAATCAATGAAGGATTTTTTTGTTAATTCTTGCTACCACCGGACGATTTTATTCAGCTCTGGAAGAACCTTTACGGAGGGGGTTAATGACAGCCACATCTAATTTCATCAAGTCTTAAAGAATCCCACAAAGTTTGAATAAAATCGTCTGGAGATAGATGAGTAAGAGGAAAAAAATACACGTCATTGAATTGGAGATAAAGGAATACAACAAAATATATGTGGCACTGAATTGGAGATAGAAGGGTAAAATGAGAAATTTACGTCACTGAATTGGAGACAGAAAAATTAAATGAAAAATATATACGTTACTGAACTGGGGATAGAAAAAAGTGAGAAATATACGTCATTAAACTGGAGATACAAGATTAAAATTAAGAACGTACGTCATTGATCTGAAGGACTCCGGATCTCCCCTGCGTCTTCCAAATAAGGGAGCTTGAACGACGTAACTACAGAAGGTGACGGTAGTAACCATTAATAAATAACAATCTGGACTAACGACGCGCCCGTACGTCAAGCCGCGGCCGCAGAATTATAGACTTTGACGCCAACTTTGCAATTACTCCGCCTTAAGTTTATGACTCGGTGCGGAAAAAAATGTTCACTGCCTTCGCTTGCTATGCCCTGGTGACTGACTGATAGCTGTCCTCTCTCTCTCTCTCTCTCTCTCTCTCTCTCTCTCTCTCTCTCTCTCTCTCTCTCTCTCTCTCTCTATCTATCTATCTGTCTCTTGCCTGTCTCTGTCATTGTCTCTCAGTATGCCTTTCAGTTTACCCCTGTGTATCTCCTCATCCATATAGAGTACCGTCAACAGCTCCGGCTGTCGTGACATGGCTTGGCAGTGAAGGTAATGGGCAGCACAAACGTTACTAATAACCCCCTCGTTAACCCCTCAAGCCACACCATGCAAGCCACCCCTTCCATCACCACAGCAGCTGAGATTCTAATTTACCCCTTCATTACGGCGGGTCGCCCTTCACCCCTTTAACCTTGTGACGTAGTGTTTATTTAGTTCCTTTTCTAAATGCCTTATTCAGCCTGGAGATTTTTCAGAGTGGATATTCTTGCTTTAGCCTCCATAAACCACATCAGAACGAGAAGGTATTTCCCAAACTGAATAAAATCGTCTGGATGTAGCAAGACTAAAAGGTTATTGAGTGAAGAGGGTAACCCGTTCAAGCCAAAGGGGATTATTTGTATTATATTCTTGTTTCGCTCAGACGATTTTTCTCAGCTCGGGACGATGTCACTGAGGGTGTTAGTTTAGGCTACTGTGTGTATCTCTTCTGGTTCGAAATGTCTCTCCTAAGCTGAATATTATCGTTTGGAAAATTGTAGTACGAGAATTGGAGTGGGGGAAAAATGCAGCTATATTTCATTTTTTTATATGTCTTGAATTACTGGAAAAGGGTTAGAGAAATATGCACTCTTTTTCCGCTCTCCTGTGTGTAATAACTCTAACCTTATTCACTGGAAGATATAGGGAAAGATGCAGTTATTATCCTTTCCATGATAACTTCATCTTTTGTCACTGGGAACGAAGGTAGAGGAATGCTACAGTAACTTTCCTTTTCTGTGTATTTAATAACATCGTCTTTAATGACTAAGAAAAAGATTCTGAAATGATGCAGTTGTTTTTCATTTTCTTGGGTAAAATAACTTAATCTTTATTGACTGGGAAAAATACAGGAAAGATGTCGTTCATTTTCATATGTGCTGTAACTCCATCTTTAGTGATAAAAAAAAAAAAAAGATACAAAAATGATGCAGTTATTCTTCATTTTCATGTGTAATAACTTCATCTTGGGTCAGTGGAATAAAAGTGTGAGTATCTGTGTCGATCCCTGGGAGAAATTCGAGGTAGAAATTGATGGTGAACTTTTGCATCTTTGTATTATTGATCGGCCCTTGAAAACAAAAGGGAAAAGAAAAAGGAAAAGGAAAAGCAAGCAGGTATATCTGGGACCTGGATAAGCTGAGGTGCAGACGTCTTTTTATGCAGTGACAGTTTTTTTTTTTTTTTTCATGTTCAGATTAGTTCATTGTTTTCTGAACTCCACACAGTTTCATTCAGCTCAGGAAGACCTTTTCATGGTAAAGGAGATAATGGAGTTTGTTTGTTTTTAGCTACTTCACCAACAGGTGTCCCACCAAAGGTGACTAAAATTGTCTGTCGTTGCTAGAATATACTTTAAAAAAATATTTGAATAGGTAAAAACGTTCTTGATGTCAAAGGGGTCGGTAAGTGACGTAGCTTAATGTGTGTAAGTTTTTTATCTTTTTCCAGAAATAGCGAAGTTCAGAGAGCTTGGTGGAACACCAAAAAATCCGTGCAGCGACATGGGTATTCTTTTATATATATATTTTTATATCCAAGGAAAGTATTGGGAGTACCCAGGGCTTTCTCCTGAGCCCGCCCCGTGAATCCGTGAGCGCCGTGCCTCGGGTCGGTTCTGCCTCAAAGCACAGGAAACGAAACAAGAGTGAAGATTTTTCTGGCTCACGGTCAGATTTGCTGCCTACATGCCGCCACGGATATTTAGGAGGGAACAGCACGTAATATTTAATCCAATAATACCTCACCGCGAACCCCCTAGATCACCGGGTATTAAGGGTCCGCCGTGAATTTAGGAGCATGATCGTGGAAAATTACCCCCCCCCTCCCCTCATCTCTGACGCGAGGGATTTATTGAGGACCAGAGACGCGGCCAACCCAGCTCCTTCTGCCTCGTGAGGAATTAGGTGCAATGTCAAACTCTTATCAGTCTCTCCTATCGGCCGTAAACCCTTCATTGAAATCGTTATCGGGTTCAGTAACTCGGAGGGGACGGACCCGGGAGAATGCTGGCTTCTTCCTTTCGGTCCATTCGGCTGCTTCATTCGATCCATAAAGCTGTGTCCCTCGGTCCATAAGGTTGGTCTCATGGATCTGTTACTATTCCTCACTGGTACTTCATTGTCTCCCTCGGTCCATAACCTTATCTCTGGGTCCATTAAGCCTCCTTGGGTTCATAAGGCTGTCTTCCTCGGTCCATAACTTCACGTCCCTCGGTCCATAACTTCACCTCCCTCGGTCCATGACTTCGCCTCTCTCGGTTCATAAGGCAGCCTCTCGGTCCATAATGAAGGTCTCCTGGCTGTCTCGCTGATCCTGATTAATCTTTCTCTGTTACTTTTTTTTTATTTGTTTCAGGTCCTGATCTCTCATTATTGCTTTCTAATCTCTCACTTTTTCTGTCTGTTCAGTTTTCCTTCCTGTTCTCTATCTCTTGTTCTTCCTTCTCAGTTCTTCACTATCTCTCTCTCTTCCTTCTCAGTCTTCCCCTCACGCATTTCCTTCCCAGTTTCTCACTCTCCCTGTCTCTCTCACTCTCTGGTCTACCACTATATATTTCTAGTCTCTCACATTCTCCCTCTTCATTCCTAGTCTCTCACTCTCACGCTCTTCCTCCCCTGTCTCTCACTCCCCCTCTCATTCTTAGGTCCCCCCCCCCCCCCCGTGAAGCAGACATAGGTTCTCTCAGACATCAGCCACGGGTCACTTGCAGCGAGACCAAGTGAAATGTTTCCAGCGGTATGCACCAAATTGTACCCAGACTGGAAATTTTGATGATGATGTCTCCTCTCTCTCTCTCTCTCTCTCTCTCTCTCTCTCTCTCTCTCTCTCTCTCTCTCTCTCATGTGCGCGTGCTCGCCCGCCTGCATGCATGCTTGCGTGCGTGCATGTGTGCAAGTGAATTAGTATTAAAATAGTTACTGGTCCTCATTTTTAATAAAAATAATCAGGTAAATAATTGTGCTGTGACCTGGTAAGACAAACACTAATATTTAGTTCATACAGTGATACATAACAAAATTCCTGAATTAAAGTTGTATATTTGTATTTATTTACTTATTTATTTTACTTTATGCAGGATAACTTCATATCTATACAGACGTTCTTAATAATACATAACTGATAATGGAGCAAGTCCTGTACGGGAAAGCAACATAATTAGAGAGAGAGAGAGAGAGAGATGCTCTCTCTCTCTCTCTCTCTCTCTCTCTCTCTCTCTCTCTCTCTCTCTCTCTCTCTCTCTCTCTCTCTCTCTCTCTCATTTTATATTTAATGTGGGAAAGATCATGGAAGGTAGGGGAGAAAACCGAGGGAGAAAGGAAGGGTGGAGTTTGGGGGAGGGGGTGAGAATGGAAACAGAGAGGAAGGGAGGGAAAGAGGGAGGGAGAGGGTAGGGAAGGCGGAGGGAGGGAGGGAGGGAATGGGTAGGGACGGGAGACAGAAGGTAGGGAGATACGGAGGGAATCGGTAGGGAGGGAAAGAGTAATGCATAGGGAGAGTAGGGTGGTTGGGTGAGAGGAAGGCATGCTTGTTGGAGGGAAAAGGTGATAGAGTGGGTAGGGAGGGAGGGAGGAAGGGCAGGAGGGAGAGGGTTAGAAGATATAAGGGATAGGGTAGGGGTGAATGGAGGGAGGGATCAGTGTTGGAAGGGAGGAAGGGAGAGAATGGACAATAGAAGCTAGGGAGGAGGAAAAGAGAAGATAAGGAAGAGAGGAGGGAAAAATATAAAAAAAAAAAAGGAATATAGAAAATACTTAGTACGAATATACAAACTGTAGAAGGAAAAGAGTCTGGGAGAAGAGAACGCGGGTGGAGGAGCAAGGAGGAGAAGAAAAGAAATGGCCGAGGAAGTAAGGAGGAGTGAGAGAAAATGAAAAGCCAAATGAAGGACGGAAGAAGATACAGGAAGGTATGGGAGAGAGGATAACGAAAAACAACAGGAAAATAAGAAATCGGAATAAGATGCAAGGAGGAGAAAAAAATGAAAAAAATAATACCGTGGACAAAAGAAGAACCAATACAGAGAAAACAAAATACGTAGCAAGGAGGGAGGGGCGAAAGACAAAAATTATCAGAGTAATGATAAGAAAGAGTAGGAGCGGAAAGACCTAGGAGAGAAGGAGGGAAAAACAAGGAAGGTGGGAAGGAATGTGGAGGAGGGAGGAGGAGGAGGAGGAGTAATGCCCTGATAAGCGAGTCAGGGAAAGCGAAGGAAAAAGATGGAGAGGTAGACAAGGGGGAAGAACGAAAAAAAAAAAGCAAGAGGGGAAAGAAGAAGAAACGAAAGAGAAGCAAGACAGAGAGAGAGAGAGAGAGAGAGAGAGTGGAAGAAGGAGAGGGAGAAAAAGGAGGTGGAGGTATGCGGAGATAAGCGAGTCAGATAAAGGATGTGAACACCTCTTCGCAACGCATCCCAACCACGCATAACTCGGCCACTCCCTCTCCTCCCCTCCCCTCCCCAGTGGATGCCCCGACGCCTTATCTCCCCTCATTACTCCCCGTTCCCTGCAGAGGAGGCGTGAGGGGCTGCGATCTCGACTGGGGAGGTGACCTGTGGGTGAAGGTGTTTCGTGAGTCCCTGATGGCTGCGTTCTGAGTCCTTGAGGGGTGTGTGGGGTGTGTGGCAGATTTGCGTGTGATAAGGGGACTACTCCATATGCGTGTTTGTGAGGGGAGAAGTGTGTGTGTGGGAGGGGAGGGGAGTTGTGTTTGTGTGTGTGTGTGTGTGTGTGTGTGTATTTATATGTGCAAGCGTGCGTGTACGTGTGTGTGCCAGATTTGCGTGTGATAAGAAGGCCAATGCATAAAGTTTTGCCTTGGGCCCTGTTTTGAGTGTAGCCGGGTCTCATGTTAGTGGTGGTTCGGGCTATTCGTTTTTAGCCAGGTCTTTTTGATGCGAAGGCTTATATGCGTAATGGCATTGGTGTTTGTGAATGCCCGTTCTTTCAGTCATGTCTCGGGGTCCTGTATGAGAAAAGCTACGTACCTGGTGGGCTGAGTCTTCAAAGTTGTCCAGACCCTTTGATTGGAGAGAGTTGTGTTGGGGTATTAGTCTTGGCCTCGCACTTTGGGAGTTGAGTTCATTCACGTGTTGTATTTGGGTAATTGTCTTGGAGTGCAGGAGTTATGCTTGTAAGGGGTTTGGATATTCGTCTTTTCCAGGTCCTATGAGTTCAGGGTTTATATTTGCAACGTGCTCCGGTTTTTAAGAGTAGAGTTTTACGTTCGTGCTGATGTGCGTGTTCCTGACAGCATTATATTTTGTCAGTCTTTTTCGGAACTTTTGGATGTGGAATTTTCGCTTCCTGCTAATTTATGCCTATTCTCATTCTTGCCCAGGGCCTTTATAGAGTGCGGGGTTTTATGTTTTTGTACTGTGGGTGGAAGTTCATGTCGACTAGACCTTTTATGAGTGCAGTGAGTGTATTCATGATGCTCTTGGCTGTTAGTTACACCCAAACCCTTTGAGTGTGGGTCTCTGTTCGTGACTAATGCCTCTCGTGTCAGTCTACCTTGGGTCCATTAAGTGCTAAGTGTAGAGGTTCGTGTTGATTTGCGTGATTGTGTGTTCGTGACTAATATGAGTATGTAACTCGAACGTAGTTGTCTTGCGTGCTCCTATATGAGTGCATTTTTGTTTTATGCTCGTGCTGATTTGCGTGTATGTGTGTCCATAAATAATGTGTAGCTTTTCCCTGCACTGAACCGAGAGATTTATGTTCCAAGGTGGTTCTTAGTTATAAGCTGAATGAGATACCTAAATTACTTTTATCTCTCCTTTTTCCTTTCCACTTCTGTTTAAACCTAAAGTTCTTTGATCTCTCACTTTCCCTTCCACTTTTGTTTTAACTTGTCGGTAACAGTAAGACATCCCCCCTTGGCTAAGAGGACATTTTCTTTTTTCAGATCTTTCTCAGGCTTCCACGAGACAACTGTATTCATATTAATAAAAGAGGTAAATGAAGCCTAAATCTAAAACGCTGAATTCAAACCGTCCTCGCTAAGCTAAATAAAATCGTCTGCAGATGGCAAAAAATTAATCCATAAAAATCCCCCCACTGAGTACCCTGTGCTCAAAAAGAACATGCCCAGCGTGCCTTGAAATGCACCTAAAAGAAATCCACATCTAGGTCAAGAGGTGATTCTATTTTTCAGGATGTTAAAAGTCAAAGGTGGAGTGTAAATGCAAAGACACGAGCAGACATATAATTTGGACAGTAAGAGATCCATGGAGCGATAAGGAAAAAAGAATTAGAAGCTTTAAGGATATGAAACATTTACAGAATCTGAATGGCTAGGGGGAAAAAAAGGGAAAAGAAAAAGGAAAATACGAATGATACTGCCAAGGAAATAAGATCATGGAGACTTTGGAAATGAAGAATGGGATGTATAACAGTGAAATGGCTGGTGGGCTTAAGAAATGGAGGACGGAGGATGTGTGAAGAAAATTATTAGTTGGATTGAGAAATGAAAAATGGGATGTATAATAGTGAAATGTTTGGTTGCTTTGGGAAATGAAGAATATTTCATAACGGTAAAATGATCGGTAGGAGGAGATGAAGGAGAGTTTGACCAAGAATGAGATGGATGAGTAAAATGGAAGAGTAGGAGGGTTTGTTCGAGAGCGAGGTGGATGGGTAAAGTGGAGGAGCTTAGAGTGGAACGTGAATTAACCTGGAATGAAGGATCTAAGTGGAGTCAGGATGAGGTTGCGTGGATGTCCATTTTTGTAGCGACCACCCAGAATTAAACTCACGGGATATGGCGCTCGATGATAATGTGTAGATAATATTTTCTTCCATCAGATATCCTGTTTTGGACATGATGTAATATACCACCTTACATTCTGAATATATTGCTCTGCCAGCTGCCTGATTTCAACTGTCCACATTATAAGTTACGTCGGGGACAAGGTTCGCTTATTATATCACCTGTTCAACCTCTCACTTTCCTGTACCGACTGATATTCCTAAGATGAGAGAGGCTTGGTGTGTTTCCCTGCCCTTCTGTGTTTCTCTCTGATATGTTGCGACATGAAAATAGTAATGGACGTAACCTCAGTTTCAAGTAGACGCAGTGGAACAGTAGGCCAGTTTTTGTCCTTGATTGCACTTAATATACATGAGGCAGTCTGGTAATTTATCGTGCCAGAGATTTCACTCATTCTCTTAACTTTATATCTTTGTCAGCAGCATAACATTAATTTGGTCGGTCTGCGATCAGTATTTTTACCTCCTCCAGCTTCGTTGGAGGAGGTTATGTATTCACCTATGTTTGCCTGTCTGTTTGTCCAGACGATATCTCCAAAAGTTCTCTGTGAATTTCAGTGAGATTACGTGGAAGGGTGGGCCATAGGCCAAGAAAGAAGTGAAGAAATTTGGGGCGGATCCGGATCCGGATCATGTGTATCCCGCACAATATCCAAAAGTTATTAATGAATTTCAATAAAATTTTGTGGAAGAGTGGCCATGGGTCAAGGAACAATTAATTAAATTTGGGGGGGGGGAGGTCAGGATCCTATGTATTCCACACAACATTTCCACGGATCCTTTTTAATGGCAATGGCATTGGCGGAGTTATGCACTCTCTAAGTGCTTTCTACTTCACTTCCGTAGTTCCTTAGGGCTCAGTATCTACTGTTAAATTACTTGCATTTCGTATCCGGCGTCGTCAACATTGAGAACTGTAATATCAATACTGAACGTAATATTCTGAATGTCAGGTTTGGTCATCCCTTCTCTAAGCTGACCCTCAATACATCTTCAACACCTTTCACAGTTCTTGGACGTCTTCCTTAACCTGTTCAGTATGATTACGAACTTTATATAGTACTTTTCCTATTTCCATGGTGCTGGAGAGGGACACCTTCACGTGGTGGCACATTATATATATATATCAAATCCTTGGTTATACACACGTCCCTCAACTCCTTCCCACGGCCTAAAAGGAGGATAATTGATTACAGGAGAAGGGCAGCTTCAGACTGCAGTCCAGAGAGAGAGGGGGGGGGGAGGGAGGGCAGCTCGACAAACTCCTGATAGATATATTTAGGGACTGCCAAAATAAAATTATAATGTAAGCAAGGTTATTGAATCATCTATGTATATGTGTGTGGCAGCTCTGTAACTTAACTTCTTTATTCACGTTTTGGCTGTCTTATTATATTTAGCAAGACCTGGGCAGATCTGTGAGTGATGAGTCGCGAGAATGTGAAGGCGTGTGCGATGTATGTGTTTGTGCTTGTGTGTTGAGGTGTGTCTGCTTTTGATGTGTATGAGGTTTTATGAATGAGGTACACAGAGGTATTTATATCTGTGTGCAAATGTATAATAATGTATAATCGTATGTGTACTGATGGGACAGATTGATTTTGCGTCCTTGGGTGTAGGTAGCTATATGCAAATTTAGTAGAGCCCGGTATGGTGAGTGATTATGCGCGTTGTTCGAGCCAGAAGCAAAAAGAATGGCGATAACAATCAGCACAAAGCATATAATCACTCATCAAAGAAGGTAAGCGATAATTTATGCATGTAGACATCAAATCTAAAAAAGAAAAAAATGTTTGGAGGATCAAGAAGACGAAGTAAACATAGGCCTTACGAATTTCTCCCTAGATAAAACGATATTCTTGTTAAACGCCCGTGTTATAATGCAAATCTCCGAGACAAAAAAAGGAAAAATATATATGGCCTATGAGATTCCTTATCATTCAGATCCGGGTGAGGCCTTAGTCACTGTATATCATCGTCGGATTTTTATTTTCAAGTTTTATACTACGGCGATTTTTTTTTTCTTGCGGTGTTTACGAGCGGAAAAAAACTCCCAAAGAAAACTCTTCATTGACTCGATAAAAACACACTGGCTTGGCTTACCCCTGGACTGGTCGAGAATGCCAGTGAATAAATCTTAAGAGTTTATTGGGGTGATGGATATGACGAAGGGGAGAACTTGGCAACAGGTTGGTCAGGGGGGTCGAGATGAGATAGAACGGACTGAACGCAGGGGAAACGTTCATTTTAAATACTAAGGGAACGGCAGTGGTATGAACGGGAAGGGGGTTAAGTGCGGAACAGGAATTTAGTAAGGGAATTGATGGGAATTAGTTTGGTGTATGGTGATGGACTGGACGAAGCGCCGGGGAAACGTTCATTATAGTTACTAATGGAACGCCAGACGTATGTGTAGCAAAGGAATTCAGTACAGGAGAGAGAGAGAGAGACTGTAAATCAAAACCTGATGCACTCACCCCGTAACTCAACCACTTGTATTACATTGAAGCACTACGCAGCAGACATCTAAGGATACACGCACGCACGCATGTAACTCAACCACATGTATTACACTGAAACACTAAGCAGCAGACATCTAAGGATACACACACACACACACACACACACACACACACACACACACACACACACACACACACACACACACACACACACACACACACACACACACACACACACACACACACACACACACACACACACACACACACACACACACACACACACACACACACACACACACACAAAGAAGACCACATAACGCCTGGAGCACAGTAATTCCAGAAGCCAGACTTACAAACAAGCCTTACGATCATATCCCCCTCATTGTTTACAATCGTTTTTGTTGGAGAGAGAGAGAGAGAGAGAGACGCTAAAGAGATGATGCTTCTTTCATTGTCCAACCTGTAGATGAAAGTAAGTCTTAAAGGCGCATTTTCTTCTTAATTTTTGTTTTCAATGAAGGATGGAGAAAGGACAGTTCTGAATCCTTCTACTTATTTTCTTCATCCTGTAAAACAAATATTAGTTACTAAGATGAATTAATCGTAAGTCTTCGTGCATCCTACTCCAGATCAACAGTGCATCACAAACCCACAACACGGCCGTACAGACACTTAGAAGCCAGGTGACTCAGAAAATAAAAGATCGTAGAACATTTGTAGTCAAACCCACATTACTCTTATAGATGTTGAGTCCTTTGGCTAGGCATCGCAGGTCACAATATTTATGGGTAGGTGGTTGGCATTACATGATCCAGAAACTCTTGCGGCAAAATGATAATGGCTATAGACCAGCAAGAATCCAGGAGAGCTGACACAGAGATAGAGATGTGTAAAAAAAAAAAAAAAAAGTGAAGTAAGGCAGGGCAGATGTTAACACTGACAGAAGATAATCTAGGACAGACATACGCTGTGTTAGGGTGAAGAACACTAGCTGTAGGATGCATAATACGGAGAACTGAAGACGAAACAATAGGCCGCGAAATACGTGGAGGAGAAACTAAAGAAAAAAAAAAACTGTGTGAGGTTTAGGGAGGATAAATGAAGACTCAGCAGAAAGAAATGTGAGATATATGAATGAGAGACTGGACACAAAAAGGAATCTACAAGACTGAGGAGGGAGGTGCTGAAGACAGTGCAGGAGCCCACGAGATTAAAGAGGTGGGAATAAAGAAGAAAGACTTGTAAAATAAGCTATAAATATTAACCTGAAGAAAATTGGAGCCCAAGAGGTAGAGGAAGGAGGGACTGTAGAGAAGGAAGAAGCAGTAAAGACTATAACTAGAAGAATCGGAAAGAGAAGCCAAATAATAGAAGCTATGAAAAGAAGAGACAGAAGAGAAGACAGGAGCAACAGGAGAAATATAGGTGTTGGGATAGGAGGGAAGAAGACAGGACCAATAAAGAGTATAAAAAGGAGGAACCGAAGACAAAACAGGAGCAACAGGAGAAAGATATAGGTGATGGGATAGGAGGGGAGGAGAAGGGGGGACTGGTTTTTATCACAGTGCCCGCTAAGGATATGGTAAGGATGGTCCCCGGGGCGGCTGGCAAAAAGTAACCCAGGTTGCTTCTAATTATGATCATTATCACCGTGAGGCCCGCCGGTAGCCACACACCCGACGTTAGTTGCTGGTACCGTTACTGGGGGAGAGGAGAGAGGGAGGGAGGATTTTAAGAGAAGAGAGGAAAGATGTGGAGGGATGCTTAGGGGAGAAGGAGGTGTTTGGAGGGAGGGAGGGGGATTTTTAGGGAAGGGAGGGAAGGTGTGGAGGGGTGTGCACTAAAAAGGGAGGTGGGGGATATTTAGAGAGGAGAGAGATGAATTTAGAGGGATGTGCAGGGGGAAACGAGGTGTACGGAGGGAAGTAGAGGAGTGGACAGTTATTGGAATGGGGAATGTGTTGGGTTGTAGAGAACGGTGTAGGGGATGGAGGTGCCCAGTGCATGCATTGTGTGTGTGTGTGTGTGTGTGTGTGTGTAGTGAAGAGGTGATCATGTATGGGTGGAATATGGGTGTGAAGGGGCGGGGCAGATGTGTGTGTGTGTGTGTGCAAGGTCGATGTGTAAGGATGCTGTGTGTGTGTGTGAAAGAGAGAGAGAGAGAAAGAGAGAGAGAGAGAGAGAGAGACGATGTATAAAGACCGGAGGAGCAGGAAGGGTGATTAAGAGGATGATTTAGGTGTAACTTAAGTGCTTCGTTAAGTCCTTGCTTCACCATCTTCATCATTTATTCCTTCACATCTTTCCTGACTTTCATCATCACTTATTTTTTTTTTCACGTCTCCTCTCACTCTTTATTATTATTATTATTATTACTTTTTAAGTTTCAGTGTTTCTCCTCACACTTTTTAACATATCCTCTTCTTTTAGTAATATCATCACTTTTTATTCATATTATCGCATCGTGTTGGCTTGTTGCTGTCTGTCTCTTGCCCAACTTAAGCTCTTGTCTCCGTCCATCAGTTTCCCTTTTTAGATACGGTAACATTTCTAGGAACGGCTCTGTCCATCAGCCTCTCACTAGAGATTTTCAAGCAAAAGATGCCTCACTTACCTAGACGTAAGCGACTACATCGAAGCCGCACACCACACCGCACCACACCGCACCACACCTCACCTCACCACACCACACCACACCACACCACACCAAGGAAATCAACCAGAGGACCCTGAAATTCCCACATCAGTACTTCTGATAAAATACACGTTGAACTCTACCCGAATCATCCTTCATTCGCCCTAAGAACAGAATAATTGAATCTCACGACGTCGCCACCGTAACTGTCGCAGCAACGCCGTATTGTGACGCTGACGAGGGAACTCTATTAATTCAAAGGGCGTCTGCGTAAGCTAAGATGGACGAGCTGTATGATTTAACCTCATGCATTCTTAGGACCTTTTTTTGTTTTTGTTTTTTTGCCATCCCAGGACGATTTTATTCAGCTTAGGATTTTAGAACTGGGGGATTAGATAAAGCCTTCATTAATCTCGTCACTGCTACACTCACTTTACTTTAACTTGGCCTAAAATTGCCATCACTCCATCTTGAATATTGAGTTGTAGCAATATATTAACAGCAGAATATAACGCCTGTCATGAAGAAGTGCTGTGACTAGGATGAAGAACCACTTTATTCTCTGATTCTTACACTTTTCTGCATGAAATTAGTTACAAAAGGACGAAAATCTGGGACAGGTTAAGGTGAAAGAACTATAGGTGGCTTCTCTTGGCTGAATAAAATCGTCTGGAGGTAGGGAGACTAAATCACTAAAGCACAGGACTGAAGGACTTAATTCTTCCTCGGCTCCGTGCATCTCCCACTCACATAGCCTCGATTCTCAAGATAATTCTGTACATTTTTCCAAGAGAGATCGATGGTGGATTTTTTTTCTTCTTTTGAGCGATTTATAAGAGGGCGTTGTTCGTAGTCTAATTCTCCCTCTCACGAGTGTTACATCAGGGGGAAATCCAAAGTGAATAGAACCGCATTTTCTATTATCCATTTTATCCAGGCCTGCTATAACCCGTTCATGCGTCGATGGTGCTGTTTTTTATCGGATCCCTGGTGCTGGAGAGGGACGCCTTCACGTGGTGGCACCGATATGACCAGGCGGTGGAGCTGCTGCGTGGCTATACAAGCGTCCCTCAGCTCCCTGCTATCCACCGAAA
This sequence comes from Coenobita brevimanus, assembly GCF_032717465.1. Taxonomy (NCBI): domain Eukaryota; kingdom Metazoa; phylum Arthropoda; class Malacostraca; order Decapoda; family Coenobitidae; genus Coenobita; species Coenobita brevimanus. The sequence goes on along the minus strand of NC_137046.1, from coordinate 61,513,779 downwards.
GGAGAATGGTGGACTGCACAGCGAGGGCAAGTTTCAGCCTGCTATCCACTGGGTTCACGTTCAGATGAGGCAGGGATTGCAACTACTACCAATACTACTGGGTCCCTTCATTGTCCATCTTGAAATATACAGAACAGTTCCATACAAATACTGCCGGTACATCTATAATCCGTAATATCCTCTCCTTCGTTGTTCCTCTTGAGATGCACAGGATAGTGATTTGTTGAGGATGAGAGGTATGTATGACTCTAAGGCGAGGTTGCACAAATACCAGACAAGATAATGACACGAAATTATTCCCGACCTCCACGAGACAGGAGGTCAGGTCATATTTACAAAGGATCCTAACCGGTACACAGGAAAATCTGAATCCCCATAGCTGGTAACCATAGTCGCAGGGGGTGTTGCTTTTTCTTGTATTTTCTTACCTTAATATTGACTTCAATTGGACTTAAGTATTTGGTAGCTGCGTGGGTGAAAATAAGCGTATATACACAATCTTATGCACAAATTGGACTTGGTAGAGTTTGTAAATATGGTCCATTCGTCCGAATTCTCGTCAGTTTAAGACTTTTCTGGCACCTCATCTTCAGTTATTTTTATTTGTTTATCTGTTTAGTTTGTATGTATGTATGTATGTATGCATGTATTTGTTTATTTATCGCACCTTGTTGTTCTCGTATAGGAAGAAAACTATACCAAAACTGCACATACCAAATTAGATTGCAGGTTAAAAGTAAAAATATGCTGGTACGTAAGAGATACAAGGGAGCCTCCTAAACTGAAGACAATGCGACTTAAGCTTCCAGGAAACCCCTCCAAAGCCGCCGCGTCAGTTGGTGGTTGGCGCAGGGCTTTCGGGTTACTTCTGGGTTGTAAACAGGGTGATCCGTCTTGCCATGTGTCAGGATTGAAACTGTACTCTGTTCACTTTAACCTGGCCTAAAATTGCCATCCCTGTCTTACCCTGGGTCAAGACAGCAACTACACTCTCTCTGCTTCAACTAAACTAAAATTACCTTCTCTCTCTTACCCTCTGTCAAAATGGCTACCGTATTGTCCACATATCTTGACCTAAACCCACCATCCCTCCATGTTGTATGCTGAGCTGTAACACAAGAGTAGCACTGGAATATGATGCTAGTCACGAAGAAGTGCTATGAAAAAGGATAAACTTAGGACCTTAGTAATATTTTGCCACCAAGCTAAGGGGAAATAAGCTACAAAGTAGATCTCCGCCAAGTTAAGGTGAACGAACTATAGGTAGAAGTGTAACCTGAAATAGCGAGAGGTTGCTATTGACTACGTGCTCGGCCTACGAAATAAATGTGATTATAGCTCAGTGTGTATTGGCTTTCTGGTCCACAATTCCGCTGCGTCTGTTTCACACTTGGAGCAAATCCGTCGCTTTACTCCCTGAGCATCAAATCAGTCATCTGTGAGCAGAGAAACATACAAAATCTCTGTCACCCTAGGAAGGTTAACTAGGAAAAATCAGTGAGAAGTAGAACTGGTGGGCAAGGTGACTCGCTATAATTCCTTTACTACATCAAGCTCAGAGTCTGGAATGGTGCCGTCTCCCGAACTCGACACTTTTTGCCTTGTCATTGTTCCTGGTCAGCACACTCAGCATGTAGAGTGGTCGGCCTGTAGGGTAGGACGTGATACACAGAGGCCTGGAGGTAAGAGCGACCTCAAAGTGATTTTCAAGAGGCTGTTAAGTATGGGTTGGCGCTCTGTTGCCTCTACCTTGGTCATCCCATATTTCGTCCCGTCACCACGCCTCCTCCTTCCCTCTCTCACCATCATCCCACTTGCCCCATCCACCCTCCGGCCCCACTCCACCTCCCCTCACCCTTACCGTCTTCCACCCTGCCCTTTCTTCCCTCTCTCACCCTTTACAGTCTCCACTCTCCTTACTACTCTCCTTATACAACATTTCCTCCCACCCTCCACATCTTTCATCAATCAACCCCGCCGTTTCTTCCCTCCCTCACCCTTCCATTCTTTACCTTCCTTCTTACACCACTCTCCCTCCCCTCCAGCCCACATTACCAACCCTCACCCTTACTGCATTCCACCCTACCTTTCTTCCCCTCACCCTTCCATTCTTTACCCTTCCTTGTTACACCAACCTCCTTCCATGTGCTCCTTCCCTCTCACCTTTCCTCTCCGTCATTCCCTCCACTCAAACCTTTCTTCCCTCATCCTTTCTGTTCTCCCTTCTCTCTTACAGCACTGTCCCTCCCACCGTCTCTCTCCTTGAACCTTTTCTTTATCCTCATTCTATATCCTTCACTGTCTCTTATCTCACCCTCATTCCCTGACCTTCACGTTCTCCCATTCTTTCTCATACCCCAACCCTCCTCACTCACATTCTCCAACTTCCCACATTGTCTCCTAGCTACCTTTCCATCCTGATCTTCTTCATCCTTCACTCGCTTTCCCACCTCGTCCACCTTCATTCACTATTCCACTTTGCGTTAGCCATCTTCACCATGCTCTGTTTACTTAATTTACCCACTTCATCCACTCTTATCCTTACTGCTCTTCCATCCTCTTTCACCTTCCTTCTCCTTCACCCCAGTCCTCATCGAGCCTCATTATCCTTCCTCACCTTGATCATCTTCACACCTTTACACATTCACACCCTCGTCTTCACCCTACCGTGCCGCATCTTCAGAGCACAGCAACACAGCCATCGCATCACCCTCACTTTCACCACATACTCTCCCTTCCCACACTCCACAGCGTTCATCCTAATCATCAGTCCATCCATATATTAAGCTTAAATACTCTTCGTCCACAAAACTAATCTCCCTACCCTACACTGCCACCACAACACACCCACTTAATTTATCATCCATCCCTCTTACCATCCATTCACCCTGTCCTGTCCAACAATCACCTTAGCTAACCCCTACACACACACACACACACACACACACACACACACACACACTTCCATTAACCTCGTCTCCCACTACCAATCATTATCACCATTCCATTTCCATCCACTCATGGCCTCCACCTTCTCTCAGCAGCCCATATTCTATCCACTCATCCTCCACCTTGCCCTAGAGGACTAAGGTCGTATTTATAAACTGTCCTGATCCTAAGCAATATATATATTTTTTTCTATCTTAAACACTAAAACGAGAACGAAGAAGGACGTGATAGAAAAACCACAAGAACAAAATTATTTCCCTCCTTTTTTCACTGCTATAAAGACTTTGAATATCGTAAGAGTATTTAAGATCCTTTGTGAATACCGCACCTGTTCAACTCATCTCCCCACTCACCTCGTAATTTATCACCCCACTTGACCCACCTTCATCTCACACACTCGTCTCTCTCTAAAACCTCACCTTCAACACACACACACACACACACACACACACACACACACACACACACACACACACACACACACACTACTCAGACTCTCACATATTCTTTCACACATTCCACGCTTATTACATAATCAAATCTAACCCTATACTAATCTTACTTAATATAATCTAATCTAACTTAAACAAGAAGCAGATACTGTCCGAACCTAACCCAAATGAACCTCACTTCCTTTCCCCTAGCCACTCACCTCATATCCCCGTAGACCACAACTATAACCCCGTCACTTCACCTCACCACCCCATTACCTACCCCTACCTCCCCATAAAGTAACAACTTGCCCCATCTTCCCCCACTTCGCCACCCCATAACCTAACTACCCCATAACGCAACAGCCCACCCCATCAGGCCATCCTCCTCCTGTGCCCACCTTTAGCCCACCCCCCGCGGCCACCCACTCACCAGAAGCCACATTCACAAACATTCTCTAGCTTGAGTAGCGTATAAGAATCTTGTTTATAACTTCCTGTTATTTGCCCAGCACTTGAGGAAATATTAAGGTAAGAAATTAAGGAAATAAAAATGAAACGGCCTTTGGTAATAACTAAATGTTGTGGAGATTTGCTCTAAGACCTTTTATAACTACAAGTCCAGGACCGCCCCGACCCTCCCAGACCACTCACTCTCTCTCAGCCTCGCCAAAGGTCCCGCTTGCCCTATTTCTACCCCTACTTATGTTCCCTTTAACCTACATTGACAGAGGAAGGGTTGTGTGTGTGTGTGTGTGTGTGTGTGTGTGTGTGTGTGTGTCCTGATAGGCTCCCTGTGCTCTTAATCTCTTCAGAATATATATTTTTTTTTTGTTACTGCCAGACGATTAATTCAATTTCTACGGGTTTGGTGCTGTGTCCATTTTATTTTTATTCTTGTATGCCTACAGACGATTTTGTTTACAGGTAGGATTTCTTTGTCTGTCTGTTCTCCACGTCTGGTCTCTGTATATTCATGTTTCTGTGTCATTTTAAGTCAGCTTTTTAATAATAAGTGACATCTTGAATAATTTCGAGCTACTGTAAATATATAGAGGGGGCGGTAAAGCAGCAACACTGTGGCACTTCACTTGCATCTCTAAGTCTCAGGTTCGATCCCAGAAGTGAAGAGTGATGGATACTAGTGAAAAATGACAAGTGAAGAGTGATGAATGTAGCAAGTGAAAAATTACTAGTGAAGAGGGATGAATGTACACGTGAAAAACGACGCATGCAAAGAGGAAGATTGATGCTGCATATGTGGTTAAAAATGATGTATGTTGGAGGGAAGATTGATGTAGCCTATGTGGAAGTGATTAATGATGTGTATAGATGTGAAGAGTGATGTGTGTCGAAGTGAGGAATGATGTACGTAGAGGGGGGAAAGTGATGAATTTATGGAAGAGTTTATGTTGAAGTGGGAAAAGAATGAATGTGGAAGTGAATGGTCATGTATGTAGAATTGAAAAACGGTGATTGTAGAGTGAAAAGTGATGAATATAGAAGTGATGAGAATTGTGTAGAAGTGAAATGTCATGAGTCTAGAAGTGAAATATTATGTATGCTGAGGTGAAAAGACTTTTATGTGGAAGTAAAAAGTGCTATATGTAGAAGTGAAAAGGAATGTATGTAGCGGCGACCAGATCAGATCACCCCTCCCCCCCTCAAAAAAAAAGGGTAATTCACCTCGTGCAAGTCATCACTCATTAATCCATTACGGCTCAGGCGATATTTTAGGCAAATTTCTCTCCGGCGTTTCTCCCTTCTCCTTCCCAGCCTCTCCCTCCTCGCCTGTAATGACCAGCCATACCTTACGGCGCGTCCTTCCTATGGGCAGCAATTTATCAACATCGTTCCGGTCTTTCCTCTGTATGGGGGGACTTTCTCACTGTCCGGCTCCTTATTACTCAACTTCCGTGCTATCCCTCCACTCCCCTACCCCTCTATCCTACCTCCAGGGAGCACATTCTTGAAGTATCTTAGCCAGTCTTCAAGTTTCCGTAGCAGTTTCCTTATTACTCAACCCCCGTGCCATCCCTTCCCTCCTTCCTTCTCTCCTGTATCCAGAGACGGTATTCATGAAGGATCCTATCCAATTTCTATCCCTCCCACCACTTTTCCTCAAGCCTATATCGAGGGCGGAATTCACAGGGGAGCTTTTGCCCATTTCTAACACATTCTCCAGTGCAGTTAATTATTATCCGAAAATCATTGTGTTGTATCGTCCTCGTCACGAGATTATTCACTCTAGTTTTGGTTCTGAAGCAGTAAAAACACGCTGTGAGAAAGAGATTTTTATTGATTGAGCAGAGCGATGCGTTGTTGCCCAGTAAAAACCTCCGCCTCACAAAGACTGTGTTTCTTTTCAGTTCTGTCGACATTACCTCCCACATATGATTCGCGAAAATGGTTATGATATATGTCGTATCTTTGCGAGTTAAAATCAAGTCGTAAAAATGCAACTAGGCCCAAGAAAATTGTAAATACGGCCCTTGATCCATGGTGCTGTGGGGAATATTGCTTTTAACCCGAGAAAACAAACATAAGACAGTGTTCTTGGTGTTCAGTGTTACAGGGGGAAAAAATAGTTTCTTGTTAACGATGGGTGAGATTAGACTAACGTAATGTTTTACAAAATGTTTCCTAAAACTGTGGTGTACACAAACCCCGCATACATTTACATAAATTTAACCGCCACGTTGCAGGTTGGCCTTTCACGGATACGAAGATAAATAACCTGGAGGTATATAAAACTCACAAATCTATCTCTCTGTCTATTTATCTCTCTTATCCTTTAATGCGCCATCAGGAGTGTAGAGGCACAGGTCCATGCTGTTACTGCCGACAGTTGAGGAGAGAATGACCAGTTGCTCTACCTCAAGCGGCGTTATGCGCGAAATAAACCCCAGCCAGCCCATGGATCATATACAGATGAAACGCCTTAGCGCACTAAACCACGGGGCGTTTATTTCATTACATGGTTACTACCAAACTTAGAGAATCATTTGTTGGACTACAAGAAACCATTTGAGTTGTCAGTGATTGCAGAGTAACCTGGAGGTAGCACTACATTAAGTGCAGGGATGGTAGACGCCCATACTTAACACACACACATCCCGGATAAACCCAGCATATCAAGTAACCTGAAAGCTGTCCAGTTTCATCATCGTCATCATCATCATCATCGTCATCATCATCATCATCATCGTCATCATCATCATCATCATCATCATCATCATCATCATCATCATCATCATCATCATTTTCTACATCAAGTGAATGAATGGTAGAAGCATCCACCTACCACACACCAAACAGATAAATTCAACAAATCACTTTACCCGAAAGCTGTAAAGTTTTATCATCATCATCATTCTAGTCATTTTGTTCACCTAAGGATGGGGGTACACGCCTGAGAATAGAGTGATGTGAATGACAAAGATTCCACTGGGCAGGACCATGAACCCCCCACCCCCACACAAAGGGCATGGGCGGGCACACTCTTAGCAGGCCATTAGCACCCCCATAGATGAACAGCCCCGACACGCACCCCACCCGGCCTTCTCACACCTTGAGATAAAGTTGATATTTTTTACCCAAATGAAGGTATTGTGAAGCCTGTAAGACTCGCGTTAGGGGGAGGAGATAAGGTCCAAATCTTGTAAGGTAATTTGTGTTAAGAAAGGGTATGAGGTGGTAAGTCTTGTACAGGAATCCACTTAAGTAATAGAAATGTCAGTGACCTTGCTTCATCTTCTGTTCAGTTTCATCTTCAGTGAATTTCTAAAACACACTTTAGAGGAGGAGATGAGTTCCTTGTACAAGTATCAATTTAAGTAACAGAAATACATGTCCGACTTTATTTCCTGTTCATTTTTTTGTATCATATCCTTGTATCTTTTCAACGAAGCCTCAGATACCCACTATCATCACTCAGTTTTTTATACACTCATGACAGAACCAAAAGAGACTGCAAAACCTGTCCATTCCAAAGAAAGTTTAGTTTTTCGGGCATCATGACATCCGCGATTATCTGTTCAACACAAGGCTTCACATCTAAGCCATGACAGTCAACTTCATCACCTCCCTCGCACTGTTCGATTTACCATCACACCATATCAGTTTATACCCTGAATACCATATCATACCAGCTGTATTTATATGACGTGTGAAGTCCTACTGGCATCATTTCAGTTTACAGTACATGCTCGTCCTAAACACCTTAATATTCAAGTTGTTTGAGGGAGTCTTTAGCATACTCAAACTCTCTTTGCAGCTCACTTCACTTGTCAGCTTCATTAACACTGACGCATGCCAATTATTTCGGCACCCACACACTTAGACTCCCATATCATACCTGCTTATATATATTCTGTTCCAGATATTTCATTCAATCTACTGAGTGCACAGAATTGGACCGTCACATCACCAACACTATCACATCACCAACACTATGTCTTTCCATATCTCCCCAACACATCACCACCACCACTACCATATCACCCCACAGCACCACCAACACCATACCCCCACACATCACCACCACCACTACCATACCTCCCGACATCACCACACCACCACCATACCCCACACATCACCACCACCACTACCATACCTCTCCACATCGCTATACCACCGCCATACCCCTACACATCACCAGCACCACTACCATACCTCCCCACGTCACCACTATCCCTTTCCACATCTCATTCTTTTCGCCCAGACTCACACATGAAATATGATTATAGCTTTAAACTCTTTACACGTCTCAAAAGAGACGCGTTGTAATATGGAGTTCACCACATAGAGAGAGAGAGAGAGAGAGAGAGAGAGAGAAGCATTCATCATCCAGTCTATTGGAGGGGTTTTTACGAGCGGGATACATGCAGCTGGACTCATTAACATACCGGTACTTATCTACAGGGACCAGGGCCACGTAAAATGGGAAATCTACCTCACTCATATTTCACAACGCCATCTTAAATCTTAACCCTTAACCCTATATATTGGGGAGAAAATTTAAGGCACTGTTTTTATCTCTAATTTTAACTTCTAAATGTGTATATGTAGGAGGAAATATAAGGCACTTTCTTTTTATTTATATATTTATCTCTGAGTAAACCTTGATATAGGAAATTTGGCTATTTCACAGGTGCATCTTTAATTTTTATCTTTAATTGTGTATATGGGAGAGGAAACTGAGGCTGTGGTTTTTATTTATATTTTCTCCAGTAAACCTTGGCATTATTCAACAGCGGACGCATAGAATATTAAAAACACTTAAAAGTCAATCATCTTAAAAATCAATCATCTTAATCTTCACCTTTCACTGTGTATGTGGGGGGTGAGGAACTATAAGGCTGTGTGTGTGTGTGTGTGTGTGTGTGTGTGTGTGTGTTTTATTTTACATATTTATTTCGTGTAGACCTTGGAATTATGCAACGACGGGCGCGTGGAATATCGAAAACGCTTAAAAATCAGTTTGTGGCAGAAGTGGAAGCTGTTAACACCCTGGTATAAAAAACAGAAGCGGGGACGTCAGGAGAACATGATATATAGTCCATTAGCGTAGCACCAGGGCAGCTGTAGACTACGATCTCTCTCTCTCTCTCTCTCTCTCTCTCTCTCTCTCTCTCTCTCTCTCTCTCTCTCTCTCTCTTTATTGTGGTTCTTCTGCTTACTTAACATTTAACCATTTTTCCCCGCTGTATCCACTTGCACCCATGGCCACAAAAACACCACTAGCAACCTCTCACCACTTCATCCTTGTATGTTCCGACTCATAATTGATTCTGTTATCCTCTCACAATTCCGTCCTTGCACGCTGTCTCCGAGCAGCATGTTGGCTTCACTCATAAATTATTACTTTTTGCAAACTTAACTCCGTCTTTGCACGCCATTTTGTGACTTCCCTCGTATCGGACTCTCAGCTTTGTAAAATTTCTCACGGATTTCTGTCATCGTCCACAATCTTTCATGGCCATTCATATCCTTACTGAGTTATTTTTCTCACATTAATCATCACTGCACACTTGTCAGGGATGTTTTCTACTCCCCACAGGTGCTGGAGAGGGACGCCTTCATGTGGTGGCACAGATATAAATAGGCGGCCTGGTTCAACGAACGTCCCTAAGCTACTTTCCTATCCCCCAAAAGGAGGAAGGTGGACCGTAAAGAGCTACTTAAACCTGCAGTCCATTAGGTTGACATGCGGATGAGCCCGGGGTTGCGACTACTACTACTACAACTACTACTGTTACTACTACTACTACTACTAATGATGATAATAGTAATAATAATAATAATAATAATAATAAGCCTCATTGGAAGTCATTGCTAGGAAGTCAATGCCGGGGACTCACACGGAGCTAAGACCTGTAGTTAATCGCTGAGGCTTTTCTAGATTGCACGAAAAATATTGCCATCGTGAATTATTCCTCGTGCAGTATATCACAGCTTCGAACCACCACCTTCACACAAGGTAACAGATCTTCATTTGGTGTGAAAATCCTGCTTGCGAGTTGCCTCCAGCCAATGGCGGGACGAGAGGGTGAGCAGAAATCATGGCTGACGAGTGTAAGGCCATGAGTAAAAATTCATCAATATTTCTCCACCTGTTACGACAATGGATTATTTTTTTATGTAACAGCAGTATTTACCACACAGCAAAGGAGATGAGAAAGAAGGATGCTCTCTGTCGTTTAGGGAGGAATGAGGGATATAGAAGGCAGGTCACAGTGGTGGAAGAGGACTGTACATTTGATGCGGATATTTTGTCTTACAGGTTGTACTCTCTTCCCCACATCACTGTTGCGTAGTATGTATAAAGCCTTATTTTTTGCTCCCCAATTATCTACATATCTTCGTGCGCCATCTTTGCCCCTCGTCCTGACTTGCTGCTTGAATTCTCTTCCTCACACCATCATGCCTACGAGGTCAGTCAAAGAGAGGCTGCCTGTGCTTACTCATAAATCTCATAATCCTCATTCAAAAGATACTCTCATTACATAACTCATCCGTGTATTCCATCAGTGAGTTTCTCCACTGGTCCAACTTTGCGAATTCTCATCCTTGTGATCTACTCATAAATTATTCCCTATTCTCATTCATAATAATTCTCCTCACATAGCTCATTCGTGTACGCCATCTTTGAATTTCTTCCTGTCCTAGCAGAGACTGAAGTACCCTCACAACACTGTGCCCCTGCATGCATTTTACGAGATGCTTCCTGTACAGTACACACTCACAGATCAATTCTTTCCATACATAGTCACCTTCTTCCTTCTTTACAGTTATCGCCAGCTTCCTCTAGATCAAAACCCCTTCCTCGTTCTTAGAGATAAAAGGAAAAAATATCCATTAAGATATTGTTAATTGTCACCGTTTAGTTATTTCTTTTTTTTTTTTAGTTTCTTCTTCTGGTTTCTCTTCATCTATCCACCACGCAGTAATATCTGTCCTCTTATTTTTTCCTCTTCCTCTGTTGATTATAGGTTTTTTCCTCTCACCTTTTATTCATTATTAAATATCCCGTCTTCCCACTTTTAACCTCGCCCTTTCTTTCAAGAATTTCCTGTCATTTTGCCTCTGTATTCATTTATTATTTCTCGTAGTTTAGTATCACGCGTGTATCACTTGTCATTTCCATTTCCTCTCAATTTACCGTCATTCATCCCAAATTCCAGTCATTTCCCTCTTCCTGTCCTATCATTTCCGAATAATTTCCTAACATTATCCTTTACCCCACCCTTCTTGTATTCTTATTCCTTCCCCTTCTCGGATGATACATTCTCTTGCCACAGTCTGCATTCATCTCCTTTTTTTTTTTTCCCCCTCCCATCGCGATCTGATTTATCATCTTAGTCTCTCTCTTTCTTTTTTTTCTCACATTTTGCTCTCTATCTCGTAATTTTCAGTCATCCTTCACAGATTAGTACCATTACTCACCTTTCTTATCCCCGTCCTTTCCTTCATTTCTCATGTGTTCTTACCGTCTCTTTTGTTCCCATATTTCCGCATCTTCTGTCAGAATTAAAGGTGCCATTCATCTTCGGTTTTATCCCCTACATTTCCTCACATGATTTCTTTTGTCCTGTTGTCTCACTTTCACAGAGTTGCCTCTCCTCTTCTTATCCCCTTCTTTTCCACACACTGATTTTCTTGTACTTCCACCTTTTTTTTATATATATAATTTCTCTTCTGATGTTCTTACCCCCTCCTTTTCTCACATCTCTCTCTCTCTCTCTCTCTCTCTCTCTCTCTCTCTCTCTCATGTCATCTCACCTCTTTTCTTGTTTTTCCCCCCCTTCTCCTCACATCATTTTTCTTGCACTTCCATCGTCTCTTTCACACTTCTCCGACTTCCTTGGTCATCTCTCTCCCGTTCTCACACACTTTTCTTCTTCTCCTCTTCCTATCCCCTCCCTTTCCTCACGTCGTTTCTCTCTCATTCCAATCCTCTCTTTTCTCACACACTTTACTGACTTTCTTCCTCTCGCTCGTGTGCCTCAGCCCAGCCCAACCCCGGCCTTAATAATAGATGAGATTCCATATATCAGTCACACAGAGCACCCCTGACCGACTCGCAAGCGAATAACCTATGATGATTGAGAGAGAGAGAGAGAGAGAGAGAGAGAGAGAGAGGAGGGGGTAAATTAAGCTCCACCTGTATCAGTTTTTGTCGTTTTGTCGTCGTCTGCATCTTGACAACACTCCCACACTCTATCGGGTTACCTGTCGTCAAGGGAACTGCTGGTCGTTCCCTGAAATATTTGTACAGCTCCTTATATTTTTATGTATTTATTTATTTACTCCCCCTCTTTACTATATTCTGAGCACATATCTTTTGCCCCTTCATTTCTGTGACTTTTTAAACTTATTCTTCCAGCTCAAAACGATTGTATTCAGCTTTTGGGTGATTAGGATGAAGAGGTTAGCTTGTTCAATTCTGTGGTATAATTTTCACTTTAGTTTTATCATCCCCTGAGGCTTTACTGCTCTATATTCAGGTTAGAGGTAGACTTCATACACTGGTGTGGTTGGACGGGACCTGAATTTACCCCCTCACAACTAGGGGGTTCTTCTAAGCTGAATAAAATCGTCTCGTAGCAGCAAGAGTGTCAAAGAGAGACATCAATGTACTGTAGTGAAAAGGTTAAGGGAGATTATAGGTATGGGAGGTAATATTATAGACCCGTAGAAGCCCAGGTAAAGCTTCAGGTAAGAGGTAAGACAGTGGCAATGCCCCAATTAAATCAGCGATGTTTTTGTGGTCGCGACTATCTCTCTAGTTTTTGGAGGGAGCGGCGACCATCCTTTCCCCGCCCTCCTTTGCAACCTGTCTGGCGTTTACCTAGTGCTCTGTGGACTGGGAACTGGGGATATAAAGGGTTAATTGGACTGGTGAAAGCATGAGGTTGTATCCAGTACCTGAAGGAATATTCTGGTTGACTTTGCTCTCTCTCTCTCTCTCTCTCTCTCTCTCTCTCTCATTTTTCCTCCTCTGATTTTGAGAAACTGTAGAATTTACCTTGACTTTGCTCTCTCTCTCTCTCTCTCTCTCTCTCTCTCTCTCTCTCTCTCTCATTTTTCCTCCTCTGATTTTGAGAAACTGTAGAATTTACCTTTACCTTTACCGCGTCGATAACATAATTATACTCTCTTGCTCATTAGACCAAAATTCTTTTATAATTTAACTCTCCTGTTCATTATGCCAAAGTTATATTATAATTTTGGAGAGTGCATGGCTTAAAGGATGGTTGGTTGATTATGATTTATGCTCAGCTCAAGTGCTAATGTGATTCTCGTGTAAAAACCTCAGACAGATGATTGGCGAATCGTAAAGGAGGGTAAAAGGTTAGAGTTCTCACGGACTTGCATATGTTCGTTGCCATGTAAATTGTGCTTTAATGTGGCTAAATAAAGGTAGATTTTATACCCACATAATGAAATTCTATTGTTTGTGAAGATAAACACTTTCTGCCTTACTTGGACCCTCTTGACGTATGAACAGAGACAGAAGTTATTTAAGTATCGATAGCGAGATGTGGAAGACTTACTGTTGCTTCTTCACAGTGTACTTCAATCTATTATGAGGGCAGTTTTTACCTATGCATTGTTCACTCTCATGTAAAACTTAGACCACAATGAGAGCAATTACGCATTTATTATTGTATAGTTTGATTACATGTGAATTTCAAGTATTACCATTAGTTGATTTGAATATGACAGTTTCGTAGTTATGATAATGGTGGTGGGTGATTCTGAACCCCCTAAATATGTTTAAGCATATTGAGAAATTCCAAGAATAGTTTTTATGAGTTGATGGTTGTGTGGTAGTGGGAGAACTGTGTAGGGGAGTGATAGGTAAGTTGTGTATTAGATAAGTTGCCTGTCCAGGTGCAGGTGGTGGCGTTTGGAAAGGGTGTAGAGGGGCGCGAGGTGTTGAAAGAGTGCCCAAAGTTTTTACACGCGGAAAAAAATGATAATAATAAAGCACCTTAAATGTTGTAGGCGTCAATAGCAGTGATATAATACTCGACAGTTGGGTCTTTGTCCTAACTAATAAACCAAAACCTCAAGGAAAGGTAATTGTAGCATTTGTTCTTTTTTTTTTTCTTTTTTCTTTTTTTTTTAGTATGTTTGGTGATCTGCTTAGTAATAATCAGACTTTAGGTTAGTAATGGCAGCCTTAATAATAAACTGAATGTAAGCCACTACGCCACAGCTTTACACGAGGCGGACCCTGGACTCAGCGACCAAAATCAAGTTCTGTATGCACTAGCGCCGTCTCTGTGGCCTCTAACCTATTGCTCGAACCTGCTTCTATTTTAGTCGCTTCTTGCAGCACCCGGCTCACACACCTTTCCCTCTTCGCGCGCCTCCTTCCAACACTTCATTCTGATGTGTACCTGAATGTACACCATTTTTTTTTCCTCCTTACCTGCCTCTCTGCAGCACTTCACTTTGATATATAATTACTCCCTGTTCATACACCTTCCTCCCATCACCCGCCTCCTCCTTCCCACACTTCTGTCTGACGTATTCTTGATCATAGACCTTTCTCTCTCTCTCTTTACCTGCCTCCATCCAACATTTGACTCTGATATATATTTACACCCAGCTTATACACCTTTTCCCCCTTCACCCGCCTCCTCCTCCCAACACTCCACTCTGATGTAAACTTGATCTTCGCCAATTTATGATACTCGCCTTAAGCACCTCCTTAGCAAGTACTTAACACTGCAGGCAGGTTAAAAGGCTCCTTAAAGTGAATCCGCTACCGGGTTACGCGGAACGGGTACCTGAAATTTAACTTAGGAGTGTGATTTCCAGGCCTTAATAGATCCGCATTCTGCATGGCCATATCCGGTACTTATGCTCACAGGAGGTCTAAGTTCACAAGTGTATGCAGAGGCCTGAGCTCGTGTCATGTGGCAACACTGGTGGCCGTTACTCGTGTGATGCCTGGAAATCCCGAGATCTTAGTCTAGCCTTCCAAGCGGGTTCGTCAGAAACCTGCACTTGTAGCCTACCCCCTCGACCTGCCCTGCCTGCCTCCTTACCCGTGTCCTGGTCTGGTCGAGAGTAAAAGTGATGTGTAACGCTTACCTCCAGTGGCCGGAATATAAACTGAATATATTAATTACCAGATGGGATTTCCTGTAGATGTTTTGTAGGCTAATAACTGCAGCTCGAGGCGATGGGTGAATATACCTTATTAACACTCTGTAGTACTGCTAAGTGGATAGTGTCGCATCATCGCTCTCTAAATTCCTATGACCCGTCCAGGCTTGTCCTGCATGTATAACTGTAAGACAGGAATGTTTGGTTGGGTCAGGTTAGTTTCCTTGGATCCCCAAGTCAAGTTTGAGTGCATGTAGAACCAGTCTTGAGGAGTTTCAGGTTCTTTTACTAGAAGGGTCAGTTGGTTTTAGGGTGTTGTAGCAGCATGGTGGAGTAAGGACTTGTTCTCAGTGAGACCACAGTCGGGAATATTTTGACCCTAATCGTTCAGCCAAACAGTACGGGATGGAAATTGGAAGAAAAATATTCAGTTTCACTAACCCATGTGTTGGTCAGGCTGTATTCTCACTGTCAGACGCAATGTTGATGTCAGAAACGGAATGTGCAGAACGTGGCCCATGGAAGAAGGGTATTCGTCAGCTTTAATTCCAGTCTGAAAAGTCCCTCGCGTCAGACTATATCCGATTTTGTTTACATTGTGGAGAAGCTCGAGGCAGGTGGAGGAGGCTAGGAGCGGGAGTATCTTCAGCAGAGACACACTCCCACGTATTTATGGCCTGCCACCTGCTGACCCTCTCGTGCAGAAAAGGTCAACTAGTTGGCTGTGTTCCTTCTTGGCCCCCTCCAGTCTCCACAGCCATGTACTCCCACCACACAGGCATGCAGTCACACACTGCCTTGCATTCACACACTGCCGTGCATTCACATATAGTCATGCATACACACACACACACACACACACACACACACACACACACACACACACACACACACACACACACACACACACACACACACACACACACACACACACACACACACACACACACACACACACACACACACACACACACACACACACACACACACACACACACACACACACACACACACACACACACACACACACACACACACACACACACACACACACACACACACACACACACACACACACACACACACACACACACACACACACACACACACACACACACACACACACACACACACACACACACACACACACACACACACACACACACACACACACACACACACACACACACACACACACACACACACACACACACACACACACACACACACACACACACACACACACACACACACACACACACACACACACACACACACACACACACACACACACACACACACACACACACACACACACACACACACACACACACACACACACACACACACGAGAGGCCAAGTCTCAGGAGGACGCAGGGTAAAACTGTAAGCTAGTCTGGGGGCACTGTTGGGGTTTGCATATCAGGGGATGCACATCAAGTGTTTGCATATCAGGGGTTTGCACATCAAGTGTTTGCATATCAGGGGTTTGCATATCTGGAAAGGATCCAACATTTACTTGAGGTGGAGCCGGGTCCATTATTTCCTGTGTTATTTTCTCTGCCACTTTTTGACAAAGCATTCATAAGCAGTTAATTCATACAAGAGGGTACAAGAAAGCACTCGTTGATTATTATTTTCAATGATGTTTGCTTGTTATGGCTTCCTTGTATTCTGCTAATAAAAAAAAGAAAAATCCTCTTTAGGATGCCCTGGAAAAATATGACACAGCACAAAAAAAAAAAAGTCAGGTCCACCCCTGTACATCTGCCACTACATAAATCGTGATCATTATGGAAACTTATCATTATTCAGAAATTCTTGTAGGACTTTCGTGACGGATAATGGCGGTAGTTGTCTCTGGTCTGTGGTTTATGGCTAATTTCTTGGTACCTTGTGTGTTCAAACTGGAAAATGCACTTAATTTTCATGAACCATTAACACGTTCATCCTAATTATCTCCTTGATTTATGGCTGGTGTGGGGATTTTTTTTTTTCTCGAATACATGTTGTGTGTGTGTGTGTGTGTGTGTGTTTGTGTGTGTGTGTGTGTGTGTGTGTGTGTGTGTGTGTGTGTGTGTGTAGTCTATTATATTTAAATCTATGTACAAAGAAGCAGTTTTTGTACCAGAACTTAAAATTGCTCTTAATTCCTTGATGTAGAATAGGGCCAAGTAATATTCAACGCTACGAGCACTATGGCATATGGATGGGACACAGTTTGCCTTATGTCTAGAAAGTGTGAAAATTGTTAATCCTTTCGAGCTTTACTTTTTTCATGAGTCATAAAGTTTGGGCCCCGTTTATGATTTGATAGTACTCTCTCTCTCTCTCTCTCTCTCTCTCTCTCTCTCTCTCTCTCTCTCTCTCTCTCTCTTTCTCTTTCTCTTTTAGTGTAGAGGCGGGGATGGTATTGAGGGCGCGTCGAAGGGAGAAGAGGGCGCGGATGCTTTGATGTCTTGGTAGCCACTTTGTTGTGGTGTATGGTGGTCAAGGCTGGATACCATGTGCTTCTGAATTACTATAGTGTTTTGGTTTTCATCTGTAGGAACCGGGTCACCCTCACTACATGAAATTGAAATGGCCCCATCTGTGACCCAATTGCAACCATACTGCCAAGTTTCATCACAATCCTTTTTCTAATTTCGGCTGCGTTAAACACACACACACACACACACACACACACACACACACACACACACACACACACACACACACACACACACACACACACACGAAGTAGGTCTTGTGCATTAACGTAACACTTATGAGCCACGGAGACCCAATTCACATCATGCCTTCAGTCGTCCGTAGCCAGGGTTTGAGCTGTATTCTGTTGTGGTGGGATGCAGCTCTGAGGTGGTGTGGTGGTGTAATGGTGCAGGTATGGTGTGTTGGTGTACTGGTGTGTTAGTGTCTTGGTGTAGTGGTGTGATGGTGTCTGGTTTTGTGGGCGATGTGATATTGTGTTGGTGTGGTTTTGCACTAGTCTGATGTGGTGTATTGGTATGGTGTGTGGTGGTGTACTGGTGTGTTAGTGTCCTGGTGTGGTGTACCGGGTGTGGAGGTGGGATAGGAAGCAGTGGTGGCAGAAACAGATGCGGTGGTGTCACAAGCAAGGTGACACCGTGTACACATAATGAACCAATATATTATCCTGCTCAGGCTCCTGCGTCCTGGTCTTGTCATGCTCCTTGTTGCTGGCTGAATAATCTTGAAGCCCATTGAATCCCATGACTGTGTGTGTGTGTGTGTGTGTGTGTGTGTGTGTGTGTGTGTGTGTTCTTGCTTTTTCAGACGATTTCATTCAACAGGAGCTCGTGTTCAAGGCATTTTTCCTGTTGCAGTCTTTAAATCCTTAATTCCAATGCCGCGCTGAATTCTCGCTAATCGCAGACTATTTATTTCCATTACGAAAGCCCTCCTAGCGAAGGGAATAATGAAGGGAATATCTAACCTCTCCAGTCGAAAAACCTCCCCACACTTAAATGAAAACGTCTAATCATAACAAAAACTAATAAAATTCAAAATATATAAGAGCAAGAAACCCTAGTGCGAAGCTAATTAGGGTAAAATCTAAAGCCTTCCAATTCGACAAGTCTTTCCTTAATTTAATAAATTCATCTGAAGGAAGCAAGACTAAAATAAAACGTAAATCATGGGATTGAAAATTTCTTGGATCAAGAAGCTCTGTTGTGCAACTAATTAATGTAAAATTTAACCCCTCTGATTCATCAAGTTTCTCCTTGGTTGAATGAAATTGGATAAAATGGCAAAGATAAATTGAAAAATGCGTCATTAAATTGAAAAACTATTGAAGTGAGAGGCCTGAGTGTGAGACAAACTGAGGCAAAATTAACCCCTCCCGTAAAACAAAACAAAAAAAATCTCACCTTGAATAAAATCGTATAAGATAGCAGAAACAAAACCGAAAATGCGAATAAAATAGTAAAAACGGAAGAAATAAAGTGAAAAATACGTCATAAGATTGAAAATTTGTCGAAGTAAGAGGCCTGAGTGTGAGGCATTTGAAGGCTCGTAACTCAGATGGAGAGGAGGCCATAACTCTCGCTTACGCACTGGAAATGGTGGATTACAGTCTATTAATATTTTCAGATTTCGTGTAAAGGGATTTCTTATGCACTTACTTTCACATCCGCTCAAATTTCTCGACAGAATATGAGTTTAACAGGAAAATTATTTCTTAAGTGATTTTGCGTCTGGAACCTGATGACGTAGACTTTGTACCTGTTAACTGCAGACGATTCACCTGAACTTAGGAAAGGACTCTCGTATTGGAAGAGTTTAATTAGACTGTATCTCACCCTTGCAGTTCGAAAAGTCAGTCTTAATTAGGAATAAAATTATTAGATAGAACAAAAAATAGTTCCCTGGCTTTAGCGGTCAGTGATTAAGTTTTTGTTGCTTATAAAAAAAAAAAACTGGAACAAAAAATGAAGGATCCAGGTGCGCAGTTTATCGATGCTCCTTTTAGCCCTTCAACCCGACGATGACTTTTCATTTTCTTGTTAAGTCCAGACGATTTTACTCTGTTTAGAGATGGCCCCAGGCACTGAAGGGGGGGTTACTGAAGGCCGCCTCTGACCCCTCCAGTTCGAAAAAGTCTAATCTGAGGTGAAAGAAAAAAAAAGGAAAGAAATAACGAAAGTGAGAAAGAAAGAGGAAAAGAAGAAAAAAAGAAAGAAAAAGAAAAAAACAAAATTAGAAAGAAAGAAAAGGATAAAAAGGAATGAAGGAGGGGTAACTAAAAAAAAAACACACACGTCTTGTCTTCAAGGGACTAATTGCAGTATATGATCTCTGTCTCAGGGTCAAGTCGTGTGTGCCGCATGACTTAGTGCAAGACATTAATAGTTACGAGCACCGTAGAAAGAATTAATTCCATGTAGGCGAGCGCAATCTAAGCCCAGGTGAGCGGGTCAGCAGGTGAGGGATGGTTTATGAGGGAGAATTATGAGAATTTACGTTCAGGTGAAGGTCGTGCTCGCCTCGTAACTCACGCGGTGATGATCGTCCTACCTCCCCGTCCCCCCTGCTGTGTTGACCGGACCTCCACCCAGCATTTGGGGCCTCTGGGGAAGGGTGTAGTTGATATATATGGAAAATTTATACCCACATTTGGATTTCTTACTTACTGAGCTCTACATGGATCCTATTCAGATAAACTGCATCTTCCCATTAACCATTTCCATATGTGGGTATCATTCTTCCATTTGAATATATATCGGCCCCGTGATAACAAAACACGTGTATTTGGCATAGTTTTTCCACTTATGCTTTTCCTCAAATTACCATCAATCCACCTTGAATACTGAGCTGTAATAAGGGATGAACACTTGAACGAAAGGCCCTTATGTCAGTCTATCCTGTTCCATCTGGCTGCCATCTCCCCAACTCACACCCTCTCACTCATATACCTCACTCTAACAAAGAGAACTGATAACTGAGAGCGTGACACAGAGCATTAGGTTAGGATGTCAGTACCCAAGAGGCAAAGGAAATCGGACTTAGCACTTGGCATTCAAAGGACAGGACTAATATATGCGGTGTCTGGCTCTATCATGGGGTGCTGTGTTTGTGGGTTGTGCCAGTACACTTCATAACGAGCAGTGTAGGGACTGGGACTGGGAGGGTATGGGATGGTGTGTAAGGAATAGGGGTGGCGTATGAGAGAGAGAGAGAGTGTGTGTGTGTGTGTGTGTGTGTGTGTGTGTGTGTGTGTGTACAGCACATACGAGCGTGCAAGAAATAAATTAAGACAATAAAAACAGCATTGCAGTAAGAGATTCATAATAACACAGGAATTATTGCATTTAAACCCTCGGACGATTGCTGGCGGAGAGGGTGTTGTTCCTATGGCGCATTTAATAGTCTGTCAGATACATACATAATTCTAGTGTCAGCAGCCGTGAAGGAGTTAAAGGAGCTTGTGGGGTGAGGAGAGATGATGATAGAGGCGGGAGGGAATCTTTGTTTGCTCCACAGGCCAGGAAACATGTGTGGGAAGAGAAGCGAGGCAGGTGTTAGCAGAGACGTGCAGGTGTACAGGGAAGGGCAAAGGATAGTTATAGCATTTATCGCAAACATTCATTCTTTCCCTAGATGAATTTACCTACATATAGAAAGATACTGTTTATTGAGAAGATACAACATTTTCGATTCACCTTCACCCTTGCCCGGATATTACCTGAAGAGGCTCCAAGTCGGGCAAAAACTGGTGTATCTTTAAATTTAGCAATATATATGTGCGGACGGTTCTTCAGTTTGAGAAATTCACGGCGCTATGAAAGAGGCACATGCTCTCTCTCTCTCTCTCTCTCTCTCTCTCTCACACACACACACACACACACACACACACACACACACACACACACACACACACACACACACACACACACACACACACACACACACACACACACAACACCACCCCCTGCATCCCAGGTAAAATGTAATTAGATCTCACCTGGGGGCGTTAATAGCACATCACAGGTTGTCGGGCTGGCTGTCTATCACTCTATGGCACGACTCCATTACACGCATCTCCACTATCACCATCACCACCACTATCACCATCACCATCACCACTACCACTAACCCACCCACTCACACCCTCGAGGCTAATAATCAACGTGGGCTCCATGATACTGTGCTCCCTGGTGGTGATAAGGAGGGTGAGGGAGGGAAAAGGGAGATGAGAGAGAGAGGCAGACAGACAGAGACAGACAGACAGACAGAGGGAGGGAGGGAGGGAGAAAGGGGGAGGTGGGGGTGAATATATGGTGAATGAATGGAATAAGGTGGAACAGATATGAAGATGATTATAGTTGGTCGGAGAGAGAGAGAGAGAGAGAGAGAGAGAGAGAGAGAGAGAGAGAGAAAGAAAGAAAGAAAGAGAGAGAGAGAGAGAGCCATAAGCACACATTACGTTGAAGGCATGAGGAGCAAATATATAATATGATACGCGGGAGATAACCAAGGAAAACGCCGTAATTGACCCCCTTGGAAAAAGATGATACAGAAGAAGGTGGATGATGAGGAGGAGAACGAGGAAGAGGACGAGGTGAAGAGCATGCAGACAAGATTACACACCCGCTTAAAACGAGAGAATGGTGCTTGATTATAAAAAAATGGGATGTTCTGGACGCGAAGAGAACAGGGCTAATGAAGGGCCTGGACTTCATGCCAGAGTCTGAGGGAAGATAACTCCGGTGGTTAAAGGAGCATACAAGGAAGCAGCTACGCATGTTCACCGATAACACTATAATAAAGTGGCAAAGTGTGAAGGATAATAAAAAGGTCCGATACGGAGGAGAAAGTGGAGGGGTGATCATAAAACTCAAGACTATGATAGAATGTTAGAGGAAAGTTAATTTATACACTTCGGATAATGTACGTTTTTTTTCTCCATAGTTATCCGGAGGCTGAATTCCGGCCGGGTAAAAATGTCGGATTTGAAATATAAAGTCTGCTTTTGTGCACTGCTTTACGACGAGGCGTGGGCTTGGTGATTACTGTTTTTCTAAAGTTCAGACGGTAAAGACAGGAAAATTTAAGTGTATTATTTCTTCCATATATCAGTCTTAGTCAGTAAATGCAAGGGGAAGCTTTTAATCACACGTAAAGCATTATTCAGAAGGATATAGTTCGTTCACCTTGACTTGGCCGAGGTTTTTGTTCTTTGCACACTCTTCCCAGTGGAAAATGACAGTCCTACGACCCTGCATGCTTTCCATAACACTTCTTCGTGACTAGCACCGTATTCTAATCTCGTTATAGTTCGACAGTCAGCGTGGAGAGAGAGCTATTTTACTCCAAGTTAAAGTGGACTGAGTATAGATGTAGGTGTCGTCATATCACAGTGCCGTTGACAATATTCAGATGAAAAAATCAATATACCCTCATTTGGAAAAGTTGTATACTGGGGAGCTATAACAGTTTCGGCCCCTCATGGACCCTCAACCCTCCATACACACTCTCATATGCTCCGTCTCCATTCGCATGTGAAAAGGGTCCAGGTTAGGCTTAAAATGTTGCATCTCCCCAACACACAGGTTTTCCAGATGGGGTATAATTCTGTGGTACAGTAGGTGTCTGCTTGTATTGCATGTGGAGGCGTGCAGCGTATACGTACCTGGGAGGGTTTCACAGACGTATCTATGGTCGATTGAATAGCGTAACTAGACTTTGGTATTGCAGGTAGGACAAGACACATAGGAAGCTGCTTCACACAACAATCCTCGTTCTTCCTACAAACGCAAATATCAGTTACGATAAGGAATGAATGCAGCGTAGGTTTGTCTGTGAGTGTGGACCCTGTGTTGTGATTCTGCTCTCGTTTGTTCGCGTCCTTCCTGCAATAGCAACTCCCAGCGTAGGTTTGTCTGTGAGTCCGAACCTGTGTTGTTGTGACCCGAGTTCAGCAACCCCGGGATATTGCGTGGGTCTGGGGCGGTGACCACTGACCGGTAGTGTAGCCTGGGACCGGTTATCAGCCACGAGGAGCCAGCGAAATAGTTCAGGCCCGGCTAGAGGAACCTGTTGAACTAAAGGTTTGCATGGCCTTGAGCCAGGTGTAGTTCCGAGCGTAGCAACTGTGTATGTGTGTGTGGTGGGGGAGGGGTTGTTTTTGTGTGTGTGTGTGTGTGTGTGTGTGTGTGTGTGTGTGTGTGTGTGTACCCAGCATCTGCTCTGAGGAAAGTGACTCCACATCTTCCACCCACTGTTGTTAATGCGTCATGCAACATCGGGGAAATGGGTTGTCCTGACTAATTATCCTAACCAGTTATCAATAAGCAAGTCTCTTATTCCATTTTGTTATGATCAGAAATTATTTTGTTTTCGTATTCTGTCGCCTTACAACTCATTCTGCTTTGGTTATGAAGTATTTGAGAGAAGGTAATGCCCTGAAAGTTGATTAATATGAAACCTGCACCTTAATAGACTCTTTTTGCCTCATAGCTGTGTTGAGTAATGCAGCTGAAGGAAGGTTAGGTTAAATTAGGTTGGGCTAGGTTAGGTTAGAGATGGTTAGATTATGTTACGTTAGAGAAGGCTAGATTATGTTTGATGAAGTTAGGTGGGATAAGTTAGGTCAAGTTAGGTCGGGTTAGGTTAGGTTAGGTGCGTGTGTTGTGCAATGCAGCTACAGGAAGATAAGAGTAAGGGGTCATGAGGTGCAGGATGCGTGCTCGTCCTTGCTGGGCTGAGTGACTGAGACCGTGAGGCCCGTTGACTTCCCGTTTCCATCTGAGGTGTTGCTGCCACTCCCACTTCTGTACCCTCTCCACCTATTCCTCCCCCTCCCCATACCTCCACTTCGTAAATAGTGGTTTTCTCGGTGCATAACCTGCTTTGTAGTGCCTGTTATTAACATACTGTAGTTATTTGGTTTAAATGATAAACTGACATTGGTAATAACTTTTGTTGTTAGGTTAAGCTCAGTATTTAAATGCGCATACTCGTGAAGGTAAGAATTTATAACCATGTAGAGATGCCATCATTAAAAAGGAAAAATTAGCTCTATAAACATAATGTTTATTCCCTCCCTGCCTGCACCTGGCTGGGCTGCGTGTCTCCGTGCACTTCCGCCAGACTGGACCGTGGGGAGCGTGGGAGCCCAGCCAGGGGGCTCGCTAAAGCTGACAAGGGGAGGGGACTTAGCGGCGAGGCTAGGGAAAATGCCTCTACAAACAACAGCAAGCAGAGACAAAAATGCTAAGGTGTAATGTACCGAGTCTTTATTTCATGTAGTATACTTTGCCTATAGCACAAAGCGTGTTCCTGCAAGTCGTGGTAAGGCTGGTGACAATGACAGGATGCAGTTAGGAGTGTTATGTAAGGGGGGACGGACTCCCCGGTTAGCCGAGTGAGGAAATGTGGGAGGAGTTTCTGCCTGGTTGAGCCCGCCTTCCAGTTTCCTCGCGCGTTGATTGGTCCCACGTCCCTCCCTAGATTATCAAGCCCAGCCCCTTACTCAAAGGTGATTGGTTTACTGTTGCTCATTACCTCCCTTTGTTTGCAGGTCTGGAGTTGGAAGCCCGGTTGTGGGCGGTGCGCTGGACTGCAAGATGACAAACGGGGTGTCTGAGGGCGTGTCGGGGGCGGCGCCCGTGGAGGGGCTCCTGTTTGCGGGCGGCGCGGATGGCGTAAAGCCGGAGCCAGAGGACCTGACTCGCCGGACTGTCAGTCCCGCCGATCGCGGCGTGCTGTGCGACAAGCGACGTCCGCTCCTGCCCCCGCCGCCGCCACAGGGAGAGTCGCCGCCCGCCCTTGACGTCGCGCCGTCCCTCAAGGACGACCTTGAGCATCACGTGATCAAAGAGGAGTTGGAGCACCAAGGACTTAAACTAGAGACAGAGGAGCGTCCTCGCTCAAACCACACACTTGTGATTCAGGCTCCGCTTGACTCAGGCGAGAAGATGAGCGCCGGCACAGGCAGCTACCTGGCCGGGTTCTCGGCGTCCTCGCCACAGTCCAGCTATGAGCATGTATCGCCGTACCTCTCGCCCTCGCCCCAGCCCTACTCCACCAGCACCTCGCCCGCCGTGCGAGGTTCCCCTGCTGTCTACACTGTAACAGAAAATTACTACCGCGACTATTATACCTCTAGCGAGCCGCAGTATACAGTGCGTCAGGACTACTCCACAGACACAGCCTTCGTGGACAGATACCTGAGACCCCCATACAAGACCAACGGCGTCTCCAGCACCCTCACTGTGGACTTACCTTCGCCTGCTGACTCTGGCATCTCTGCTGACGCCATTACTCCTCGAGACCAGCCAGTCCTCGCTCAGGTAGGTGTGATTAGCACGTGTATAGCTTTTCATCATTCATATAGCTACTCCCCTCTCTTTACGTCCTGTTACTTGTGTTTTATATCACGTGTCTTTCTTTTCGTGTTCTATATCGTTCATGTCATCTTCTTTACCTCACTATAAAATCACGTAGCTCATCCTTCTTCCCTTTCCCTTGTTCATCTGTGGAACACTGTTCTTCTCTAGACTTCCCTGCCAATTAGCAAACCCCTGTAACCTTTCCCCCCACACACCCATTACCTCCTTCTGCCTATCCATTAGCCTACCCCTCTCATCATGCTTGCCTGACTCCCCTGTCCCTCTCACATTACCACCTACTTCCCTCTCACTAACCTTACTTTCATCGGATTGTCAGTACTACATGTCATTTTACCTCTCACAACGCTGATTCTCCTTATTGTCTCTCATTCCTCTTCGATTTCACCATTGCTTTACTCTTTCCTCGGATCGCCCGTCTTCATCCTAACGCTACAGTCTTTCAATCCCTCCCATTCCTCATTGCCCGTCCAACATATTGCGTACGTATGAGTAAAATTGTAAACTCTTTCAAAATCATAATCTGCATATTTTACCAATGTATGTGCAGGAGAAATGTTTAATCAGACATACGGAATCTCTCTCTCTCTCTCTCTGAACCTTAGTAATCTTTCTCCTTTACTGGCTTTGGTATAGCCTTCCCAGTAGCGCCGTGGCAAACCCTCAGACTCCCTTCTATAGAATTGCCTCATAGTAACTTGCCGATCTTTTCATCAGCAAGGTCCCTGGATAGTGAAAGTCCCTGGGCAGGTGTCCCATGAAAATTTTTTTTTTTCTTTTCTTTTTAAGCACCAAACGCTTCAGTACGTTTATATAAGTTTATCTTCTTTTGCCTCCTACAGACGATTTTATCATTATTATTATTATTATTATTATTATTATTATTAGTTTAGGGAAGATGTTTGATAGTAAGTGGGCCATTGAAGGCTACATCTGACCCCTCGTGTGGAGATATTTAGAGTATAATAGAAACTACGTCATCGGGCTGAAGTGGTTAGTCCTTTGAATCCGGTGGCGTCGTTTATTAGTCTGTTCTTGCCACTTCCAAATTATTTTATGAACTATGTAAAACCATTTGTCGAGACGGGGTTCGAAACAGTTGTCATTAACATCCTCTACAGCCTGATGTCTCCCCCTCAGCTGAATAAAATCGTCTGAAGGTAGCAAGAATAAGATTGAGAGTCATTGTAGTGAAGATGAGATCGATTCCTCTCGCTTGATTCCTCCCCCCTCCCCTTCCTTGTCTCTCTGTCTTCTTGTCTGTCTGTCTGTCTTGGTGCTGAGTAAGAGTTTGCGGAGAATAAATATAAACCAGTAACATGAGCTTCTTTTATATATATTTTTTCCATTTTTTTTTTCCCGTAGCCTCCCCAAGGACACTAATTTCTCCGAATCCTCTAGTAATTATGAATCCCCTGTCTTCTACCTCGCCCCTTTCCTACTTCTTCACAATAATTCTTTCCTCATGTGTTCGTTCTCCTTTTTACTCACATTTAATAACTCGTCGTGCTCTTCATTTATCATGGATTTTCATCTCATAATTGCCTGATTATTTAGTGCTTGCTTGGTGCTAAAAGATTTATTATATCTGTGTACATGATTTAATATGTTTGATGAAAGGCTAATGGTGTAAATTCAGTGACCAAGACAGCCTAATAAACACCCAGAAAAATTGCCACGTGAATTATAGAAACAGTTGTGCATTTGTTACAGTGATCAACGAACGGAAATAAATGAAAGTGTGTTATCCATTGTTTTGTGAACTTATTGAAGTACCTAAGCCTGTATTTTGTTAATTTGTAAAACCTGGATTGCTTAAAAGGTGAAATTTTTGATAAGGGTGCCATGTGAAACTCAAGGAATAACTACCCTATATAGTGTTTACCTGTGGAATTGGAATCACATGAAGTTACTGATGAGGGAAGTGATCGAGACCTAAGGAGTACCTGAGCCATTACTGTGTTGAACTGTGAAACCTAGATCGCATAGAAGGTGAAGCGAATGATGCATAAGGAGTGTCCTGATGAGTAACCGAGTATCGCATTAGTCTGTGGAACCTAGATCTCATCAAAGGTGATGAGTTACTGATGAGAGAAGCAGGTGGGACGAAAGGTGTAATTAAACCCGCATGTATTAATCTGTGAGACCTATATCATATAAAAGGTGAATTGAGTTACAGATGAGAAAGGCAAGTCAAGCGAAGGGAGTACATTAACCTGTACTGTGCATATGTGAAACATGATCGTATCAAACGTGAAGCTAGTGAAACATGAACAGACAAGTCTGTATCGTGTTAGTTATTAAAACACAGAACTTAATGAAAGGAGATGATTTTTTTTTCTTCTAATTATAATAAATGAAACCCCAGTGCTCACGAATACAAACCTAGAACCAAGGAGATGATGAGTTATAGTGGATGAAAAGCCAATGCTTTGGAATGCAAACCTAGGACTTAATAAAAGATGAGTTGTTTTGGTGAATGAAACCCCAGTGCTTAGGAGCGCAATAGCCAAAGTCTACAGCGACCCCAGATGGGCTGGCTCCCTGGATCCTCAACTACGCCGCGTTGAAGTCGCCATTCATCGCGGGTGCAGTGATCCTCGCGCTGCCCCGGGCGCTGTCGTGAGCAGGAAGGGTGGCCGCCGCTCACCCCATGACTCGGCACTCCACCCCAGCCCACGGCAACCCTACCCATGACCAGGAGCTCCACCCTCTGCCCACGCCACTCTCTCCAAGGGTCAGAAACACCACTCCGGCCCCTAGCTTCCTTCATCCGTGGCCTGGAGTGTCTATCTATATCCATGTCGCCGGTAACCATAGCTAGAATCTACACCAAAGACTCATACCAATATCATCAGTGGGCAGAAACTGGATCTCATCTGCACACCACTCCACACATCGCCAGGAATTCCATACCAGGCCCCCACATCTCCCATCCGTAGGTGGAAGGTATGCCTTATGCACTTGCCACCCTGCCCATGCATGGAACTTAACTTGTGGGCCTAGTGGTCTAAGGGACAACCTTGCACGAACCTATGCTTGAGTCCGCAAGATAAAATGATCCATGCCTGGACCAGGTGCGTGTGCCGAGGCGAAAACAGAATGAGCCATGCATGTCTGTGCGGTCCAGATGCTACAGGATGAGTCAAGAATATCTCGGAAGGGGGGAACGTGCGAAAAACTATTGTCTACCACATGGTGAAAGAAAAATCCTAATCGAAAGAAGAAATGAAATAATGGAACTCAGTTATTTTTTTAACGATACAAAATTACCCTCGCACACTAAATATACCTGTGTTTCAAATTGACTGGAAGAGAAGTTTCACTACCAGCATGCAAACTGACGAACTAGAGTGACTCAGTAGATGAAACAGATGATATCATTGTAAATTATTGCGGTGCATGAATGTGATTAGACAATAATTATGAGGGAAGTTTTGCTGTAGAAAAAAGGGAAAAATAACAAAGCACAAACGTTTAAGCCGGTGGAAAGATAAAGTACCAGAACATTACTGCATCTGTATCATGAAAAAAGCACTGAAAAAGACTGCAAAGTAATATTTATCGGCCAGCAAATTATTAGCGACCGTAAATAACAAGAGATACCGTTTCCCCTACGGCTGGTTCGCCTACCGGGTGAAGAATAAAAATGGTTGAAGGAGAGTTGTTGTGACATTGATTTATAGGAAACTTCAAAAGGACTTCTGGACGCTGTTTCACTAATTATATCATTTCGGTGGAATATCTTAACTTTTGCGTGAAACTAATGACTTGGGGTGTGTGTGTGTGTGTGTTGTGTTTAGGCGTCTATTAGTGTTATGTCGGTACAGTGTGGCTTTCTGTGTTAGCTTCAGTAATAAGTGTTTTATATAAAAAAATGAAAGAAAAGAAAAAAATGCATTTTGGATTACGCGTTACATATCTATATTGAGACTAATTTAGCTGTTGCATCTGTGCCTGGGAATTAAATGAGAACTGTGGTGTTGAATGCTAAAAAGGTGTTCGAGCGACAGCGAGGAAAGGCATCATAAGGAACACAGTTTATGAGCATATATTCCAAGTACAGAAATCGACAAAAGTTCGGCCAATACTCCACTGCGTCTTTCACCCTAAGGGGATTTCCATAGCTTCCTAACGCATCGTACCAAAGAGCATCATCTATTGGCACAGAAATATACCAAACCTCCATCAACTTAGGGAAATTAGCGAGGAAAGGAAAGTGAGAAACAGCAGAGGTGAAATATGAGGCGAACTCTTGTCCCCTGCTGTACATGGGGGCCGAGGATACAGAACAGCTGTCCAAAAATACACCCAGTTATTTTCTCTCGCCGTTTTAAGTGGCTTGGGACCTATTTTGCAGAGTATAACAAGCAGGAACCGCATTCATAAATCCACTTAAATTTGAGTTGTGTGTATGGTTCCTTGTTAACACTTTCATCTTCACTTATACGGTTTCCAGAGCAATATAAATATACCAGTGTCAGTAGGAAAATAGGTAAATACGGCCCTACATAATTATATCTGAGAATAATTCACTCTGTTCTGACCTGTTTATCGTAGAAATTTAGCTAAGGTCCCCTATAAATATTTCCCTAGATTGTGTCTGGCTATGAATATATCGGGTGGAAAATAACAGGATTATCCCAGTAATTAAGGCTGCTGGGATACGGACCTCCCACAAGCTAAGGGGAGAGGGGAAGGCGGAAACAGATGCAAGAGGGAACAAGCGTATTTTCAGCTAATAGAGAGAGGAGGCGGGGGATAAGTGGAGGGTGGGGAGTAATGGATGACCGAAGAACTAAAAATTAAATGTTGTTAGGTTGGGGGGAGCACAGATTACTAACTATATGGGACGCTGTTAGTATTATTTTTTGTCTCTAGTGTTTATTTAATGTTCGATTTACGTACTTACCACCGTTGTAGTACGCTAGGTTAAATGTTTATGCTGTTGCTTTCATTGTGTGGTGGTGTTTTCTGTGTCAGTGAGTTAGGTACGGGAAAGATTGCAAGATAGAGGTAATACAGCTGAAGATTTTTGGTGTTTCACGAGAGAGAGAGAGAGACAGACTGACGGAGAGAGAGAGACCAACATCCTACACACTTTAGACAAAAAATATATGTAGCCAATTTAGAACTTATGTTAGTGGGATCAAAATCTTTGCAAGCAGGTTCAGGAAGGGCAGACCTTAGAAGGCAAGAGAGGATAAGCCAGGGAAGTTATGGCAAGAATTATGAAGAGTAGACGACACTGAAAGATATATGACAGGTGGTAAGGGTGAGCAAGGAGGTGGTAGGAGAGAATATGAGGCAGTACAGGGGAAGTGACAGTCTTGTAAGCAGGGAGGTATTTAGAAAGGGGTGTTGGTAGGGAATATTAAGTGGCAAGGAAAGCAATAATAGGTGGCAGGGAAGGACAGAGAGGAGGAAGGTGCTTTTAAGGCAGATGAGACGAGCTTGCTAAGGTAAATGGGAGAGAAGGACAGGTGACAAGAAAGTGCAAGTGGAAGAAATTGAGAAGGCAGGTCTAGATGTCATAGAAAGGGAGATGGGAAGGGAGGAGGCCGAACGGAAGGTAGTAACAAGATGCGGGGAGTGGCAGGGTAGGGTAGATAGGAGATAAGGACGTGTTGAAGAAGGCAGGTAACAGAGTAGCGTAGATGGCATGGCAATACAGATTACAGGACACGGCAGATAGCAAGGAAGAGTAGGGGGAACAAGGGTGTGCAGTGGAAGAAGTTGCAGGAAAAACAGATGATTGAGTAGGGCAGGACGGCAAGGAAGGATAGGTGGCAGGATAAGATAAGTTCCAGGGAAAGGTAGGCAAGGAGGGTGGCAAGGAAAGATAGGTAGCAGGAAAAAATAGGTGACATGGGAGGGTTAGGTGGCAGAGAAGAGCAGGATAGGTGTGGAGAGAGGAGGGAATGCAAGGACGTCTTGGTCTGAAGGGAGGACTCTTCTTGGTGCTTGCAGGGGTTGGTGTGTGTGTGTGTGTGTGTGTGTGTGTGTGTGCGTGTGTGGGTGTTGGGGCTCAGTTTGAAGGAAGGGGTAGGTTATTCACACACACACACACACACACACTCACACACAGTCAATATATGCCTAAAACTTCTTTAGCATCAAACCCCCACTTTATCGTCCGTGTGATATACGAATAATCTGTCATCTCGACATCATTTCTTAATATATACAATAGCAAAAATAACTACAGTCGCCCTCAGAGCCAACATCAAGTCCTTCCTCCAAAACTGCATCTTTTATTTTTTCCATTCCTTAGCATGTGGTCCCCAACGATGCTTTGTAAATTAAGTGACAATATTTACGTTTAGTTATTGTGTATCTACATAGTAACTTGGATTTAACAACGGCAATAAACGGCAGTGCAAATATCGCATCACCATATTTAACGCTGTAGTCTGCGGCGTACGAAGTTAGATTAATATAACTCTTAGTCTTCTCTTAAATGCGACTCCAGGCCATTGTATTTAACAGAGAATTAGTAATGGTTGCTCTAGAGTGTTAAATCATGTTAGCACCGGACCCACTTCCTCCATACCCTGATCCCCACCTCACTCTACCTGTGCTCACATATCCCTCTCTCCCCCTCCCATCCCCACCGTGCCCTTCCCCCTCCAGCCTCCTCCCTGTGGTGCATCGTTCATCCCCCCTAGCCCTCCGACACCTCCTCCCTACCATACCCCACTTATCTCCCCCTCTCCTCCCCCACTCTTAACACCTCCTCCCCACCACACCCCACTTAGCCTAGCTCCCCGTCTCCACCCCCTCCCCCATGCCCTCCCTAACGTCTTCTCCCCAAACTTCCCCCCCCCCATCAGTCCCCATTCCCCGTGTTCTCCCCCACCTCCTCCCCAGTGCACGGAGTCGCGGGAATAGTGTCACGTCGATAAATTCCTTCACGGCGGGGATGTCAGCTGTCTGCTTCC
Source organism: Coenobita brevimanus (assembly GCF_032717465.1). Lineage (NCBI taxonomy): Eukaryota > Metazoa > Arthropoda > Malacostraca > Decapoda > Coenobitidae > Coenobita > Coenobita brevimanus. The sequence goes on along the minus strand of NC_137046.1, from coordinate 61,480,959 downwards.
TGTCCCCGCGCTCCGACCCATATCACCACTTCCCCCCCTCCCCCACACGCTCCCCCGCACGCACATGTTTCCCCTCTCAACACACACACACACACACACACACACACACACACACACACACACACATTTTCTTCCCACACTCTTCCCCTCCCCCATGCACTTTTCTCCACACATACGCCTCTTCCTCCACACACCTTATTCCTCCCCACACACGCATTTTTACCTCCACAGACGCTTACTCTTGGGGAAGGTCCTGCCCTGATATCTTCTTCCGTCGTTACCTTCACATAAAAATGCTGAAACAAAGGAATTCTCGTTTTTTTCTTTATTTTAGTGTACAGACTCTAAGTACAAAAGCGATTGCGTGCTTCGTAAAAAAAGAAAAAAAAGGGTAAAGTTCAGGAATGATATAAAAATGAGAAGTGAGCCATAACAGTGAAATTACTCTTTTTCTTTACCCACCTTTACTGTACATTCTCTAATTGGAAAGAGGGTTATAGGTTCAAAAATGGGATATTGTCTCGAACAGTTTTTTTTCATGGTAATCGGAGGTAACTGAGGGGGGAGTCTTAGCAATGAAGTTACCTTTTTTTTTTTTTTCACCTCTTAGTGCACGAGGTAACTGGAAAAATTACTACATGTCTGATGAAAAAAAAAAAAAAGTCTTTAAGCGATGGTAACTGGGAAATAGGCTATAACAATGGATTTTAAAAAATATATATTTTTGTCACCTTTTAATTGAGAAAGTATAAGAGAAAAATTATATTAGGTTTGGTTAGAAATAAATAGGTATTATCTAAAAATTTTTGAATCAATACCAGTCAAAAGGTAACCGATGCGGCGATCATAATAATGTAATTGCCTTTTCTATATTTTTTAATAGTGCACAAATTCTAACCAGACGTACGATTACATGCATGAATTAAAAAGAAGCAGAGATGTTTCGACTGGCTTGATCTAACGTTCAACAAATTTAACAGAGGAACTGGTCCTTGCAGTATGAACAGACTCCAGTAAATATCTAGGTCACGTCACTGGAGGGTTTGTGCAATGCGGCTGTCAGTTGCTTCGGAGGTCTGTGCAACAATTTGACATCTCTTATCAATTTCCAGAAGTTATGCTGAGTCTGAATTTAGCCCCCTCACTCCGAGAACCAAAATTTTCTGCTATATATTATTTCCGGTGGCATATGACCTTGGAAGTTGTTATTTTATTTTATTTTATTATTTTTTTTTTGGGGGGGGGTAATCAATCAGTTCTTCTATTCTTGCTACCACAGTGCGAATTTATTTAGTCGGACCGAGGCGTCATGCACCGAAGGGGGTAGGGGAGGTTATACCTAAAACCTCCATTTCGACAGCTTTATCTTTACTTAAGAAAATTGGCTAGAGATGGCAAGACCAGGGTAAAAAGAATGCCATCCAATTTAAGATATTAATTCAAACTTGTGCATTTTTATCCTTTATGCCTAATCATGTGAAATTCTCGCGTTATTGATTACAGCGCATCTTGGTTGTGTTTTACCTATGTTTAATTTTATGATTTTCCGTCATTGCTTATATCCTACCCCGATTTTTTTACCTGTCAAATTCTGTGGTGCCGTAGTTCTTCCGCCGTAGATTACAGGTCATCCAGATTATGAGTTGCCAAAAAATAACTTCCTGTTCATTTCGTTGAGGCATAAAAAGAGGTTACCAAGGAGTCACCGAATTTATACAGGCATTTTTCCCTTATGAAGAAGTATGACGAGTGCCGTACTAAAATTATGTTAAATAATTTATTATAGACATGTCAAGAAAAAGACTAAATATATATCCTGACACTGAAATGAAAGTGCAGGAGATAAAAAAAAAGAAGAAAGGCACAAAAAGAATAGCTTACCGAAAAGGATTAATTCTGTTACACTATTTTTGGTATGACTTGCAGGATAACAAGTTCATTGCAAAAGGTGAATATACATAGTAGGCCTATGTAATAATTTTGGTGACTAACACTCAAGCTACTATGAATCGCTCAGCCAAAGAGAGTGGTTTAGAGTTAGGTGGCATAAAATACTAGAATTTTCGCGACCATGGGAGAGTTAACGGTACCAGTATTTATATTTACGTTCCCATTTCTAACTGTGCTGAATGAAATCGTTTAAATTGCCGGTAAAGGAGAAGATGCGACTGTGAGTTGGTTATATCTGAGGAAATATAATCGCGTAAAATAAGACCTTTCTCGTTAATCCACATAGTTCAGACAACTGTTCGATGAATGAGAATGAGTGTACTGCCTCCAGACAGTAGTATAAGTGTAAATGGAATAGCACAGGACCCATGTATGGATTCTGTAATTACTGAGAAGAGACAGTTCATACTTAGAGAGAATCCAAGTAGGGCCGTAGTTGTTCTCTTTTTTTTAGTCAGTACAAAAGTCCGCATGTAAGCATAATTAATCTTCCAGGAGTGTTAGTTCAGGGTGTGTAGGCATCTGTGTCACTGGCATGCTCTCTCGTTGTTTTAGGAGACATACTACCCGTATGGTGAGTGTCCAGCCACCTCTTACCCAGAATTCCTCCCGAGAAACTCACTTTTATACCCCGCAAACTACTCTTACACATTCTTATTTCCTCAGCCTCCTAGTGAAATATTTACTAGCCATCATCTTAACTGCTTCAGTCTGATTACGCACAATACAGTACATAATTCTTGCTGCTGCTCGACTTAATTTTTTTCAGCTTTAGGCTATGGGAGCCCTATTGTTGCGAAGGGTTAACAGAGGCTATGTCAAACCCCTCTTGATTAATAGGTTTGTCCGAAGCTAACCAAAAACGTTTGCAGGTTGCAGGGATTAAATGAAAAATACGTCATCGCATTGTAGGGATTAATATTTTGTGGTGCCTAAAAATTCGCAAAAAAAAAAAAATAATAATAATAATGCACTTCCACACCTCACATTTCTTTTCGAGTATCCGGAGCCTCCTAAGTAATTGTTTATGCACTTATAAATTTCTTTTCCTACCGCTTTTACTAGCGTACATCTTCCTGTTACTTTCTGTTGGCCATAATTCGTGACAAAAATCCGCTCCCTCACCTCGTAAGTCTTATTCCACAACACCCAGGCTCATATAGGAATATTTACACACTTGTATATCACTCCTGTTAAGAGCTTTTATTTTTCTGCCAGTATAACGAGCTTTTATCTTCTTATTATTTCGTATTGACCAAAATTTATTCAGTTAATATTCGTATGTCAAAAAATCTGAGTCTAGTACCTCATACGCAAATATTTACACTCTTGTACTGTGTATCATTCATGTTAAGAACTTTTTTCCTACCGCTGTCACGAGCTTATTCATGTTCGTAGTGTTTCGTGTTGGTTACAATTCGTTCACGTGAATCCAGTTCTTGAAAACCAGTGCTTACGCCTTATGGATCTTTTTCTAGTACCCTTCCAAGCAAATCCTTACACTCTCGTCAAATACGTTTTTCTTTTTTCTTTTTTTCTTTTTTTTTTTTACCAGCTTTTTGCCCATTATGTCATGTTGGCCAGAATTCTTCACGAGAAAAGAACTCCTACACCTTGCAAGTATTTTTCTAGTACCCCCAGACCTCACAAGAAGATATTTAAAATCGTGTTTATTATCCTTTTTACAGATCTTTTTCTTACCCTTGTTACGATCCGTCACACTTACAAACCATTCTCTTACCCAAATTACGAGCCTTCATCCTCCACCTTTGCCAGAAAAAGTCACGAGAAAACAACACTTACACCTCGCAAGTCCCACCCAAGTACCCTTAAGCCTCATAAGCAAATATTTACGGTCTTGTATATAACCCCTTTTACGAGGTCCCATCGCGCTGGCATTTCACTCCTTTCCCTCCTCCCTGGCGATGGTAATTTGCGCGACAGGGCTTGAGACAGCGAGATCGGGGAATACTTAGCGTGCCCATGGTGTTGCTGTGGCCACAAAAAAAGTCTATAAAAACCCGTATTCCAAGGAGTAACGAGAGAGGAGGATTTCGAGGAGGAGGTGCAGGAGTGGTGGTGGTTCGTCCCCCCATTTGGTCGGCCTTATTGCAAGGAAAAATGGCTCTAAGAGAGAGAGAGAGAGAGATTTAGCCTAAGCAATTTATTCAGTTAGCCATGGGGGTCTGGGGTGAGAAGGAGTGATGGTCCACTAATAGTATGCACCCAGCCTTATTACCACCATAATGACGGTCCATTAACATACGAATGACGGTCCACATGTGACGTCACGTAATAAAAGGGGCGAGAAACTTATCATTAACTTTATCTACCGAAGAAATATACCGAAAGAATATACCGAGGGGAATATACCGAGAGAATATATTATTATCTCAGGCCGGGGGACGCTGCTGCCGACGCTAAGTGACTGTCCTAACTGAGTGATGGGAATTTGCTGACATACGCAAATTTAATCATATGCGTAACTGGGTAAACGTAAATTGGTGACTAACGTAAATTTAGTGACTATGACGTAAATTTAGTGACTATGACGTAAATTTAGTGACTCTGACTTAAATTTAACGACTACCAGCTGAATAACGTAAATTAAGTATCGTATATTTATTTTAACGCAAACATAAACTAGCCTAAGTGATTTTCCCAACTAGATAGCGTAAATATTGTGATTATGACGAATTATCTGACTGACAGATTGATTCATTATGCCGTAAATTCAGTGACTAATGAGTAATTGTGATGTGGATTTAGTGACTTCCTTTAAATCAGCAAGTGACGTTAATTTAGTGACTGACTTAAATTTGGTGACTCGCAACTGGATAGCGTTAATTTACTGACTCGGAGGCGGACGACGATACGTGACTTTTCTATACGGGTGGCGTAATTTTAGTGACTCTCCTACCTTGACGAGCCAGTGTGACTCTCCTGTTCAAGACGACGCAGTGACTCACACAAATGGACCAGGTAAGCTTAGTGACTCTTGCATGAACGACGTGAAGTGACTCCTATCCGTGACTCGACGCTACGCAAAAGGACGACGTTAATTCGGTGACTCTCCTGCCGAAGTGACGAAGGTGTCAGGATTAAGATTAGGGTTCCTGTGACTCGCTTTCAGCTGAATAAAATCATCTGACGCCGGCTGGAATAGAACGCTAGAATTGTTCTGACAGTGAGAGGGGTAACACTATCTCAACTATCCCTGTCTCTCCCTGTACACAACCCAGCGATTTTCTTTAAATGAACAGCAGACGATTTCATTCAACTTAGAAAAAAAAAAAATCCTGAGAGCCACAATTTTGGTAGAAAGAATTAGGATGAAGTAAAAATAGACACGAAATTTAAGTAAGAAAAAATTAATACGGGGGCTTTTTTCCCCCCTCAGGTAGAGCAGGAAAGTTATGTTGTATTATATCTTTTAGTGGGCTATTTCATTATATTATTATTATTTTTTATTTATTTATTTTTTAAGGGAAGGTTTTCTCAGGCATCAGTAATTTGTGGAAGACTTTTTTTTTTTAACCCCTTCACTGCGAGGGATTCCACAAAAAATAAGTAAAATAGGAGAGAGAGAGAGAGACGATTAATTCAGCTTAAGAATTTTCACAGCTTATTTTTCTCTCCTCTCTCATGAATGTACAGAATATTTTAAAAACAACGAAAAAGAAAAATGAGAAAAACTACAAGTTATGGCTTATATTTTTTAGTAATTGATTAAGTGTTTACAGGAACTAGTAGATAATATTTCACCCGGAGAATATTGCTCATGATTTTTTTAATACTCAGTAAATATTTTCTGGAGGGGCAGAAGTGTTATCTGCATCCCACTGGCAAATATTTACTCCTGACTGTTGATATTGCTTGGATTACTAGGTTTTGTTAATTTGTGGATATTATTATTATTATTATTATTATTATTATTATTATTATTTTATTAATATTATTATTATTATTATTGTTGGTGGTGGTGTTATTGCTATTATTATTATTATTATTATTATTATTATTATTATTATTTATTCCTGCGTGTGTGGTGTACCGAGTGATAGTATTCTGAGTCTGCAGTTATCAAATCAGCCACATTAACAGGAAGATTAAGAAATTTTGGGCGCATTTTGAAAACCCTAAACCCCAATAAAATTATGGAAATTCTTTGCAATTACATAAAGGTTTCCAGATTACCATAGCTCTTTATAAATGACTACGAGAAACAGTCCTTAAGGTAACAGGAGCAAAAATAGCGGTAGTGTCATTGCGCTGAGGTGGTTAGGTAGGGCTAGTGTAGTTTTTTGCACAGTATATAAATTGTTTGTATTTATAACATTCCATTTTTTTTTTCTGAGCATATTTACCGATAATTCATACCTAGCGAAGTCCATAATCCAGGTACTTCAATTAGGAAAAAGCTTATATACTCGCTTTTTCTTAATCCCAACATTTAGGTGATTTTTTTTTTTTAATATTGTATTTTGCTATGCTCAGACGATTTTATTCAGGGTAAGGAACCTCTCATATTGGAGGGGTTAATGAAGCCTAAATCCAGCCCCTTCAGTTCCTAAGAAAAAGTCCTTCAACCACAGAGATAATCTGAAAATGGCGAAAGTAAAATACAAAGTGTCCCTAGGATGCGTTAAAATAATAATAATAATAATAATAATAATACTCTTTTATATACCTAACTTTTGAAATCCAGTGACTTGTTCTATTAGATTGTTTTGTTACCACCAGACGATTTTCCTCAGGTTTTTGGAGACCCGTAGAAGTGAAGGAGTTAATGGAGACAGTAGCTAACCCCTCCAGTTCGAAAGTCTCTCCTAAACATTGCAAGATAATTTAAAAATGAGAATAAAGAAGTAAAATATAAAGCACATTGTTGGCCAGAAAGGATTAGCTCTGGGTACTCATGTGGAAATTTCCCTGTTATTTGAGCCCAGTTAACTCCCTCCATCCGGTGACCTTTTATTTATTTATTCATCTGTATCTATCTATTCGTCTGTGTGTATCTATCTGTCTGTCTATCTGCCCACCTGCCTATCTATCTGGGTATCTATCTATCTAATCTGTTGCAGGCTTCAGTTTAGGGGAGAGCTTAAAATCGGGAGGGGATAGATAAATTCTTATTATACCCCTTCACCGCAACAGAATCTTCTTAAGCTTTAAAAAAAAATCATCAGGAAGAGCAAATATAAAAAAAACAAAACAAAACATCACACTCAAAAAGTTAGAAAAAAAAAAAAAAAAAGAGCTAGATTCAGACCCTAAAAAAAAATCGAAAGAAAAAAAATCCCTTCTCACGTGTTTCACCCAGGGCAGTCCATCATCGCCAATCAGACCCATTCGCATTCCAGACACACTCCAGACCCGCCTAACCAGCTTCCAGTCCGCCCACTTAAGAAACGATGTCCACGTTACGCATACTGTGCATAATTTTGTGAATGGAAAATACCTATAGGCCGCTTGTACGATCGCAGGAATTACTGGGAAAGTCTCTTAAGCTTGAGTTGGGTTCAGGAGTGCTTGTGTGTGTGTTTCTGTGGGCTTTACTTCTGTGGCTGCCGAGAGGTTTATAGTCAAATTAGTGTGTGTGTTTGTGACTACATTTGGTACGTTTTTCCATCAATCGTTCATCTGTTAAACAGTCTTCGCAGCAAAGTTAAAGTGAGAGTTTGTCATTCATAGTATATATTGCACATTTTGCTTTCACGACTGCTTCTTACTTAGATTAGAGTGATTATGATTGCTAGTATATAAAGTGCGTTTTCTCTTAATTAATGCAACTACCTAGCACTTCACACTGCACATTTAAATTAGAGTGAATGTTTACAAGTGTTTGAATATACAGTACGCCTCCCTTCACTTCTATAATAACCAACAGTTAAACTGGAGTTAGTTTTTATGGTTTCTAGAATATCCTGTGCGTTTTCCCTTCACTCATACAGTTACCAAAAGTTAGTGAGTGTACATAGTTGCTTGTATATACAGTTTGTTTTGCTTTCACTTATACAGCCGCCAAAATCTCTCCCATCAAAATCAGACTGAACCTTAGAGTGTAAAAATAGGAAAAACAAAATGATCCGTGAAATCGTCAACTCTTGTGAAAACCTGTTGATCCTGTACATTGGTTAGGATCCTTTATAAATGTGGCTCTAGATTTAATACTGATCAGATGAGACCTTAAGAACCATCTCTTACTGTGGATACTTCAAAGCGCTCAGCCGTGAATGCGCAAAATGGTCGTCAGACTTGGCATATAACTCGAGTATAGCATTTAAGGAACGCATATTGAGGGGTAGGCAATATTTCAAGAGCTCAGAGGTTAATGCACAAGGCTATCTCTTAACTTGGCACATAAATCGAGTATGGCATTTGAGGAACGCGTATTTGTTACCGCATTGCCAGATGAGGCATTAAAAAGAGACATCTTGAGCACACTTTACAGATGCTAATAACTATAAATACTATAGTCAGGGGACTATCGGATAACTGGGCTTATTATCCGGAATTGATGCCCAGGAGGTAAATTCTTAACTAACGGCATATGTGTAAGATGTGACGGGAGTGTGTGTGAGATGCGGTGAGGTGATGTGATGTGAGGTAAGGTGAGCAGAGGTGAGCCGAAGGAGAGGGGATAGAGGAGGTCTAGATTAAATCTCTACCTCCCCCGTTAACTTATCAAGGCCGTATATACATGATGAAGCTTCCACCCGTGACTTGTCCTGGGAGTCCTGCCAACGCGGCCACCTCACCTGCACCGCTCAAAACACCATCAGTAACAGCTTTACCCAAAATAATAATAATAAATAATAATAATAATAATAATAATAATAATAAATGGTAATAATAATAATAATAATAATAATAATAATAATAAAATGTATGGTTAATATTGACAGAAACGCAAATGATAAAAAGAAATTCCGTCGGACAGTAGCAATATCAAGATTATCAACGAAAGACCATCAAGAGTAACACAATATTTGATCACCTCCAAGTTCATTAAGTCCACCGGCATTTCCACCACCTTCACCACCAATAACAACCACTACAACTACTACTGCAGCTACAACAACCACGACCATAGCCACAGTAGCACAAACCTTTTCAACAATATGACGTCTTTCTCATTTTCTGTTTTGTATCACCAGAGAGTATTAACAGACTTCAGAGACTCTTTTCGAGATGCTGAAGGGATTAGATACAGCCATCGCAAAGGCACGGAAAAATGAGAGATAAAAAGTAATCTATAGTTTACTCTGTGCCACTCGCAGATGATACAGAAAAATGGTAGAGAAATATTGACGTATGTAATTTTCCATGATATAAAAACAGGTGTCGCTTGTAACCTATCAAGCACACGAGGTGTGTGTGTGTGTGTGTGTGTGTGTGTGTGTGTGTGTGTGTGTGTGTGTGAGAGAGAGAGAGAAATAAACTCCTGGACTCCAGTGACGTAGCTTTCGTGTTACGATTGCAGGCTGAGACCATGTTATCAAACTTATCAGATGTCTTGTGGTGCAGTTCAAAGAAGTATCTTAGGCTGAATAAAATCACTGGAGATAACAAGAATAAAATAGAAAAGAAATTCGTCTGGAATTAGCGAAGATAAAATAGAAAAAATCATAGCCTAGTAAGTTAGAGTTACGAAAATATAACTAAAAAAGAATAATGTAACAGAAAAAAAAAATTACGGCGCCGAACAGAAGGGGTTGAGATCGCTGTGGAGGTGAAAGACCCCCCCCTCCCCCCGTTCCACGCCTCCTTCAGCGCTGGCGATGACGAATGCGTGGGAGAGGGACGAAATTGGCTATCCCTCGCTATCTTTTAAAAGCTTTTCCCGCGTCCGTGTATAATTTAGATGCCTGGGAATTCATTGGGGGTTGGCGAGGTGTTGTTTTAAGCCCGAAGGAGAGATAAACAAGCAAACAGGAAAGGAAGACACAAAAAACAGGACGAGAGAGAGAGAGTATGTGTGTGTGTGTGTGCGTCAGAAATTTATGCATAAGGTAGTACTAATCCCAGCACAATGTAATTTTTTTTTTCTACCCTGCATCCTAAGCACCAAGGCCGAGTGAGAGCGAGAGTCAGAATTATCCTGAATGCAAAGCAGAAAAAATGGCAGAATCGTCCGAATGATCGTGAATTAAGATGGGAAAAAAATAATAAGCCGCCAGTATGATCTTCATGAAGAGCCGAAAATATTATTGAACTCTTGAACTGTCCTTGTTTGAAAATACGTAAAAATTGCTGAATCGTATGAGCAGTCGTGAATCAAAACAAGAAAAATCACTGAATCGATGGAAAAATCGTGAATCAAATGTAGATAAAATAGACTGAAGACAGAAAAATTAGGAATCAAAAGTAGACAGTGAAGATAAAACAGTAAATATTATATTGATATGAAAAACAGGAAGAAGAGCTAAATCCTTGAAATAATGAACCGTCTGGGTGATACTGAATAACGAGTGGAAAAAAAAAAAAACAAAGTGTGCCTGGAAAACTGATCTTTGGGTGAAACTCTATCTCTCTTCAAGCCTTGTCGTTCTCATTAACACTCTTAGCGTAACTTATTCTCAACTTAATAAAATCGACTGCCGTTAGCTTTAGAAAAATAGAGTAGTCCCGATGATCAGAGGGCTAGCATCCATTCATTCCCATTTTGTGGGATAAACATTAGTGTGACAGTAAACACTCATTCGTGCTTACCTAAACACACGAGAGGTCAGATGTTAATGGGGGCTGAGCTTGGAATTATACGGATTATGTATTTATTGGTATAATGTCCCTCTTTTAACCAGTCACGAGCGGATGCGTGGAGAAAAAATAGCATAATGATAATAATCAGTGAAGCTTAGTGTGAAAATAGGTGTACAAATGCGGATTGCAGGTGAGGAAAATATAAGACTGATACTTAATATAGATGGATGGAGAGAGAGAGAGAGAGAGAGAGAGAGAGAGATCGTCTAAGAGTAATGTAAGACGGAGGGGCATTTCTTCCAGGCCAACAGGCGCGTCAAATACCACTGTGAGCACCAACAATACCTGTCAGGGCAGAGTGGGGGCGCTTCCCTTCCATGGGGGGAGGGGGCGGGGGAGTGAGAGGTGGGGGGGACAAAAGGAGGGAGGAAGACGGGGGGGGAGAAGGATGGAGGAGGACGAGAAAGAAGGGAAGGCGGGATGAGAGGTGGAAGGGGGACAATAGGAGGGAGGGAGATGTGGAGGAGAAGGACGGAGGATGATGAGAAGGGGGAGTCTGGGTGAGAGTTGAGAGAGACAGAGGATGATGATTTGGGAAAGAAGTATAGAGGAAGATGGGAAGGGATGGAGGGGGAGGAAGAGGAGAAGGGGGCGTGGGGCAAGGTGAGAGTTGAGAGAGAGTGAAGATGAAGATGTGGGGAAGAGGGATGGAGGGAAATGAGAAGGGAAAGGTTGGGTGATGCGATGGAGTGAGAGATGGAGAGGGACACGAGTAACGAGGAAGGTGTGAGGTAGAAAAAATGGAAGAAGATGGCAGAGGAGGAGGAGGAGAAGGAGGAGAGGATGTGAAGATGGAGTGAAAGATTGGGCAGGGGAAGGGAAGGTGGGACGGAGGAGGGAGGAAGATTTAATGTCCGGAGGAGAAGGGATGGAAAGAGAAATCAGAAGGGAGGAAGGAGTGAGGAAAAGATATGAACGCAGAAAATAAGCAAGGGGAAAACTGGAATCTACGTAAAAAAGGGAAAAAAAAAAGAAAATGATAGTTCAGACGAGAGAGAGAGAGAGAGAGAAAGAGTCATTATAGTGAGAGCTGAGGGAGTAAAGGAAAAGACATGGAGGTTGCGTGGGAGCAGGGGCGAGTGTGGCACGGAACAGGGAGGCGTGGGAGTATAAAAGAGAGGTGAGGGAGAGACTGGAGGTACTGTGAAGCGAGAGGAAGGGAGAGGGAAAAAGTACCGTGAAGTGAGAGAGAGAGAGAGAGAGGATACTGTGAAGCGAGGAAGTATTGTGAAGGGAGAGGAAAGAAGAAAAAGGAGATGGTGTGAAGAGAGGAGGGAAGGGAGATAAGGTACCTCGAAGAGAGTGGGAAGAGAGAGAGAGAGAGGGGAGGGATACTGTAAGAGAGAGAAAGGAAGAGAGAGGGGATACTACAAAGAAAGAGGAGATAAAAAAGAGAACTTACTGGGAAGAGAGAGGAAGGAGAAAGAGAAAATACTAGGAACAAGGAGCAGAGGTGAAGAGAAATGAAGACGTGAGGAGTCAGGAGAATTGTGGATGTTGGAAGAGAAAGGGGAGCCAGATGCGTGACAAGAAAAAGGAAAGAGGAAAATCTCTGGGAGGAGGAAACGGAAAGATTATAGAGTGAGAGAAATTGAAGGAAAACGGAGAGAGAATGGCTGCAAGAGGAAATATGGAACTGGAATGAGGGAATTGAAAAAGAAATTTTAAAGGGAACTGTAAGAGAGAGGAGTCGACCTGGAAAAATGAGAGGCAGTGACTGAGAGGAAAAAATACTTGAGAGAGAGAGAGAGAGAGAGAGAGAGAGAGAGAATTGTGAGGTAAAGATGAAAAGAGGAATGAGAAGGGAGGAGATGATAAGAACGAGTGAAAAGGTTAACAGAAGCGACACTGATAACATGAAACCGGTGAGAGAGATTGATGGGTAGGGCTCGGGGAGGGGGGGGTAGAGGGATGGGGGGAAGGATGGATGGGGGTAGTAGGGAGGAGGGATAGGGGGAAGGAGGGATGGGAGGGGCGTAAGAGATGAATGATAGTGGGGAAAGAGTGGTGGGGATGTTGAAGTATTGAAGAAAGGTTGTTCGTAGTGGAGAGGGAGGGAGGGGTTTGAGAGATGGGTTATAGTGAGGAGTGGTGGAGAGGAAGGTATAGTGGTGGTGGTGGTAGGAGGTAGAAAGAATGGGGAAGGAGGGAGAGGCGCAAGAGATGGGTGATAGTAAAAGAGTGATGGAGAGGAAGAGATAGATGTAAAGAAGTATTGGTAGAAGAACTATCGATATGGCAGGGAGGAAAATGAAGGAAGAACGGGTGTTTGATATGGGTGATAGTAGGAAAAAGTACTGAAGAAGGGAGGGTGATGGTGATGATAGGGAGAAAGAATGAGGAAGGACAGCTCGTTGGCACTTCAACTTCGAGATGGTCGTGTTATGTTCCATAAATTTTCAACACTGACTGGGTTAGAATGGTTTTGATATCTGAACCTAGGGAATTAGAGCAGATTATGTTAAAGTGAGTTACTAAGTTACATTAAAGTAATTTGGACAAGTTGTATTAGCCCCTTCGGTACAGTGGCTTGATTTTATACTGTATCTTTGCTTCTTCCAGATTTTGTAATGATTTTAGGAAGGTGCCCCAGGAGCGAAGTGATTGATGAAAGCTGTGTCTGACTCGTCCAGTTCAGATCATCTCTTAAAATTAATAGAATCATCTGGTGATAGCAGTACTAGAATATAAAAGACACCATTGAAGTGACGTGGTTGAAGTGAATTGACTGCAGAGATAGGCTTAATTGGTTCGCTCACCGAGGCAATTAAGATCATGTCAGCCTGCATAAGGTACTTCCACCAGGCTTTAGACACCAGATGGCAGGATGTGTACTTTGGGCTCAGGCCTCACATTTCTCCTGTCGTCCCTAATATGAGTGATTGCTGTACGTTCCTTTTGAGCTGTTGTTGTGCCTTTGTCTGCTTCCTGTTCCCTCTCTGCCATAACAAACATAGACAGCAATTTCCGTGTGTGAGTGTTTAGTGTTTGTTTCTTTTGGGCTTTTGTTGTGCCGAGTTTGCTGGCTGTTGCCTCTTCTCAAAGATAGTAATTTCCACATGTGAGAGGTTGTTGTTCTCTTCTTTTAGCTTTGACTTCTTGCTGTTCCTCTGTGCCTGAACAAACACGGACACTAATTTGCATATGAGAGATTGTTATTATGCTCTTTGAAGCTTTTATTGTACCTGTGTTTACTGCTGTGTCCATGTGTGCTGTAAAGCGTGGATGGTAATTTCCCTGGTATGGTCAACGTGTACTCCATAGGATAGCATAAACAGTCATTTTAACCCTCTCCTGGTCGGAACAACTCTAGTATTCTGTTCCAGCTAACCCCAGACAGTATTAGGAGTGAGAGTATTTAGAGTGAGTCATTATTCAGAGTGAGTCATGATTCAGAGTGAGAGTATTCAGAGTGAGTCAGTATTCAGAGTGAGAGTATTTAGAGTGAGTCATTATTCAGAGTGAGAATATTTAGAGTGAGTCAGTATTCAGAGTGAGTCATTATTCAGAGAGAGAGTATTCAGAGTGGGTCATTATTCAGAGTGAGAATATTTAGAGTGAGTCAGTATTCAGAGTGAGTCATTATTCAGAGTGATAGTGTTCAGAGTGATTCATTATTCAGAGTGAGAGTATTTAGAGTGAGTCATTATTCACAGTGAGTCATTATTCAGAGTGATAGTGTTCAGAGTGATTCATTATTCAGAGTGAGAGTATTTAGAGTGAGTCATTATTCACAGTGAGTCATGAGAGCCTGAGTGTGTTAATCTAACCTTGAAACGTTTGGTGGTTCGGGGAAAGGGGATAGACAGGACAGTTAGGAATGTGTGAATGCAGGAGGCGAGGAAGTGATATGACGAAGGCATGAAGAAGATTTAATATGCGAAGAGAAGTGTGAGCAGAGGCGAGAATTATGGCAGAGAAAAGATATATGCGCAGCAGAAACATGTGCTGAGAAATATATGGGCAGTAAAAAAAAGATGTGCGCGCTGAAGAGAAGAAATACGCATAAGAAAAAAATGTGCGGAGATGAGGTGTGCGCAGAGGAATGTGCACAGCGAAAAGAAATGCGCAAGGAAAGGAAATGTGTGCAGAAAATATATATGCTCAGAGAAATGTGCGCAGAGGAAAAAAATATATAGGCCTACACAGAGAAGAGAACTATGCGCAGAGAAAAGAAGTATGCGCAGAAAGAAGTACCGGTGTGCGCAGAGAAAAAGATGAGCGGAGAAAAGTAATAATGCGCAGAAAAAATATATATAAATGCGCGGAGAAGAGATCGTGAGACAGCGGAGAGGGGTGGGGAAAAGGTGGCAGACATTGAAAGGTCATGCATAATATGTAAAAAAAAAAAAAAAAGAAAAGAAAGAAAAGAGAGAGAGAGAGAGGGAGGGAGGGAGGGAGAAAATGCAAAATTATATTCTCAGTGATATCTAAGAATAAAAAGAAAGAAAAATCGAAAAATAAATTAGCCCTAGAGTTGATGGTATCTAGGCAAGAGAGCAGAATAATTAATGCCAAATATGTAAAGAAAAATAAAGCAAGGATTAGAGAAAGCTCACACCATTAATCTCTTCACTACGCTGACGTCTTTTTAGCTTTATATTTCTCCCGACGATTTAGATGATTTTCTTAATAATAGATCATTTTCGGCCGGAGGGGTTAGAGGGGTTTGTAAACATTTGAGATATGGGAGATCTTGAGAGAGGGAGAGAGAGACAGAGACAGACAGACAGACAGACAGACAGACAGACAGACAGATATAAGACACCATAGCGAAGAAGTTAAGAAGTGAATTATGTGATATGCATAAGAAATCAGGCATAGAAAAAAGAAAGAAAAACAAAGACATAGAAAGGAAAAAGAAAGATAGAAAGAAGCAGAAAGGCAAAGAAAAAAGAAAGTAATGTGATAATTGAGGAAGATGAGCATAATTTCGCATAAGTAAAAATCCTCAGATAGTAAATTCGAATACCTCGGAATTTGTGAGGCCGGACTATGTGATTAAGAAACCGGAGCATCCTGAGAGAGAGAGAGGAGACGAGACGACGAGACGAGACGAGATGGCGAAAGCGCAGCAAGAAGCCAGAGAAACGACACACAACTCTGCACGAAAGAAATGGCTTGGGGCGAACACGAACGATTACGGAAGAGATTTTAAGGGGAGACTAAAATATCGAGTGGGGAGGAGGGAGGGGAGAGGGGGATTTCTGTGATCTGTTCACTTTAACTGTGTTGCTGAATAATCCCCCTATGTAGGTGAATAAATCCCCTTCGCAACTTATAATTTCTCTAATCAGGTGAATAATTCCTCTCACACTTGTCTCTCCCTCGAATAATTCCCCCAGATAAAAAATACGTAGTCAGGTCCACCTAATCCTGAACTGCACCTGGCTCCCCCTCCCCCTTATCATCGCGGTGCCTGATAAGTTAACACGGGGCGGTGAGATAGGAACACTGATAAGTCCATTTAATGACACCGAACATCACGACGCCGCGCGGTGAGAGAGAGAGAGAGAGAGAGAGAGAGAGAGAGAAGAGGTGGGACAGTGGTGAAAGAGAGGGAGGGAGGGAGAAATTATGCGTGACGGTAAGAGAGGGGGAGGTAACAGAGGTGGAGAGAGAGGTAGACTGTGATGGCGAAAGAGAGGAGACTGAGAGCGTCTGTTGGAGAGAGAGAGAGAGAGAGAGAGAGGATAAAACACTCCGGTGGTGGATGGTGCTTGCAAGAATCCTCAGTATGTTTCAGGTTTGCGTCCATCGTCTCTAGTGTGGCTGAATGTCAAGGTTCACGCCAGGCCTAAGTGGGTTACTACCTAGCTCGTGTCTGGGCCCGCCTGCTTGCGTGCGCCTCAGGATCCACGTTCATAAGCTTTCCTAACCCATTCAGCTTGGAGACTTGGTTTTTTCAGTTTAGTCTTCGTCTTTACAAACTAATTTTATATACCGAAGGAACTGTTACCTGGTACGGAAGGGCTTAAGGAAGGATGTATCTAACCCTTCCAGTTGCAAAAGTCTCTCCTAAGCTGAATGAAATCGTCGTTGTTTAGTAAGAATTAAATTAGAAAATAAAGACAGAAATGAAGACGTAAACATTAGATAAACATTAATCGTGTACCAGATTCCTCCTTTACATTTTTTTTTCTTGCACGTTCAGCTTCCAAACACTTCATGGTCAAACGGGAATAGGAGTGGAAGTGAAAAGTACTGCCAGACAATAGGATAATCTTTAAAAATATTGCGACTGTGTCTTGTTTATTAGGATCTTTTATAAATTGGATAGGACTCTTTATAAATGCTTCCCCTGGTCTTCTCTGTAGTTATTGTGTGTGTGTGTGTGTGTGTGTGTGTGTGTGTTATATTTCAGTGACTGGATCAAATTTTATATTCATGGATAAAGTACTCAGCTTTCACCGGATCACTGTGTCTTTCAACCCCCTCACCCCCACCTTACTATTATTATTATTTTTTTTTTTTGACAAGCTGGTGAATTTGAAAGCGATTCTCTTGGGCTATAATCAGTGTGCATTAAGTTTTTCAAAGCACCGGAGTCAGGATTGTAAAAATGTATTTCCTGTTGCCCACTTCTAATTTACTTTTGTTCTTGTTTTCTCTCGGTATTTACTTATTTTTATCATTTGTTTATTCCTTGCATGTCTTCTTCTCACTTGCTCACCGTCACCTGCTCACATTACCTGGTTATATAAGGACAGGTTCACATAGGGAGGTGGGGACGGTGGTGCGGTGGTAACATATCCAGCTCGCTCGTAGAATGCCTCTGGACGTATGGATGAAGTTGTTTTAACCTTGTTCTTATTCACCCAGTAACACCACTGGGGACCTTGATGGACATTCGATGGTTGGTTCTCGTATTCTAGGGGAAGACTGGACCTTTGCAAAAGCTGATTATCTCTCTGTCTGACCCTTTCTTTAGTCGATCAGTTACCTCTCTTGTGAAGTCAGTAGGAATTAATATTAAAACTTATTTTCCTTCTCTTTTTTTTTTTCATAATTTTCTATTTCCTTCTGCTTCTCCTCCTTATTTATTCTTTTCTTGTCTTTACTTCCATTCTTCTTTTTGTCCTCGTCCTCCTTATGCACCTCTTTCCATTTCTTCTTTACTTCCTTTCTTCTTTTCTCCTCCTCCTTCACCACGAGGCCCATGCGTCTTTCCCCACACCGGAAGCATAACTCACCTGCACAAGACCAGATTCCACTCCCAGTCTGGCCTCCTTACACCTGGTCCTGAAGGCTGGTGGGTCCTGACTCATCCTCCTCCCCGTTACCTCCTCCGCCACTACCACCACCACCACCACCTTCTGAGACACAAGTACCTTCCCAAAGTTTGACGAATACATTGCGGACAAATCGATCCATCTGAAACACGCGTTAAGAAACAATGGGTTTTCTTTGTCTTTCGGTCGCTGTAAATTTTCTTCAGGCGGAACTGGGAAGATGGTTGTTTCTTTTGCCGTGCTTAGTTATTCTGGCTTCCATCTGGCCATTTTATTAGATAAGCCGATGATGGTGATAGTGATGATGATGATGATGATCGTGTGTGTGTGTGTGTGTGTGTGTGTGTGTGTGTGTGTGTGTGTGTGTGTTTTGTAACCTACACATGATTTTTATTCCATCCTCTTTGGCGTTAACACCTTCACCCTGATGATGTACTATACTCATTTCACTCTAACTTGGCCTAAATTTCCATATCCTTATCTTGAATGCCGATTTGTAGGCACAGATTGACACAAGATTATTATGCTAGTCACAAATAAAAGCTGTAAAACATGTGCAGAGCCGTAGCATTGTCACTTTCTGCCACAGAGCTACGTGAAATAAGCTGCAAAAGTAGTAGTAATAGTAGTAGTAGTGGTCGTAGTAGTAGTAGTAGTAGTAGTAGTAGTATTGCAGTTTAAATATTCCAATACCATGCTAAAATTGATCTAAGTCGTCTTGAGTTATTTTACGCCCTTGACACAGTTTAAAGTCCCCTACATTACATTCATCGGATCCTCTGTATGTCTCACTCTTGTGAACGTAGGAGGCCTTGCTCTCGATCCCCACTTCACGCTTCTGTCGTCCATACGCTTCAAGGGCGAGGGGTGAGAGAGAGTGCTGGAGGATTAACATGTGGTTGTGGGACATAATCTTGATTCATTTCAATGCCATTCTCTCTCTCTCTCTCTCTCTCTCTCTCTCTCTCTCTCTCTCTCTCTCTCTCTCTCTCTCTCTCTCTCTCTCTCTCTCTCTATCTCTACCCCCGTCCCTTCGAGATTGCTGCATCTGTTGTTGTTTGTTTTATTTTTTCGCAAGTAAGAAGTTGTACTTGGTGTGATATGCTGCATCTTTTTTATTCCTCCGCAGTTCAGGTGTTATAGTTTTGTCCTTCTTCTTGCGAGGATTTTGCTGCATCTGTTTTTCCTCAGCAACTCGAGTGTTTTATTTTTTTCTATTTTTGTCCTAACTCTTGCGGTGATCACACTACATCTGTTTTTCCTCAGCAACTGGGGTGTTACAGTTTTTGTCCTGACTCTTGCTGGGATTTACCGCATCTGTTTTTCCTCTCAAACTCGGGTGTTGTCGTTTTTTGTCGGAGCTCTTGCGGCGTTTCATCCCCATCAGTCCTTTCTGCGAGTAGCGTGTGTTGCAGAACAATTTTACTTTGGATTATGCTCGTACTGTGGCGCTGGGGAAACATACACGAGGAAATAAAGCAATCAATAACATTTTAGAGAATATTTCATCGCCCCGGAGCCCGACATAGACTTGCGTAGCCCTTGAGAGACGCGGCCCAGGTAGCAACTGACCCTTGCCGCCTTTATGCCCAGCTGACAGTCACATAATACCGCCTCTCCTGACCACTGGCCACCTGGATGTGACGGCTCGCGACACTCACATTCACACTCACTTGGAGGAGCACCGGCGAGGGAGGCAAGCAGGGAGGGAGCAGGGAAGCAGCGATTGGAAGAGAAGTACGAGGGTGGGAGGCAAGCAGGGAGGGAGCAGGGAGAAGCATTGGAAGAATCAGCAGCTGGAAGAGAGCACTAGGGTGGGAGACAAGCAGGCAGCAGAAAGAAGGATTGGGAGCAGTGATGGGGATACCTGAAAAGGAGCATCGACGGAGGGTGGAGGCAGGCGGAGAGGGAGCACAGGGAGCAGTGATTGGAGAAGCACTGGAGAGGAAGGGAGGGAGGCAAGTAGGCAGAAGAAAGAGGGATTGGGAGCAGTGTATGGGATGCTGGTAAAGAAGTATCGGCAAGTGAGGGAGGGAGACAACAGAAAGAACAATTGGGAGTAGCGATTGGAAAGCTAGAAACAAAAGTGAAAGGAATAACGAAGAAGGGAGAGAGGCGAGTAGCAGAAGGAGGAACTTGGAGAAGCGTTTAGAAACCTAGAAAGGAAAAAAAAAAAAAACATGCCTTGGCGAGAGAAGTAGGAAGGGAGGGGGAGATTCAGACAAGTAAGCAGCAGAAGAAGTATTGGGAACGGCGATTGGAAAGTTGAAAAAGATTTGAGAGGAATTGAATCGTGACTGGATACACCGAGCAGTTTCAGAAAAGATATTGGTCAGGAGGATTATGATTTAAGAAAAGGGAGCGAGTGCACTGATAAAGAAAAGCGATAAATTTAGGAAAGGTAGCAATTGGGGTGATTCGAAGGTAAGAGCGGCTGAACTGCACACACCTGGATGCGATCTGTGTGAGAAAAGCCAGATTTTCAAAAATGCAGTATAGTAATAGCTACCCTTAACTCCTTCAGCCTGATGACGTTTTTGGTAATAATAATAATAATAATAATAATAATAATAATAATACTGCTACCACACTACTATTTCTACACCACTACTGCCACTATAATTATTGTTTTAATCATCATTATTACTGTTATTATTATTATCATCATCATCATTATTATTATTATTATTATTATGGATATCTTCTCACAGTTTTGCTCACCTTATGATAAACTTTTCAGACTGGTAAGGCAAGACATAACCTTCATTAACTTCTTTCGTGGGGGCTTTCCAAAACTGAAAAAATAAATAAATGAATAAAACTCCTGTCAGAAGTGCGAATAAAAATAGAAACAACGCCCTCGGACTGAAGCAGCTAAGAAATGAGCACATCAGTACAAAATAAATAAGTTAATAAATAATTTCGTTTTATAAAGTTGAAGAATTTCATAACAATACGCGCTTGATTGATATCAAAAGAGTTCAGTTGAAAGTAAATTATCGATTAGCACAGAGCAGATTGGAAAAAAAAAGATAAAAAATAAGAGAGACAGGCATATTAAATTTCTAAAAGTCGGCTGGTGAAGGCCTGGCCGTCGATCATGCACAAAGAGAATTAATTGAAATAATATGTTTACCGTAAATTTTGATATTGACCTTTTGTAAATGTCAGCTAATGCATCGCCCTTTTTTCTCCCCTCTGGTTGTATATTGTTCTCTATACACGCAGATGCCCAAGGAACTCTGTATCAAGACAAGATGGAAAATGTTGATAAAAAACTGAATGCTTAGTTTCGCCTTCGGTTGTACGTTAAGGTCTTCAGTAAGTGTGGTCTTCCTTTGAGCTGATTAATATCGACTGGTGTTAGTGTGAGGGAAATGAGAAAGTATTGGTATAGTGTTTATTTTGTGATGCTCCCTCTCTCTCTCTCTCTCTCTCTCTCTCTCTCTCTCTCTCTTTCGTCTATATCTGATTCTAAACTTTGACCTCCCTCACCCAGCGGTCGATGAAAAATGGGATAGGATGATCAGAATGGTGATAAGCACAGGGGGAAATACTCAGGCATCAAGCATACTGAGAACTAGACCACGAACGACCACTCAGCAGACACCCACGACCCCCAGCAGACACCCACGACCCCCAGCAGACACCCACGACCCCCAGCAGACAACTACGACCCCCAGCAGACACCCACGACCCCCAGCAGACACCCACGACCCCCAGCAGACAACTACAACCCCACAGCAGACTGCCACGATCCCCAGCAGATACCCATGACCCACAGCAGACACCCACGACCTCACAGCAGACACCCACGACCTCACAGCAGACACCCACGACCCCAGCAGACACCCACGACACCCAACAGTCACCCACGACCCCACAGCAGACATCCACGACCCCACAGCAGACATCCAGGACTCCACAGTAGACAACTACGACCCACTTCATAGAACTACGATGTAAAATCTACCACCATATTATTATGCCATCCAAGCAACTGTGACTCATTCAGACAACCAGGACCCTCCCAGCAGACAAGTTCGACCACCAGTTGACGACAGTGACCCAAGCTAACAGTCATGACCACAGCAGACAACCACTCCTCCCAACAGACATCCACGACCCACTGGAGACGATAACGACCTACGACTCCACAAATTAGAGACCTTGTTAAAACCTGGACCAACGCACCGGCCCCTCGTCACTGTTTAGCCCGTCCCCGTTTTTTTTTTTTTTTCTTTCACTCTCTCCAGGCGATTTATTTGCTCTAGGGAAGGCTTTTCTAACTGGAGCGATTAGATATAGACCAGGGAATTTTTCTGAACTGATTAAAATCATCTGATGGCAGCGAGACGAAGATAAAATGAACCATCTTATCCTGAAGATGTTAATCCCTTGAATCTGGTGCCTTTAATTCTCGTTCTCCATTTTTTATCAGAGTAGGGAAGACCTCTTGTAGCGAAGGAATGTAATGAATACTTTATCCAACCCTTGCCCTTCGAAAAGTCTCTCTTAAGCTGAATGTATAAAGTCGTCTGGAGGCTGCAAGAATAATATGAAAACCACGACCCCGGGATGAATGGATTAAATAGACCCACCCGCCAACCTCTTGCGTCACTCTTTAACATCGAGACTTGTATTCTCATCAGTTAAGGAAGCTCCCTAATACCTTTTCCTTTGCGATTTGTTTTCCATAGTACACCATACTGCTCTCTTATGTGTTGTTTATAATCGTTTACACACCATCATGGAAGGCAGTAACAACACACAAAGGATTATTAATGATCTGTATGCAATAATGAGCTGGTGAGGAAAAGGTGTTAGGGGGCTTCCTTAACCGACAGGAATATGGGCCCGAGTCTGCAAAAATAAACTGGCAAGGCAAAGGTGTTAGGGGGCTTCCTTTTCCGATGAGAATACGAACCCGAGTCTCATTCTCAGCGTCGAGTCAGTGGGAGGAGGTGTCGATGAGGCCCCTTGCGACCCCCACTTAACCCGCCACACGTCGTGGGCAAATGGCAGAATTAATCTCCGAATCCTTCACCTCCCGCGTCAGCCTCCCCGCCAAATTAAATATTCTACTTCGCCGGCGCAATTTGAGACGCCAATCATCCCAGTTCGTGACGAGACGGCCCCGTGGTGGTGTGTGTGAAGAGTTTAGCATTTTAATACCCATCTGTAATTTGCTTGCCCCCCACCCGCACCCCTGTTAGGACGCCAGTATACCAGGGATAGATCGGGAGGTTGGTTGGTAGGCTGGTTCTGATTCGCTCGAGGTGGTCAGTCATTCATCTCGCCTGTCTCGTCCGCTTGTATGTCATGAATAGTTTATGATTTTTTTTTTAAGGTTTGTTTCGAGGTCAGTTTTGTATCTGTTCCACTGCTGAAATATGATTGGTGTTCTGTGAGGCAGGGGATGTGTTCTGGAAGGTAAGGAAGATGCTATGCTTGGTGACTGGTGGTGTTGTCTCAGGTAGGGGAGGTGTTCTGCGTGATGGCTGTGGTGGTGCTCTCTGAGGTAAGAGTGTTCCGTAAGAAGTGTGGATCAAAAACATTGTGTGAGTTGAGGAAGAGGTGCATTCAGAGGTACAGCGTGGTGTTCTGTGAGATTAAGTTAATTTATGTGAGGTTAAGGTGTTCTGTTGGGAGCGTAGGATAGAGGTACTTTTTCGTGAGGTGGGGGAGGTGCATTCTAAGTTAGAGGAAGTATTGTGAAAGTGTTGTGTGAGGTGTAGGAGGTGTTGTCTGAGGTGTATTAGAGGTTGTGAGGTGTATAAAGTTTTGTGTTAGGTGTATGAGGTTTTGTGTGAGGTGTATAAAGTTTTGTGTCAGGTGTATGAAGTTTTGTGTGAGGTGTATGGGTTGTTTGTGAGGTGTATGGGGTGCTGTGTGTGGTGTATGAGGTGCTGTGTGAGGTGTATAAAGTTTTGTGTTAGGTGTATGAAGTTTTGTGTGAGGTGTATGGGTTGTTTGTGAGGTGTACGGGGTGCTGTGTGTGGTGTATGAGGTGCTGTGTGAGGTGTGTAAAGTGCTGTGTAATGTGTGTGTGGTGTTGTGTCAGGTGTATCAGGTGTGTGAGGTGTGTAGAGTGCTGTGTTGCGTGCCCGTAGTGTACGTGGGAGTGTCCGCATTGCACCCCAGGAGGTTCTCAAGCTGCGACGAATAATTTCTTGATTATTATTTGGCAGATGGGTGATGGAGGCGACTTTTATTGAAACAGATAAAATAGACGGGTATACATTGAAGAAGTGTTAAATTGTACTACAGGGCGTATTTTATATATTGTAGAGAATCTGTTTTTGGGCCAGCATAAACATTAGCCGAATAATTTACTGTCATGTTTGGTCACTATTATTTTGCTTGACAGATGATGATTTGAGCGGCATTTTTTTAACCAGATGGATTAGACTGATAAATAT
Source organism: Coenobita brevimanus (assembly GCF_032717465.1). NCBI lineage: Eukaryota > Metazoa > Arthropoda > Malacostraca > Decapoda > Coenobitidae > Coenobita > Coenobita brevimanus. Next base: position 61,456,589 of record NC_137046.1, on the reverse strand, counting down.
TGAAGACGTACTGCGATATTCAATTGTGCATTTTTTTACTCTTGGTAATGGCTTTTCTCTTGCAGGTTGAGGCAGATGGTAATAATCGCTTAGGTTTTTGTTTGTGTTAGTAAGCTGGGATTTATTTTTGCCTTTTTTTTTTTTTAGTTACGTAGCCTATTAAGCACTTTATATAAGAGAAGCAGAATTTATATATCAGAGGAGCAGAATTCGTGCGAGTTAAGTCTGTCATATTACTTTCATTCATGCGTATTAACCTGTTCACCATAATGATTATGTTTCACCGGCATAATTTGTGACTTGTAATTGACCTGCAGTAATTTGCTTAACGATTGCTACATTTACCTCTGAGTAATCGAGAAGAGATATCACCTGCCTATTAAACCACTCTTATCAGATATTGCTAGACTCAAATGCATATGATTACAAGCCAATGAAAATCTTATCAATACGCCGGTTATTATTTACATATTTGACCTCACAGTTAGCAGCCTGTAACTGTAGGTCTTTCACCTTAACTTGGTCCAAATTTTCGTCTTTTCGCAGCTTACTTCACGTAGCTCAATGGTAGAAAAAGACATGCAGCGCCTGTTCATTATCTCCAGTGGACTTCTTCATGACTAGCATCATTTTCTAGTGTTAATCTATTACCACAGTTCAACATTCAAGATTTGAGGATGGTACTTTTAGGCCAGGTTAGAGTAAAAGGAGTATACTCGAGCAAAAATATCACTTGCGAATTAAGCCATGATCATTTCTATCGACTCAGATACATAATTGGTTAAGAATTAGTGATACACCTACGCTATCCAGGTAACTGCTATCTTAACAGGTGTCCGTGCTCCAGCCCTTGTACGTGAGTGGGAGGTACGGCCCAACAGAGAGTATGCAGATCACGTGCCGCAGAGAGAGAGAGAGAGAGAGAGAGAGAAAAAAAAAAACGGGTTATAAAGAGTTTATTCATGTACTGTTTTTTTTATGATAATTTGTTTTAGTCTTGTTACCGTCAACCGAAAATGTTCAGCTCAGGATAAACCCTAATTAGTGAAGGAGTCAGTTTCATCGGGAGTTATTAATTTCGCTGTAGTTGTAGTTGCAATCCCAGGCTCATCTTAACATAACCCGGTGGACTACAGGCTGAAGCTGCCATTTTCTGCACTCCACCATCCTTCTTTCCAGGGGATGGGGAGGGGACTGTGGGATGTTTATATAGCCAGGCAACACCAGCGTCCGGTTATATCAGTGCAACCACATGAAGGCGTCCCTCTTCAGCACCATTTGTTTTCGTATACAGGAGAGTGCGCGAGAATCATTAGGGCACAGAAATTTTACGCTCCCAGTCTTTCCCTTCAATATGCCTCTCAACAGTCATTGTTCCATCCAGGTCCTCAGTTGTACCGCTAAATGAACAGGGGAAAAAAGGGAAAAAAGCTTTATACACGAGGCTTATCGGCGTAAATGAATGTTGGTCCAGTGGATGTCATGTGCTTAAACTGGGATTATTATAGTTTGCGGTTTTGAGTTAGGGTCAATTAGTACTGAGCTTGTCATCACTACCCCCTTCTCTCTACTGTGACGTGGATCTGGAATGAAATGAATTGTGTGTTTCTTTTTTTATCATTGCCTTTTCCCCCTACCCCGCCCCCTTCCTTTGTACTACTCACAAGCTTTCTCCTGCCCTCTCTCCTCTCATTCTTTAAATATTTGTTTATCTTTCCCTTCCTCCCTCTCTCTTTCACTCCCTCCTCCTCTTTCTCTCTCTCCACCATCCTGCGTACAGTACTTTTCCTTGCCCATTTTCTACTTCCAAATGACTCTCCCCCGATAAACGATATTCTCCCTCTTGCGCTTTCTTTCCTCTGCCTCTCCCTCTTCATTCTTTTTCCCTCTTTCTATCTTCATCGTTCTATCCCTCTTCTTTCTACCCACCTCTGCCTGTCGAATCCCTCTTATGAATGCCTCAATACGACTTTCCCCTTACAGATTCAGCCTCTCTCCCTTTATCTCATTTCTCCTTCTTCCTCTCTTCTATCCCCCTCCCTTCTCTCTCTCTCTCTCTCTCTCTCTCTCTCTCTTCTCCAACCCTTCCTCTCCCTATCTCCTTCCTCCCTCGCACGACTCTCACCTTACCGACGCAAGATTCTGTGCCGCGTTTCTGTGCCTCTGATGTAAGATAACCCCACTGCATATTTCTCTCTCTCCATGCCCGTCTCTCTCTCTCACTACTGATGCCAGATTTACCATACCGGTTAAAGAATCTCCACCAAAATCTCTCTCTCCATGCCGATATGAGATCCTTTGCATGCCCCCCCCCCCTCTCTCTCTCTCTCTCTCTCTCTCTCGCTCGCTCGCTCTCTCTCCACAGTGCTTATATATTGCGTATATCTCTCTCCCTCTTTATACCTATCTGACAGTCTCTCTCTCTCTCTCTCTCTCTCTCTCTCTCTCTCTCTGTCTCCCCATTTTCTTGTCGGTTTAAGTGACTCTACCGTTTTGTTTTTTCTCTCCATTTTCATCTCTTCCACGACCTGTGTCTCTCCTTCCGTAAACCTCTTCCTCTTCCAGTGTCTCTCCCCAGTTCACACTCTCTCCACTCCCTTTACTCATTCCAATATCCCTCCCTCTCTTTGTGTCTCCCCACTCCTTTCTCTCGCCCTCCTCCCACACCTGTCCTACCATCCTTCTCCCTCTCTCCCCTTATATATCTCCCCTCTTCCTCTCCCTATCTCTCTCTCCCCTCTTCTCCCCCCTATATCTCTCTCCCCTCTTCTCCCCCCATATCTCTCTCTCCCCTCTTCCTCCCCCTGTATATCTCTCCCTCCTCCCATATCTCCCTCCCCCTCTCTATCCGATGCAAGGGGGTTAGAGGTTATCTCCCCCGGGTCTCATGTTTCCCAGGTGGTTGTAGTGGAACCATAGGAGAGTGACGGAGGAACCAACACAATCATACTTGCCCCATCATACTCCACACTTATGGTTCCCTCTTCCCTCCGTATAAGCTACATTTATGGTTCGTCTCCTTTCCACATACTTCACCCTCACCAACATACTTCACATTCATGGCCTCTGTCTTCGTACTCCGCCCTTACCATCATACTCCACATATTCCACATTTGGGACTCCTGTTTCTCTACACATACTCCAACCCTCACCATCATACTTCACACTCATTTCTCTCCTGTCCGCATGCAACACCCTCACCATCTTATACCTCACTTACTGTCTCTATCCTTTCCACATACTTTACCCACACCATTTTGCTCCATGCTGATGGTCTTTCTCCTCTCCACATATTCCAACCTCACCATCCTACTCCACACTTAGATTCCTTCTGATTATACTCTCCACATTAAGGCTTCCTCTATCTCTCCACATACCCACCCACACCACCACCATACTCCACACTAAGGCCCATCTCACCACATACCAAGGGCTGGGGACACTGTAGCTTAACACACTCGTCCCTCTCATACCAGGCTCTATAAAGAAGTTAAAATTCCTCTTCAACATTGCCCCCTTGGTTACAAACTGCCTTATTACACAGTTCGAGTGAGTCTTCCTTTTTGTACGTCTGATTTTCTTTTCTGACAACTGGAATTTGTAGTGATGATTTGATTTAGGATGATGATGATGATGAGGGAATTGTGAGTGTGTAAAATGATACTAGCGTAGAGGAGTGAGGGAGAGAGATTGAAGTACAAAATTGAGGTGATGATGATGGTAGTGGTGGTGGTGATGGATTTGTGAGTGTGCAAAATGAATGAGTGGTGACTGGGCAGGGTAGGGTAGGGTAGGGCAGGGCAAGGCAGGGTAGGGTGGGGTAGGGCAGGGCAAGGGTAGGCAAGGCAAGGCAGGGTAGGGTAGGGAAGGGGAGTGAAATAGTGGATCAGGATGAGTCTGCTCCCCCACCCAGTTCCCGCTACGCTCTGATCCCCAGCCGGTCATGCAGGTCAAGAAGACGCCCACACCCTGCCTCACTACCCTGCCACACTTCAGCCTACCTTGCCTCACTCTTCCCTACCCGGCCTCATGTATCCTCACTTCTCCCCTGCCTGCCTCAGTCTCTTCCACTTCTTTCCTATCCTTACTCCATACTGTCTTTCAGTCTACTTCGTTCACAACCCTCTTCACTCCACCTTACCCCACTCTGTCTGTCCCTTTCCTTCCACATCAGTCCACAGTCTTCCTCACTCCTCTTCAGCATCCTCTTTTTTTTTTTTTAATTAAGATATCCGTAAATCCTAAGGTGCCAGCAAGACTAAATTAAGGTACGCGTCACCGGCTGGAAGGGTCTTAATTTGCGTGGGTCATGACGAGACCAATCAGCGTTCCTCAAGATGATGTAGTTGTCTGTTTGGTAGCGTCACTGATGAATGAGTTGTTCGTCTTCCCGTGGCTCCTTCTTTATGGTCCCCGTAATTGGCTCCCTGGCCGAATTTGCCGGTGTGGGGGGACGGGGAGAGATACAGGGGAGAGAGACGTAAAGATGACGTAGTGGGAGGGGAGGGAGAGATACACGGGAGAGAGAGGCGTAAGGACGGTGTGGAGAGAGAGAGAGAGAGACAGGGAAAAGTGGGACGTAAGAGAGGGAGAGGACTAAGATAAGAGGAGAGATAATATGGAGGAGGGAGAGAAGGGTGTGGAGTTGGGGAGAGACGTAAGAGTGGGAAAGAAGTAGAAAAGAGGAGACAAACGTGGGGAAGGAGAACAGTGGAGAGAGAAAGATATGGTAGAAACAGAGGGATAGAGGTATAGGGAGAGACGCAGAGGGAGGGAAAGGATTTAGAGAGAAGGAGAGAAAGAAACAAGGGATAGCGAGACGTAGAAGCAAGAAGAGACCTGGTGGAGGGAGATACAGGGGAGGAGAGAGACAGAGGGAGGGAGAGAGTTAGAAAGAAGCAGAGAAACAGGAGGAGGAGGGAGAGATGTAGAAAGGTCCATCTCCTCTCCCCTCAAAACGAAGATCCATTCACACTTGTTCCTCCCCTATTCATTCTCAACCTTGGCCTGTAGAAATAACAGCCACACAGTCCTCCCGGTTAAGGCTATCGGTACCCGGGGCTCCATTCATAAATATTCTTGAGCTTTAAAATGTGTATAATATTGCCCATTTTATTTTTACTATCATTACTCTTTTCTGTTTTCAGTTTTACCAATTTTCAGGTGCCAAATACTTTCCACGTAAATTAGAATGAATGTTTAAGTTAAAATTAGGAAAAAAATAAAACTGATTTCTAGTAATATTTGATTGCCACTATGGAGACTCTCGGTCGGGAAAATTAACCCATTCGATGCCATGGTCGTGGGTGCGTACTTTCTTCAGGTTAAATCCAGACTGATCTTTCCCAGGTGAGGGAAGGTCGGGCACTATAAAGGTTAATTAAGGCAGCTATGATCCCCTTTCGGTACTTGAAAATCCTGTAGTTAAGCCAGATCTTCTTGTGGTAACCTAAAGAAAATCAACACTTCAATCCAGTGACCTATTTTCTATCATCTTTCTGTTTCCAAACGATTTTATTCATGTCAGGGTTTGCCTTGTCGAAGTGGAGGGGTTAGATATAGCCTTCATTAATTTCTCTCCCGGAGGCTTTCCTAATCAGAATAAAATCATCCTAGAGCAGCAGCAAGAATAAAGTAGAAATTACGTACTCGGGCTGAAGGGGTTGAGCTCCTCTGTAAATACTGCCCCTGCCTACTAAACCCTCTCCGCCCTTAAGCCTCGCCGCCACCAAACAACCTCTCCTCGTCTCACTCTTTTCCATCTCTTGTTAGATGCTTATCCAGTGTTTGCATTATAAACTGTGATCCAGCAGGCCAGGCACGTCCGGACCTCCCCTACATAAGGAGTGGTTGACCATCCCCCCTCAACCCTCATCCTGTAGACGCCCCCGACTACCTCTCCACCTGGCCCCCTACCCCAACTTCCCCTACATAAGGAGTGGTTGAATCTTCCATGCTTCCAACCTTCGTTATTCCTCATCATAATACCTCTCACTGATCCCCTATTTCATCCCTATCCCCACCTCCCCTACATAAGGAATAGTTGAGTCCCCCCGCACACCATCCCTAACTCCATTACCCCCTGCCCAACCCCCATTTTATTTTCTCTTCCCCCAGTCCCCCCTTACTCTGTAGTGTTAGGGTCCCCTTTTCCCCTTACACTCATTTTAGACCCCCCTCCCTTACCCCATCCCTTCTTCCCCTACATAAGGAGTGATTAATTTCCCCCTTCTCCTCCTTACCCCAACCCTCATCACACTACCCCACATCCATCCTCACTTCCCCCCTTGCACCATCTCCCCCACATACAGAATGATTGAGATCTCCACTCCCCACATACCCCCACCCTCATTACCAGCTACCTTCCCCACAGTCCCCTACCCTTCCCCACAGTCCCCTACCCTTCCCCACAGTCCCCTACCCTTCCCCCACTGTCCCCTACCCTTCCCCACAGTCCCCTACCCTTCCCCCACTGTCCCCTATCCTCCCCCTCCTACCGTCTACTTCTCATTGACCATCATAGCCAGGCTTTCCCAAACTTACCTGGGTTAATCATAACTACCGGCAATGTAGATTAATTAGAGTAGCACAGGTGCAATAAAGGACAAATATAACTACATCAGCATCAGATACCTCCCCAAGACTTCATAATTTCGTTTGGAAGAAGCAGATAATGAAATATTGTAAACGTCATTGCACGCATTAATATAAGATAAGTATGTATGAATAATTAGTGATTTGTTATTAAGATACGATTAATTAGCAGATGCATTTGAGTGATGGAAAGCAGTGAATGTTGATAAGAGGCGAATACTCGGAAATTAGAAAATGTTGAAAGGTATCGCTGGAGGGAAAGAAAGAAAAAACTGACCTGATGCAGCACAAAGAGCCCTGTGCTTCAGCTGCCCCAGACAAAGAAGATGAGGGCCGTTTACCTGCGTCGGACAAAGGGATGTGCGTCCATTTACCTATCTTCATCTTCCACACCGACGCTCCCCCGTCACCTCGGTACGCAGTTAATCATTCCGTATCAGGGTTTTACGAAGATCAATGGTTTTCCTCAAGTGTAGCGTGAATTATCGTGTAACGTTATGATTCAATGAGGACAGCGAGGCGTGTTATTTCGGGTGATAGTCGCCCCTCGCTTGATTATAAATTACCGACAATGAGCCATGCAAACCTTTTTCATCTCATGACGGGTTCTTTATCCCATCCCTTTGCTACCTCTAGGCGGTTTTAATTCAGTTTACGGGGAACCTTTTGAACTAGAAGATTAGATAAAGCGATAGTAAGCAGACTCATCTCAACCCATCGCGTGAGGACTGCGCTGATTCCTAGATCTTAGAAACCGGTGATGTCTTTTGCCAGCTAGTTCTTGCTGCTTCCAAACAGTTTTGCAATGTTTAGGAAAGGCGTCTCTTATGGAAAATGTTGAAAAAAATATCCTTTCATCCCTCCAGTTCCAAGACCATCCCCTAAGCTGATTGAAATCGTCTGGAGATGGCAAGAAAAAAAAACAAAATACGTCTTTTTTGGTATTCCCAGATTTTTTTTTTTTTTTTGGCTTAAAGATATGACTTGTATTGGAAGGGTTAAATAAGATGAGATTTGACCCTTCTAATTCCATAAATCTCCCTTCAGTTGAATTAAATCGTCTGGAAGTAGAATAAAATTGACACACGGGGCTAGAATAAAACAACATATTGATGCCCTGCCCCAAGTCTTAAAGAATCGTCTGGAGTTAACAAGAATAAAACAGAACCCGTGGCCACCCGTGCGTCGTGTGAGGCGGCCCCGTCACAGCCCTGCCCCTCAGCATCACCCCACTCATCTCACGTGGATCATACCCCTGTCACCACGCCACGCCAACCCACACCACGCCAACCTACACCACGCCAACCCACACCACGCCAACCCACACCACGCCAACCTACACCACGCCAACCCACACCACGCCAACCCACACCACGCCAACCCACACCACGCCAACCTACACCACGCCAACCTACACCACGCCAACCTACACTACGCCAACCTACACTACGCCGACCCACACCACGCCACGCCAGCCCACACTATGCCAACCCACACCACGCCAACCTACACTACGCCGACCCACACCACGCCACGTCAACCTACACTACGCCGACCCACACCACGCCACGTCAACCTACACTACGCCGACCCACACCACGCCACACCAGGTTGCGCCAAAGCACTCCACACCAGACCACAACACACATACTCTCACCACGCTTAACCATATCACACTTACACACTCCATACTTACCCAGACCACACCACATCATTTCAACCAACATGAAGCCAGTGCTCACCACACTACACCATGCCAGTCCACACCACACCATGCCGGTCCACACCACTCCACACCATGCAAGTCCACTCCACATCACACCACGCCAACCCATCCCAACCCACACCACGCCATGTCATCCCACTCGTTCCCACACCACGCCACGCCGCCCTCCGCGCTGGCCGCCTCCCTCAGGATACGCGGCCTAGGGTGCGGCACGGCACGGAAGAAAACGCTTACTTGACTGGCGAGAGACTGAACGACTAGGCCTGGATGTCGCTCCGGGGCCATGTCCGCTGCTGCATTTCCCCACATTTTTTTTTTTTTCCGCCGATCTTTTTCAAAACCATGTATCATTTACAAGAATCAGTTTAAATTTGTTGTGATTTGCAGTATTTGTTATATTTCGCTGATAATGTTATAATTTAGTTTATATTTTATGAACGTACGAATACATTAAAGCGGGATATGTTGTAGACAGGCTCGTTGTACAGCATATGATATGCATTTCCTGGTTACTGAAAAAATGTGGTTTAAAGAGGTCGCTGGGTATAGTGCAGTGTAGTGTGGTGTAAAGTCGTGTAGTGTGATTTAGTGCGATGTAGTGTATTGTTCTGTAATGTAGTGTAGTATAGAGTAGTGTGCTGGGGCATAGCGTAACGCACTGAAGTGAAGCTCAGTGTAAACCAACGGCGGCAGGAGTGTAGCGGGCGGGTGAGGGCATCACACCCTCTGCGTGTCTGGCGCACCATCAGACTCTCCTCTGATTATTTTACCCGAGGAAAACACCGACGTCCGTTCTCATTCCTGATCTTTCTATCCACAAATTTATATGAGTAAAATAGTTTATAATAATGGAGTCGGACAATGAAACTGGACGTCCAGGTTTTAAGGCCAATCAGCTGTGCGAATCCGTAGGGTGAAGAGCTGGGCTGTAATCGCCCCCAATCGCACAAGATGACTGGTAATCATAATCGCCTTATTGCTAAGGTAACCTAAGGTAATCACGTGTGACGGGCTAATCATGGGTAACTTTTTACGGGTGCCGGGTAAAGGGATTGGGGGAAGGGGGAAAGAGAAGAGGGAAGGGGGAAAGGGGGAGGGGGGTACCACTGTCTGCGCACCTTATAGGCACCGGGCTCTCCTCCCAGACCACAAGTATTAATAGATCCTGCCGCTGTCTTACGCTCTAATAACAGTAAATCGCTGCCCACCAGTGTCATATATTCATGCTTTTACACAGCATTACATTGCCTTAGTGACAGAGCGGGCGGCGGTAGGAGCACCACACGTCGGCCCACCACGCGAGCACACCAAGCTTCGCATTTCCTGGAGGCTCCGTACCACCTTTTCCTAACCTGTATATTTATGTATCTGATTCGTTAATATCCTCCTTATAATTTAGGGGAAAACCATTTGTACGCTGAAAAAAAAAAACGTACAAATGAAGAAATAGAGTGGATGGGTATATGAGGAGTGCATGTTAGAGACACGCCTGCCTGATGGTCGAGGGCAAGGTAACATGGAGGCGATTTGTATATGGCCACCTCTTACAGGATTAACGCGTCGGGCAGTAGATAGATAAATAGTATGCACAATATATCATTAAGGAAGAGGTGCAGCCATGTGTATATTGCATGCAGAAGAGTCATGAGATGTAGTTTGCATAAGTAAATCGGTAAGGAAGAGGTGATACAGAGCCTGCACAGTCGACCATAATACCTCAGTTCTTCTCAGGCCGCACAGCTGCCACAGGTGCTCGCCTCGCCCACAAGGAAAATATCTCTTTCATTAACTTTATACCTGGTCCATAGTTAAACTCCCTTGGAATGGCTCCTCCGTGCCCAGAGAAGGGAGTGGAGTGGGTGCCCACGGGCTGGCCGGCCGGGCCCTGGGTCGGGAGAGACGAGGTCAACAACCGATTACAGACTGCTACTGCGGCTACCCACACAGTCCTTGGGTCCTGTGCGATGTCATCTTTATAACCAAGTGGAAATGTGCGATGATATGTTCCAGACACAAGACTACGCCTCAGTATTCGTTATGGTAGTTTGTACATTTACCAGGCGTTTCATGAGTTAATTCAGAGAATGCCTTTGTAAAACACGTCTTCGGACGTAAAGAAACTTTCACATCAGTCAGGACACAGTTCCAGCACTACAAGTCTTTTTTTGGAAGTCGTTGAAAGGAATTTCTGAGAGATTATGGGCTTAATTATTCCCCCTCACACCTTTTATATACATGAAAGTAAATATTTTCTCTACCTTTAGCAGAAAAATGAAAAAAAAAAAAAAAAGATTTAATTCAGCAGAAGCCTGAAGTGAAGGGAGGTAGAGATGGTTAGAGATATACCTGTGTACCTCGCACGCAATCGTTTACCTATATATTTGTCTGTGTAGTTCTCCCAGCATCTTATTTGATGAACCTGCTCTTAAATGCGAGGCAAAGAATGCTTTTCATCTCGCTAATATTTTCTGATGTAGAGTCAAAAGTGTTTTCATTCTTTCCTTGGTAAGCTGAACACATGTAGCAGTTTCAGACATGAGGGTCGCCATCACGCCTCTTCTGTTCCTCCATCTCTGCTCTGGGGATGACGTAAAGTGCTGGCCAGGTACTATAGAAGGATGGCAGTAAAATCAGTTAGCGTTATCTCGAGTACCAGTAGAGGTTGTTGCTGTTGTAGTTGCGGACCCAGGTTTTTCTGGAACGTGAACTTGGTGGACTGCTAGCGTAAACTGCCCCTCTCCTGCAGTACACCATCGTCCTATTGGGGGATAACGAAGTAGTTAAAGGACGTTTGCATAACCAGGCGGTTGAACCACATAAAGGCGTCCCTCTCCACCATCAAGGATAGGAGTAAAATTGGTTTGTGTTATCGAATAAATATAGATAGGAGTCAATAGAGGTAGTTTTTTTTTTTTTTTTTAAGTGGAAAAGTCCCTTGTGACAAGTAAAATCGTCGCACATTACCTGGAGTAAAATATATAATTTTTTAACATCCCTTCATGGGTTCATTAAGACAGAAAGGGAAAGCAGTTTTGTCCTCTACACTGCGGGCACAGATGGAGACAAAAGTTCGCCAAATATTTCACCTTTTCTACTTCTCACTTTTCTGTTCTGGCTAAAAATGTCTTAGCTGAGAGAGGCTTGGTGTGTTTCCCGATCCATAGACGATTCTCTTTATTACGATGCGTGAGGGAGGAAAGTGAAGGACATGCCCTGAGTGTGAAGCAGTGGTAGAGGAACAGTGGGAGAACTTTCGTCTTCGGCTGTACCTTCACCGTCCGGGGCCGCGGGCGAGGAGGTGTCCGTCTGGAGGTCGTTGGGTACTGACGGAGAGATCCAGCTTGGTGTTGCTACTTAAAGTTGTTGCCTGGTATTGCTTGGTGTTGCTACCTGGTTTTGCTTGGTGTTGCTTATTGCATTTGCTTATTCCTGCTCGTTGTTGTTGTTGTTTGGTGTTGCAGCTTGGTGATGCTGCATGGTGTTATTTAGTGTTGCTGCTTCGGTATTGCTCTTTGATGCTGTCTGGTGTTCCTTGGTGTTACTTGGCGTTACTACTTTGCGTTGCGGACTCTCCTCTAAAACATTATGGACCCCTTTATTAGACTCTGAATGTACCCAGGTCTTAAAGCGCGGAACCCTGAAGAAAATGGAATTTTCTTTGTTGTTGATCCAATAGTTTGTTAACGTGGGAGACTTCAAGTACCTCTTCCTTGGCGATTTGTTTTATATAGTATGCCTTAATATTTTGTTACATTTCTTATATGCTTCTTGTACTGACGTAGTTTGAATCAGAGACATAATGTACTGGAGAATATAGAAATTTAATGCTTAGAATAAATCGCTAAGGAGAAGTTGTTAACGAAATCACCACAGCCTCTTAACAATGCGGTCAGAGGACAAAAAATACTTTAGCGGTTTGCTTCCAAGTACACACAGGTTTTGAGGCATACTGTAACTTAATTCTTTTATGACAGGAAATTCTGACACCCGCAAGCAGGAGAACCTAAAAGCATTCAGGTACAGTTACATAGAAAAGTCCGTTCGCCTTTCCTGCCTCTTTCATCGCTGGACTCAGGCAGACGCTTGAAGAGGGCGCTGTGGGTTGAAGTGCAAATTATCATCAATCGAGGTGATCCTGCATCTTTTTCCAGCACGTCTCACTCTAGTTTATATGAATCCAGTAGTGGGAGAAAGTGGCGAAAGAAGAGAACGAACTGTTATACTTCTCCGTACAGAATGCAAACTTTACATGAGTTGAAATTCAGAACCAAAGTAGCTTATGTAGTCTTTTTTTATTGACACTCCTAGCATAAAAAAAAAAAAAAAAGATCTTCCGTTCTATTACATTGTCTTGCGTTAGCTGGAATAAACTACTGCAATTGTCTTAGCCATGAGTGATAATGATGACAGTATTTAGATTCCTGCTTCTATGACTCGCTCTCACTCGCTCTCAAGTGAATATAATCTTTTCCCCCAGTCCCTCAGGCAGCCCTTTCTGGAGTCTGGCCCCCTTAGATTAGCCTTTCGCGGGGCTCTTATGTTTTGTGCAATGCCACTCATTTTGCCAGATGCATTTTTCTTGCCATCGTTATTGATTTTCGTCAGGCTGATTATTGCAAGGACTTTTCTCTCCAGTTGCATGTCTTGTTCATCCTGTTCTCAGTCCCCAGTTTCCCGTTTGATAAGATTTGTTGTGTATTTCTGTTATATCTGGCTAAGCTGCTGATAGTTCTCCCTCTTTCGTGCCTTGTTTTATCGACTCTACCTCACTCACTCTGTAGGTAGGAAAAAATGTCATGATGAATTATGATGATGATAATTAAAGTATCTAAGAACCTCAGTCAGGATGATGATGATGATGATGATGATAATGATGACAGAAGTTTATCTAAGAACCGCAGTCAGGATAATAATAATAATGATGATGATGATGATAAAAGAAGCAAACCTAGGAGCCTCAGACCTGCATTAGGCCCTAAAGCACAAGACAACCCTCGCGTATTAAAATACTCCATCGATTTCATTTACAATTAAATTCATCCCTTGGGTCATACATGGGATCTGTCAGATGGGTTTGATGATCGTGTCCATCGCCTGTGTTGTTTGCAGGAGGAGACGGTGAAAGCTGAATTGGCTGATGATGGCTCGCCGAGATTGTCAGAGTTGGCCAGACATTAAAAGATTTGAGGTTTCTGAATATGACTGGCTTTCATCCGGCCATCGTTAACTGATAGTTCGATCCTCCTACGAGACACTGCCACTTCACTCTGAGGACAACCATTATGTTTTCATTTTTGCTACCGCGATATTCTTCAGCTCCGGACAGCACCTGACTATTCTCATCCCACAATTATCCCCGACCCATTTCACCTCCGTTGATGGCCAAGTGCAGTCAGACTGAAGATATGACTTGTAACCAAGGAGACTCATACTGCCTAATATTAAACATCACTGAATTCCATGCAACCACGTCTTTTTGTTCAAGTTGTGGGAGTGACCCAGTTCTTTCAGGTGAAAATAAACCAGCTATAGTGAAGGGAATAATGAAGGCTATATCTAACCCCACCAGTTTAAAAAGTGTCTCCCCAGCTGAATCAAATCGTCTGTAGGTAGTAAGAATAATAAAAAAAAAAAAAAATACATTCTGTAGCTGAAAAGATTAAACATTCATTCTTCTTGTGTATATTATGCTTCCATTTGTCTTCAATCACCCGTCTTCATTTTGTATGTCCAGTTAATCTTCTCAGTCCTGTTCTTCTTCCGTTCTCCGGTTCTTGTATATCTTTCTTCATGAATTACTGTTTCTCTTAATCTCGTCAGTCATTTATATTACTCTCTTATTATTCCTTCAAGTTTTTATCTCTTTGTTCTCTCCCAGTCTCCAGTGTCGGTGCTTCTGACGTCTTCTACTCTCTCCTTTTTTTCACCTCTCCTCATTCAGCTCTCTGAACCGTGTTTTTGTTGGCTTAAAAGGCTGTCTCGCACCTCTTCCTAAGCTCTAGTGTTAATCTCTCGTTGCAGCTCAGCATTCAGATTGGAGATGTAGGTGTTTTAGGTCAAGTTAAAGTGAACGGGGTATGGAGGGCCTCCTAACCCGACGAGTACGTTCCTTTGTCTTAATTACTTTCTCGAAATTGTCCTTTTGTCATACCGGTATTTAATTTTCTTTTCCGATTTCAATTCTCTCTTTCCTCCTCCTCCTCCTCCTCCTCCTCCTCCTCCTCCTCCTCCTCCTCCTCCTCCCCCCCTTCTCCTCCTCCTCCTCCTCCTCCTCCTCCTCCTCCTCCCACTTTATCATCATCATCGGAAGGACCACACAGTCTCTAAAGGATCATTACGTCTTCTGCTGTTTTGCTTTGGTCCTCCTCTTTCTCCTCCTCTCCATTGCTTCCCCTTCCATCAGGTGTGCTTCCATTCTCTACCCCTTCCTCTGCCTCTCCCACAACCCGTCTAGCCCAACCTCGCCTGCGTTGGGTAATTTGCTTGCTGGCAGGTAGGGAATGTGGAGGGGGACCCGAGGAGGGGTAAGGGGGCAGGGGATAGGTAGGAGAGGGTCGAGAGGGGGAGTAGGAGGGAGGGGGGATAGGAAGGAGGGGGTAAGAGGGGGGGAGGTCCTCGAGTCTGACTGCAGGTCTGTGTAAATCAAGGCACTTTATGGCGCTTATGGGAAGAGCCTGTCTCGAGCTGGCGTCCCTTAAAGCTTTTCTTGCACGCCGTCCGGGGCCCCCCTCGCGTACTCCATAAGAGATATAATTATTACTATTCTGGATCCCATTTGCCAGCGGAACGTCCCACCTTAGGCTCGCGGATAATTGTCTTGAAGTGTTCGGAAAGGCCACCAATGGAAGAAAGAAAAAAAAGGAAAAAAAATGCTTAAATCTTGTGCTCTAATGGATACCGCCAAACATAAGAATGGTTTTTAATGTCTCTCTCGATGCCTATAATCCCTGTCAATCTTTTTTTTCCCCTGTCTTTCTTTTTTTTTCTCCTTTTTTTTCGTTTATACCCATGTCGGGCCCCCGGGGTTGGTTGAGCTAAATAGTGTTCATTCTCACATGCTGTTTACAATGGCTAGGCTTCAATTACGTGGGAGAGGGTGATGCTTAGCGTGACGTCATCGCTGGGGACTGTGGGCTAGGAGCTTAATACTCTCTTCACCTGCCTGGGTACAGCCCCAAACCGCATCGCACCGCACCCGTACCGTAGCGCCGCCGTCACCACCTGCACCTCTACCCCAGCACCGTAACTTGTACCATAACACAGTCCCTATCACTTTCACCATCTATACCCTAGCACCTCACCTTTCCCGCAGCACCACCTGTACCCTGACACCGTAACTTGTACCATTGCAGTATCACCACGCCTGCACCATCTGTATCGAGGCACCATCACTTTTATTACGGCACAGTCTTCACCTGTACCCTAGCACCGTCACTCGTACCATAACATCATCACGATCGCCCTCGCCGTCTGTACCCTACTTAAACATGCACCTCCATCACCACCTGTACCTTAGCAACACAACCACCAGTACCTTACCACAACCACCACAGCAACAACTAGCAATCTCTACATCACTACCACCACCACCACCAGTCTCCATCACCACCCCCACCATCTCCACCCCCACCAGCCCCACCACTGGACGGACCTAGGGGATAATTTATTCGCCAGTCACTTATAAATGTGCCATTAGTGCCAAAGGGAGCCCCAAGCAACTTTCATCCACGGCAAAGGGAAGAGGTTTTGCCCGTTAATTAATTTTCTTGTACCGGGAGTATGTTTGTGTAATTAGTTTCTTGCAGTTATTATTATCACATATTATTGATGTTGCTGCCGTTGTTGAAGTTGACGTTTGTGGTTTCATGGTCAGAGTTTGTACATCATCATCATCAACATCATCATCATCATCGGTGGCTGTAGTAGTAGTTATATACCGGTAAATAATGGTGTTGGCAGAATTATAACTTACTCTTCAGTTAGGTTATTAGATCTTGCAGTTATACTCTGCACACTAATCATTTTGATAAACGTACATTTAGAGATCAATAATTCTACCTTTTACAAGACACTAACCCGACATATACACTCACCATCACCACTGTCACCATCTTCACCACCATCATCACCACCACCACGACTACTGCTACTACTACTACTACTACTACTACTACTACCGTCACCATTACCACCACCACTATCGCCACCGCCAGCTTCCACCCACCTTAAATTCAGGCTGCGTCTAGAGAACCCTAAATCTCCGAGCTGACCCGGTACCTCCATGTTAGGCAAACGTCCTGGTGAATGGAAGAGGAGCTGGATAGATGCTTAGAGGGCTGGATGGTTCAATGGATGGCAGTGTGGAAGGAGAAGGAGTTGGATGGATGCTTAAGAGGTTGGATGGTTTGATGGGTGGTACTGTGGAAAGAGTAAGTGCTGGATGAATGATTAGAAGGCTGGATGGTTTAGTGGATGGATCAGTGGATGGAAAAGGCGTTGGATGGATGCTTAGGGGGTCGGATGGCTTATCGATTGATATTGTTGATGGTTGGGATGCTAAATACTTGAGTAATTATGAGGGTTATCAAACTTAGGTAACTGAGAGAAGCGATAGTTGGATGCATGAATGGTTGACAGGTTCGATGGTTTATTGCACAGAACTCTGGAGGGGTTAGGTGATAAATATTTTGGTTAATCCTTACATGGTCCAGGCTTCTCTCGTTTTTTATTGCAGCTAACACCAGACGATTTCATTCAGCTGAGATAGCCAAAGCAGTGTGGGGGTGCTGATTCCGTCACTGTCAACCTTTTCATGGTCGGGACAACTCTGGTATTCCATTCCAGCTAATGACGATTTTCTTCAGCTGAGAATGACCCATAGGAGCTAGAGTCTTAAAGGGTGACCAGAGATACATAGTCAGAAGGGTTGGATGATTGTATGACAGGGTGTATCACTATCTAATTCATTGGTCGGCCGTGTGGATGGCTGGGAGGGGGCAGGCGTGGGTGACTTGTGAGAATTTTATGAGACAGGTAGATGGGCTAAAGGCTAGTTGGATGGCTGATAGGCTGTTTGATTTATTGGAGGTCTGCTTAACCGCTTCACCACGATTACCTTCCGTAAATTATGCTCTTACTTCTGTCAGACGATTTTACTTAGAGATTTTTCAGACTTGACACAGAGGTAACCATTGTGTGCATGAAGTGAAGAAGGTGATTGGAAGTGATGAAGGTGATGACTACGATTGCACCCAGTCATTGTGTGATCACCCGCGCAGCCAGGCGGAACATGAGGTGTGTTTTGGAGGGCATTTTTTAAGAGAGAGAGAGAGAGAGAGAATTAAAACGGGTGGATTAGGAAGGATTAAGAAGCAGCACTGAGAGGGAAGAGGAGAGAGAGAGAGATAGCTGTAAGGATGATGGAGCTGGAAAGAGAGAGAGAGGGAGAGAGAGAAAGAGAGTCTTTGATCGCGGGGAGTGTACCAAATCATACTCTTTTTATCAGATTTACAGATATTAAAATTGCATAAAAACTCCCTCGTAAGAAAAGGCAAAGAATTATATCGTTAAACAGAAAGCAGCTGCAACTTTTTTTTTTTTTTTTTTTTTTTTTTTTTTTTTTAGAGCATCGCGCGGGAAAGAACGAGACAGAGGTAAATTGAAAAGTGATGGATGGACGGAAGGAGCAATGCAAGAAGGGGCGAGGAAGGAGGAAGTGAAAATGGTGGACGCCGTGGGAGGTGATGGTGGTGATGATGATGATGGTGATGATGAGAGGAGGAAGTGAAGATAGTGGGCGCAGTGGGAGGTGGTGATGATGAGGGGAGGAGTAAAGATAGTGGGCGCAGTGGGAGATGATGATGATGAGGATGATGATGATGATAGGTGGAGTGAAGATGATAATGAAGATACTAAGAGACGATGACGATGATGATATGGATGATGATGATGGTGATGCTGGAGGCAGTGGTGAAAAAAAAGTTGATGATGAGAGTGAGAAGCGAGGATGAAGATGACGGTAATGAAGATAGGAATAAGAACTCAAGCAGGTGATGAGGACAGAGAAGCAAAGATAAAGGTGATGATAGTGAAGACAGGAATAAGAAGACAGGAGGTGATGAAGACAGTGAGAAGCGAGGATGATGATGTTGATATTGAAGATAGGAATAAAAAAGATAAGCGGTGAAAGTTGCAACCGGAGTCCAGCTCTGAGGAGAAGAAAAGTGCTAAAAGTGGGAACAGGGAGGTAGAGAACATTATTAGGGATGGAAAGAAACACACACACACACACACACACACACACGAATCTCTCTCTCTCTCTCTCTCTCTCTCTCTCTCTCTCTCTCTCTCTCTCTAAGCGATAATTAACCATACTTAAGACTATGACGATTATGTACTAAATGGTAAAAGGCAGAGGTAGAAGATTTAGAAGTGTACTTAGAAAAACTCTTTGTGCATGGTTCAGTTCGTAAAATTGCGATGGAACTATTTGAGAGAGAGAGAGAGAGAGAGAGAGAGAGAGAGAGAGAGAGATTAACCTCAAACCTGAAGAACATAAAGGATGAATAATTACGGAGGAAGGGACGTGATGGGGCCTGGATGACCGTCAAATGCACACGCACAAGAGCTCAGCGCAGGCAAGAAGAGGGAGGGTGGGAAGGGGCTGGCTAGAAGACTTAGAGATTTTCGTTATTTTCGTCGTCTTCCCATCCCTTTGCGTTACCCATTCCGTCAGAAAATCAATCCTCCTATATTTCCAACCATTTCCCTAGGTTGCACGTGATGGGGAAGTTAATGGAGATAAAATAAAGAGGAATTTTTGGCTGGTATTCGTCCCAAAATTGCCAATACGTCGTCAGAAGCACTCTCTAGGACCAAATATTTTAGCAAGCATCCTAAACCTAGCGAGGCACCTTCTCCGTCAGCTAGCCTGGTTCGGCCCCCACTCGCAGCATCCTATAATTTTCTGGTTAATCTCTCCAATCAAGCAAGACTAAACTCGGTAGAAGACGGAGTGCTTATGTGAGAACGTCTTGGGGTCCTACATCCACGTCTTACCTATTTTCCTACCTACCTCCCCACGTCCACATTTTACCTACCTACCTACCTACATACCTGCTTTCACGTTTTACCTACCCATCTACGTACATCCATATTTTACCTACCTTCTTACCCACCTGCTTAACATTCTCCCTAACTACTTACTTACTTACCTCGCTACCTACGCTGATAACGCAGGAAACCAAGCTTCTTTGACATATCAGGGCATGGAATTATAAGTAGCCTCTGCCAACACACACACACACACACACACACACACACACACACACACACACACACACACACACACACACACACACACACCTCTGCGCATTGAATTTCATATATTTTTATGATCTTGTGCTTTTTGTGTGCACTGTTTGTCTTCTCAAGTCTGCGTGTATGTTTGTGCCTTTGCGTGTCTATATGTATGCTTACGTGTGCATGTGTGTACGTATATGCCTGGTGTGTGCGTGTATCTATGTATGCATGTGTGCCTCTATGCAAGTGCCTAGTGTGAGCCTGGCTGAGTGAGTTAAACCTACTGAAATAGCCGGACTCCTTGCCTTATCCGGCCCACCAAATTTACTCTAATTCCTACCTTATCAGCATATCAATCATCGCGTTTCAGACCCTCCCTTTCTTATTTTTTTCCTCTTGGTGGTGGTAGTGGTGGTGGTGATGGTGGTGAAGGTAGTTGAGGCGGCGGTAGTGGTGGTGATGGTGGTGGTGGTAGTGATGATGGTGAAGGTAGTTGTGGTGGCAGTAGTGGTGATGATGGTGGTGGTGGGGCGTGTAGGATGGAGATTGTGGGTCTTCCCGGAGCTCCACGGATATTCAACTTGCATGATAATCTCTCCCGGGCTTTATAACCACGTCCCCCCGAGAACCTCTTTATTTTTCTTTATTTTTCTTCGCTGCATTCAGTCTTTTACATTGAGTTTATGGGGATGCCTCTTGTGGTTAAAGAATTAGTGAAGACCGCTTGTAGCCACTCCAGTTCGAGAAATCTGTAGTTACTGTTACCTTTTCACTACTTCAATTCCTGCCAAAGTTTAGTAAAATAGTCTGAGTAAAGTATGAATAAACTCCCTAATTTCGTCTAAAGGTTGAAGGGAGTATTTATTTATTTTATTATAGATACCCCTGCCTGGATTTTAACATGCATTAATATTTTTCTGATACTGATGTGACTAACGTTCCCTCGGATGCGAAATAGTTAGGACCCAGGATATCGTGCTGTGGCGAGGATTTTAGGGCTACTGATGAGGATGGTGATGATGATGATGAGGAGGAGGATAATATTAGGGATGACAAGGAAGAGGTGTTTATGGGTGGTGATAATGATGATGAGGAGGATAATATTAGGGATGACAAGGAAGTGGTGTTTATGGGTGGTGATGATGATGATGATGGTGATGATAATTTTAGGAATCACAAGGAAGAGGCGTTTATGGATAATGATGATGATGATGGATGATGATTTTAGGGATGAAAAGGTAGAGGTGGTTATGGATATTGTTGTTGTTGATGATGATGATGATGATGATGATTTTAAGGGATGAGGAGGAAGGTGTTTATTGTAGGGTTGATGATGATGACGATGATGATTTGATGGGATGAAGAAGAAGAGGTGTTTTGGGATGATGATGATGATGGTAAAGAGGCTGCTAGGGACAGGTAAGGCAAGATTGAAGAGGGGGAAGGGAGGGGGAGGGGGGAGTGGAGAGTCCCTGACACTGGAAAGACAAGCCACAAGCCAAGCCAAGCTCTATCATAGCTGGCAAGTGAGACTTCATAGCACCTCTTAGCGATTTATTTTGCTCTACACCTTAAAGTTCTCCCGCATATTATTCACATATTTTAACCCCATGACTCCGACGACATTTTTCCATTTTTATATATAATGTACATATTTTCTGCCTCTAAACGATTTTCTTCAGCGTAGGAAAAATCTCTCTAACTGGACAATTTGATAACAGCAGTATTTAACCCCTTCAGTTGGGAATGCCTCTCCTGACCTAAGCAAAAATCGTCTGAAGTTGGCAAGAACAAAATTAAAAATACATGATCGAAGTTAAGGGTAAATATCGGTATGGTCTGAATCGCTGAGGAAGAGTTATTAAGAAATCTATCAGTAACATAAAGACGACAAGTATGCTTAACGGGAAAGGTAAATCGCTTAAGATGTTACGAACTTCATCAATAACTTTTTAAAAATAGTTTGGGTTTACCAGGCCAAATAAATCGCTAAGGGAGAGGCGCTACGAACAGTCCCAAGCAACCCCGGCCTCAGAATGGTCACTGGTCAGGAAGACGTAAATCCTCTTGGACGTTTTCTTTGCGGGGCCCGAGATGGTGGCCAAGTTATCCTCATGCAGTTGGCGAGATGTGAAAGTAGCAGTGCCGAGAGAGAGAGAGAGAGAGAGAGAGAGAGAGAGAGATGGCTATAATGAAAACTGGGCTGGCATATAAAGCCCTACGGAATGCATGTTTAATAGTGAATATAGCTCAGAATTAGTATTAAAAAAAAAAAAAATAGTTAATTGCGTAGAATCCTGCGTTAATCTGTAATGGGACTCATCGACGTGGAAATAACAGGGTGAATAATTGCTGGAGGGAGATTCACAAGGATAGGCAGGGAGATTCACATGTATGGGCAGGGAGATTGACAAGGATTGGCTGGGAGATTCACAAGGATAGGCAGGGAGATTGACAAGAATTGGCTGGGAGATTCACAAGGACAGGCAAGGAAATTTACAAGGATAGGCATGGAGATTCACAAGGAGAGTAATATTCCAGCATTTGGTTGACGGTAATAACTTGTAAAGTTGAGCGTAACTTGTCTGAGAAAATTCCCGCCCTTTTTTGACGTGCTAAAAATACTACAACTATCTAGAGGTCTGTTTTCGTTATCGTGTATATGAGAGCTCAGATATTACGAATGAGTGTGAAAGACGGTTCTCGTTTGTAATGTCGAGCGTAACTTTATGTGTTGAGAAAATTGCAGTCTCTTTTTTACGTTAACATTTTGCTTGACGTGCAAAAAGTATCATACTGCCTGGGGACCACTTGTCGTCATTGTTCATAATAGGCCTCAGAGATTCAAATAGTTTCTTGTATCAGTCTTAATGCCGGTACAGTTGAAAAGAATAATGTAAGTCATATTCCCGGTACAGTTACAGACAACAATATGGTTCCAGTTTTTACTCGAAAAACTATGAAACACACAATCCTCTGAAAAATAAATTGAGTTTCAAAGACCGCATCATTGATATTCGAAAGCCATTGGTTGCTGTCTCGTTGCTCATCGATATGGAGTGAGCCCATATCGTTAGTCCGCAACTGCTCTCTCGCTCCACCATCCTTGACCGCCGCTAACGGGACTTAAATGAACGTTATAAAGTAGTCGTTCTTTCGATGCATCTCTAACGAGCGTCCCTCCCCTGAGAACCACTTCGGGATCATATTGAAAGTTGTCTCGTTATCCAATCGTCCGTACAGCTCCTCCCTGTTCATAGATTCTGGAGCCTGGGTTGCGTTTGTTTATGGTTTCATCGTAACATATGCAGCCACCAAACCTTCGAAAAAGTAATTACATTGAATAACAACATGAAAAAAGACGAAAGACGGTTCCGAATAATAAAGATCTGCAGTGGAGAATCGGTTGCGGTAACCAAAAAAAAAACAAAAAGTAAAGGAAAAAGAAAGCAAAAAATGACTGATCCTTTTTAAATACGACCTCCTAGTCCCCCTTTCCCCCTTCCCCTCCCCCTCTCAGCCTCTCGCTAACGATCCTCGAGGGCTTTTGAGTTACAACTTGAGTGTCCCTTCCTCCCTCACTCACCCGACAGGAGGTGGTCTCTTCTGGGCTCTGTCACTCCTCCCCGCGTCCTGGCATCCCTTACCTACAGAATTAAAATTATAACCTTGAGTATTACGGTAACATCGGTGCTCTGACCATCTCCCTTTCTTTATACTGTCTTTATTTTATCTTTGCTGTATTCAGACTATTTTACTTGGGTTAAAAGCACCCTAGTAGTGACCTCTATTTTATTCTTGCTACCTCAAAATTACTTATTCTGGAGATGGGTTCCGTGTAGCCCGAAAAGTTAGAGATAATAAAGTAATCTGGTTCTATCCTGTGTCTCACCCACCGAGTTTGCACACGTATTTTTTCCAGTTAAGAAAGTACCCTAGGAGTGAAGGGGTTAATGAAGACTATATCCGACTCCTTCAGTTAGGAAAAAAAAAATGTAAGGGTATTAGATTTTTCCCGGGATGTCAAGAATCATATGAAAATTACCACATCGGCGTAATGGGATAAAACGCTTCTCTCCAATGACTTACTTTCTGTTCTGTTATTGGCACCACCTGACGATTTTACTCGTATTCAGCTGTGGCGAGACTTTTAGAACTGGGGTAGCTGGATACTCTAACCCCCTTTATCGTCTCCATCAGGGGGCTGTCTGAAGCTGAAAGAAATCGTCTGACAGTAGCACGAACATAGAGAAAGTACGTCCTCGAACTTAAATGGTCAAAACCCAGCTCCATCCACCTCATCGAAAGCTCTAATCTGGCCCGCCATATTGAGAGACAGGAGCAAAGGAAATGATGCCAAGACCCAGCTTTCTACGTTCTTGTTTTTACTGTGGGTGTTACCGGATTGCCAGTGACACGGCTCCCCTGCGCTGGCTTGGCTTGGCTTGCTGGCTTAATCGGTGCTTTTTTGGTGTGCTGATAAGAGCCTCGCTTGGGATCTTAGCCATCTCTTAATGATGCTGCTTGAGACGTTTGAGAAGGTCCTTGTGGCCATTTTCTTTTTTCTATTGAGCATATCGCGTGGCCATTATTGTTATTCCTTTATTGAACATACTCGAATATTTTGGCCTTTTTTCATTCTTTTATTGAGCATTAATTGTGACCATTATGTTTATTCCTTTATTGAGCATACATTGTGGCCATTATTCTCTTACTGTGCATATCTTGTGGCCACTCTTGTTTTCCCATCAAGCTTATCTTTTGGCCTCTTTACTCTTACGGAGCATGTCGTGTGCCCATTACTCTTATTCTTTTATTGAGCATATCGTGTGCCCATTACTCTTATTCTCTTATTGAGCATATCGTGTGGCAAGTATATTTATTCTTTTACTGAGCATCTTGTATTTTTCTTCTCCTATCAAGCAGATCTGGTGGACATTATTTCTATTTTCTTATCGGCCTTATCTTAATGATGGTTTCTTTAGCTCATGTCAAACTTTTTTAGTGTTTTATCTGCATAATGAAGCAGATGTGGGACGAGAAAATTATAAAATTATATATTGATAGTAAGGATGATAATAATAATTAAAATAATAAAAGTAATAATGATAATAATAATGATAATAATAATATAATAGTAATAGTAATAATAATAACAATTTCACTTCAGCCCCACACAACCATGTATATTAAAGCCTATTCCATGTCATCGATTATCACTAAATTCTACGATTATTCTCTCCTTCCTCCTTCTCCCAGCCACACGACCTAAATATCCCTAAATATCCGCCAATTACCATAACCCAGGGCAGTGGGGGAGGGGGGTTCGAGGGCGCAGGACAAAGCCTCGCCCCCTGGAATATCAGCGTTATTAAAATGCACTTGGATCCCCGGCCGCCATTGGGTATTGTTAGACTGTGATGGCCAGGGACAGGAGGCGTGGTTTATGCTGGTCCCCCCCTCACTCCCTCGGTACGTCGTGGTCTCGGTCTGTTGGGGTCTCGGTCTGTAGTGGTTTCAGAGTGTCGTGGTCTCGGTTTGTTGTTGTCTCGGTCTGTCGAATCTCGGTCCATCGTGGTTTCGGTCCGTCGGGTCTCGGGGGCTACCCACACGCCTCCCTCGTTTTCTCTTCCGATGGACTAGATGGGTCTCGTTAGTGGGGGGGTTGAGGGGGAGGGGAGTTTTGTACGGGATGGGAAGGCTACAGACTCTTCACACACACACACACACACACACACACACACACACACACACACACACACACACACACACACACACACACACACACACACACACACACACCACAAAATCGTACTAAATCATTCAAACAAGTCCAATACTTCACATCACTGTACTTCCCTGTGACTCATACATATAATTGCACTGTCGCCCTGCCACTGAGGTTTATGATAGGCTGTGTTAATCGTAATTCCACCTGTCAGAGAAGGGGAAGACACGTAATTATTTCTTGTGACTAGCAGCTCCAGTGGCTGATATTAAACAGGTCTGTTCGATGACATTGTGTGTGTGTGGAGTGGGGGGAGGGGGGTTGTGTGTGTGTGTGTGTGTGTGTGTGTGTGTGTGCGTGTGTGTGTGTGTGTGTGTGTGTGTGTGTGTGTGTGTGTGTGTGTGTGTGTCATTCTTGCCATTATTACGGTTGAAGTAAGAAGTTGTGAAAAGACTTTCAGAACGGGAAGGATTAGACACAGACTCCATCAGCCCCTTCAGTTGGTTAGATCCTTCTTTAGTCAAATAAAATCACTCAGTAGTGAAAAGAATTAAGGACACATCGTCGGACTGAAAATATTAATAGCAATAAGTACAACCAGCGATCGCAATTACTTTAAAAATTACTAAAACATAATTATATCTTGTTAAGTCATTATGAGAATTAGCAATCGTGGTATTTAATCGGCACCTCTCTAGAAGAACTGACATGATGCTTTCGAAAACATGTAATGATTGTGTAGTATATCAGTTCCATACAAAGAGTTAGGCAAGTTACGTCCCACCATTCTGAGTCTTAGAATACGTCTCAGTGCTCAGTGAATGGGGTGAGTTACATCCTCATTCTCAGAAATGACCCGCGATAGTTTCAACACAGCAGATGATGATGATGATGATTTTCGTGTAGCAAAATTCATCCAAAATGTTCCAGGCTTGATGCATATGAACGAACGTGGTTGTTGCATCGTTCTTCTCATCCATCGATTGAGACGATTGTTGTTATAATTTCCTTGTATTTTACGTCTTACTTCATGTCCTGATAATTCCTTGCTTCGTTTTGCTTGGGTTTACCTTCGTTTTTATGTTGCTTTCGGCTTGGCATTTTTCCTATTCTTTGCGCTGCTTTCATGTTTTTTTTTCTTGATTATTCTTCTTTTTCCTCGCAATTGCTTCTCTTTCTGTTACATTGTTTCTTCCTTGTTTTTTCCTTGCTTCTTCGTTGCTTTTTCTTCCTTTTAATGGTTTCTCCTTCCCACCTCCTTGACTTGCCATTTGTCTTTCCTTGCTTTACATGCCTTAACTTGTTTTTCTTTGTTTTTAATTTGTTTTTAATTTTTTCCTTACTTTTATCGACTTTTCCTTGCCTTTATCTGTACCTTCCTTGTTTTCCCCATGCTTATGTAATGCTAATTGGTGCAGTGTCTTTGCCTCTCCCATTACATCTTCCCCATAAGACGCAAGCCACCCTACTCTTCTGCATATAATACCTAGCTGTTAAGGTCTGTCTCTCCATACTCCTTTGAACTCTCTTTCTTTTTCTTTTTTTTCCCTCTGCTATGGTCTGTACACCTGTTGGTTCTCCCGCCCCTCTCTACCGCCTGTATGCTCACTATGTCCCCTCACACTCTCCTGTATTATTCTCTCTCTCTCTCTCTCTCTCTCTCTCTCTCTCTCTCTCTCTCTCTCTCTCTCTCTCTCTCTCTCTCTCTTTCTATAGTGTGTGTGTGTGTGTGTGTGTGTTTGTTTGTTTTGTACACATAAACGCATCTTTTCTTTTCTCCTTCTTGTCTTTTCTCCTCTTTCTTGTCTTCTGTCCTGTCTCGCTCCTTTCGTCCACCTGCTCTTTACCTCTGCCCACCACCTGTCTTCCCCCCTCCCCCTCCATTCTTCAAACCCCCTCCCCCCCTCCTCACACGGAAGCCTCAATCCTGGTCGAGGTTATCCTTCTCTACCTGCCTCCAAGATATAAAAGGGAATCTTAGCTTTTTTTTTTTTCCTCTCTCTCTCTCTCTCTCTCTCTCTCTCTCTCTCTCTCTCTCTCTCTCTCTCTCCCTCCCTCCCTCCCCGCAATAATTCATCTTTTATCATTTTTCCTTCTCCTCTTTGCCAATTAGTTTCTTCTTTTTTTTTCATGTCTTTTGCTTTTCTCACCTCATTAGTCATCTCCTTCTCCACATCCTCCGAACTCCTTATCATTCTGTTCCATCGCTCTCTCTATACTCATTATCATTCTTCCTCTACTTACTCATCTACCTCTCCTTCCATATCCCACACTCTTAATCATCTTTCTCCACATCCTTTCAACTTTACTTACTACCCCCCTCCTTGTCCTCCTCCTCCTCCTCCTCCTCCAATTCCATATCTCACCACCTTCATCCTCTCTTTCTCCACATCCTCTCCGCTCATCATTCTCGTCCACATTCACACCACTCCCTATCATTCTTCGTCTTCACCTTCTTCCTTCACCACCTCCTCTTCCACCTCCACCTCCTCCTCCTTCCCTTATCAGCGCAGGTCCACACAGCAGTAACAGAGAGTGACAGGACGGCCATACCTTATTATTGAATTTGCTCATATTAGCCACGAAAGAGTGACTCCCAATGCGTCGCCGTTTTCTCCCTCAGGGGCTGCCAGACGTCGCCACCTGCCATGATTCCTCCTTGATTCAGTTCATAGTTTACTCTTCCTACTTCCAGACGATTTTTTGAAGGTTTAGAAACGGCCTCTTGATCTAAAATGATCAATTGAAGCTTTATCTATGACCTAAAAGCATCATTAAACTCTTACTGTATTTACTAGTTGCCAGACGTCACCAGTTGCCATTATTCCTCCCTTATTCAGTTCTTAGTTTTCGCTTGTTTCTTCCAGATGGGTTTTTTAAAGGTTTGGAAAGGCTTCTCGTTCTGAAGAGACTAATTAAGGCTGTATCTAAGGTCTAAGGGTATCTTTAAACCTTGGATGTATCAGTCTGTTGCCAGGCGCCTTACCTCTCCAAAGCTCCCGGAATTGACGTCATTTTAATGTATATATTTTGTGTTGCATCGAAACTATTTAATTCTCTCTCTCTCTCTCTCTCTCTCTCAGGGTGAATAATTGCTTCTGAAAATAGCAAAGATGAAATAAGGAAGACGTCGAAGTGGAAAATAGCAAAGATGAAATAAGGAAGACGTCGAAGTGGTTAATAATAGAGTCTGTCCTCGTTATAGGCAGCACCTCTCGGTAATTGGTATGGAAGGACCCTTGTTAGAGAGAGAGAGAGAGAGAGAGAGAGAGAGAGAGGTGTGTACGTGATGGCATGTTTTTTGTGAGGGTTTGAGTTTTCGTATGCTGTTTATGTGAGTGCATCCGTGTGTGTGTGTGTGTGTGTGTGTGTGTGTGTGTGTGTGTGTGTGTGTGTGCGTGCGCGCGCGCATCTTGTATGTGTACTCGTTTGCTGTGCTATGTAAACTAGCGGTGTAATGGTCAGTACAGTATATGTATGTATTTTTTTAACGCTATATTTTGCACGTATTTCGGTTTGCTGTGTTCAGTTATAGAGGAACAGTGTATATAAGCAATGTTAAATTTGTTTCCCCCTGTCCTTCTCCACATAACAGCAGAATTAGGGACCTTGATGGCTAGGCTTACTGCAGCAGGTTCTGTTCTAGGCGAAGAATTTAACTTAGAAAAAAATTGATTGTCTGCCTTGGTGACCTTCGTGTAGTTGATTAATGTTGATCTGATTATATTATTATTATTATTATTATTATTATTATTATTGTTGTTGTTGTTGTTATTGCTGTTGCTGTTGTTGTTGATGGTGGTGGTGGTAGTGGTGGTTTTGGTGCTGCTGCTGCTGTTTATTATTATTATTATTATTATTGTTATTGTTATTATGTTTTCTTCCTCTTCTTCTTACCTTTATCGCCTCTCACTCTCCTGCTTTAATCTAACCCACGCGTGTCGGGAGTGTCCAGAATCCCATCTCATTTCAATCATTAACTACTCAACCTGCCCTAACCTTGCCCACACCCCAGCCATCTCCCTCCACCACATAATCACTGATATAAATTGACGCCCATCGGGACAGCAGCCTCAAGATTACCGATGCTGGTGTTTGCATACATGAATATCTAATCTCCAGCTTCCCCTTACGGTCCAACCTCAGCGCTCCTTCCCCTGAGGCCCACTACCAACCCGCGGTCCAAGAAGTAGCAGTTTCGGTCCGGGAAGTAGCAGTTTCGGTCCAAAAAGAGTAGCAGTTTACCTCAGCGCTTCTTGCCCACTTTCAACTCGGGGTCCAGGAAATAGCAGTTTCGGTCCAAGAAGTAGTAGTTTCGGTCCAAAAAGTAGCAGTTTCGGTCCAAGAGGTAGCGGTTTGGTAGCAAGAAGTAGCAGTTTCGGTCCGTGATTGTCGGGTGCACTTGATAGGAAAAAAAAAAAATGGTTCTGGGTGCATATTTATCAAGGCTCTTAAAACCCCTTCATGATAGGAACAACTCTTGGTATAGTATTTTAGTTAATGCCAAAGGAATATATTCATCTGAGAGTGAGTTATAAAAACCTTCAATTATAACCTCTTTCAATTTGGCGATGTATTTTTTTCTATTTTCCCATCTTCAGACGATTTTATTCAGCTTACGGAGATTAATGTGGAAGTGTAGCAGTTGATGAAGAATTTTAGTAAACCCTTCCAAGTTTACAATATCGTCCGGAAGCAGGAAAGTAAACTATAAAATAAAAGAAAACAGTAACGGATGAATGGGATTATTCAGTTTGCAGGAAAAAAAATCCTACCAGCAGTTTATAATTACAAATCGTTTTATTTTTCACACTGTTTCACTTTAATATTCACTCTACTTTGGCTGTGAAGTGTATGGTAGCTGTTTGAGGGAAGATATAAGACTAAACACGTAATTTTATGAATAATTTAAGTTCAAGAATATTCATAAGTGCCTCCCCTTCTAGCTCATGAAAATTCGTAAATGTAACCCCCTCTGACTCTTGCACTAAGCGAACCACGAACCATTTTAGGTTGGTTTAATATTATCTCAAGGCGTCCATTATGCTCTGAAATACTTCCCTTCTCTTCGTAGCCATTCTTTTAACTTTTTTTTTTCCCTTCCTTCCTCTTCCCCTTCTGTTTGCCTCGTTGTTGTCTTCTTTCCAACCACTCATTTTCTTTTTCTTTTTTTTCGTACACTAGTTCATAATGTGTAAATAGATGTTAATTAATCTAGGCTACTGATAAAACTCTCCATCGTGGTCTGCTAATGTATATGGTTTTTATGTTAATCAGTAAGTCTTTCTTTCCTCTCCTTGTTTTTTACCAATTTCCAGTCATTTATTTCAGCTATTACTAACACAATTCTTACTGTATACTTATATTTCCTTTTCTCC
Organism: Coenobita brevimanus; assembly: GCF_032717465.1. NCBI lineage: Eukaryota > Metazoa > Arthropoda > Malacostraca > Decapoda > Coenobitidae > Coenobita > Coenobita brevimanus. Next base: position 61,425,862 of record NC_137046.1, on the reverse strand, counting down.
CACAGGTAAGCGGTAGTTGTGTTGGTCCGCCGCACCTGGGTATTGTGAGTATGTATGTATGTATTGTAGCCGGATTTCACATGCCTGATATGAGCAGGGAACCCTCTTGTACTGTACTCTTTCAAGCTGTGTTTTACGGGTCCTGAAGGAGAACTGACACAAAGAGCTAAACAAAACTACTATCTGTCACAGGAAAATTCATACCCCATTGCCCTATCCACCCATCCACTGGTTCACGCAAGGATTAGATGAAGAAGACCTTTGGAGTTGTAAAGTGTGATGTATGGAAATTATTTTTTTGGAGTGGCTTTGTATATGAGTGGGAATTTGTATTTGTTGTTGTAGTAGCTGTGTTTGCGAGTGAGAGAATCTGTATAACATTAGAGTGGCTGTGTTTACGAGTGTTTCTGCAGTCTGTATGTCATCGATGTTGTGACTGTACAAATGTATTCCTGTCCTCAGATGTGTGAGCACTTATTTTGTGTCGCAATATGATTTAGTGATGAAGTGAATTTTTGATGTTCCCATGTTTAGGCGTTTCAAGTAATATTTTGATTGAGCCCTTTAGCACTATCCGATCTTAGTGAAGTATAAGAAGTATATTACGCCCGCAGTTGGTACAAATTCATGAGACGGTCAGAAATTAAATATAGCAATACATATACCAATAATTTTAATACTGCAGTTGAGATTTTGTTAGTGAAGCTCCAAGAGGGCATTTTTAAGTGTCCAGTGTTCGGGAAAGTTGGTATAATTTCCTAACTCGAAAAAGTCCTTCCTAAATTAAATAAAACTTTTGAGCGGCAGCAAGGACGACATGAAAAAATCGTCATGGTGGTGAGGAGGTTAAGAGGGTGAAACGGATCAGCGACAATACAGGATTTACCAAGCGGAACGTTCGGGACCCGTATTTATAACATATCTTAGGCCGTTCTTAAGATAACTGCATCAGCATCATCATAATCTTCATCGTCATCATCATCATCATCATCATCATCATCATTTCCATCATCGTCATCACCTTCATCGTCATCATCATCATCATCATCATCATCATCATTACCATTTTTCCATGCCTTAGGATGGGGCGAAGTAGAAGCCAGATACAAGAAAGTGTAAAGAGAACGAGTAGACAAAATTAGAAAATAGATAAATGGATACCGTAGACAGACAATATAGATAGATAGATAGACAGACAGATAGATAAACTAGTGTCTGTAGTAGGTATTTATTGGCAGGAATAATTTTGTGTGGTCGAATTTTCCTCTCTAATATTCACTCAAGTTTGGTATGGAAGCGTTTGGTATTTTTAAGTAGTGAAGAGGAATGTAATAGCCCCTTCAGTCAGAGGACGTATTTCTGTTTTATTCTTATTTCAAGGGGATTTCATTGATCCTAGAAGGCTGTATCAAACCCCTCCTTGCACTTTGATTAGTCTCTTTTGAGGTGAATAAAATCGTCTAGAAGTAACAGGTATAACACAGAAGAATATATCCTGGGATTGGAGGGATTCATGAGCAACTTTATGAATAATTTAAGCCAAAAAAAAATTAACTTAAGCCAGAAAAAAATGCGAATACGATCATGCACATGTCTGTTCCGGCAGCTGCTAATGAAGGGAGTGATGGACAGGCGGACATAGCAAAATTGGACATCCTGTTATAGACGGAGGATAACAACTGAGAGAGAGAGAGAGAGAGACGAAATATTCCAGTCCCGCCTTCTTTCTCTGTCGACTTGCTCAGGTATTTAACATAGGTAATTAAAATGTCATCCGGCAGGGCTGCCCCTCCAGCGACATCCCCACACACCAGCTGACTGACTGACTGAGAGAGAGAGAGAGAGAGAGAGAGAGAGAGGCGGAAATAAAGAGGGTGAGAACAAGGGAATTAGAGGAGGGAAAAAAGACCTCTAATTATGGAAAGAAGATAAACTGAGGAAAAGGAAACAGGAGCTACAAGAGAAAGAAATAAGTGAGGGGTGGACGTTGAGGGACAGGGGTTGATGTGGAGTGTGGGGGTATGAAAATTGAGGTGGGTGGGGGTGGTTGAGTGGGGTGTATGGATCATGCAGGGTGGAGCTGAGAAGGGGTGTGTAGATTTAGGGAGAGGGGAAGGTAGCTGAAGGGATGAGGTTGAGAGGGGTGTGTGGATGCTGAGGGGATGGGGTTGAGGGAGTGATGTGGAAGCCGAGGGGGTGAGGTTGAGGGAATGATGTGGAAGTTGAGAGGGTGCGGTTGAGGGAGGGGGGGGGTAACTCCGGAAGATGCCTGTTGGTCGGCTACGGAGAACTAGCCACCTGTAAACACTTTTTTTTTTTTTCTTTTTTACGCAGTTTCCTCTTCGACTCATTACCCACGACGCTCAGTTATTTTACGATCTCCTCCTTTAATTTCCTGTTCCTCTTTCTTGCGCTCATTTTGGTTTTTCTTACTTCCTTGTTTGTTCTTGAAGTCACCTTGTTTACTCATGGCTGGTGAGAAATGTTGGCAGAGTTTGTTCTTACGTACATTATTGCTTCCGTAATTTGTTTTGCTTTGTGCATTCAGTTCTTGTCGTTCTTCATGTCATTCTGTTTACCTAGAGGCACAGAGAAATATTGCTTATTTTTATTATTATTTGTATTGTTATTAGCGTTTCAAATTTTGCATATTTCTATTGGGGTCTGTAAAACTAGAGAAACGCCCAGAACCAGTGAAATGCCACTTTTATCATTATTATAGATCCTCAGTCATTTTTTGGAGTGTCCTAGAAAAAAAAAAAAAAGACCCCTCCTCCTTCCCTATTGGTGCACTGATGATAAAACCTTGAGACATGTTTATAAAAAATCTTAATCAGTTCATACGATAAATCACAATGTAGGTTAACTGATATCAGACACGTTTTATTTTGTCTTATTTATTCGCTTTAATATGCAGTCTTGTTTAGTTATCAATTGTTTGGCAGATAAATGTATGAATGTATGAATATGCAATCCTTTATCCTCTATGCAAGTTAAGAATATTAGTGAATGCCGTGTCTGGTGGTGGGTGGCGCAGGGAAGAGTGATGGTGATTGAGGAGGTGGAGAGTGGGTAGATAATTTCTCTCTCTCTCTCTCTCTCTCTCTCTCTCTCATCTATCTGTCTATCTATCTATCTATCGCCGTTTCCTCCCCTCCCATCCCTCTCTTTTTCTCTCAGCACCTCTCTTTGCCGTTATCTTCATGAGTTCTCTTCAGCTTTTCCTCTCTTCCGTCATCTCTCCTCCCCTCCGTCGCCTCCACCTTCCCCTCTTCCTTGCCTCTTCCCCTTTCCCCCCCACACACCTTCCTCTGGTTTGCCCCGACTCCCTATGATGGATTGCGGCCGCGAGATACATTAAAAAATAATTTATCGATTAGCAGAAAATAATTTAACTGTTAACTGATTCCTTGGACGTGTTGGGGGGTTACGCGTAATGGAGTACCCGCCCCTTCCCCTCCAACACAACCCCCCTCCACAAATCTACCCCCCTCCCCTTACCCCTCTCCACTAATCCCCTTTCCATCAGTTCCCACTGCCAAACACCATTCCCTCTCCTCCCGTTATTTTCCTTCCTTCCCCTTACCCTCTCTTCTTTTCCCTTACACTGTTCATCCTCTCTTCATCCTCTCCCTTCCATTCCCTCCCTCTCTTTTCCTTCCTTCCTCCTTCTAACCTTAACTTTCCATCCTTCTCTTTCTCCTTTTCCTTGCCTTCCTTCCGTCCTTCATTTTGCCTCTTCCTTCCCTCCCTCTCCCTCCTATTTTAACTCCCATACTTTGGTTTCTTCTTCTTACTTCTCACATTTACTCTCCACTCTTCCCTTGCCATCTTCTTCCTCCCCTCTCCTTCCTCCCCTGCCCTCCCTCCCCTCGGCATTCCCATTCTCATCCTCCATCCTTCTCCCACCCTCTCCCTTCCATACCTTTCTCCCCTCCCCTCCCTTTCCCTTCCCATCCCCTGCCGTACCTCACCTCTCCCTGCCTTCCTTCCCACCAGCTTACTTTACTCGTCCCTTACCTTTTTCCCTTACCTTACCTTACCTCAGGGACACTTCTTGGCCAGGTGAAGTCAGTTACTCTTCCCCAATCTGTATTCAAATCTCGGTACACACGCATCTTGTAGCACAGATACACAGACGCCTACACCCCCGAGATGAATATTACACACACACACACACACACACACACACACACACACACACACACACACACACACACACACAGTCGTCTACACCCTCGAGACAGCCTTAACCTTGTCAAACTATGTCCACACCGAGGTACGCACACGTTTCTAAGGGCACATACACGCACACATAGCCGTCCACACCCTTGAGATGGACAACTTTCGCCCTATCACTCTACGTTCACACACACACACACACACACACACACACACACACACACACACACACACACACACACACACACACACACACACACACATTTTCAAGCCAAGTGACACGTACACTTACACAGCCGTCCACACCCCTTGAGACGGACAGCCCTCGCCTTGTCAAACCACGTTCACATCAAGGTACACACGTCTCTCCAAGCACACTGACACGCACACAGAGCCGTTCACACCCTCTAGGACACGCAGCGTACATGGAAGCAGAGGGTTTTTGCTGAGGAGCCTCCGATATTGTGCTTTAATTAAGTCACAGGATGAGGGACCCGCCACCACCTGCATGTTAAGGGTGCGTTTCATTCACCAGAGCCTCGATTTAGTTTCACCGCCACACACATTCACCATTCACTCGCCGGGTTTTTGTGAGGTGGCCCCCGAGGCTGTCCTAGGAGCTGCTTGGTAGTTTGTGTGGGACTGGCCACCGCAGACATTTTGGTGCTGCCCACCTCACCTGACGTATTTTTATCATTTAGTTTTGCTACCTGGACAGCGAGGACATTTTGGCTCTACCTGCCTCACTTCGGCAACGTAGGCGCATAATTTGTTTTTGGTATCTGGTGAGAGCTGACATTCTGGTATCATCTGCTTCACTTAGATTATGCTGTTTTATCATTTATTTTTGTTGCCTGTTCAGCGAGGATATTTTGGTTCTAGCTACATCACTCAGATAGCGTGCAGTTTTTTTTTTTTCCCTCGCTTCTTGGTACACATTCTGGTACTTACAACATTGCTTGCATGACATAGTTCTGCAATTTATTTTTGATACGTGGTCAGTGAGGACATTTTTGTACTAGACATTCACTTCACTCAGATGACCTATTTTCACGGTATTTCATCCACACTTCAGCCTTTTTTTTTTTCTTTCTTTTTTTACGTACTGGTGAGGTACAATCTTCCAGCCATTTTGCACAGATGTCGCTTCCTTCATTCATATTATTACTGATAATTGGTGGATATTTTGGCTGTGACCATTAACTTTACTAGCATATAATTACTGTATTTCATGGTAGCCAGGCAGCGCGGACATTGTGGTTGTTGTCACTTCTCGCAAAGGACGTACAGTCTATATTTTCACTTTACTCTTTGATCCCAGGTTAGCGCTTACATTTTGGTTTTAGCCATTCACGTCACTCATTACCTTTTTTTTTTTTAATTCTTGTTACCTTCAGATGTGTATATTAAGTTTTGGGTCCAGGATTAAGGGTTTTGGTGTGGAGGGAAAGAGATAAGCATAGAGGGAGGGAGGCAAGGGTACAGGTAACAGGGTGAGAGGAGAGAAGAGAGAGGAAGAGACAGAAAAGGCAGTGGTGAGAAGGAATAGAGAGGGGAGACGTAAGAGAAAGGGAAGGGGCCGGGAGATGGAAGCTTGAGAGGCTAAAGTAAGAAGGAGAAGAGGAGACAGGAGAGAGGTTAAAAAAAATGAGGGGGGAGAGGAGACAGGAGAGAGAGGGAGAGTTGGAGAAGGGAGATGCGAGAGACGAGAGTGAAACATGGAAAGAGAGAGGTTAGAGATATAGGGGGGGAGGGGCAGGATGAGAGAGAAAAAAGAGAAACGAGAGAACGAGAGAGGGAGGAAGGGGAAGGCTATGACTGGGAGAAAAAGGCAGTGGTGGGAGAGTCAAGGTCGAGAATGGGAGGAGTGAGAGGGAGAGAGAGAGAGAGAGAGAGAGAGAGAGAGAACACTGAGTGAGAGATTAGAAGGGCGGGGATGAATAAAGGAAGGGGGAGGGAATAAACAAAATCGTATATGCATTAGGTACAAACTCGCTGCTAAGACAATTCTTTTATTCCTCATTTCTCTAATTTTGCTTCATGTGTTCCCCTCCCTCCCTCCTCCCCCTCCCCTTCGGCCCAAAATGCTGAAAGTGACCAGTTTGTGCCAAAACTTGAAAATCCTCTTGTGCAAAGGGTAAGTGGCTGGGGCATGGTGTGTGTGTGTGTGTGTGTGTGTAAAAGCCAGCGACCACCCAGGGGATTGATGAAGCTGCCGCGTTTGTCTGCTGTCAGCCTCCCCCCCCTCCTCCTCCTCCTCTAAGCTACCATCAACCAGTCCGTCACCTCATCAGCCCGGGCACTTTGCATCTTGTGAACGTCCTCTCTTTATATATATATATATATATATATATATATATATATATATATATATATACATACATACATACATACATACATATATATTTCCTTGTTTTCTTATTGCCAGTTTTCGGATTCACTTTCAGACTTTCAGACTATTAAAATTGTTCTTTGCTCTTATTTTTTTTTTCCAGTTACTATCGGTCTTCAGATGTTCTCTCTCAAAAGCGCAAATAGTTTTTTTTTTTTTTTAATTCAAGGAAGAAGGAACCAAAGGCTAAAGCCCGTAAATTTTTCCCTCCAAGAAAAAGTACAAACAGTATAATAGAGAGCCAAATTAAAAGTCCACAGTTAAGAATTTATGGTCTATTTAGCTTCTTGTGAGAAAGACGGAATCACTATTGTATTGTATAAAGATGCATTAACTCATACAGCTTTATAATCTCAAATGACTATATATATCTTGAGACAGCACCCTATTAATAAAGCGGTTAACCAGGCCTGTATATAAAACTTTCCCAAATCGAAGGCTCTTGTAAACTAAATGAAGTAAGAATAAAATCAAGCATACTCCCTGTGATGTAAGGAGTCAGCAAAGGCATGGTTACAGTGCAGAAAATATGTATAAAAAAAAAAAAGTATACATATATCTTAATGAGCGAGCAATATAGAATGACCCGAGTGTTAAGTGTAAGAGGTCAGGTTTAGCACATGTAACACTGATTCGGCTGTTTGTATTAGTATTGATGTAGTATGAACTCTAGGGAAGAATCTGGTAACGAGAATGCGAAGAGACGTAATATAACTGAAGTAAGGATCGGGAATAAAAATGCAGTCAAGAGAAAGTAAAGATAAATCAGAATAAAAGTCAGCGAAAAAAAAGAATGAGAGGATGCACGAGAAGCGACGGAACAAACAAGGAAGGAAATTAGTTTGGTACGTGGAGAGAATTTGCGTTTTTTTTTTTTTTTTTCCGATTAATGTGGCATGACGGAGGAGCAAGTCATTATGAAGCATCCTCGTTGATTTCTGGCCAGCAAATTGAGAATGAGTTGCAATTGCTAAGTGTTGACCCTTCCACTACGATGCCGTCTTCTTTATCTTACCCATGCCATCTCCAGACGATTTTATGCAACGTAGGGGAGACGTTTTGCAGTGAATGGGTTAATGGAGGTTGTATCTTACTTCTTGAGTTCGAAAAGTTTCTCAAGCTAAATAAAAACCTCTGAAAATAGCAAGAGTAAAATCAGGAAGACTAGAGCGAAGTTGTTAAATAATACGTATGTGAGGCGTAATTTTTTTTTTCTTACTTCCTGTCCCCGTTTTATTATTATTGTTTATTGATTTATACTTCTTTTTTTTTTCTTCTTGTTTTTAAGTGGTGTTAAGTTCAGGTGCACCCTCTCGAACTGAGGAGGTTAGGAACACTCTCAATTAGCCCCCATAAATATGCTGACTTTTTATTTTTTTTCTGTTTTACTAATGCGATCTCCCGGGTGTGTGTGTGTGTGTGTGTGTGTGTGTGTGTGTGTGTGTGTGTGTGTGTGTGTGTGTGTGTGTGTGTGTGTGTGTGTGTGTGTTTTGCGTCTTAGATCCCCTCGTAGTTAAGGAGATAGATATACGATGCGTAATAAGAAGTGTTTATTACCCATTGATTTAATATTTACGATGTGATTATGCGGTGCTTCTATCCCTTGAAAAGGCGGATGTTAAGGAGCGAGAACCGGACTGAGAAACGACCAATAGCTTCAACTCGGGGATCTTCTTTTTATTATTGCAGCCACCAGACGATTCTTTTCAGCTTAAGGAGATATGTTGTAGTGAAAAGGTTATTGGTGGCTACATTTAACCCCACCTGTTCGACAAGCCCTTTCTTACCTGTACAGGATTATTAGACATAGCGGGATTGAAAAGTGAAGTCCTCTTGCTGAAGGGATTAGGTATCTCGTCATCATCATCATCATCGTCGTCGTCGTTATCATTATTATCATCATCAGTATCATCATCTAGACCTTCTTTGCCAATTCAAGGTGGGATGAGGGGGTGAGGTAGGATTCAAGGAGAGGGAAAAAAATGACAAAATTAGATACTAGCCAAAGCTATATATAATTATACGTAACAAGTTTTTTTTTTTTTTTTTTACCAATGGTCTGGTATGTACGATAAAGATTGTACAATACTTTTATCTCCGGAAAAGACGGCTGATAGGAAACGGTATTGGACAGAGAAACGCCCATTGATAAGCCCTGATATAAAGCCCGGTACTCACGGACAAGACCCCTGGCTGAGATCTGATTTAATGTATCAGATAAAGCTGGGGGTGAAGGAGTTATCGAGTGCAAGTGTTATATATGGAGGCCGCGTGAGGGAGCCGGTCGATGCATACTGGCACCAACTCTCTCTCTACCCTGACTACCACAGCACGACTACCACTACCTACCACAGCTGTAGTTCATCTCCCACAACTACCACAACACAGACTACCACAACACCACAACAGTAACCTCATTTCCCGCAACTGTATTCTCACTTAAACACCACAACCAAACGTTCACCTGTTACAACATACCTACCATAACACACCTCTGTTAAGCACTCTCCTACCACAATCAAGCACTCATCTACCACAACACACCTACCACAACTAAACACCCACCGCAACACACCTACCACAACCGTATCTTCACCCATCTTCATCTACCACAACCACCCACATTATCACCACTGCTTTTGCTACCACATCAGCTGTAACTTAGCTATAGAGTTAATCACCAGTCTCTCTCTCTCTCTCTCTCTCTCTCTCTCTCTCTCTCTCTCTCTCTCTCTCTCTCGTCATCCTTGCTACCTCCAGGCGATTGTATTCATCTTTGAGAAGACTTTACTGGGGAGGTAGGCGGTTAGATGTGTCCTTCTTTAACCCTTTTAGTACAAACCGTCTTCCTCCAAGCTTAATAAAATCGTCTGGGGGCAACAAAAATAAACAAAAAAAAAGTCCCTTCACCTTCCCACAAGTCCTGCAAACCTCCAGATTCTTCTCACTATCGAGCAGACTTTTTCCTTGCTTGAGTACCGTAAGAGAGAGAGAGAGAGAGAGAAGAAGGAGAAGGAGGAGGAGGAGGAAAGCGAAGAGAAAGGGACAAAGAAGAGAGAAATTTGTGGCAATATCATGGAATTAAGTTTAACTCGTGCATTTCCAGCATATAAACCGCCTCTTCGCTCCCATGAATTTGAGGAAGGATATTTACATCATAATTTTCCGAGTTAGCAATTTCAGTCCTATGAATTTAAATAGACTTCAGCGATGATGCATTAAAACTATGTATTTTTGGTGGAATTAAAGTTTTGTTTTTTTATTGGAGGGGGGAGGATTGTACACTTTTGAAAATTGTTAGAGAGAGAGACAGACAGACAGAGAGACAGAGAGAGAGACAGACAGACAGACAGAGAGACAGAGAGAGAGAGAGAGAGAGAACCAGCTAGCGAGACAGAGAGAGAGAGAGAAAAAAGAAGAAGGACGAACGGAAAGACTGAGAGAACATCTTGAGATATATGAAAAAAAAAAAAAAAAAAAAATGGTTGGAGCCTGAGTATTGAGGACGAGAAAATTCAATAAAAGTAGCATGGGAACTGCAGATACGGGGCAGAATATCCATAGTCTCTGTCTCCCAGTCTCTCTTTATCACCACAACTCCCAGTCTCGCCATCTCCTTGCGTCTTTGTCCTCCGTCACTCTTAACTTCTAATCTCTATCTGTCTCCCAGTCACATTATCTCCCTATCTGTCTCCCAGTCTCTGTCCACTAATCCCAATCCACATTCTAAATCCCAGTCTCTGTATCTCACTCCAGTCTCACTAACCTGTTGTCTCCCCATCCTCCGGTCTCGCTATCCCTTGTCTCTCTCTGCCCATTCGGTCTCCCAGTCTGTATGCACCAGCGTCACTAATTCCCAGTCTTTATTTTTGTCTCTCTCCCCAGTCTCTCCAACTCCCTGTCTCTCTCTTTCGCCCCAGGCCTTGTCCAGAGACCGTCATTAGAGGTTTGTAAAGACTACCTGGCCTGGTTTCTGCGTGGCTCAAAATATGCTTACACGCGAATTGGTTGGGGTGCTTGTGTGTGTGTGTGTGTGTTTGTTTGTTTGTGTGTGTGTGTGTGTGTGTGTGTGTGTGTGTGTGTGTGTGTGTGTGTGAACAAATTAGCTCAGAAAATTTTAATCCGATATTGACCAGACTTGGTGGAAGAGTTAAGGGTATTCTTAGGAACTAACATTGTGAACAGTACGTCAAAAGCCAAAGTCGCACGGCAAGGTCAACTTAAGCAATTATAATCCAGTTTAAAGAGACTTGGGGAAGGGTTCATGGTAAAGCAAGGATGAAATTATCTGACATTGAGAACAATACGTCAGAAGTCAAGGTCGGGGGGCAAGATCAAAATCTCGACCGTATAATTCAGTTTTGCTTTGAGTCTTTTTTTTTTTTTTTTTTTCGAGGGGGGGAGTGAAGGGTGAGCAAGGATGAACCGACTCGATTTTGGGAACAATTGGTCAAAGGTCAAGGTCATAAGGCAAAGTCATCTCCGATAATTTTGACCCAGTTTAATCCAAGCTTGGTGGGAGGGTTGAGGGTCAGGCAGAGGTGAAGTAATTTGGTTTTGGGAACAGTCGGTCGAACTTCAGGGTCACAGGGCAAAGTCAAATGTTACAGGTAGTCACATCAACCATTTGTAAGACGTAGGTGTTGTATCCTCCTCATCCTCTTCTTCTTTCTCTTCCTCTTCCTCCTTATCTTCTTCTTTGCCATGAGAGAGCCATCCGTGGAAATGCATTTAGCCACTTTTCGCTCCAGTGAAGTTGGCAGAAGTCGCAGAGGTTATTCCATATTCTCTCTTCTTTACTGGAATATCACTGGAAAAAATTATTGGAAAGTAGTCTTGGCTGGGGGTGAGATGGGAAAAAGTGAGTGAGTGAGCGAGGGCGAGAGAAAGTCGATCCATGAAGTTACATTAAATATTGGTCGATCACAGGGAAGCTTGACCTATTAAACTCTCTTCCATTTTGGTGTGAGTTGGAGAGAGGGCAGTAAGACGGCGGAGGACGGGTGACGTGGACGATGTGTTTGTGCCGTCTGTTTTAAGATTATTTCGTCTGGGAATAGATAGGTAGAGACAGACAGACAGACAGATTAGGCAGAAGCAGATAGGTAAGTAGACAGACAGACTAGACAGAAGCAGATAGGTAAGTAGACAGACAGACTAGACAGAAGCAGATAGGTAAGGAGTCTAGCTAGGTTGGTTAGTAGGTAGGCTTACTGATCGACCATAAGGAAGTGTAATTAGGGCAAAGATAGACAGGGACGTGTAAAATTACCGTAGTTAGTGGTGAAATTAAGGGAAAAAACTGTCCACAAAAATCCGGTAAAAAAGATTGGTTGAACACAGGAAATATAGGAAAACTGGACCCATAAACTCAAAATAACGTACAGACCGACAGCAAGGAAAATATGACGATGAGCAGGAGATAGAGGCCTAAAATTACCTCAGAGGTCAGTCATAAGGAAAGTCGACCCGTAAAATACATAAGATATTCGTCGAGTACAGGAAACTTTGGCCTATAAAATTACAGGAAAAGTGGATCCATAAGATCATGTAATATGCTAGTGGATGGCAAGGAAAATGTGGCGGGGGCAGAGATGGTGATGGGAGCCTGAAATCACCGTGCGACCTCCACCCTCGGCCTGCCAGCACATGAGCCACCTGTAGGCCAGTATGGAGTAGACCCAACAGCGCACAGCTTCGTGACGCCACAAAATGACATCACTCATGGTGGACGAAATTCTGTCATGATGTCCTTGGGTTCCTTGTTACCCTACTACTAACCATTACTACTACTACTACCGGTACTACTACTGTACATGAAGTGACGGAAAAATGATACGCCAACAAAAAAATTATAATGTTAAGTTATTGCTGAAGAGGAACATTATTTTAGCACTGTATATAAATTGACTATGGAGGCAGACGGACAGACCGATGTTCTATAAAGATCTGTAATTTCTGTCATTAGACGAGTAGAGAAACTTCAACAGTACAGTAAATAAAGATCACATACAGGCATATGGAATTTCTGCCATCAAGACCTATAGTGAGATCTCGACAGGATAGTAAGTAGTGATCTTATGCAGGCACAGTACTGTATGTGGGATTTCTGCGGTAACACTTGTCGAGTGATCCCAACAGGGCAGTAAGTAATAATCCTGGAGAGAGAGAGAGAGAGAGAGAGAGAGAGAGAGAGAGTTCCTAACCCCTGACCCTTGACCTGATGACAGCCGACCCCGTCATTGTTTTTTTTTTTTACCTCTTCTTGGCTAACCCCCGTGACATGAGGCCAGGTCTCTCTCTCTCTCTCTCTCTCTCTCTCTCTCTCTCTCTCTCTCTCTCTCTCTCTCTCTCTCTCTCTCTCTCATACAGTCCATTGCTCTACTCTCGGTTCCCTAATAACAAAATCCCTTAATATTATTGCGCTGTTCGTTATCGTTCTCCATTTCCTTTTTCCTTTTTTTTTCTTTTTTAATCGTCTCGCAAGGTAGTCCATAAATAGCGCTGCACCAGAAACTCTCCTGGCTGTATCTTCCGTATCGGCTCAGTCTGCTGGTGTGGGCGAGGGTGCGGTAGTGGGAGTAGGATATGAAAAAATCGCCCCGAGGAATGGAAGACGAGCGCTGTAAACCCTCTGTGGTCGCCGCTTCTCATATTTTTTCCAGCTAAATGCCAGACGATTTTATTCAACTGAGGATGAGTTATAGAGCCCTGAGACTTCATCCTGTCATCCTTAAACCCTTCATGGTCGGGTCAGTTCTAGTTTATTTTTAACTACAGACGATTTTATTCAATTGTGGGCGAGTTCTGTGATCCTTAGAGTGTGAACCCCTTAAGTTAGGAAACATAATTATTTTCTTTTTATTCATGCTGCTTCCAGACGATTTTATTCGGGATGGGAGAGGCCTTTAATGGCTGGGGCGAATATGAAGGCTTTTTCTAACCCCTCCAAATCGAACAGTATTCTCTAAGCTGTATAAAACCGTCAGTTGATTGCAATAATAAAAGAAAAGCGACGTCTTTGGACTGTAGATTTTTACTTGTTTTGTTGAATCATAAAATATTGTTGAAATATTACTGAACTTGTAGTATTACTTCCCTTTGTTTATAGATACTTCCCTTTGTTTATAGGTACTTCCCTTTGTTTATAGATACTTCCCTTTGTTTAGAGATACTTTCCAGTCTTTATAGATACTTCCCTTTGTTTATAGATACTTCCCTTTGTTTATAGATACTTCCCTTTGTTTAGAGACATGCTGACGGCGGGAATTAGGTTAAGAGTTTACTGGACTGCGGGGGAATTGCAACTTTAACCAGCAATTCACAGGTTTTAGGTCCAGATGAGTATGGAGTGACAAGAACAATAGCAGTAAATACCCTACCTTGTGTCCAGTAGCGGTTAATCCGTCCAGAGCAGTGACGTATTGTATATTATATTCTTGCTACCACCAGAAAATCAGATTCAGCGAAGAAATGGGCATCGCATTCAGATGGGTTAATGAAGACCTTATTTATCCCCTTCAGATCAAAGACTCCCTCGTAAGCTGAAGAAAATCGTCTGAAGGTAGCGAGAATAAAGCAGGAAATACGTCCTAGCGGTGAAGTGGTCTAAGCAGCTGCCCCTCCCTCACTCATGCACCTTTTTACACCCACACCGCTTCCAAAAATACCGTAATTATCCCCTAAATTAACACCGCTAATTACCTCTCATTACCGTCGTTGCTGTAGACCGGCCGACAGTTTAAGGTAATATCAAGATTCCAATATTCTACCAGTATTCGTCAGCCAAATATCAGCATTCAGTATTATCCTCCACCTATACCTCGTCCTAATATCTTTCTTCTAGTATTCTGCTACCACCTTCTTCCTAAACTCCCAAGAAAGAACCCATCACACCAAGATACTGACGCCGGCATTCATTTACCTGTTTCTATCGCCGTGGAATTAGTTTATTTCATGTAGCTGTCCATCGCTAAGTTCTTCTAACGTACCCTTTCTAGACTCATAAATGGCCGCTCAGTCCGTAATAACCAACCACTAATGCCAACAATTGCCGTGTTACTCTCTGCATGGTTTAGACTGACTATTTCATCTGATACTTCCGTTCCAATATTTCAAAGATGCCACCACCAGCCTACCTAACCTATGAAGCTTCCGAGCATCGTAAGAAAGAGTCATTAACCACTACAGTTACGGTGTTGTATTCTCAGCTTTAGTCATTATCCTCCAGGCAGTCTTGTTCAGTTCAGGAAAGACCTATTCTTATGGAGGGGTTAATGAAGGCGATATCTAATACTCCAGTTCATCTACCTCTGCTGAATTCAGAGAAATCGTCTAAAGATAGCGAGAATAAAAAATACATCAGACTGAAGTGGTAAAAAATATCCCTATTACTACCACTGTGTTTATGTATTAACCATGTCATTGTTATATCACACGGGTTAAAAGTCTGACATCACTCTCCAACAGCAAACCAAGGAGCTGGGGGGCAACAGCTGTGATTCCAGCATGCTGACACAATCCTCTCATTGTAGATCCAGCTCTCCGTCAAGTACTCAAGGTCTCAGTGAAGAAATACAATAAATTTCTAGGCATTGGCAACATTAATATATCGTTCTCTGATCAAGGTGTGTTTTTGCTGCTATGTCTTGTGCCTCTTCTTGTTCCACGCGGCCCCCCAGCTCAGCCTCTCTCTACCCGCGCTCTGCTTCCCAGCACACAAACCTGAGAGGCTAATTTAGAGCGCTGGGAGAGTGATCACGATAATTGCCTGTTTTTTTCCTCCCTTTTCCTTTTCGATCCGACCAAATTGGAGGCATAGTTTTTGTGTTCTAATGGCTGACTCTTGTACTGTGTAAAATTGGCTCATTCCAATTATTTCTTGTGAACGAAAGATATATATATATATATATATATATATATATATATATATATATATATATATATATATATATATATATATATATATATATATAATGTACACTCAGCCAGCATCCAGCAAAGCACGAAAGTTCCATTAAGGAAACGCCTTTTAGCGGCTACTTACCCTTATTTTTTATGTTCTCTAACTAAAGCTTTTCTTATCAGAATATTAAAATAATTACTGATTTTCATGATTCATTAGCTCAGCCTTGTCATGCAACTCGGATCTGAATGTAAAGTTAACAACACCCAGCGCAATTATCAAGCATTACCGGCAAATATCAGAGTATCCATTTTTTATTTTTAAAAAGAGATGCGTCCTGTTGTTAGCTGCGCCGGAGTTCAAGATGTTTTATGCCGGGAAAATATCAAGATAATTTTCGACAGCGCCCTAGGGACTACGTCTCTACCAAGTATGAGTTCTGATGACCAGTTTGGGAGATTAATACTGAGGTGTTAGGGTCGGAAAATAAAGGGATGGTCATGTAAAAAACTTTTGATTAATTGCTCCTGAAGTATTTTGACGTCTTTTGGAGCCTTCAGTCTGGTGAGCTTTTTTTTTTCTTTCTTTTTTTCTAATCCTTGCCTCCACCAGACGATTTTATTGAGCAATTTTTTTCGACTCAGGTAGTGAAGGAGTTGATCAAGGCTGTATGTAACCCCTGCCAGGCCCAAAAGTCTTCCTTAAGCTGAAAGAAATCGTCTGGTTTTAGCGAGAATAAAATAAAGGAGTCACTGGGTTCAGGGTTAAATGTTATTCTTGCGGCCAGCAAACGATTTTATTCAGCATCGCAGTGAAGAGATTAATTCGCAACACCCCCGCTAGAAGTGCAGTTTAATTTTTGTTCTACCTACTGTATTTCGTGCACCTTAATTTAGCGGAGATTTTCGTCCGTTTTCGGCTTATTTCCTATGGTTTTGTGGAAGAACAGGACAGTACTACGGCTCTGTATCCCTTTCATAGCACATCTTCGTTATTAGCACCGCGTTCTGTCGTTCATTTCTCTCTGTAGCTTAACACTTGCAGTGGAGAAATGGCAGATTTTAAGCTAGTTTTCGGCCCTGCATCCTAACCATAGCACTACGTCGTCACTAGCATTGCCTTTCAGTGTTAATTATCTTGCTGTAAAACAAACACATGATATGGCGAGATGACAAATTTAAGTCAGGTTAAAGTAGACACAGTATAGAAGTTGGAGAGATAGCAAATTTAAGCCAAGTTCCTTTTTTATGCAAGTAAGAAGGAATAAAAAACCAGGAGCCAGCAAAATTGTTCACTACAAGAAAAACATAAAAACAGAATAACAGAGAGCCTATTTCAAGTAGATAGTGTGTAAAAAGTTGGAGTGATGACAAATTTAATATAAGTTAAAGTCGACAGAGTATAAAAGTTGGTCCCGTCAGCAGAAGCCCCAGACGCGGCAAGTGATAAAATGACGAATGGGATGCGTGTGGGGGAAGCTGCGAGCCATTAGTCAACCCCTCACCACGAGCACAGGCGCTGACGGAGGCGAGGCAGGGCAAGCACGGGCGCCGAGATCAGTATTCATAAGTTTTCTTGGGCCAAAATTACGTATAATATTGTTTTTTTTTTTTTTTTTTTTATAATCTTCACACGTGGACCTACCAAACATTTCCCAACCAATTTAGTGTGAAATATTATAGGGATAAATAAGACTGGACAGAATTATTCCTGATAATGTTTAAGTACCTCAGAGACTTGCTTATCGACGAAATTGGCTAAGACCCTTTATAAATTCAGCTTCAGGGCCCGTATTTATCAAGGACTCTAACCAGTTTTCAGGATAAATGAGTCTCCCTGGCATTTATATATATATTAACAGAAATCGTATTTTCCTCCATATTTTCTTTTACACATCAGTTTTCACTCTGGTTTGTATATGAAGGTGTTTTGACGGCTGTATGGGTGAAGATGAGACTCAAGGCAAGAGGTCTTATACGGAAATTTAAGCTCAGGCAGGTTTGTACATAGTGAACCAGGCGAAGAGGGAGATAAATGGCTTCACAAGACTCCCCCGCTGAGACCGCTAATGTTCCACGCAGACTGGGAGGGTAGAAGACGATGGCGGTGGCTGGCCTCCTCTTCCCTCTCTTAATTCACTTTTCCTGTCTGCTTTTTTGCCTGCCTGAACCTACATGCCCTAATAATATGCTCCTCCCTCCTTCCCCTGCGCATACTGAAAAAAAAAACACACCCCATCGCGATAAGTTCTGCGACGTGAATCACTGTGAAGAACGAAGGCAAATCACTGTGTTGGGGCCCAGGGTAATGGCAGCCCCCAGTCGCCATCTCATTTGAATATCAGTAGAGTTTATTAGACAACAAGCGCCGTGAACAGTAGCCAAGGTGGAGGCATCGAGGAATGTTAATTTTGGGGCACCGCACTCCACTCCACCCTTCCCTCTCGAGTAGAAGCACATCTGTACAGCGAATTTCAATCTGTGCATCACCTCTTTCGACATTATTGTTTTGGTTTTTGAGTCCATATAAACTTGCAGAAAAATTGGATGTTTCAGTTCCATCCCTGCCAATATATCTGATTTGCTGGTTTCCACGAATTTATATCACCCGAGTTTATTTATCTTAACTTGAGGAATTCCGTCCTTTTTTAGCTTATTTCCCGTAATTCAGTGGCAGAAGACAATACTACAGTTCTGCCTCCTCTCCACAACGATTCTTCGTGACTAGCATCGTATTCTGGTGTTTATTTCTTGCCATAGCGGTGGCTGAATCGGTAGAGAGGCGGCCTGCAGTCCTGATGGACCCAGGTTCGAATCCCGGCTGGGGCAGGGAACAGTTTAAGGATTTGAATTTCATAACAGCAGACTTTCCTAATCTACCAGATGACCCGCCGACATGTCATAAAAGTACCCCCGCTAATACCAATACACCAGTCCTGTATGAGACAGCCCTAGCATGTATTCAATATTGACGGTGGGTGTTAGCGCCGAAGTGGTGACATGTAGAGAGGTGTGTGGTATGTAGGAGGACTACTGGGCCTTGAGAGCAGGCTGTGAAGCCTATGCCCAGAGTCGGACACATAAAAAAAAAAAAAAAAAAAAAAACAAGGTGAAGAAATGCCAATTTTGCGCCAAGCTATTTTTTTTATTTTTTTATTTTTTTTTTAAAAGAAAGCGTTGTGATTATACTGGAACACATCTCTGACATAATAAGAACTGCCTGTGTTGTGATGATGATATGTAAGTAGTCCCCTAAGTCCGAGTACGAAATTATTATTATTATTATTATTATTATTATTATTATTATTATTATTATTATTAGTGCTATCTCCTGACGATGCTAGTCAGCTTCGGGTGACGACGAACTGGAAGGGCTAGATATGGCCTTCAGTATGCTCCCGCCCCCCCACCTCCTAACCTCCTCTCAAGGCTGATGAGAAGACAAAGAGAGATAAAAAGTAAGGAACGAGTGAGATAAGAAAAAATATGTGGTGGCAAAATTATACCAACATACCGAAGTGTAGTTTATGGGGGAAGGTAGAGCAGTTTTAGCCCGACTTGGACTATTTTTAGGGATGAATACAAGCGGAATATACTGTATGCGTGTTTATATATCAGTGCGAGGAAGAGACAAGAGGAGGAGGAGGAGGAGAAGGAGGAGAATTTAGTTAGGGAAGAAGAGGGGGAAGGGAGGGGGTGATAGAGAGGAGTGAGGAGGAGGAAGGGAGATGGGATACAGAGGGGTGAGGAGGGGGAAGGGGGGGAACGGAGGGGAGAAAGAGAGGGGGGGGAGCGGGAGAAAGAGAGGGGGGAGGGGGAGAAAGGGAGAGGGGGTAGAGAGAGGGGTGAGGAAGGGGAGGGTATGGAAAGATTGGAAGAGATGAGGAGACGGAAAGAAGGGAAGGTAGACGGGAGTGAGGAGGGAGAGGGGGAAGTAGGGAGAGATGAGGAGGGGAAGGGAGGTAAGGTAAGGGGGTAAGAAGAAAAAATGGAGGGAGGGACAGAGGGAGGGAGGGAATATATCTTGAGCATCCCATCCTCCTCCTCCCTCCTCCTTAACCCTCTGGAGTCGGACGGGAGAGACGTGCTAATAATATGATGCCCAATTTACGACACCCAATAATGATACGAGAATAGAGCTAAAGGATAAATAAATAATATCTGGGGGGCTTGTGTTTTTATCGTTAGCATTTTAATTGTAGATGGGCCAATTAGTTCTCGCCAAACCAGACGCTGATGCAGGGAGGCCAGCGGTATTGTTAAACGTTCCCCGTCATCGTTGGAAATCTACGAGTACTAACAGAGGACTGGCTAGCGAGGCAGGGGGTCAAGTGGGATGGCGGTGGGTTGGGTGGGGGCCTTGCATGATCGTTTTATCGTTTTATTAATTTATTTACCTATTTTTTAATGGTGGGGGAGGGTGTATTGGTTAGCACGTCTACGTCGCATCTGGTAAAACCTGAGTTCGAATCCTTGCCGATCTGACTGCTCGACCAAGATTTTTGCCCCCATTACCCTGTTCCCTCAGAAGTACGACTGGGCACCTTGATATAAATTTGATTGTTATGTGTCTTATTCTAGATGATTATGATGGTAAAAACTTATTATCTGCCTTAACTAACATCTGCCCACGTTGCAGCATCATTGGACGCCCATCTGGCGTGTGCACGGTGACAATATTAGTCCTTGAAGTGCTCCTTTGACTCATAATCAGCTGTCTAATATCATCTGCCTTTAGGTAGAACAGAATACTAGAGCAGCCCTGATCATGAGAGGGTTGTTGTGGTAAGGAAGAGGAAGTAGAGAGCATCCTAAGCCGACGAGGATGCTGCCCCTGTTTGCCGAGGTGTAACTCCAGGGCACGTAGTTAATGAAGCTCCCTAGCACCTCGTCCTTACCGGTTTATTCTTTCATACGTCTCGCTGGCATAATATTTTGTGCTGTCAATGCAGTCAATGTCGATACCAAAGTGAGGTAAAAGGCATACAAGGGAATATTAAGATGTCCAAAATCTATCCCTAAGGAAGAAATGTTAGCTTCCTATTTCGACCCAAGGATTCTGTTCTCATCTTCCCATAAATCATCAGGACGCCTAGAGCCGCTTGCAACCAGTGACGCGGGAGAACTGGGATGATAAGTGATTGTGCGTGTGTGTGTGTGTGTGTGTGTGTGTGTGTGTGTGTGTGTGTTTGTGTATTTAATTAACGTCTCTTTGCGTGCATATAAAGCCGGTCGTGCGATTTGTTTACGTCACTCCCACGTAGACCATTTCCGCCTTGTCTCAGCTGCCCATCCTTCCACTGAGCATGAAGCTTTTTCGCGGTGATTTATTCGGGTTTGCTTCTGTGTATGCCATCTGATTTTTTTTTTTTCTTTCAGCCCATTTCTTTGTCGTCATTTGGCTGTAGTTCTTGTAAATTGAAATTGAAATTCTGTTGACTGAGGTTTGACAAACTCTATAAACGTTATAGTACATGGACCTCGTCTGTTGTAAATTCTATCGACGTATTTCAAGTAACGTTCTCGCCAGGAGAGTGTGGAAAGGGAATACTGTCCACGACCGTATACACGCAAGGCAGTACCTCATATATTTTTTTAGTTATACCTGTAAATAATGAAAGGAATCCTAAAAAGAAGCGTACATTATTCTCTCCTTTACACATCGCCCACACGACATATTATCGCGGCCCTGAATCATAAAATAATTTCATGCTTCAGCCTTAAATCTGGACTTTGTATCATATCAGTGGCAACTATCGGTGATTACAGCATTTTTATGAAGCAAGGGGAAAAAAAGAAATTGATGAGGAGAAACCAGGAACTCTTCTATCGGTAGGAGGAAAATATTGTAAGGATTAATAGATGCGAAGGGCAAAGACCTCTCCAGAGCAGAAGAATGGGAGTGCTGGAAAACACAGCATCAGAAACTAGACAATTATACCGTGGAGAAGCAAGACAGGGAAGGCGTACAGAGTAAAAGCTTCCCGGGAACAAAGAAAACTTGTAATGGGTGAGGCTGACATGAAGGGAGGTGCAGGAGGGGAACATATATACAACTTACACCAAGACCCAAACAAAGAAGGGAACAGCGTAGATATTTATAAAGGATCCTAACCAATTTACAAACATAAGAGGGAAGAGGATCAGAATTTATGTAGGATCCTACCCTATTTACAAGCATAGGAGGGAGGAGGACAAGCTTCTATAAAGGATCCTAGTTAATCTACAGGATTAATTAGTTTCCATGACAGATCGTTATGTTTTTCATGCTTTCTCGCTCTAATATTTACTCTGGTTTAACTGTGAAGCTTTTGACGGTTGTTTGAATGAAAATCATATATACAAACAATTATGTAAACATTCTTAAGCTCGGGAATTTTATAACTAGGACCCCAGACCAGCAGAGACCCTGTCCTAAACTGGTATATGGACCAGGGAAGCACCTCGGATGCTGGGATGGGGGAAGGGAGGTACAAATGACCTTCACCCACGTGCAGGTACGGAGGTACAGTCGGGAACAGAAATTCGAATAATATTTCACCTCATCTACTTCTCGTTTACGTCTGCTGGTTAACATTTCCAGGATGAGAGAATTTTGCTACGCTTCTATACGCATATGAGAGTATCTGGTACAATGCGTCAGGGAGGAAAGTGACGGACGTGCCTTGAGTGTGAAGTAGACGCAGTGAAATATAGCAGGCGAGGATTCATTTTTCTTTTTTCTCCTCTGCCTGTACTCCAAGCCAGAGGTCACGGAGCGAAAACCGGAGCCGCACACTCGCCAGCCTTGGCCAGAGATTATCAACAAGCTCCTCTCTCGGGACGATGCGTGGCTAATCCCCCACGTAGATGGATGGTCATGAGGCCTTGCAGCATGACATACCACAGCCCCAGCCTCGCCTCCCACCCAGCACTTAGGGAAGGTCATGTGTGGGGGTGCCTCCGTTCACTCTCATCTCACATCATCTCATCCCTTTGGCTGCCTGTTCACCCTTTGTTCACCACACACACACACACACACACACACACACACACACACACACACACACACACACACACACACACACACACACACACACACACACACACACACACACACACACACACACACACACACACACACACACACACACACACACACCAACTAATGAGAAGCGGAGATGTACTTGTTCCTTAAATCATGGGTTATTTACTTTCATCACACTCCAGCTGCACTCTGATCAAAACTTCAGAAATACATTCATTCTTTGAGTCGGTGATATTAGCACAAAAATGGATGTTCAAGCAATTTAGTATAACCTATTGCTTCTGGAGTAGAGACATCCCAGGTATTCCTCTGTATATACACCATTAATGCCAGAGATTGCGCAGTAACTCAAGTACATAACAAACATTAACAGACTAATGAAAAGACCATTCATTTATTTATCACATATTATTACATCTAATTTTTCTTCTCCAATAAATTCGTCAGTATGGGAATGCCCAGATTCCACAGACATTATCCCAGCTCAGTGCACAATAGTTGGCCGTTTCCTTGATCAGAGCTTGGTATAATGGAGGGAGGGGGGAGGTTGGGGGGTGTCGTGGGGATGGAGGAGGGGGAGGAGGAGCCGAGGGAGGGGGTGGGGAGAAGAGAAGGGAGGGGAGGTAATCTGCGCAGGGCCTTTCCTTCCTCGTACGGGAACTTGGCTGGCGTATGTTGTTCCTGTTGGATAATACTGGTGAAATCAGTTTATTCCCTCTTGCCGCTGTTCACACAAGAGTGCAGTTGGAGATTTGGATTTAACCACCTATTGCGGCTCTTGGTCTAAGGTAGGAATGTGACAGAACAAAAAATTGATCGTCTGTCGTAATGACCCTCGTGTTGTCGATAAATATAAACCCTTAAGCCTTCGTATATGGAGGGTTTCTTGTGGCCAAAATTCTGTAAGCATAGGAAACTCCCCTGACCTTTTTTTCATACCAGGTCTGTTTTTGCATATGGAACTTTATCATTTTTATGTTTTTATACAGTATGTGTCAATATAAGGAAATACAGTGGAAGACATAAATAGATTAGTAATATATATTATGCTGTTAAATTTATCCATTCCTTCATTCTCTTTTAGATGTGATTTCTTGTCTTTTCATTCATCCTTCTCTGTCATTTATTTTACACCTTCGCCACAAAGGCCTATCATTAGCTTTTATCCCGACACTCTCCTTTAACTCTCCCATCCACCATCATGTCCTGGTTTTAGCTCTTCCTATGCATCCTTTTTATTTCCCTTTCCCTTTTTTACACTTACCCCTTTCCATCCTGCCCCATTTATACCTCCAGGGTTCCCAGTGGCCTTAGGCTCCCCGTGAGAGGTAGCCTACATCAATAACCACACCGCCCCTCTATTTTTTTTTTTTTTCTTGTTTTCCTCTACCCACAATCCTGCTTTTTTTCCTGCCAACCTTCGTCTATATCTGGTCTTGACGCCGCCTGTCCGCCACCTCACGACTTATTGCTGCCTGGGTATAAGTCAGCATAACGCAGTATCTATCACGGATTACACCGGGCTTCAAGGGTACATTAGTGAGGTTGCTGTAGTTCCGTGTGTGTGTGTGTGTGTGTGTGATTTTATGACAGCTACCATGATTTTTTTTAATTCACCCAGCTACCATAATACTTCACAACCAAAATGGAACAAAAATTGAAGTGAAGAATTGCGAAAGAAAACATCTGGAAAGAGTACACTAACGTGCAAACTACTTTATCGTGTAATTTGGCGAAGATCCTTGGCAGACACGAACCCTGGTCACCACGTCATTAGGATCCACGATGGCTGACTCATATGTGGCCATTGGTCGGGCCCTCTTTAACCCCTTCATTACGAGAGATGTGTCCTAAGTCCCTTCAGCCTGGATGACGTCTTTTTTTTACTTTATTCTTGCCATTATCATGCGACTTTATTCATAATGGGACAAGCTTCTGAAAATTCATAGCTTAAATATAGCTTTCATTTTCCCTTCAGCTCATAAGGACTCCATTAAAATTAATAAAATCGACTGGCAGTAGCAGGAGCATACGAAAATAATATTCGCCGCCTAATTGAAAAGGCTAATAAAATCGTGTATCGGTTGTGAGAGACATCATTGAAAGTGACATTTTACTAAAGACTTGTGGAGGTTAATTTCTACTCCCCACCACTTGAGGTATCTCCCTATTTAGATTAAAATGTCTGGTGGTTGAAACAGTAAAGGTTATCGTAATTAGAGGATTAATGTAAAAGATATTCCAACATCTTTCACTTGGAGGTGGGCCTCATCTAAGCGAAATGATTATCTAGAAAAAAAAAAAAAAAAAAAAAACTTTGTACTGTTGAGTTTATGGATTACCAGTGTGTTTGTACAATTTCCACTACAGTTGGGAATGGTCACCCTTCTTTGGGACTGGCTAAATGAGAGCAAACTTCCAGCAAGAAGGAAAGGTACAAGTTGACAGACAGAGTAGAAAGAGTTTACTATAGCAGGGTGTAAGCACAGAAGCATTGTTCCACTATGTTCAAACCCTGTCCATTTACTTCACCTTCCTCTTCTTGTATCTGTCTTCTAACTGTATTCTTCTGTTAACTATAATCCAACACGGAACCATTCACTGTACCCTCGTCTTCTCCAACAGTCTCTACCCATCCTCTGCCACCACTCTTACACAGCCATGCCCCTCCCTGTCCACTCCTCCCCTACCTGACCCTCTTAGACCCTAACTCTACCTTTATGCTACCTTTCCTGCACGCCTTCCTCCCTTCCTTCCCTATCTCCTTTCTCCCTTGCTCCATCCATCCATCCACACGGTCTTTCTTCCCTCCATCCACAGATCTTAATTCCATACCCATTCCTTCCTCTGCGCTGTTTCCCCTTATATTTTCAGCGGTTCTTCCCTGTTTCTAACTCTTTTTCTACCGTCTTCGTCTTCACTCCGAGTCAGTCATAATCTATGCATTTTCGGAGTAAACACAATTTCTTGATTTGAGTATAATGATTCCTCCACTCCTCACTTACCATTATATTTACTTTCCACTCTCAGATGCTTTATTTTCTGACGTCAGTCCATCCAGCTTCCAGCGACTCCTCTCTCCTTCAGTCACTTTAATAATCCTTCCCTGAACCGTCACTCTTTCAATCCCTCCCTACTTATTAACGCACACTTACTTTCCTTCAAGAAAACTGCACTCTTTGATCTCCACTTAGCTATCCCCGTCCATCCTCCCCATCCACCTACCTCTTTCATTTTCTTTCCATCCCATCCCTTTGATTCTTTTAGTTACCTTGGTTTCAAAGACGTCTTCTTCTCCATCCAACTCCCTACCTCATTCACCCACCCACCCACTCCACCCCCATGTTTCCTCCTCCCCTTTCCACCCGCTCCACTCCGTGCTTCCTCCTCCCCTACCCACCCACTTCACCTCTGTGCTTCCTCCTTCCCCATCCACCCACTCCATTTCCAGCCCATTCACGCACCTCATCATCATTCACCAACTTCCTCTCCGCCCACCCACTATCATGCTTCTCACCCTTCACCTAACCCCTTCATTTGAGAGAGAGAGAGAGAGAGAGAGAGAGAGAGAGAGAGAGAGAGAGAGGTGGGGGGGGGTGCGAGTTATCAGTTCACCAGCAGTGCCCTTCTACTCTAGCCAAGTGGAAGGATGTGTTGTGACTCACACTTCCACTCCTTTTTTCCGCTTTTGTAGCACACGGGAGGGAAGCAAGAGAGAGAGAGAGAGTGAGACGGAAAATTAGAAAACACTTTTAAAAACGGAAAAATGTAATGAACACACCAATATCGATCACCGTCCCCCGCGTTTCACTTACAAAGCCCCCTGGGCGACTGGAAATAGTTTCAAATGGGTTTTTAATGTTCGACCCGCCCGTGCCCGCTTCACGAGGCGGGCAATTAGCGTTTCACTTTAGCCACGGGAGACACAGGGGTAATATATCAGGGCGCGGGAGGGTGCTTAGGAACAGAGGGGGTCATTATGGGTGGAAGGTATGGGTGGCCAGGGAGGAATTGGGCTGTTTGTGTGCCATTTAACCCTGGCACGAGCGCATATGGTATTTTTGTTCCAGCTAGAGCTTATTCAGGTGAGTGAGTCCCATGAGCCTGAGGGAGTCAATGGAGGAGATTGTCAGTATTTAGTCCTGTCACCGTCGGGGAAGCTCTAGTATTCTTATTCCAGCTGGACTTGATTAAGCTGAGTGGGTCATTGGAGCCTGCGAGAGTTAAGACCAGACTGAGAGTGATTACCATAGCTTGGCCAGGAGGAGAGAAATTAGACGTTTTTAGCGTTTGAACAATTATTCTAAGTAATCTAGTCCAACTACAGAAGATTTTGTTCTCCTGAGTGAGCCATAGGAATCTGTGATTAAAAACAGAGAGTATGTTAATTTGTATGAGTGAGCATGGAGGAACTAGACTACTGTAGTGGCATTTAACCCTCACATGGTCGAGGGAGCTCTAGCATTTCCTTATTTATCACCAGTTGTGAGTGATTTATGTTTGAATGGGTTGCCAATACTCTACCACCAGAAAACTTTATATATCTTAAGAGAGCCTCCCTACTAAAGGAGACGTTAATCAAGACAACATTGCATTGAAGGGAAGTAGTTTTGACATTAGTGTTACCATCCACCTTCAGAATCCAATTCACTGTTGATTTTTTAATCTATTTATAAATTTGGCATAGATATATTCATACCGTCTATTTTTGTATCTTATATATCTGGCATGCATATTATTTTCCATGGATATTTTGTATCCAAATATTTTCGTGCAGATAATTAAACTTTATATTTTTACCCAGTTATATATCTGGCAAACAAATATTCACTCTGTATATTTCTGTATCTCTATAAATCTAGGAAGGAAATATTCGAACAGTATAATTATGGATCTGCTTATTAATCTTGCATGCAAATATTCAGCCAGTTGTCTTCTGTGGTGCGAGGTGGTCCGGACCCCTGCCACACCTGACTGGCTCTGCACACACGACTGGACTCATCACTGCACAACCCTGCCTCACTGGGCGCGGAGAGAGGGGGAGCGGAGAGGACAGGGAGGGAGGGAGGAGGTAGCAGAGAGGACAGGGAAGAAGGAGAGAGAGAGAGAATTTAGGTGCTAATTTGGAAGAAGGGATGAATGGATCGTAGAAGAAAGATGTAGGGAGAGAGAAAGAAAAGAATGTATAAGAAGCAGCAGGAGAAGACGAAAGCACGGGAGGTGTGAAAATGGTTAGGAAAGGAGGATAGAGAGAGAAGGGGAGAGAAAGAGTGAGAGAAGGGAGGGAGATTTGAAAGTGGGGGAGGGGTGAAAACTGAAGACGGAGATAACGAGAAAACAGAAGTGATTGAGGAAGGTCAGAATGATAAGGAAATAAGGGGGAAAAATATATAGAGATAGAGAAGAGGAGGTGAGAGAGAGGAGGAGGAGGAAGAAGAGGAGGAGGATACTGTAAGAGGAAGAAACCAGATGGGGAGAAAGGGAAGGGTCAGGGGTGGAGGAGATAAGAATTACCAGTGACTATGAAATGGAAGATACAGTATATACTAGAAAATGTGAGTAGGAGAGAACCGAGAGGGAAGCCGAACCAGGACGTGGAAGGAAAGGGAAGGTGAAACGAAAGGAGGAAAGAATGGGAGTGGGGGAGGTGAAAATTGACGACGAGGGGTAGGGGGGAGGAAGGCAAAGGAAGGAGGGAGGGAGGGGGGGGAGGCAAGAGAGAGAGGGGAGGTAAGAAAGGGAGGGAGGGGAGGGGGAGTACCAGTGTGTCATAAAACGAGGAGGGGGGACGACTTACCCAGACATTCCAGCTTTGTTTTTTTTTCTAACACCCTTAAGCTTTTACTTTTTAGCTTTTTTTTTAGCTTATTTTTTTCTCCGTGTGGTTTAGCTTCGGGTACGGTGAGGCGAGTAGGGGATGCAAGTCGGAGTGGGGCTCTCTTTTTCTTCCCTCGTTTTTTTCCCTCGATTTTTTTTTCCCCTCTTGCTTGCGGTTTATTCTCCTGTGTTTTTTTCTCCTCCGTATCGGCCCTCGTCGTTGGAGGTGAGGTGCATTGCTGGTGTTTTTTTTTTCTCTCTGTTTTTTTATGCAATGGTTTATGATGGGCTGTTCAAGGTGCTCCATGGCGCTACTGTCCGTGCATATGGAGCAGTAAATTTTTTTGCCATTTTTTTTTTGTCTTGTCTTTTTTTCTTGTCTTTTTTTCTTAACAGCCATGGCACCTTCACCTGCTTGGGATGCATCGAAAGTGTCCACCATCCTTTTTTTTTTTTTTTTTTTTTTGAGCACCTTATTCACCAACACCTGACTCACACCTGACTCTGCTACATTTGACTCAGTTGACTCATCCACACCTGACTCATCCAAACGTCTCACCCACTCCTGACCCATCATCTGACTCATCCAAACCTGACTCACCCACATCTGACTCATCTATGCTTGACTCGTCCACCTCTCTCTCTCTCTCTCTCTCTCTCTCTCTCTCTCTCTCTCTCTCTCGTTGTCGTGAAGCTCAAGCATATCATTTTCACTTAACTCATATCTTCCTCCTTTTCATTTCCCCCTGTTTCATCTCGCTTTACCTGACGTTTTCCCTTATTATCTTTTCTTTTATCTCTCTTTTTCCTCCTTCATTTCACTTCGCCTTTTATTCCTCTTTATTCTTTTTTTTTTCCCTCGTCCATTTCCCCTTACCTTTCGTTTTCCATTTCTTTCATTTTCCTTTACCTTTCTTTGTCCCATATTTATTCATTCACTCTCGTTCTCTTTTGTTTATTTTTGACTTTCCATTTTTTCATTTCCCTTTACTTCTCTGCGTCCCATATTTATTCACTCACCCTCATGTTCTCTTTCCTTCACTCTTTCCCTTTCTTTCATTTCCTTTCACCCTTCTTTATCCCTTATTTTTTCATTCGCCCTTTTCATTCACTCTCCTTCACTCTTCCCTTTTCCCTTGGTTAGTATACAGCACTACTCAGGCCATCACACCAGGCCTAAGGTAACGGGTCACTTAAAGTATATTCGATGACCCTGGTTAAACTCGACTGACCCTACTGGTTTGGCTATCTTCACACACCCTCCGTCATCCCTCCCCCCACCCTCACTATCTCCCCCCCCCCCAGTCTATTCTCTTGCTATCTCTAGACCCACCTTTCCCCTCTCCCCCATCCTCACTATCTTCCCTTACATTTCCCTCCTTTCCCTAGGCACCCTTCTTCCCTTTCCTCCACGCTCAGCATTTTCCCCTCCCCTCCCTTTCTCTCACCATCTGCAGACTCCCCCCCTCCCCATCTCCAGATATCCTCTCTCCCCCTTCCCCAGTCCTCACTATCTTATCCCCCTTTCAACATCCTGCTGTCTTCAGCCGCCCCTCTCCCATCCCCCCCTCTCACCCCGAGCTCTCAACCTCTTCCCTATGCTTTCACTATCTCCACTTTCTGAATACTCCCCACCCCTCACTGTCTGCAACCCTTTCCCATTCGCTCATTCATGTCTTCCCCCACCTATCTCTCGCCCCCGTCCATCCCCATAGTGATGACATTGGTAGTGATTTTGATATTTCAGGGCAGTAGGGTGCTTATTAATTCACAGAAATTCACATAGATTCACATAATATTTCGGAGATTCATATAACCATACCTTCACATATACTTCCTAGATTCACACAAATTCTCATAGCATTACATAAATTCTCGCAGATTCGCATAAATTATCATAGATTCACATAAATTCGACTGTTGGCGATTTGAAATACCCCAAAGATGACGGTCTAACCTGTGGTGGCGGAATCTTAAGTTGGCTACAGGGGGTGGTTGGTGAGGGCGCACCTGGAAAACCTCGTTCAATTCTTGTGCCTGTCGGACTGTTGGACAAAGTTTGCTTCACCCTTACCCCTGTTTGCCCAGTAGGACAGTTGGAGACCTGGATGTAACTTAGATGGGTGCGTGTCGTACTCCAGGGAAAGACTGAGCCAGCAAAAATGAAAAATGCCTATATAACTGCAGAAATAAGTAGTTTTGGGCTGCATAGGTAAACAGTTAAGGAAGAAGGTGCAAGTGGACTACCTGTGTAAATAGTTAAAGATATACTAGGCTCTTTTTACCTTAATTTGGCACTTCCTTTGGCATCTTATTTCACGTAGCCCAGTAGCAGAAAAAGACAATACTGCTCTGCATCCTTTCCTTAACACGTATCTTGTGACTAGTACCATATTCCCTTTCTAATCTAGTGGTACAATTGGGCACTCAGGATGGAGAGATGTTACTTTTAGGCCAGGTTAGAGGAAAGGGATAAAGTACTGGGCTATAGAAATAAACAGTGAAGATGCTATTGGAGTACAGAAATTAGCAGTTAAGGAAGAAGAAGCAAATTGGCCTCCTTAGCCGAAAACAATACCGTCTTAAGTAATGGATGGGAGAAATTATAGATACCCAAGGCCGGTGGGACAAGACACTCCGTTATCTTGTTGGGGTGACGAGTTCTGCCCCTTCAATTCTTCGCCACTTAGAGAGAGAGAGAGAGAGGATACTGTTAAATCCCCACCTTACAGATCCAGCAACTTGTTCTTTAGTTTAGTAGTAGTATTAGTAGTAACAGTAGTAGTCGTTGTAGAGGTAGTAGTAGTAGTAATGGTATTAGTAATAGTAGTAATCTCCAGACGTTTGAGTTCACCTTACGGGAAATTGTTCGAGCCAGAGTAGTTAGGTATACACGTAACCTCCATTTGTCCCACTACATAGACATTTTCCTAAGCTAGATGAAGTCGCCTAGACCCTTTTCACTATAACTTGGCCTAAAACACTGCCATCTCTTCATCTCACATACTGAGCTGTAGTAAAGATCAGCGCTAGAATAGGCTATGATGCTGGTCTCGAAGAAGTGCTGTGGAAAGGATGTTGAACCATGCAGTATTGTCTTCGGCCACTGAGCTAAGTTAATTAAGCTGCAGAAGGACGATAATCTGGTCGAAGTTACGGTGAAAGGAGTATAGTTGCATCAAAAGTAAATAAATCGCTGCATTAAAGGTGTTAACTCTTCTAATTCAGTACAATCATTATTGTAGAGTAAATTTTTGCTTCCTCTAGACGATTTTATTCAGCTTGCAATTGATCTGTTACAATGAAGAGGTGAATGAAGGCCAGGTCCAACCCCTCCTGTTCTCAAAGACTGCCCTGAGCCGAAGAAAACCGTCTGGAAATAACACAACTTAGCCAGAACAAAACGTCCTCAGGGTGAAAGGGTTAATATAGACACATCAAGGGTTATCATCATCATCATGAAAATAATCCTTAGCATCCATCAATCATCATCATCAGCATCATAATCACCATGAAACATCTCCAAGGTACCATCATCATCGTCGTCGTCGTAGTCGTCGTCGTCGTCAGTAGCTTGTGTTAGTCAGATGGACGTGACCACATTTTGCAAGCGCGGTGCGGGTCATGAGAGGGACAGGCATCATCACCACCACCATGAAACTCCTAAGTCTTTCATGATCACCATCATCATCACCAACATCACCATCAATCATCATTACTTTGTGTTCGTCGGATGGAAATGGCCACTTTTTGCAGGCTAGAGAGAGAGAGAGACCTTGCAAAAGTTAAGACTCTCTCTCTCTCTCTCTCTCTCTCTCTCCTTCGATTTCTAACATACCTGGTAATTAGGCCTACATCATGCAACATTTCCTACAAAAACTAACTCTGGAAGTTAATAAAAAATTTCTTCATTGACTTAGACGAATAGAATCTGATCAGTGGAAGAAAATTGTGATAATCATGCTCTTGGCTGCTTCCATTTTCCTTTATCTTTTTGTTATTTAATTTTTTTACATTTTTGGGGGAAGTATAAGTATTAATATATTCTTTTCTTTGCAGGTATGTGTTAGGTGCAGTCTTGGAGGTAAAGGTTGGTAAGTTATTATTATTATTATTATTATTGTTATTATTATTGTTATTATTATTATTATTGTTGTTATTATTATTATTATTATTATTATTATTATTTATGGAAGGTGGAGCCAACTACCATCCACTCATTTGATGTAGTAGATTATTGAAGGCAGGTGAGAATTCAAGGTTTGTGGTTAATGGTGCGGAGTTATGGAGAGAGAAAGAAGGGGGGAGGGGGAGGAAGTGAGTGCTAGAGTGAGTTTGCATGCTGAAGGGGTAAGTTGCCGTCACTCTAACAAGCTTTCACCAAGTGCGAATTAATCTGTCCAGTCATGTCCCGTCGACCATGTGTTGCTGTAATGGTAGTAGTGGTGGTGTCCGTCGACTGTGTTGGTAGTGGTTGTTGTGGTGGTGATTATAGTGTCCGTCGACCATGGTGGTGGTGGTGGTGGTGTGTGGTGGTAGTGTCCCTCGACCATGGTGGTGGTGGTGGTGGTGGTGGTGGTCTGCTATCAGCAAAGTGGGAAAAAAGGCCATGATGATGATGATGATGATGATGATTACTATTATTGTTATTATTATTATTGTAATTAATGGTGGTGGTGCTGGTGGTAATATCATCTTTTTTATCATTAAAGATTCCCATGCAAAATTTTCGTGAAACCCCATTATCATTATCGCCTTCCATAAAATGACTACCAGTGCTCCTCTCGCCACTGACGAACCTGACGGATGGCACCTGACAGAGTAATAGGCTTACTTGCTTACACATACTAATTTGGTGTCATGGAAACTACACCTTTTTGCATTGGGTGAATATACTCGTAGGTGTCGATGATTCATGTTGAGGCTGGAAAGTAAATGTTAATGATTCTGTACAGGTTCCCCGGGAGTATTTGTGTGCGTGTGGGTGTGAGTGTAGGTATGTGTGTGCGTTAAATTGCCAGTGTACGTGTCAGCCCAGATTTAAGTGTATGATAATTTGTACACACGATGGGAGGTATGTATTTAGAGCGGCCCGCACCTACACCAGCTTATGTCTCGGTCAGTTCTCCTTCATCTGTGCTCACCCCTCATCATTCAGACTCAGCCCTCATTCTTTCTGCCCCCACCCCACCCAGGCCTCATCCCACTCAGCTGTAGCCGCACTCAGTCCTCACATTCACCCACTCAGTCCCCACATTCACCCACTCAGTCCCCACATTCACCCACTCATTCCTCACATTCATCCACTCAGCACTTACATTCACCCGCTCAGCACTCACATTCACCCACTCAGCCCTTACATTCACCCATTCAGCCCTTACATTCACCCACTCGGCCCTTACATTCACCCACTCAGTCCTCATATTCATCCACTCAGCCCTCACATTCATCCATTCAGCACTCACATTCATCCTCTCAGTCCTCACATTCACCCTCTCAGGCCACATATTCAGCCACTCTTCTTTCACTTTTAGCCTGGCCCACATCTGCCCCTTCCTCTCGAGTTATCAGCCATCTGTGCTCGACGACTCCCATTAACCCAGCAGTGCCCCCGTCCCTCTCACT
Source organism: Coenobita brevimanus (assembly GCF_032717465.1). Taxonomy (NCBI): domain Eukaryota; kingdom Metazoa; phylum Arthropoda; class Malacostraca; order Decapoda; family Coenobitidae; genus Coenobita; species Coenobita brevimanus. The sequence goes on along the minus strand of NC_137046.1, from coordinate 61,391,915 downwards.
GACGCCACGCCTGTTAAATAACACCACCACTTAATTGCTACCTCCTCCACTTGTAACAGCTTTGCACTCTTTCTCCAACTTTGACACATTCGATATCTGTCTGTCTGTCCATCTGTCTATCTATATCAATCCATCCATCCATCCATCCATCCATCCATCATCCGTCTGTCTATCTATCTATCTATCTGCCTTCTTGTTTGAACTGAATACTCTAGTTAATGAAAATGAATGTCGATGTTTGTCGTTTTTAAGGTCAAATTTGATTATTATATTTTCGCTATAGAAGTTTGCAATCTAGCTACACTGAAAGAAATTCATATTAGAGTCGAAGATTTAATAACTAGATTTTTTAAGAAAGGGGGAGTGATTATTCTTGTTTGGTGACTTCTTGTTTAGTTATATATAGAAACATACGAGTGTGACGGGTGGGATAAGGCGCCTCCCTCTGACGCCCCCGTAACTGTGTCATCCTAAGCTGCTCGTAAATCACCTCCTGACGGATGACCTCGCCTCTCTTGCCACATTGCCATAACACAAGAATCTTTTTAAGGCCTTCACCACGGAGGGTCACCACTCAGATGTAAGAGATCTCATTTATGTCGAACTGCTTTCTTTAGCGATGGAATAATTGATAAGCTTAACAGTGTAGGTGCCTAAGTGAATTCAGTTCTTATCGCAGTTATATGCCCATCTTCTGTATAATGTATTCCTTGATGTACCTAATAAACCGGCTGTGTAGAGAAGCAGCCTGACCTTTCGTGCCGTGATAAACTATAGCCTTAGGAGAGATAAAAATGTACCACAGAGAGTCGTGTGAAGGTGTCTTAAAGAGATAATTTTCGCACTCTCGCTCGTTCCTCTCAGAACTTCCATTAGTCCCATACCTCTTAGCTAGGACTGATGGCTCTGATCCTGGCCTAATTTCTCTCGTATTCCTTTTACCACCAGCGAAACGGGATGGACCATTTTACACCTGATGCATCCCAAGGTATTCATTTTTTAGTTGATGAAAATGGTACAAGACAAACTGGGTGGTAGACTGACAGGTAGAGGGACAGTGAGCAGGTATATCTAGGTAGTGGGACAGGTAGTAGGTAGATAGGGGTAGGGGTGCAGATAATTGAACAGGTAGGGGGAGACAGGTAACTAAGCGGTAGGGAGAAAGATAGAGAGCAAGTAGAGAAGCAGACAGAGGGGCAAGTAGCCAACAAGTAGAGGAGCAGGCAAGGGGACAGATGGGGGAGGGGGCAGGTTGTGGAATAGGTAAGAGGACGGGTAGCCAACAGTTAGAGCGACTGGAAGGGGGACAGGTAACAAGACAGACTGGAAAAGAGGTAGGAGGACAGGTAGCCAAAACGTAGACGGGGAGGTATGGGGACAGGCAGAGAACCAGAAGGTAGGAGGACAATTAGGCAACAGGTAGAGAAACAGGTAGAAGAATAGGTAGAGGAATATATAGGGAGACAGGTAGCCAATAGATACGGTAGGAGGACAGGGAAAGGGAACAGATAATCAACATGTAGCCGTTTTATGTGTTGGCGTGACGACTAAGTCGAGTAGAAAAACTCTCCTCTCGCTCAGTGCGGGGAGAGGACGCTGATGCTGTACTTTGTCTGCTGTTAACGTGGGTCTATAAACTGCCATATGTACACCTTAAATGCAGAGTTATAACAAGAGATTAACGCTAGAACGGTGGTAATTTCGAAAAAGTGTCTTGGAAAGGATGTAGAACAGTATTTATTGTCTTTATCTGCCCATGAGCTCAGGGAAAGAAGCTGCATAACGACGAAAATCTCCGCTAAGCAAAGTTGAACGAACTATTGCTGTTATTTAGCTCTTACAGTGCTAGGAACGTCGATAGAATTATGTGTCTTCGTGCTGAATGTGTTAACGATGAAAGCCCGTTTAATTGTTTCCAACCCCCTCACTACCAGGAGTGTCTCATAAGAAGAATACTTTGAATCCCATTTGGAGGCAGCAAGAATAGAATTAAAACACATTATCGTCGTCCAAGGGTCATTTCTGGGGATGATGATGTTTATAAACTTCCATAAACGGAAGTAGTGTAAATCATTGCTTGTGTATACCCTTGCTTTCAATTACCATAAATCACTCTTTTCTTTTCTTTTTTTGTTTTTGTTATTATTACTCACTCTGGTTTGGTTGTGAGGTGCATGGCTGGTGTATGAGAGAAGATGAAAGTAACAAGCTGGAGTGTGATGCGCAGTGATGGTTGCGCGTGCCAGCCCTGGTAGATGTGAGGAGGTGAGAGGCTGCCGTGTGTACAGTGTGTGTCAAGAGTTGGCTTAATATTATCGTCGCTTCTGCTTCACACTTTCCTCTACTGGCTAATATTCCCAAACTGAGAGAAAGCCCTGACATGTCTCTTCACCCATAGCTGAGTCTCTGATATGCAGCGTGGGGGAGGAAAGCGATGGATGTGCCCCGTGTGTGAGGCAGGCGAAGTAGAATCATAAGCGAACTTTTGTCCCCGGCAGTATACGACTAGCAGCACACGAGGGGTAGACAGCACGGCGCGATTTACGACTGTCTGTGGTCGTTATCTGTCGCCCTTCTCCAGTCATTAAATCATACACACCACTCGCACTGCACAGGCTCACCCGAACGGAGCACAAATTTATGGGAGACAATTTTTTGGCCATTAAAAGCTTGTTCAGAGGAAACCCATACAAGATCGTAAGTAATGTAGCCATAGACGTGAGGGAGCCATACAAGGTCGTAAAGTAAGGTAGCCATAGACGTGAGGGGAGCCATACATGATCGTAAAGTAAGGTAGCCATAGACGGTGAGGGAAGCTATACAAGGTCGCAATGTAAGGTAGCCATAGACGTGAGGAGAGCCATACAAGGTCGCAATGTAAGGTAGCCATAGACGTAAGGGGAGCCATACAAGGTCGCAATGTAAGGTAGCCATAGACGTGAAGGAGCCAGAGAAGGTCATAAAATAAGGTAGCCATAGATCGTGACATGTAATCTACACAATAGCTTCAGTCTGACGACGTATTTTTCATCCTGTTTATTGGTGATCATACTGTTTTTCGTAATTTATCGTTTTCATTCTCTCTCTCTCTCTCTCTCTCTCTCTCTCTCTCTCTCTCTCTCTCTCTCTCTCTCTCTCTCTCTCTCTCTCTCTCTCTCTCTGAAATACCTCTATAAAAAAATACAAACCTATATACAAGCATCCCTATACACAAATTTAAGAGGGTTTATAAATGCCTCCTCATTTCATCTCCTCCATAGAGCAAGGAAGGTGTTGATGTTTGGGTGAGAAAGATTTACGGTCCGGATGTTGAAAGGAACGAGCGGGGCAAAAACGAGTGAACAAGGGGAAGAAGTGGAAGGAGAGTTAGCTGGGGAATGAATTGGAGGAAAGCAAGTACGTACACACACACACACACACACACACACACACACACACACACACACACACACACACACACACACACACACACACACACACACACACACACACACACACACACACACACACACACACACACACAGGAAACAACAGGCTAGCTGACACATGGTTAAGGATGCTGCGGGGGGTATAGTAGGAAGTGAATGATGAAGACGAGAGAGAGAGAGAGAGAGAGAGACGTGGGGGAGGGGAGAAAAATGTCCCTTGAGTCACCTGGTAACCCTGTTGTTTGAGACAGACAGACAGATGACCTGTTAGAGATAGAAAGAAGAGGAAATGATTGCACTGGAGAAAGAGATTGATAGAATTGTATATGAGAGAGAGAGAGAGAGGAGGCAATGTATCAAACCTGGAGACACGTAGCGGCCATGTTTGGAAGGAGAGTGATAATACTGCAGTTCCTGATGGCTTTTTTGGCCTGAATAGATTGCTAATAGACTCTTATCTCAGGCAGCCATCTGAAAGTTAGCTCTGCTCTCTCTCTCTCTCTCTCTCTCTCTCTCTCTCTCAGATAAAGAAATAAATCAGTACGTACTCTTACCTCTATGCTTTTCATCTAACATATCAGAATACTTATTACTGAGTGGGATATTCTGGATAATATATTCAAATATTAATGTCACTAAAAAAGTAAATAAAAAATAAAGTTAAAAAGTATATAGCAAACATGATTTAGTACCACCCTACCAATAATACTGTAGAGGAAAGTATATATAAATTTATCCTGATATACGTAAGCTTTATAAAGGTGAGAGTAGCAAAGAGTGTGTTAGCTTAGTGAAAGGAGTAAAACACACACACACACACACACACACACACACACACTCGTAAGTATTAGTGAAGCCGATAAAAATTAAGGAAAAGAAAGAAGCACCTAATCTGAGGCCGGCCACATCTCTTTCCGAGTCCATTCTTCCAAATTCCAGACGATTTTCTTCATCTCGGAATTAATCTCTAGTTTTCAGGGGGTTAACCAATGCTACATCTAAATCCTGCAGTTCCAAAAAATCTCTTAAAGCTGAGCAAAATCGTCTGGAGAGTGGGTGAAGAGAAGGGGTTTGTCTGGGATGATGCGGGCGTTGGTGTGGGAAGAGGGAGTGGTGATGAATTGAGATGGAGTGGCTTGGGAGCGTTCATATCCTAACCACCCAGCTGAGCATAGGTAGTGGGTGGGGTCAGGCAATAGAGGTAGATAGATAAGGTGATAGATAGGTACAGTATATAAGTGGATAAATATATATATATACACGTGTCAGACAGATGCATACTTAGATTAGACGCATAAATGACTATATAGTAGTTTGACAGATAGCGGTAGACAAACTGTGATTTATAATTTAATACGTGGAAAAATATTTTGATTGACAGTGTAACAGATGAATTGAAAAATCGACAGGAAGATCGATGGACTAACAGACAGATTGTCAACTTACATTTAGTCACCCTTGCTGTGCCTGTGATCAAACCCAGGAAGGTTATTCACTTCAGTATGATCAGGTAAAAGGTACACAACACAAATTATTATTATTATTGTCATTGTACTGTTAAGTCACCAGATAGGCAGACCTCCGACCCTCCATCTTTTCTTGGTACCGGTAAATCTAGTATTGCAACAGCCTAAAAGTAACACCTAATAAAAAGTATGTCCAAGGATCTGTTTGCCTTCAGTTAACTTTCTGTGCTTATGTGTGCCCAAGCGTCCCGTTACAACACCACCCCGATAGATAGATATACAGGTAGATAGATGGTCAGGGGAGCCTCCACCCTCTCACGATAATGCAACAAGTATAACAGGTTGAGGCAGACACCCGACTACAACTTTCCAAGGTTAAGTGTTTCATCAGGTAGGCCAAGTTTGATGTTCTTGTGTTTGTCTAGGCTTCCCGTTACTTAGCAAAAACACCACCACTACACCCCCCCCCCCACACACACAAACATCCACTGCCCCTTTCCCCCCCTCCCCTCCCCCAGTCACACCTGTCTGCGCCCCGGAAAGGTGGACCACAACAACAAAACGTCCTCAACTTTACTGCCTCCGAAGCACACCGTTGACATTCCTGATCCTCACAGTCTGTTCCTATGCTCACCTTGCCACGTGTCTCATAGCCAGGGTCAATGAGCGTTTGATAACTGACCCTCCCACTCTAACCTTCCTTCCCTCCCTCCCACTCTCACCTTCCCTCCCCCCCTCCCTCCCTCCCTCCCTCAAAGCAAAACACCTTTAATGTAATCCATCTTTGGCACTTCCTCATTCTGACTTAACTCTCTCGTGGGGCATTTGTTTCTACTTATATCTGACTCAGTGGTGCTGTTTTGTGTGTGTGTGTGTGTGTGTGTGTGTGTGTGTGTGTGTGTGTGTGTGTGTGTGGTGGTGTACAGTAAGGTGGTGTTTACTAGACTGGAGATGATGTAAGGGGGTCAGGGTGGGAGGGAGATTAGTAGGTGGTGAAAGGGTATGGTGAATCAAGAGTAATGAGGATGAGCAAAGAAGATAAGGGGGGAAAAGATGATGAATGAGGATAATGGAAGAATAAGGGGAAAATGAATGTGCTGAATGAGGGCAGATGGTGAAGGTGTGAGATGAGTCGAGGAAAATGGGGATGAGCTGAAAAAGGTAATGGAGGAAGCCTTGATCAGATGAGAGGGAATGAACATGTATTTAACACAGAAATTGGCTGTGAATGGCAGGGTTTGATCAAGGGAAATGGGGATAAGTGAAATGAAATAGGAGGGGAAATTAGATAATGAAAGAAAAGAGGAATGAATGGATGTTTGGTAAATGGGGAAGTAGGAGATGAAGAAGAAGGGTGAAATGAGATGAAAAAACAGCGTAAAAAAAGGGAGATGAATAAACGATGGACGAGAGAGAGAGAGAGAGAATGACTGCAGGTGTGATGAATAGGTGTGATGATAAATGGTGATGTGCTCAGGTGATGGATGGTGATGACAGGCTCTTGTGGTACTCTGAGTGATGCAGGTACATGATCATCGAGGTGCTTGATGATGATGATAGTGATCTTGGGTGATAATGCTGGGTGTAATGGTGACAGTGGTAAATGTTGTCACTATATCTTCTTAATGACATGTTCTGAATCCCTTTGCAAATTATGTAGCGCTTCTTCCATAGCTACTTACTCTGCACAGCACAGCTCAGTAATCTTTTGTATATTATTGATTCTAAGTATGTTGATAATTTAACCATATAAATAACGTAAAAGACAAGGTTAAAGGTGTACTATTCAGGATAAATCGCTGGTGAACAGGGACCACGAAGCCACCTGTACCACTTACAGTACCACCACTAGGCTACCTGCGATGGTGGTACAGCTGTGAGCAAAAGTTTGTCGATACATCTTTTCCTACCTGTGACAGTGGAAGATTTTACATGAACTATTTTTGTGTGAGAGCAATATAAAGCAGGTGAAAAAAGACGTTTGAGAAGGATGGATACTCTTTGTCATTTGGGAAGGACTGAGAAACATGGAAGGTAGGACACAGCTCTTGGGGAAAATCGTCGGCGAACTTTTTCTCCTGCCTGTAGACCTGGCTGTTACGTAACCTCCTGATTTCGGTGATTTTTTTTTTCATACTCAGGTTTCCAGCTTGTCTTTCAGAAGATGAATAAAATCGTCTGAAGATTGAAAAAAGTTGGAAAGACGTCCTCTAGGTGAAACGGTTTACGAAATTCTAAAATGTGCCCAAGAAAGACACAAAAAGGCAGCGACAGAAAGGACGCGAAAAGAGGAAGGGAGACGGAAAAACCGAGCATCAATATTGGGATTTTGAGAAACAGGAACAAACATTATTAAAAACGGGGAGAAAGATGAATTATTGTTAAAACGATAAGCTCGTCAAGTTGTCCATATTATCACGGAAGTTTCTGTTTGGTTTTTGTTTTGTCGATTGTTGTCTCCATTCCTCCATGGGTTTATCTCCTCTTCCTGGTTTTCTTATCGCGAGGGCTGTGTTTGAACTTCTCATCTGTTTAAATTAATGTCTCCATGTCTATTTTACATCAATATATGGTGTGTTTGATTATTTTTTATTCTTAGTTTTGGTACTTTCACTCTTCCTTCATTATCATCAGCATCTATCTTTTCAGTTCTCTTGTTTACTTGCCTCTCTCTCTCTTCGATTCGTTTCCTCATTTGCTTCTCCTTCTTCGATTCCTCTGTTTATTGGCCTCTCTCTTTTCGATTCTTCTGTTTATTTGCTTATCTTTTTTCAGTTTTGCATTTACGTCTCTCTTATCTGGTATTTTGATTTGTTTCTCTTTTCATTTCTTTTGTATATATGCTTCTCTCTTTTCGTTTTTGTATACTTTCGTCTCTTTTCCATTCTTTTTTCGTTTCTTTCTGTTTAGCCTCATACACGTACTGAAAGATAGTTAAGTGATGCGTATATGAATACAAATATAATACATTCATTTATACTCACACACAGGCACATCAGTTCTCACTCATGTCAAGATGAACCTTCAAAATAAAACAAAACGATGGGTCAGGACAAAAGTAATAAGATGATAGTGAAAAAGATTATGTCTCGTTCATTTTAACTTGGCGGAGATTTTCGTCCTGTTGTAGCTTATTTGCCGTAGCTCAGTGGCAGAAGAAGACAAATACTATGGTTGTATAACATATCTTCCCATTAGCACGTCTTCGTGACTAGCACCAATTTTTAGTGCTGACCTTTTGCTCTCGCTCAGCATTCAACGTGGAGAGATTTTCGTCTTGTTGCAGCTTATTTCACCTACATCAGTGGCTGAATAAGGCATTACTTCGGTTCTAATCCTTTCCGTAGCACTTTTTCGTGATTACCACCATATTCTAATGCTGACCTATTGTTACAGCTCAGTAGTCACCTTGGCGAGATATTTTTGTCCTTAAGTAACACCGAGGCCTAGAGCTAGATGTATACTTAGATCACACTTACGCTTAGAACTAAGCTAAATGCCGTTTGTCAAGGTGGGGGGTGTGGATGTCTTTAGCTTTCCCTCAGACAAGCATCCCGCTATTCCCTCCCTCCCCCCCTCCCTCAAAAGGCTCACGATTTCATTTCCATTATCCCACGGAGAGATGTGCAAGGGGCAACTGTCCTCGATATTTACAGCCGCTCCCTAAAAACAAACACTGACTGCTTTTCGTCTTGTCCTTTGTCAACCTTGCCACGTGCCGAGAAGCCAGGGTCAATGAGGCTTGTGTTCACCTCGTCTAGACCCAAAAGCACTGTTTGTTTCCATGTTCGGTATTTCCGCTAGCTTATGTAACTGTCTGGATGGTGTTTTTCCGCTTCGTTTTATAGCTGCCTGTTTTGATTACTGGCTTTCTGGTGGTGTTGGTGACCTTTGATGATGCTGAGTGGGTGTGTGGGTGGTGATGAAGAGATGTGGTGATGGCGTAGTGGTGTTATGATGGTATGGTACGATGATATTATGCTGGCGGTGAAGGTGTGGTGGTGATGGTGGTGGTATGGTGGTGCTGACGGTATGGTGGTGGTAGTGGTTGTGGTGTTATGATGGAGGTGATGGTATGGCGGCGGCGTTGTGGTGGTGGTAGTAGTGCAGTATGGTGGTAGTGTAATGGCGGCGGTATTATCGTGGCAGTAGTGGTGCATGATGATGGTGATGATGGTAAAAGGTTTGTTGATAAGAGTGACGAAGGTGACAACTGGTGATGAATGATGTAATGATGATGCGGATAGTGATTAACCAATTCTGTCCACTTGCCTTTTTGTACTTTTTCAATCACCTTAAGATTATTATTCACCTTTTGTTAAATTTTTCGAAATGAAGACGTTAGACAACCTTCGTTATCTCAACACTCGAGATCTTCACCCAGCTGAGTAATATCGTCTGGAGGTATCTAGAAGTAAATGGGTCGTCGTAATGAAGAGGTTGATAGGGAAGCATGCAGTGATTATATTGATTATGTTGGTTTATGAAATTGCCTGGCTCATGATTAGCAGACGGGAAAGATGCATGACCGCAGTATTAGTCATGCAGCGCTAAAATACTGGTGAAGGCATCTAAACAAACAGATGTTGTGATGTTATTGTTGCTGTTGTTGTGGCTCCAAGCTCATCTGAATGTGAACCTGGTAGACTTCAGGATAATATTGCACATTTCTCACAGTCCACCGTCCTCTTTGGGGATAGGGAAGGAACTGAGAGACGGACAGAGCCGCCGCCTGGTTATATCAGTGCCACCACGTGAAGGCGTCCCTCTCCAACACCTCTAAACACATAAATAATTCAGATGGAACACAAATCTCAAGGGGTAATCGTTTTGTATTTTTTCGTTTTTCATTTTTTTTTTTCGGTTTAATCTTTCCATTCCCCGTCTTTATCACGACCCTTCTAAATATCTTATAATTAACATGCTCTTTAACCCTTTCAACCCAAGTACGTCTTTTACATTATTCCTACGATCTCCAGACGATTTTATTCAGCTTGGGAGAGCTTATTGCATTGGGGAGGTAATTGAAAGCTCTATCTGACCTCCTGGGTTAGAAAAGTCTCTCTTAAATTCAGTAAAACCATTTGATACCGGAAAGAGTAAAATCTAAGAATTTATCATTTTGTGTGTGTGTGTGTGTGTGTGTGTGTGTGTGTGTGTGTGTGTGTGTGTGTGTGTGTTTGTATACAGATGCCAATTTACAGTAAATACGTACAGAGTGCACATGGGCACTCATATACATTCATAGACATTTAGGTTCCTAACGCAAAGCTGCATAAGTTTGAGAGAGAGAGAGAGAGAGAGAATGCCCAGTCTGTCTCCGCCTATTTTCTCTCACATTTTTATCAGTCTCATTCTCCCATTAACATTCTTTATCACGGTCTCCTACATGTCTTATCACTGACGTTTCCTTAACGCCAATGCCATCCCCTCACAATACAATCCTTCCATCTCTCCCTTACTTTAATCCCAGTGTATATGTATGCAAAAAAGATACCGAGATAGAGACTTACACAGCATACTAATCTACACTCATATACACTCACGTACACTCAGACTCACAACCTGCATAACTAGATAAGCATCGCTGGTTTGAAAAATGTGGCAGTGAGGGGATAGTACAACCAGGTGAGAAGTTAGGCGTCTGGAGGAAGGCAGCATCTTCAGCACCGTGATGTATGTTTCATTTTAATTCAGCAAACATCAGCATCCCAACATCGTCTTTTTTTTATGTCTAAGCTGGCTCCTTTTAATAGCCTAGGCTGTGTTCTTGGCTTATCTTTATTTATCTGTTTTTTCGGTCTCTCTCTCTCTCTCTCTCTCTCTCTCTCTCTCTCTCTCTATTTATATTTATATGCAAACGCCAAATCCAAGAGCCCGACCACGACAAACAAATTAAACAATGCACCTTCAGCCCGTCCTGTCGCAGCCCATCAGAAAACACCCCCTCCCAACCGAAAGAAAAACAAAATGAAGTTCTTGGAAAAAAAAGAATCATTATCAGCCATTTGTACGCGTCCCTCCTAGGAATAAATAAACAGAGGAAAATATCTGTCATGAGCATCCTGGGCTGCGTCATTGTAGCATCTCTTCGCGTCGTCAGGGTGTGAGGAATGGAATGTGTGGGCAGGTGAGGATTGTCTTGTTGAGGTGGGTCTTCCTTATTTCTTTTTTTATTTCTTTTTTTTTATTTTGTCTGGTGGGACACTGACGATAGAGGTTTTTCCATTTCATTCTCTCTCTCTGTCTGTCTCTCTCTCTCTCTCTCTCTCACACACACACACACACACACACACACACACACACACACACACACACACACACACACACACACACGCCGCCTCTATCGCCTAAACAGCCTGGAACACAGTAATGATGGTGAGGTGTCTCGTTTGCTGTGTTGACCCTGCCCTTCCTGGTGACCCTCCCTGTGAGAGAGAGAGAGAGAGAGAGAGAGAGAGAGAGAATTAGCTCACACTCCCGTTAAGCAAACCCCAGCGGCGCACGTAGGCTTTCACCGAGATATATTGTGTTTACGTATCTGTATAATAATAATAATAATAATAATAATAAAGCGAGGAGACGTCAACATTTCAACCCTCTCAGTCTCTTGATCTCCTTTCTCGGATGAGTTAAATCGTCTGGCGTATTAGAGTGCTAGAGATGGCCTGACCATGAGGGGGTTAATGGTGACAGTATCAACCCCTTCAGTACGGTGACCCATTTTTCCTTTGGTTCTTGCACCCTCCAGACGATTATATTTAGATTAGGCCAGATTTATTTTTGGAAGTAGAGGGGTTGAAGATAGCCTTCTTGAGCCTCTTCATAACTAGGGACTCTTCCAAAACTAGTAAAATCGTCTAAATATAAAGAGTAAGCTCCAAAGGACGTCACGGGATTGAAGGGGTTGACTGCCAGGCTACGGTAACACTCAGCTGAATAAAATCGTCTGAAATTAAGTGGAATAATATATGCTGGGGCTTTCCTGACCGTGTGAAAGTTATGTCAGCACAGTAATTCGTCTGCCGTAAGCTTGAATAGAATACAAGAGCTATCCCGACCTTGAGGGAGATAACAGCACAAAGTAAGGGTCTGGTAGTGGGCTCGTAAAGGGCTTGTAAATCGTCTTGTACGAGTGGATTGAAGCGGGCTTGGTCAGGTGGCCTCTTAGATAACGTGAAGGTCCGGTAGCGGTGACAATAAAAGGGAAAGAAAAAAATATGAGAAAAAAGGTGTTCCCTGCAGTGGTCGGGAGCTTTGACACATTTCCCCCTCCCCCCGTTTTCCCCTTTTCCCCCCTTCCCACCTTCTAGTTGTCCGTGGATACCAGTGCCATTTCACCCTTTCTCCCCACTTCCTCTTTTTCTCCCTCCCCGCCCTCTGGTTGTCCGTCAGTCTCACTGTCTTTTCCCCCCTTTCCCCGTGTCCCTTTTCCCCTTCCCCACCCTTAGTTGTCCGTCGATATCATTGCCATTTACCCCCTTTCCTATCCCCTTCCCCTCTCCCTTTCCCCTTGCCCCTTCCCCACCCCCTACCTGTCCATTGATATCACTGCCATCTCTCCCCCCTGTGTTGGACATCGCCACATCCTTGCCAGAATGTGAAAGTCTCTCTAATTAGGATTCCCAGCGGGTCCAACCAGTTCCCCTCTCGATACTGGGAGAGTAAAAAGGAAGAAAAATCAAATACATCGACTCTGCGGCCACATGATGGATGAATTTCCATTATCGGCGGCCGGGGCTCCAGTCTGCGGCGTGGCTGGGATGAGGCGGGGTGATTAAGCGTAGAGGAGGCAAGGGAAGAGGGGAGGAAAGGATAGGAGGGAAGAGGGGAGGAAAGGAAAGGAGGGAAAAGGGGAGGAAAGGAAAGGAGGGGAGAGGGGAGGAAAGGAGAGGACGAGAGAGAGGAGGAAAGAAGGTGAAGGGAGAAAGGAGAGGAAGGGAAAGAATAGGAAAGGAGGAGAGGAGAGGAGAGGAGAAAGGTAAGGAGGGAAGGAGAGAAGGCAGGAAAGGAGAGGAGGGGAGAAGAGAAGAAACAGCAGAAAAGGAGAGGCATAAGAAGAAACATACTGAGGGAGGACGAGAGGAGAAAGAGTTTTAGGAGGAAACACAGAGAGGGAAGAGGGAATGGAAGAGAGAGGGGAGAGGGGGCAAAGGAGCTAGGATGATGCTGGGTAATTAAAAACGGAGAGGGGAAGGAGGAGAAGAGGAGGAAAGACAGTGATGGAGAGGGGGAGGGGAAGAAGAGGCAGAGGAAAGGAGAGGCTGGAGGAAGAGGAAGACAGAAAGACAGAAGACGGTGAGAAAGATGAAAGGAGGAAAGACAGAGGGGGAGGGAGGGAGGGGGAGCCGAAGAGAAGAGGATAAAAGAGAGGGAAGAAAAGAAGAGGTAGGAGGAAAGTAGAAACAGATGGAAAAACAGGAAACATGAGAGGGGAAGAAGAGGAGGAGGAGGAGAGGGGAAGCAAGAGGCAAGACAGAGGAGGGGCAGCAGAAGGAAGGGCGAGTGTCTCTCCTTAGCCCCCTCCCCTCCCCACTTGTTGTGTCACTTTATAATCTAGCTCAGATATGACTTTGATCAACCCACCCCGCTCCTGTTGCTGTGTGTGTGTGTGTGTGTGTGTGTGTGTGTGTGTGTGTGTGTGTGTGTGTGTGTGTGTGTGTGTATCCCTCCTTCATTCACCACCCCCACCATGTCCCACCCCAACCCCAGCATACCTCCCGTGGCACACCATTAATATTATAATGATTTCCTCTTTCGCTGGGAATCCGCCGACGTTGCCACCTAGAGAGGGAAGCATAGTACTGGCAGAAGTCTACATGTACTGCAGATTTTTATTACATCGTGTACAGTGCATCAGAGTACGAATTTTTCACCATCACACTGTACACCTCACTAGCATAGCATAATATAATCAGATCGTCTAATAAACACATAATTAGTTTTTCATTTAATCAGAATATATCTTTAACCAGCTCATATTTACTAATGGTCAAAGGTAATATGTTCGTATTAGCACAGCCAAATTCATTTAACTTTTACTGTAGCGCACCCCGGAGTCTTTATCACTTAAGGTAATTCCCTTTAGGGCGACGCGCTTTCTCGTCCAATAGCACTACATCTCGCGGCACACCAGATAAGGAAGTGCTCATCTTGCGTGCTGCAGTAATGAATATGCATGAGGACGTTTGAGTAATATCTAATTGTGAAGTGGAAGCCCGGGTGTGTGGTAATTAAAGTGGGAGGTGGTGGTGGTGGAGGTGGATGAGTGTGGGAGCGCCCCCAGGTGGTGGTGCCTTGACTGAACTGTACCCACCTTCATCTCCCTCTCTTTGTCTCTCTCTCTTTCTCTGACACTAATTTTGCGCGCGCACACACACACACACACACACACACACACACACACACACACACACACACACACACACACACACACACACACACACACACACACACACACATTTAACTCCGACACCAATTCTGTCTGTTCTCTTAACCTATTGCCTTCTCACTGTTTGTTTTCTTAAACTTTTACCCATAATTTCTGCTCCCTTAACCTTAAACACTCCCACTGTCACTTCTTTCACACACTACCTTTCACATTGTCTATTCTCTAACCTCTAACACTCGCAGTTGGTTCTCTTAACTCTTGCATCCATAATATTTATTCTCTCTTATCCTTAACACCCATACTGTATGTTTTCTGAACCCCTAAACACTCATTCTGTTCCCTCATTCCTTAGGGTTCTGCTTGCTCACTCAGCCTCTGACACTCACTCACCCACACTGTTCACTCAGTCTCTCACACTTACTCACTCAATTCCCTCAGCCTCTCACTAGTTGTCATATTGCTTCCTATCTGACTTCTCATCTCTTTTCCATATACGAACCCTAGCCATTCACCTTAACAAAGCCAGCATTACTTTGCCTCTTAACATTCGCTCTTTCTCATCTGGTTTTCTTCTCCCGACCTCTTTGTTTTCAGATTACTACTTCTCTCATTCTTTTTATCTTCCATACATTTTTTACATTTCTTAGTTTGCCTTTTTCTTCGTTGTTTTCATTTTAGTTTCTGTATTTTTCCTCTTACTTAACTTCTTCCCTCATTCATTTTATCTTAGTGTGTTTTTTTTTTTCCAGTTCCTCAGTTTGCTTTTTCCTTTCGTCTTCCATTCTTTATATTTCCTTGTTCCTTAACCTCTCACCTCCTTCCTTTTTATCATTGCAGACTATATATATATAAATTTTTCTCCTCCTCATTACCTTCTCTCACTTATTCCACCACATTTAATTCACACATTTTCCTTTTGTACTCTTCTTTCTTTGCCACATCTCAGTACATCCTCTTCCTGTTTACGTCACCTTTCCTTGTTTTTCTCATCCTTCCTCCGCATTTCTTCAGCTGTTCTCCTCGTCCTTCTCCTCCCTTTTTGTCGTGTCTCCTTCCCTCCCCTTATCTTCCTCGTCAGCCTCCCATTCCATTCTGTTTGTCTTTTTTGTTTTCTCCTGGCCAGTTCTTAAGTAATAATTTTACCCTCTCTCCCTTCTTGCATATAGATCCTTGGCTTTCTTCCTTCCATCCTAAATATCCCTCCTCCTCCTCCTCCAGAGAGAGAGAGAGAGAGGGAGGGAGGTGGGGGGAGGGGTTCAAGGCAGAGTGAAGGGGGTTGAGGTAAAACACCGGCGTACAATAATGGAACAATTGTATTATGTCCCTGTCACCTGCCGTCAATCACTCTCCGGAACTTGATTGATGAATGGGAGAGAGAGAGACACACACACACAGACAGACAGACAGAAAGAATGTGTGTGTGTGTGTATGTGTGTGGCCACTGGGTCTGAGGTCTTCCATGTACAACTTCTTGCCTGGAATCGTGACTCAGACTACCGGAATTTTCCTGCCTTTACAGCTGGGGTCCCTCCACTGGTAACACGGCTCCTTATCGCTCCTATCTTTCCTCTTATCTCCTATCTCTCCTGTTATCTCTCCCATCTCTTCTGTCTCTCCCATGTCTCCTCTTATCTCTCCTATCTCTTCTGTTATCTCTATCTCCTTTTATCTCTCATCTCTCTCGCCCCTGCCTAGTATGGCCACAGAATCAAGTCTCACCCAATATTGTGTGAAGATTATATGGAAGTAGCGACACATGCCAGCATTTTAAGGAGTTAGCCTACTTATTTCTTCCTTTTTTTTTCTGAATATTTTTAAAACGCGTGAAACATAGCCAACGTCTTAACTTGGGCGTTTCAGAGACTCAGGTATCACTTCCGTTCTCTCTGAAGATTATTTAGGATTACTGATGAAGGTGGGGTGGCAGAAAAGTAGCAGGGATTACAGAACATGGCATTGTGTGTCGGTAGAAGCTAGGTAATTCATTCTAGCTAGCATAGAGATAGATGTAGATAGCTGAAGACATATATAGATAGATAGATGGATGGATAGACAGATAGATAGATTATTATTGACCATACACATAATTTTATTCATCTCTGGGAAACAGCGCGTCACGAAGGTAGAGTGACAGTGGAATGAATGGTAGCATGACAGATGAAATGGTAGTTGAGTGATGGGCAGAGAATGGTAGAAGAAACAGTAGCAGAGTGATGGGTGAAGGAATGGTAGTAGGGTAGGAGTAGAAGGAATGGTAGTAGACTGGTAGTAGAATGAATAGCAAGCCGTAAGATGCCACGGTACGCTAATCACGCCGTAACTACCCAATCGTCCTTGATCACTTCCTTCGGGGTTAGGACCATCATCGCCTCACACTCCTGGGCCCCATAGCTAGTCTCGTTGGCTTAGAAGGCTCCCTACCTTCCCTTTACCCTCATTGCCTCCTCACCATTCTCTCTCTCTCTCTCTCTCTCTCTCTCTCTCTCTCTCTCTGTCACCGTACTCTTCTAGGCACCAATACATCGTTCATTTTAATTCTGCAGAGGTTTTCGTTCTTGGTTTATTGCCCATGGTTCTATGGCAGAAGAAAACAATCATTTAGGTGTACTGTATATCCTTGCAATAGCACTTTTTCATGACCAGCACCTTAATCTAGCCTTCCTTTCACTCACAGCGCTGCATTTGAGGTGGAGAGATGGCAGTCTTTAGGATATTTTAAGGTGGACTGTGTATGATCTGCGTATGCTCAGTTATATTCTCAGGTATGCTGAATAGGCAGAGTATATCAGTATTAGAAGTCTAGAAACAAGAACATATCAGGTTTAGGGAGCATATTTAGCCTCTTCAGTACGATAACGTCTTTACTATTTCCTCTTTACACTCCATACTATTTTATTCAGCTCAAGGGATAGTACTCGTAGTGAAGGGTTTAATTAGATATGCTACAAAAACGCAATAACTGCATGGAGAAAATTGCCTGATGAGACTCGAGGTGGGGGTGAGGGTTAATGCGTATGTTGATGTGAGCGCCTGATAGCGATTCGCAATTCTGGCCACCTAATCAAATGTTGGAAATGAAAGCTCTGTTACTCCTATGGTGACACACACACACACACACACACACACACACACACACACACACACACACGCACGCACGCACGCACGCACGCACGCACGCACGCACACACGCACGCACACACACACACACACACACACACACACACACACACACACACACACACACACACACACACACACACACACACACACACACACACACACACACACACACACACACACACACGTCCCATCCATCAGGCTTTAATTACCGCGATGACAGCCATACTGACTGTTTTCTGTCTGTTGCTTTGAGTTGTTTGTTCTACACCCCTCCCCCCCCTTTCCTCCTGTACCCTCACTCATTTCTTCATTTTATTCTTAACCTCTTCACCTCCACCCTATGTTCTACCCAGTGTCACTGATATTTCCCTCCTCTTCTTAACTACTTTCTCTTATGTATAGCTCCTCAGCAGTGTCTTCGTATTCTTCTTGTACCCTTACTCATTCCTTCCTTTATTCGTAGCCTCTTCACCTCCACCTCGTCTGCTACCTTGTGTGTGTGTCTGTTAGTCCCCTCACCCTGTCTCTCGCACTATCTCTCAGCATTTTCTTTACCACCGTTTACTCACGCCCTCTCTTCTCTCCTTTACCGTCAATCAGTCCCCGTCTTGCTAATAATATTTTTGCTTTCCCATGATTTCTTGTACAGAACGTCCCTAACTTTCCTTCCACCGTTTCTCACAACCTGTTCCCCTCCATCTGTGCCACTCAGTGTCTCCCACAATTCTTTATTCCCCTCACCCTCTCCCCTTTCAATGTCATATCCCGTTTTACTTATAATCCCTTCACCTCCGCGCTTTCTTATACCCAGTGTCTCTAACATTCCCTTCACTCTGTTTTTCACAATCCGTTCCCTTTCCGTCCATGTCACTCACTGTCTCCCACAATTCCTCTCTTTCTCTCTAACTGTACCACATCCCACACCTTCTCTCACAATTTTTTTCTTTTATCTTCACCAGCATCTTATTCAGTTACCTAACCCTCGCTGCTGCCTCACCCACAGTCTCTCACTCTCCCACCCCCTCACTCTGTGTCTCTCACAACCCCATCCACTCATAACTTGCATCCGTCTCATCCACTGTCTCTCATACTCCCACCCTCTCATTCTGTCTCTCTCATTCTCCCACCACTTCACCCAGTGTCTCCCACACTCCCCTCTCACTTTCTACCCTTCAAACTACCAACCATCTCATACGCTCACTGTCTCACACAAGCACTCACACTCCCACACTCTCGCCTTCTCACACATTCTCTCTCACACTCCCAGTGTCTCACACTCTTTCACTCACTTCCACCAATCTCACCCTCTGTCACTCACTCTTCCACCCCCCTATCGCTCAGTCTCCCACCCCCTCACTCACTGTCCCTCACACTCCCCCCCCCCTCTCACTCACTGTCTCTCACACTGTCACTCATTCTCACTCACTGTCTCTCACACTGTCACGCTCTCACTCACTATATATCACATCTCCTACGTCTCTGTGTCTAATACTCTCACCTTCTCACTCATTATCTTTCACGCTTCTATTCCTACCCAGTCTCTCACACTTCCACCCTCTTAAGCACTCAGTATCTGTCACACTCACACCCTCTCACTCACTTATCTCTCACACTCCTACCCTCTCACTCACTGTCTCTCACACTGTCCACCACCACCACCAGCAACCTCCCAGCAACCTTGGAAACCCCCCACAAAGATCTCATACCCTGGAAATTATAATTGTAGAATGGGACTCTACACCTGAATCCAGATGAGATGCCTTATAGAGAGACTTTAATTGGTGTCGATGCTGATGGGACCTCGAGGGCTCGTTTACGGTCAAAACAAGCAATCGGGACCCATACTAAGAGGGGGGGGGGAGATTCGGCACTGACAGCTGGAATGTGTATATGGAATAGCATTTTTGGAGACCGAAGTTCGTTTTTCTCATAGTTGTGTGTTTGTGTTACGTTTGTCCTCTTTGTGTATAGTTTTCGTTTTTTCATGTATTTTCGTTATAGTGGTTACGTTCGTCCTTGTTTATGTATACAGTTTTCTTGTTTTCATGTGTTTCGTTACGTACACCCCTTCTTATGTACCCGTTTTTTCTTAATGTGCTGAATCTGAAGTTTTTTTTTTTTTTTTTTTTTTTTCCCCCTATCATCAAACGATTTTATTCAGCTTAGCAGAGACCTTTCGAATTGGAGGGGTTAGTTATACCCCTCTTCTGTCCCTTCACTGTTAGAATTTTTGTGTGTTTTATAAAATCATGTTGTGATAATAAGGACAATGGAAAAAGTACGTCCCTGGTGTCAAGGAATCAGTATATGTATATATTTGATTGTAGCTGTGATAGTTTTATACAGATAGATACATACATAGATAGATAGGATAGATAGGTAGTTAAATGGGTTGATAGATAGATATGGATATGGATATAGATATATGGGCATATATATATGTTTATTTTGTCTTGGCCTCTATTGCTTCCATTTTCATATTGACACATTTATACTACCTGCGTGTAAAACCTCCCCTGGACACCTAATGAAGCCACAGCACGCCTAATGTATGCCTGGAGGACCGCTGTGACGAGGGCATTAGCATAGAGGGCAGGATTGGCATGAGAGAGGGTTGTCTTCCCCTTCCGGCCCAATCCTTCCCCTCTCCCTCGTCTCAGACCTGTCTCGTTCCTTGCCTTCTTGTCTGGGTTTAGTCCCCTTCCATACCTCTATCACTCAATTTCGCCTTCTCTCGCCCCAGTTCTGTTCCATTCTGTCACACTCCACACCTTCTCGTTCTGTTCTACTCTGTTCCTCTCTCTACTTTTATCATCCTCCATTTTCCACCTCCCCTCCACATCTCCGGTCTCTCCACTGTTCCACTTTCCAGCTTTCTTGCCCTCCTTCGTTCCGCACATTTAACCTTTCCATTCCCATCTCGCCAACTTTCTAATCAGTACCTCCCTCTCCCTCATTAATCTTGTCTAGGTATCCATGCCTTCACCTTTTCTCCCACCTCTTCACCGCTTTTTTTTTTTTTCCCCTTCTAACATTCCCCTTATTTTTTTTGTCAGCGATTCATCTGCGTCTTCTTTCGTTCACATGTCATTTTTGTCTTTACCTATTTCTCCCCCTTCTCATCTTCCTCCTCCTCCTCTCGTCCACTTCCCTCCCATTTAATGCTCCTCATCCTTCTCGTCTTCCACCTCCCTCCTTCTCGCCCTCTTCTTCCTCCATTTTCATCTCCTTCCCTTCTTCCTCTTCTCAATCTCTCATCTTCCAGTCATCCCTCTGCTCTCCGCGCCCTCCATGTCAGTGCCCCCTCCTTCCCCTCACTGCTTCCTGTAACTGACTTTGCATCCTTCCTCTTCTTCTCTGGACCCATCATCATTCTCTCCCATCCTTCTACCCCTTCGTCTCCATCCTCTAACACCTCTACTTCATTTTTATTCTTCCTCCATCCCTTCTTCTCCATTCATAGCTTCCTCTCCTTCCCCAGCTTTCATAATCTCTTCCTCTTCCTCTATCCCTTCCTGTCCGCCCATCCCTTCCTCTCATCCCATGCCTTCGTCTCCTTCACCCGACCCCTCACAATCCTTTCCTGTCCCTCTGTCTATCTTTTCACCTCCTTTTATTCCTTCCTAATCCTCTGTAAGCCCTTCTCTCCTCCCCTGGTCATCATCCCTTCCTCTCCTTTCATCCTCTCCTCTTAGTCCATCCCTCCCTCTCCTCCCCTGATCATAAACCCTCTCTATCCCTCATCGCTTCCTCATCCACCATCCCTTCCTCTCTTTTCATCATCCTCTCTGCTTTCTCCATCCCTCCCTCCCGTGTTCATCATCCTGTCCTATCCCTCCATCCCTTCCTGAGGCGCGGGAGACGGACGAGAGTAGTTACAAAGTACAGGCAGTTATCTAAACACCACTTTGCATACTAATTGCCCCTCCCGAGTGCGGGCCGGCATTGGCAATCACCGCCTCTATTTTATCACCCTTTAGAGCCCATTATATCCTGCTTTCAGAGGCCCGCTTATGTAAATAGGGGAGTAATTCACGAGAAACTGGACGTGGGGAACAAGGTTTATTGGTTTTGTATGGTGGTTCTGCCTCTGTGCTCATCAGGGGTCTATCTTCTCTCTCTCTCTCTCTCTCTCTCTCTCTCTATGCCGCGCGCGCGCGCGCGCGCACACACACACACACACACACACACACACACACACACACACACACACACACACACACACACACACACACACACACACACACACACACACACACACAAAATTGGGTTTTTGTTACTTGGGTCAGGAACAGAGGCAGAGGAAAATAGCTTCATAAGAGGAGGATGAGGACAAGGAGGAAGAAAATGAAGAAGAGGAGGAGGAGGAGGAGGATTAGAAAGGAAAATGGAAACAGAGAAATGAGGAAGAGAAGAAGTGAGGAAGAATATGGAGGAGAGGGAAGAAGAATGAGGAAGAGAAGAGGAAGCAGGAGGACGAGTAAGGGAAATAGAAGAACAAGGAAGAGAAGGAGGAGGAGGAGGAAATGGGCCAAGCAAAGTCAACCAGAATTTGAGGGATGAAAACTAAGATGCCAGGAAGACCCAGCTCTTTGTTTCCAGTGCTGTTTATCTAACCCCATTGGAACACCGATCATCCAAGCCATCCAAGTTAAACAAAGGCAGCCACCCAGCCACCCACAGCCCGTCTCACCTCAAGAAGAACGACGCTCCCAACGCTTTCTCTCAGCCCCAAAATATAATGGAAGGGATGGAGGAACACAGACGTCGCCCTGATAGGAACTACTGGAAGCTCGGACCCGGCCAATAATTAACACTGTGGCTCAGATCCGACGCTGTAATTGCTGGGTGAGACGCTTGGTATGAGGGCCCGGCCGCCAGTCACGCGAGGAGAGGCTTCGAGGACCGGAACGCACTCTTAACTTCAAAAATGATCCACGCACTTCTCACACTCATGATCGGGACAACTTTAGTCATTATGGAACGCAAAGACTAGCCTCAGAAAGATCCACACACTTTTCACACTCATGATCAGGACCACTGTAGCTAACCTCAAGAGATCTATGCATCTTTCACACTCATGATAGGGCAACTTTAATGGCAATGGAATGTAAAGACAGACCTTAAAAAGATCCACGCACTTTTCACACTTGTAATAAGGACAACTCCAGTAGTTAAGAAACGCGGACACATCCCCCCAAAAGATCCACACACTTATATTCTCACGCTCATGGTGTGAAGAACTCTAGTTTCTATTCCATTTCAGTTAACGCGAAATCATTTTATTTAGCTAAGAAGGAGAATGGGAGCTTGTGATTGTTAATACTGCCTTGTTAAATACAACACAAAGGCTCATACTTTCGTCGGTTAAGGAAGCTCCCTAACACCTTTTTCCTTAGCGATTTATTTTTGGATATGGTTGGTTATATCCTTTTACACTTTGTTTATGCAGAGTATGGAGATATTAGAGTATTATGTAGCACAGACGATAACAGTAAAGCATTATAAACCAAATGAATCGCTTAGCAAAAGGTGTTAGGGAGCTTAACCGACGAGAAACAGGCTAGGCACTCTACTCCAGCTAATTTTAATCTCAGAGATTCACACTTTAATCTTGGCCCCATAAATAAGTTAGTTGGATTTCAGTTTTATTCCTGATACCTCCAGACGATTTTATTGACCTTGGGCGGGACCTCTTGTACTAAAGGGGTCATGAAAGCTGTGTGAAACTTCTCTGTTCAAAAAAAAAAAAAAAAAATCCTCACAATGGGGTGTCAGTCGTTTGGTAATAGCAAAAATAAAATGAAAAATGTGGCCTCTGTTGGAAGGGTTAAAAGGGTTTCTGTGTTCAAGCATCATTTTTTCTTTTTCCTTTTTTCAGGCCACATGTTTTGCCCTTGTCACACTCTCATGCATAAAGATTGCCGCCTCATCTACTCACCCACCTACCTCCACTGCACACCTCGAGGCATCTTAATACGCCGCGGTTTATCTCCTTCCCTCTCATCTCTTCCTCAGTCGCCCCTTCATACTCGCCCCCCTTCACATTCCCACCCACCCTCTCAGCTTCGACGCTCCTCTCACTTCACCACGCACTTCCAGCCACACCGTAACTCATCCCCTACACATACACTCACCCATACCTTTCATATTCAATACACTCACCCATACCTCTCATATTCAATACTTACCCCTCCACCCACTCATCCAGACCCTATCAGCTTTTATAAGAACACTTCCACACTCACCCAAACGCCCTCATCTACTTCACTTTCTCATCCACCCTCCCATCTCCAATACTTACCCTTTCCACAGCATCAGTCGGACACCATCACCTCTCCACACTCACACTCACATCCTCGCATCTCCTACACTTGCCTACCTACAGTCCCATACAGACATCATCATCCCTTCTCACTCTAACTTAAACTCTTTCACCACTTACACCCCCTAACCCACACTCTTTCACCTCCTACACCTTTAACCCACACCCTTATTACCTCCTACACATAAACTTCCACAGAGACACACACAGTCACCCCTCCACATTCAACCCACACCCTTTAACCACCTAATTTTAACCTTCTATACTCTCTCAGAGGCACAGTCACTCATCCACACTCTTACTCGACGCTCTTACCTCTCCACATTTGCACTTCAACACTCTTCCATTCTTCCACACACCATCTTCAGCCACTCTCCCCTATCCCTGAAACTTTTCATGCGTTACAGTTCAATCTTAGGTATATAATTTCCGATCATCGATATTTTTTCCAAGCACAATCTTTTCAGTATAGATTTTTCTCCAGTTTATCCAGCATCACTGTCGAGAAATCCTCTCCTTCTCCAGCGAATTTGCTCCCCCTTGCTCACTCATCCATTTCGTGAACGTAAGTGAATAAAGTTAAGCTCTGCAATGCCTGGCGTCATTGTTGTTTTATTTTAACTATCTTCAATAGATTTTGCCTACAAATAAGGAGCTATTTTTGTACTGGAAGTCTTAGATGTATGCTTCCTTAAACACCTTAATTCCTAGGATGCTCCTCTAACCTGAATCACATTGTCCAGCAGCACCAAGAAGGAAATTAAGAGGACGACCTCACTAGTTATTCCTTTGCCTCTGTTTATAAGTAAAGGCAGAAAATTTTGACGATATTAGAGGGAACTGGCGCATAGATAAATGTGTCTGTAGTTGCCGGATATGTTACGTCGCAATTCAGTGCCCACAGAATTCACTCGGATAAAAGCTGTTCAAGCCCAGATATTCCAACGCTGTGATTATTGTTCCTCGTTCCAAATCTCCTTTGTGGTTAACTCTCTGATAGATCAAATCAGGGAGAGACTCGGACCGTAATGAAGAAAGTCAGGATGTAACATTCGATTCCCAGGCGTGTAATTACTCATCGTAAGCGCGGACATGTTCCACGGGGATCACTTCGACATCCTCCCCTAATGAACCAAATCGATCCTCTCAACGGCAGGTGAAGACTATGGTTAGACCCCTCGAACAAACGTTATCGGGTGGGGTGAAAGTCCGTGTTGATTATCTAACACAATGGCTCACGTAGGGAGGAGCTGGCGTGGCCTATTACACGTTTTTATTTCCGATTCATCACACCTCAACCCCTTCACACTCCTCTGGTTTCATGTCTTCCTTCCCTTGTTCTTTTCATTTGGGCTTTTCATCTCCGCAGTCTCATATTCCGCGTGTCACGAGCGAAAGTTCGCTAGCAGTACCCTGTCGATATTGTGTCTTGCCTCTCATATTTCTTATTCCCTCCCTTAACCCTTCTTCTCGTTCTCGACTGATGTAGGCTCTATTTTGCTATCACATGACATATATATCCCGTGACACCTTCCATCGCTATACCTGGCAGGAAAGTGTCGGCAAAATTTGAATGTGGCATCATATCTAATCTCTTTTTTTTTTTTTTTTACTCTCCCTTCACCTCCTTCCTCCTCCCCTCCCCCAACTTCCTGCGAGATCGCGCTGCCCCGCCACTATCCCGCCACAGACACCTCATCTCTCTTACCCCTCAAACGCGCCGGTAATAGAGCCCATGAATATGCATAGTGGTGTCCTTTTGTGTTGGTGGCGAGGCGAGGTGTGCAGAATGTTAGGCTGGAGCGAGAGAGATAACCGTCATTTATCACTATATTTCACTAGTTAACCCGCGGCCACCTTCCTGTGTCCGCTAACCCACGCCCTCGCTGCTTCCCTCCCCGCCCCTGTCCTAGCCGACTCAACTTGGGATGTCCCATGTCCTGTTCACAGCTTTTATGAATCATCTAAATATATTTTTCCCGGGGATGTCCCATATTCTGTCCGCTACGTATTCCCTGTGTCACCTGTTGATTTCACTAGCAAGGTCGTATGCTCAGCCCCCATTTAGTCTCTTGGCCTTTTGGATAGTGAGGATTTCTCTTTACTTGAGTAAAATCATTTCGCCGATTGCTGAAAAGGATAAGTCTGTTATTTCACTTGGAATAGTCCACGTCCTGCCTCCCACATTAACCCTATCTCACCATCAGCCAACATTTATATCGCCAGAGACATGCCAAGCCTCACCTCCCACGCAGTGCCCATGTTAGGCTAGACAGTCGTTTCATTAGGGATATCCCATGTCCTGCCCTCGGTACCATTTCATTAATACCACATGTCACAGCTCCACAGATATCCCCGGGAATGTACCTTGCCACATCATGAATTATTCCATCTGTCTGTTTAGAGTCAGATACCGTAATGCCGTAAGGGGTGGCAGCAAACAGATCGCTCCCCGTCACCCCCGTTCTCTGCCATTTAGCTGCCCTCCCTCCAACTCACATCCCCCTCTCTCGTATCTCTTGCCTCTCCATCCCTACATCTCATCCTTGATCTCCCCTCATCCTTCCCTCCCCCCCTCACCTCACTCACACGCACTCTTCAAGTCAGTTCTCATTCTCCATCCCCTCCACATGGCTTTGATAATGCAGCTCCAAATACAAACTGTGCATTTTATTTGATACGGTTACATTTTTCATTCAGTAGTGCAGACAGTGGGTTTGCTGGCGTAAAAGTCCTTTGGAATAAATTACATATATGAAAGAAAATCTATGGTGTTCGCCTCAGGGCATGGAAGTCGAGAAATTGTGTGCGTTCTTCGTAATGTGTTCGTTTACGTTATCCGTAATAATAATAATAATAATAACAATAATAATAATCATAATAATAATAATGGGAAGCAGTATTCTTTAATGATGTAGAAGCTTGAGAATGATTTTGCGTGAGAGTCTAGAGATGTGTATTTCTTTATTAATTAAGGAATATAAATATCTTCGGCCTTTAATCTGCGAACACTTAAGCTCCAAACTAAAGAGTGTATTTTACTGCGTAGATGTGATTTCCCAGCACGAGTTAATAAAGGATTCTCTGCGCACATGTCTACACAACCGGAAAAGTGCATGCCAGCCATTGTGTGTGTGTGTGTGTGTGTGTGTGTGTGTGTGTGTGTGTGTGTGTGTGTGTGTATGTGTGTGTGTTTGCATGGTAGAAATTGAGTTAAACTTGTGATTTCCTGACTCAGTATCGGCTTTTATCCAATCTTTGTGTGTGTGTGTGTGTGTGTGTGTGTGTGTGTGTGTGTGTGTGTGTGTGTGTGTGGCCACCCTGACAGCCAAGGCCACACCTCCTCTCCATATAGTTACCCTGCCCCCCTGAGCTAATGGGGGAAGGGGGGGGGGCTGTAATTCCGGGCAGGGACTGTTATTAGTGAGGTTGCCTCATGGACGGGCCTGGAGGCTGGATGGACGAGAGAGAGAGAGAGAGTATCTTCATAGTTAAGGGGTTATTTTCTGTACCTTCAGGGCCATTTTTTAATACTCTTCGAAATGCAGACGATTTTCTTAAAGACAGGAAACACCTCTCGCCCTGAAGAGACTGATGAAAGCCAGATCTAACCCCTCAATTTCGAAAAATCCTTCTAAGCGTAATAGTATCATCTGTTGGCAAAAAAAAAAAAAAAGTGTCTCGTAGTGAAGGGGTTAATAGATATAGTCACAGGTGTAAAAAAAAAAAAATAGCTCATTTTTCGTCGGGATAACTCTTAGTATTTTATTCCAGCTGACGCCAGACGATTTTATTCATCTGAGAGTGGGTTATAGGGACCTGACAGTGTTAATAGTGGGACCATTAACTCTCTCATGATCGGCCAACTCTAGCATTCCGACAGACGCCAGACGATTTTATTCAGCAGAGTAGGAGACAAATAGGAGACTGGGTGTTGAAAGACAGCTAAGAAAGAGATAAAAGAAGCAAGGAATACTAAAGATAAAACAAACAAGGAGCATTAAAGATAAAACAAGCAAGGAATACTAAAACCAAAACAAGCAAGGAACGCTGAAGATAAAACAAGCAAGGAACGCTAAGAATAAGAACAGTCGAGGAGGAAAAAAGATAAGAGAGCAACACTGAAAATAAAAACAAGTTCGCAACAAAAGCCAACACACCATTTCTAAATATCAAGCCCAGCCCAAAGCCCAGTAAAGCCTGTAATCGTGGACGAGAGAAAATGAGAAGGTGGGCGAAGTGAAAGTGCACAGACGGATGAGAGATTAAGATTACCCAGAGCCAGATTAACTATATCTCATCCACTTGCTGCTTTGTCTATCGCTCCGTCTGTTTGTCTCTGTGTCTGTACTTCATCCACTTGCTACGCTGTCTGCCTCTCTATCTCTTTGTCTGTCTCTGTCTATCTGTGTCTGTCTATTGGCTATTTCGACCACTTGCTTCTTTCTCTATCTCTCTGCCGGTCTGTCTCTGTGTCTGTCTATATATATATTTATCAGTCTGTCAAGATAGGTAGGTATTGACATCGTCAGACATAGATTGACAGGTATAGATAGATAAACAGATGGATAGCCATCTGTGTCTCTGTCTATCCATGTATCGATGTATTTATCTATCTCTGTATCTATTTATATGTCTGTCTGTATGTATGTTGTATATATATATGTACATATGTAGGTCCATAGCCTTACACAGCTTCCTATAAGGGGGTAAATGCTGAAAATTATTTACACACCGTTGGGGAGAGAGGACATAGGCAGCATCAGGAAAGAGAGAGAGAGAGAGTGACAGACAGACAGACAGAGACAAAGAAATCCCCAGTCATAAGAGATTAAAGATGCGGTGAGAAGATGAGGTGTCAGTGGCAGATGTCCAAAATTCATCTTTCCTAGCGACGAATAATTATGCACGTCACCCCAGCACTATTATGCAAAATTTATTCATCAATTCGTGCATAATAAACATTGCATTGATATTAGGAAGATTGCTTATTATAAGTGGTGAATTTTTATTGCAAAAAATTATTTGTCAGTTTTGGAGTCATGGTGAAGATTGTATGTATAAGATTAAACTCTGAATCGCGTATAAAGTTTGGAGAGAGAGAGAGAGAGAGAGAGAGAGTCTAATAACTGATACGAGGGAAATGTCATATAAAAACAGAATTAATGTGGAAAAATTGCATATAACCTTTCAATCAGACCTTCCATGGACGCATCTTCTCTTGTATTTTATTGCAATTAATACCAAACGATATTATAACCTGAGAGTGGGTCATAGGAGCTGAGAGGGAGAGAGATAGTACTTTCACCTTTAACCCTCTCATGGTGGGAACAAGTGTATTTTAATCCAGCCAATGCCAGACGATTTTATTTTGCCAATATTGAGTCATATTAGCCGGAGTTATTGATGGAGTCTGTAGTAATAAGCTTAGATCAGGTAGTGGTGAGCTAGTTATTATCTCTCGCCAGGTGGTTGAGGTCCTGTCTTTCTCTCTCCTTCCTTTTTTCCTTGGTGTTCGTACCCTCATCTTCAGTTGTCCCCTCCCTCTCCCTGTCACTGCATTTCTCTTTCTCTTCTCCTCTTCCTCTTCCGCTTCTTTCTCCTGTTTGTTCCTCTTTCTTCTTTTCTACCTTATTGGTTTACTTTTTCCATTTCCTCTTTGCCACCATTTTCACTCTTACACTTTGTTTTTGGTCTTTTAGTGTGATTAGTTTTTCCCCAGAAGATAAGTTCGTTATGGGCCAGTAGACTTGTTATTTATATCTTTTACGCACTCCCAAGTACCTCTTTTACGTCGCTTGCTTCTTCTGGTTGAAATACTCTTCCTCACTTCTCTTTTTACCTTTTCTGCTCCCTCCTCCTCTTTAGTTGCCCTATTCCTTTCACAGTCGTACCTTACCCTTCCTCCATCTTCCTTTCATCCTGTACTCTGTCGCTCACTGCTGTACTTCTTGTTGCCCTCCCTTTCCTGTACCTTTTCGTCTCCCCACAGTCGTCGTCTTATTGCTTTCATTGCATTGCCCTTTCGCTTTATCTTCCTTTCCTTTTTTTTCCCGTCTTCTTCATTGCAAAAGTCCCCCTCACATTCTTTTATTTTACCGTCTTCTCTCTTCCCCTTCCGTCGAATTATTCCTTTCACTCCGTTACCATTCCTTTCCTTTTCTCTTGCCATGTACTCATTCGCGTACTGCAGTACTTCTCGTCGCCCCTCTTCTTTTATCTTTTCGTCTCCCTCTCCCTCTTCCCATTTCGTTGTCCTGTCCCTTTCCCTGTAAAGCCCTTCCACTCTTCTTTCATCCTCTTTCTACTTTTCCATATTTCCCTTGCCTCCCCTTCCCCCAGTTTCTTTCAGTTTCTCCACATCCCTCCTTCCCCTTTTCTTCTCTCATTCCTCCTCTTTTTTTCTTCCGTTTGCCACTTCTCTTTTCCTTTTCTCCTCTCTCCCATTCCCCACGTCTACTTAGTTTCTCAGCTCTTCCCATCGTTCCTACTCCTTCTACTCTCTCTTCTCCCTACTTCTTCCTCCCTCCCTTTCCCTCTTATCCTCTCTTTTTTGCCCCCTCCCTTCCACCCATCCCCCATCCCCGTCACGCGCACGGAGGCACCAAAGAACGAAAAAGATAAAAACATCGTCCTTTTCACAGCTAAGTCTTCAGTAGTTGTCTGTCTCTGCCGCGGTGAGCCTTCAGGTCGCGAGGCATAAATTTCGTGTAGAAAAAGACTGGTGTGTTCCTTGAGACAGCCTTCTCCCTCCACATTCCCCCCTTCCCCCCATTGCTACCCCTCCCCTCTACTGCTACCCCTCCCCGACTTTCCTCCCAACCTCCCTACCACCTTCATCTCGTTCCCTTCCCCCCTCCCCCCCAGCTGAAAACTCTGACCACAGACAACAGTTCAGACATGGTGGTACGGGTGCGTGGGGTGTCAAGAGTGGAGTAGTAGTGTGGAAACATGATAATGAAAATCACATATAATTACGAATATGATGATGTCAAGGATGGTGAGAATGATAATAATGGTGATGACGAGACGATAATAATAATAATAATAATGATAATGAACCCGAAACCAAAAAATAATTACCAGCACCTCAGGCAGTACAATCTTCATTAATTGAGGATAGTCGTGATGTGAGAAGGACCCAGCAAAAAAAAAAAAAAAAGATGCCCAGGTCTGGGAGTCACAGAAGCAACTGACACCTTTCCCTTCCTAAGATTTCTTTTTGGAGGACGCTACGAAGACATGAGAATATTCTGCACGCTTCGTTCTTTATCCCTCCTGCCAAAATAAACCTTAGTAACAACGGGGGATTTAGTTATAAGTTTGTGAATCACTGAGAGAGACGAGACACGGCACCCAGACTGCCACGACCTCTCCTACAGGTGGTGAGGTGAACGTAGGCACAAGGGGCTAGTTGGGCTGTCTGTTGGCTCTGCTCGTGTAAAATGTTGAACCCTTACCACACCTTCAGGAGCTGAGCTGAAAGATTTTAACGTTTGCTGTTAGGTCGTACGTTCGGCGTTGTGTTTGTAAAGGCTTGTTGTGTGTTGCTGGGGTGGAAGGGAGAGAATTTGTGTGTGTGTGTGTGTGTGTGTGTGTGTGTGTGTGTGTGTGTGTGTGTGTGTGTGTGTGTGTGTGTTTGCGCGCGCGCGCCTATTTCTATGCTTATTCACAGATCCATATCTCCTTTATGTTTGCTTGTGCACACGCTCGCAATTGTTCCTCTGTTTATGCATAGATGCATATCTTATGCCTCCGTGTGCGTGTGTGTGTGTGTGTGTGTGTGTTGTAATCTGACTTGTGGATGTACTTTTGTGTTTACATATTCTTGAGTACATTGAACTGTGTGCCTGTGCGTGTGTACCTGTACATTTGATTGACTGATGATCATGTTCGTACAGCCATGAGCAAAAGTTCGCCGACAAATCTTTGCAGGGTGAGGCAGTTGCAAGTGTTGAATGAACTAATTTTATGTGGTAGCAATATAAAGCGGGCAACAAAACAGCATGAGAGGGAAAGGTACCCTGTCGTTCGGGTAGGAATGACAAATATGGAAGGCAGAAAGCAGAGGATTGTCGATGAAGTTTGAGCAGGAGAGAGAGCGGGGGGGAGGACGCCATCTTTTCTTTCATATTTATCCCCTTCAAAACTGATTACTTGACAGTTTATTCACAGCGTTTACATAAACCATCGTCCTCTCTGACTGGTTTACCTTCTTCAGCCGTAAATCATGACCCAAAATATAAAGATAAGCATTACATGAGCGGGGGATTTTATTTTAACTGGTGAGGGCTAGTCTGGAGCGGGCAAAGGTGGGTATTAACAGCTTGATCTGCAAGTCAAATTGATTAAATTAAACGGGACAGTGAGGAGGGAGAAAGCAATGAGGTGAGAGGAGATTTTGATGGGTTGATGTGTGTGTGTGTGTGTGTGTGTGTGTGAGAGAGAGAGAGAGAGAGAGAGAGAGAGGGAGGGAGGGAGAAAGAGAAAGGCTTATCTCTTCATTACGATGACCTGTAATATTCATTTTATTGCATTCAGTGGGACAGACAAGATGGAAGTTTTGACGAGAGAGAGAGAGAGAGAGAGATTATTCTCTTCTTTGCGGCGAGGTCTTTTTATTTCGATATTTTAGTAAACGGGACAGTGAAGGAGAAAGCAGTGTGGTTGGGAGGGCGATTTGACGAAGTGGTGGGGAGAAAGTTATTTACCCCTTCACAACGATGGCGTCCTTTTTTTTTATTCTTTATCTACTTTTTATTCACGCAACAGGACAGGAAGGAAGGAGAAAGCAGCGAGGTTGGGAGATTTTGGCGGATGGATGAGAGAGAGAGAGAGGGGGGGGGGTGGAGGAGGGGGGGGATTTAAAGACGAAGGAGAAAGATGAGACAGTCAGCTAAGGAGATGACGAATTAAAGAGACAGGGACGTCAAATAAAAAGATGATGAAGTAAAAGATAAAAAGCAAATACAGGGAAACGAAAATGAAGGATAAAAGGAAAAGAAGCGAATAGTAGGAATAAGGCAGTGAAGGAAGAGGTATTGGGGGAGAAAGACAAGAGAATTTGAGAAGAAATATAAGCGAGAGAGGTAAACAGGAAAAGGAAATAAACGGAGATAAGAAGGGAGTCCGATCATAAACAAGAGACGCCGAAGCCACAACACGCAAACAAATGAAGGCAGGGATACGCGGGTTTGTTATTGTCCGTGGTCAGGATTTGGAGATGTTGGCGTTGCTCTTATCCAGGGTAGTGAGCTTGCATTGTTTCGTTGCACCTCCTTCTTGGCGATTTATTTTGGCCATTACACCTTACTATTGTCGTAGAGTTTACTGTACACTTCTTGATATCAGTGAACAGATTTCTCATTAGTTTGGTAGATTTCGTAACACTTCTTGCCTATAAAACAAACTTTGCCTCGTTTTCATTCAACTCATAGCAACAAGAATCATGAGCTGTCTTCAAAGTGCGTGGTGTAAGGAGACTAAATATTTATAAATGGAAACAAGGTAGGCCATTCTCTTGTCATGCTTCTTTACGATGCATGAAAAATGCGAGAGAAAACTTATGAATTAGGGCCTTGAAGAATGAAAAAACCTAAGTCTGGTACTGAATGACATGGTGCATGGAGCTGTTCATTGCATCCCCTTATCCTCCTTTGATCTTATGGTGAGATGAGTGGCGTAGATTGTGTAAGTTTTATCTAAGTATATTTACAAATGGAAGTGGGATTTTTTTTTTTTTTTGAGATTTTACCTTCTTACTGGAATATGTCGAAGGAGGAGGATGTCAGACTGATCCGGAATAGAGAAGAATTTTAAGATTTGACTGTTTGTGGTCTTTAGGTCTTTGTCTGTCATGTAAGAGTCTTAATGGTATTCAATTAGTGATGATAAGAGTATTGGTAATGGGACAGATTCTCTCTCTCTCTCTCTCTCTCTCTCTCTCTCTCTCTCTCTCTCTCTCTCTCTCTCTCTCTCTCTCTCTCTCTGGTGGATGTGATGATGACAGTAGCGGTGATGGTAATAATAGTGGTGGTGGTAATGGTGATTGAGCATAATGATGATGGTGGTGATTATGAAGGTGATAAATGATGTAGCAGTTGTAGTTCTGAGAGGCGGCGAAGATGATGATGATGATGATGATGATGAAAAAGTAGAGGAGAGTGAAGGTGATGAAAATTAAAGACGCTGTTAATGACCACGAAGACGATGATAGTAATGATGACGTAAATGCTTAGGCTGAGAATGATGATAATGGGCAGGTGATCATAATGGTGGTGATGACAGTGATGATGATGGTGATGGCGAGCATAATGAATTGCAAAAAAATATAAATCTTCGTTGCTGATGACTCTTTTACTACAATGCTCCACGCTTCATTAGGCCCTGTTCATATTTTTGTTGCCATGTGAGTGTGTGTGTGTGTGTGTGTGTGTGTGTGTGTGTGTGTGTAAGATTACTGATGATGATTGCAATAGGTAATGTAATTGGATGTTTGCGCATATGATAGAGGGAGAGAGAGAGAGTCTGTGTCTGTGTCTACGCCTGTGTGTATCTGTGTGCTCACGTAATAAAGGCCATCTCACAGCGAAACCTATCCGAGCCACGCTATGTATTTTTGCTTTCGTGTCTTTGAAGTTGAGCTGCGTTTATTTTAGGAAACACACCAGAAATAAAACTCCGCGCCGTACATATGCACTCCATACGCCGCGTAGTGTAGATTTTAGTGTGCCTTGTATCACCGTATAATCTCACATGCAATTCAGAAACAGGTAGCACATGAGACTGCCTAAGTGTAAAGTATATGTATTAATATTTGTAGGTGTGTGTTTATAAGTGTGTGTGTGTGTGTGTGTGTGTGTGTGTGTTTATGTGCTTGTCTGTCTTCCTGTCTGTCTATCTGTTTTTTCTACTGGCGCCTCACTTGTCACACAGCAGGTGGAGAAGTAAACATTACTCCTCCGTCTTTTAGTAGCAGCTGAATCTTGTAGTATGCAAAATGAATTTATAAATAGCATATAAGCCCCCGGAATTTCTTTTTGACAGCCTATTATTTTGTTCTTAAAATATTTCTAGCATGGTCTCCTTATAATTATTCAGCCGCCACCGCCACCACCACCACCACCACCACCATCAGCAATAACAACAACAACACTGATATCCTAATGCTATCCACTATCAATAAATGTTTATATACTATCACCCTCGCCATCCTTATATCTATATTGCTACACATTCAGTTCCACACATTGCCTTTCGCACTCTGCGTTATCATCTCTTATCAATGATCAGCTACTTCGCCATTTGTCATTATAACCTGCCGCAACAATACATACATACATACATACATACATACAAAGCTAGATATGCAAAGGCCAGTGATACCTAGTCCTCTCATTTCTAAGCACATATTTCTTAGACGTCATTCGCTGTCATTCCAGTTTGCCCCACCCATGATATAATTAATTTCCTGCTTATACTTCCGTTCCTTCATTCCCCGTGTCATCATTTCCTTCCCACTTTTTACTCTGTTTTTCTTTCCATATTATCTGTCATTGCCTGTCTTCCTTTCATCTCATATAGACGCTCGGATACTAAGTGGACTTCTTTCGTAATGTCAACATCCTTATTTTCATTTCTTCCCAGTTTACCTTCCTGTCTTCCAACATTTCCCTCTCCATACTACCCGTCATCTCACTCTTCTCATTTTCCCCCTTCCACAGACATCCTTTCCTTAACCAGTTTCATTTCAGATTCTCCATCCTTTCCTTCTCCATTCACCTCCCTATCTGACCCTGTTTCTCATCATTTTCACCCCATTCTTCTATTTTAACCCCATTCTACCCACCAACTCACTTTCCTCTTTCCCCATTACTTACCCCATTTTACTCTTCATTTTACCCGCATTCTATCTCCAGCTTACCCCCTTTCCCTCCATTTTAACCCAATTTTCTCCCCATTCTACCCATAAGCTCACCTTTATTTCCTCTCTCACACAGACG
Source organism: Coenobita brevimanus (assembly GCF_032717465.1). Taxonomy (NCBI): domain Eukaryota; kingdom Metazoa; phylum Arthropoda; class Malacostraca; order Decapoda; family Coenobitidae; genus Coenobita; species Coenobita brevimanus. Next base: position 61,356,183 of record NC_137046.1, on the reverse strand, counting down.
TTTGGGTAGGAAGACGTATATAATTCTCCTCCATTCCTCTCCCCATCTTACTCCATTTCCGTCTTCATTTTACCCTCATTCCTCTTTCCGTTTTACCCCCATTCTCTCCCCATTCTATCCATCAGTTCACCCTTGCCTTCTCTCCCCCACAGACGTTCGGGTATGAGGATATAGTTCAGCCTGTCTCTCTCATGGGCACGGACCTACGGGCACCCGCAGGCACCTCACCAAACTCCCAGAGCAGACCCTCCCGACCCTGGCACGACTTCACCAGGCACACAGACAGCGACAAGATTCAAATCCCCAAGATGTAAGTTCCCTCGGTATGCCTCCTGAAGCCACCCTTGTCCTCGTAGTACTAGATGGAATTATTTTTTAGTTTGGGTGGCAAATGAGAAACCTGGCTGTATTTATTTTTAGCCTCTCTCAACCCGATGGCGTATTGTTTTCACTTTACGAGTATTTCTTGTTGTTCCGGATGATTTTATTCAGTCGTATTGTTTTCATATGGCGGAACTTGGCAATTCCCACAACTCAGGCACTAAGTAATGGTTGCACGAAATTCGATAAGTCATAGTTATGAAATCGGAATGAGTCTCCATGGTAACTAGTCAAATTTACCCTCCAGTCTGACTACACTTGCCATCAACCAAGCTGAAAAGAGTGAGGGATCTTTGTCAGATGAGAAATAAACGTGTTATAGTGCATCATTGCTCTTGGTTATGATGAAGGTCCTTTTAAAGCTCCTTCGTACAATCTTAAATTTTCGAGGGGGGGAGAACTAACCTCTCCTAGTCAGTCTCTCCTGATCTGAATAAAAGTGTTTGGTAATAGCTAGAATGAAATAAAAAATACGCCATCGGATTTAGAGTTAAGTCGTAGCTGTAGAATATATCGGGGAAATAGTAATAGGCTACATGTTAGATGAGCGCTTATTTAATATTATTATGTGGGGCTTATAGATACTGGATTTTTTTTATTCATTTTATTTTATTTTATTTTCTGTTTAAGAGGGCGACATGAATATCTTTACTTGTTAGTTACAGATTGATAGGGTGTCCTGTTCTTGTCTGCATTATTAGATTCCATGTGTACAGTGACAGGAATAGACACACACACACACACACACACACACACACACACACACACACACACACACACACACACACACACACACACACACACACACACACACACACACACACACATCTTTAATGAAGAATGCAGATATCTCAGTAGTCCTTAGTGTGGGGTTTGCATGTCACCATAGTTTTAGACACTTGCTTTAATTTCCTGGGTGTTCAGTCACATCTGGAGACTGGAAGGGAAGCACAAAAACGTGATAACTTAGACAATTAAAAAAAAAAAAGGTATAGCTCATATGAAGAGGATAACAATAGTGTTTGCGTCAGATGGTAAAATGGAATCACAGTGCATGAAAACTTCCCTAACTTGCTTTAAACAAAATCTTAACAAATTTCGGCTACTGATCCCAAAAAAGCAAATCATCCTGTGCTACGTGCAAGAGGAAGCATAACTCACTCTCGAAAGTTGGCTCACTGACGGCAGCTTCATAATTTTGGACTATCTTTTGCACTAAGCAATCATGGACCAGAAGATAACTGAGAAACATCCAATGATTCCAAGAACTGAGCTTATTCTTTGGGGAACATCCTGGCTCGCCCTACCTGATTGCAAGCCCATTGATGCCTCTTCAGATGAGTTACACGGGATCAGAAGCTTGTAGGTAAGAGCCCCGTTGCCTGAAACTTATAGACCAGCCCTGATTAGAGCATCATTAGCTGTAAGATATGGTAGCAGGTGTACGTGAGGTGCCTAGGGAAAGGGAAGCGTTCTAGGTTGTAAGTCGTGTGAGGCCGGCACTTCCCAGAGCGAGCGCGCTCATCTCCTGACCAGAGTGTTCTCATGTTTCCCCAGACACACCGAGGACGACAAGATTCACATCCCCAAGCTGTGAGTACCGACACATCTCAGTTCTCGTGGGTGGGGGCTTCACATTCTGGCCCGCAACATTGGAGGCTACGTAGCCCCTGTTCCTTAGTGATTTATTCTGCACAGTATCCTCATCTGTGTTAGTGATGCAAACTATGTCTGTATTAAAACAAAACAAAAAGTAGACTAGATGAGAATAGGAAGGTTTAATGGTGTAATAAATCGCACAGGAAGAGGTACATTCTCATATCCTCTTCATTCTTATATATATATATTTAACTACCAATATAGCTTTCCTTAGTTACGTGCAAGAGAAAGAGAAAAATTTTATTACTGGAAAATAAATCACTCAGGAAACGGTGCCACGTAAAGTCTCCTGTGCCACCCAGAATACAGAGTCCCCACGGGTTGTGTACCTTGTGGATTTGTTGCTCATTCTCCCTGTTGACTTTCATGCTTCATTTCTCTGCAGCTTTTATGCTTGTGAGTTTATGCTTCTCGTTTATGCTTGTGAGGGAGATTATGAGGATATTTGTATGTAAATCTGTGCATATGAACATTTATTTACAGCTCTGCATTTACGCTGGCTTATTGGGCTGTTCTTCCTGTGCTTTGCGAGGTGAGAGTTGGGTCTTGCTGAATAGTATTTTGAGTCTGTCTTGCATGTGGTCATCTTTTATTTTGTGTTATTTTCATTTTTCTTTCTTTTTTTTTTCACAGTATATGGTATAATCTTACAGTGTGTTGGTCTGTGAAACTCCAACTTTATTGTATTGGAGTATGTGTGTGTGTGTGTGTGTGTGTGTGTGTGTGTGTGTGTGTGTGTGTGTGTGTGAGTACGCTTTAACAATAATGGCATAATATTACCTCTTAACACTTTCGCGTAAGTGATAATGATAGAAGTTGATAGATCCTTAAGTTACAACATTTTATGAAGAGACGGCACTAAACATTTGCCGCAAGTATGTTTCTCTGCCGCAAGTGTGTTTCTTAGACGCAAGTGTTTCTCTGCCGCAAGTGTTTCTCTGTCGTAAACGTGTTTCTCTGCCGCAAGTGTGTTTCTGTGTCGCAAGTGTTTCTCTGTCGCAAGTGTGTTTCTGAGTCGCAAGTGTTTCTCTGCCGCAAGTATGTTTCTCAGCCGTAAGTGTGTTTCTCCTTCCTCCCTCCCTTCCCCGTGTTCCTGGCTCTCCAAGGAACGTCCAGCACGGTCTGTGTAGTCTGCGAGACCGTATATGGGTAGGAGATTCATCAGGAAAATGTACAAGCAGGGAGGCTGGGTAGACAGGACAATGCTAGGTCTGGGAAGGATTTGCGCTCCGCCGTGTCTTATTAACTCAAGTGAGAGAGAGAGAGAGAGAGAGAGAGAGAGAGAGAGAGATGGTTAGCGCTGATTAAATTTAGGGATAAGTAGGAGGAGAACATTGTCTATAGTAAATGTTAGAGACGAAAGGATTATTATTCTAAGTACTGTACACTTAAGCCTCAATTATTAGTGCTGTATGTAGAGTCAAAGCCTTACGTCACAAATTATGGTGCCGTTCCCTTCTGTGTATGTCGTTCTCATGGCAGTATCTCATGTAGGTAAAATATGGTGTGTGTGTGTGTGTGTGTGTGTGTGTGTGTGTGTGTGTGAAGGTGAGGCAGGTAGGGGACGCAGGTGTACTTGATTCACGCTAAGATTAACCCTTTAATCCCTTCACCCTGATGACGCATTTTTTATTGTTTCTACTGTTAGACGACTTATTTATTTATTAGCTTAGTGAGATAAATCAGGTTAATAAGGGGTTAATGAAGACTATTTTTAATTCCGTCACAACAAATGGTCTCTCCAAGATTTACAAAATCGTCTGGAGGCAGCAAGCATAAACTAAACAAAAAAAAGGAAATATGTAATAGGGATCGAAGGGATTAACTGCCGTGTGTTTCTGTGGGCCAAATAAAGTGTAAGCTGAAAATGAAATACTGGGTTCATCACTATTAATTATTATTATTATTATTATTATTATTTTTATTATTATTATTGTTACATTTTCGGTTCCCAAGGTTTGTCTTCAGCATGGTAAAATCGCCCTGCGTTAGCTGAAGTAAAATGCCAAGTATACACATTTTAGAGCTCATGTACATTCTAGAGCTAACGAGGTAGGATGAAGAGTGGGAAGTGTAGAGAAGGGGAGGAGGGAGGGGGTGGTGGACAGAGGATGTCGTTTATCAGGGAAGGCTCGGCTATGGAAAACAGTATAGCGTAGATGTATGAATACTGGAAGTAGTTAAGTTTTCATTATTCGCATCGTCTCGAGGACTTATATCCTTTTTCATTCTTTTTGTTACAAGACGATATTACCCAGCTTAGAAGAATACCTAATAGGCAGGGTGTTAATGAAGGCTATTTCTAACCCCTCCAGTTTGAAAATTCTCTCGATTTGAGTAACATCATCTGGAGAAAGCAAAGATATAAAGAAGAGTACGTCATCATGGAGAAGAGCATACCAGGGTCCCTTGTAATTCGTATAAAGGAAACTCTACAGTGATAGAAAAGTTATTATTTTTACCATTCTCCTTTATTAGAGAACAGTTTATAGAGCATCGTAAGGAATCCATCACTCTGTGTGTCCTAGCCAGCACGCCTCCTCATTTTGGTCGAGATATTTCCAGCCTAATTGGAAAGGACATTAAAAATTCATGATGAGGGATTCCAGCCTGAGAATGAGCGAAACTTGATTCTGTTTTTCTTTATATATCGTAGAAAAAAAAAAATACATCCAAACAGTCGTTAAGATGAATCTGGAGATTGTCGGCAGCTTCCGTGTGACATTTTTGTGGGCCATAAACCTGTAGGAGGCGGGAAGAGTGTGCTACAGTGCGGCGGGGAGATGGCCCACGGAAATAGGATGAAATATTAGCAGTGTGACCCTTAAGGCTTCCTCTCGCATCCTTGGGTCTGTCCTGTCGCACCATCGCGTTTTTTTAAGTATTGAAATTCATGAATGGAACTCATTAGGGGATTCGGCCTCCAACCCTTTACTACTTCCCCTGCACGAACACACTCTCTCCCTCCTTCCTTTCCAGCTGAGGCCACTATCTTATTTCATTCTGCAGCTGTGTGTATATATATATATATATATATATATCGTCATCATCATCATCAGCCGTTTGAGTATCCACTGCAGGACCGGCCTATCCCGAGCGAAGTCGGGACGATACAGCCAATGTATCTCTACCAAGTGGCTTAGGCTGTCTGGCAGAGATTGTATGTAGGTTGAGAAGTGCTTGTAAGTGTAATTGTAGTGTTGGAGTGGCTTTGGATGTGTGTGTAGTCTGTGAACCAAGTGTAATCGGCCCGCGCAAGCCGACTGGGTGCAAGCATACTTTACAGTAAGCGACACTGGTTCAACCAGAGCACCCCTTGTGTCCGCCAATGCAGTTTGTGGCCGGGTGAACACTCCCAAAGTTTATTACCCTGGCAGGGTGCGAACCCTGGTCCACCCGTGTACGAAACGCACACTCTACCACTCTACCACAGAGGCTTCATATATATATATATATATATATATATATATAAAATTTTGCTTTCACTTTTTTATGCTTACGACATTAATTCCATTCGTCTGATGACAGATTTTTGCATTTTCATCTGAACACTGCCCAATTTTGCCAGCATAGGAAGGATCTCAAAAAGTGAGTGTTAATGAATATTGTATTGTATTAACTCCTCCAGCTCAAAAAGTCTCCCATAAATGGATTTAAATCATCTGGATATAGGGATAATACAATATAAAGTGTCTTTGGTGTCCGAGGATTAAGTATATAGGCTGATTTCGTATGATGGTTTTGGCCAGGTAAAGAATCCGGTAAATCATAATACACCTTAACCTCTTTAACCCGCGCCCAAATTATATAAAGCATTTAGATCAAAATTTCTTGTACGTCCTATTACAGAAAAAGATAATAATTTGCAAAGTAATTTACCGTACTGCAAAAGCTGCTGTGCATCTTTATGTGCAATTGAAACTTGCTGAGGCATCCTGCTGGTGGAGCTTGTCAGACAGATGGGTGGATTGGTGGTGTGTTTCCAGAGAACAGTACAGGAGACGGGATTATGTTTGTAGTTATTTGCAAGCCTTACACTTCACACTCCAGTGTAAATGAACGTAGCAGCTGTCTGTCAATAATCTGAGGCCCTTGCAAAAACCAATCCGCTATTCATATAACTATCATGGATCTGAATGTAAAATATCAGAAATAATTAATAGGTACAGCAGTTCGTTTTTTATGACAGTCCTGCTTAATTACACCCCACACCTGCATGTGCTAAGATCCCACCCGCCGCCACCTTCACACTTAGCACTAGTCGTCATCAACACGGGTCGTATTAACCATTTTTTGTATTTTAGTTTACCTCTTCAAACTGATGACTTTGTTTTTCTGCCCCTATCTTCAAATTTATCTCTGAAGGGAGCTGTGGAAATCATTTATAGTATTGATTTATACCTTTACTAATGTAAGTCCCCCCGAACTGAATAAAGTCGTCTGTAGGTTGCAGTAATAAATTAATAAAATATGTCGCTAAATTTAATGCGTTTAATTGTGAATACGTTTGCATATTTATAATTTTGTCTTCACTTATCCACCTACCAAGCATTCACAACTAAATCAGAAAGAGAATGAAGGGGAAGAAAATCGAAAACTAAACGATTTTATATTATAGTAAAGAGAGCTTGGTGCTAGTTCTTATTACTTACTTATAGTAAAGAGATGTGGACCTTTTTTTTTTCTTTGTGTTACAAATTGGTTCAGATTCTTGATAAATACGGACCCAGGGTTCTATCCGAGAGCACTATTTTTCGTGTCATGTTTTTTTCTACGAGGGAAATAACCAATTTGCGTATTGCAATGGTTACCCTCCCATAAATGCCAGTCACGTTGATTGTGTTGGCTTTTTTGTCTTGCAAGAAGGCGGGAACGCTGCCCATGTCGATCCTCCGTCCCATTTTCCTCTCCCATTAACCCTTTCAGTCCGTGGACCTCATTTTTCTCAGTTCCTTCTTCTAGACGATCTTGTTTGATTTTGGAGGGACCATTATAGCGACGGAGCCAAAGACATTCTCACGTCTATGGCACGAGTATGTCATTTTCATTCTCTTGATACTTCCAAACGATTTTGTCAAACTCTGGCTAAACCATTTATCGTGGTTGTTAGCCTCCATTAACTCTTTGCGGCCTTACTTTTTCGCTGAGGTGAATGAAAGTAAAAGACAGAAAGACTCATAAAAGTTACCCACCGAATGGAAGAGATTTAAGTATGTTTTATCTTTCCAAACTTACTTTCTCCCAGAGCAATATCAAGCCAGCTTTACTATTCTATCTGCCATCCGATCCTTTATTGCCCCATCAAGAGGGCAGGGGTAGGGGCAGGGGTAGGGGCAAGGGCAGGGATAGGGGCAGGGGTTGGAGCTTGGTGAGGTGGGGGGCCAAGCAACCACCGGAGCCAACCCACACTATGACCATTTCGGCTAACATGAAATCTCAATGAGTTGTGTTAATGACCTCTAGTCTGTTCTTGGTTAATTTTTGGCAGCATAGGCGTCAGGTGAGACTGGGAAGGTTTAAGCCCGTTTTCTCGTCGGGTAAGGAAGCTCCCTAACACTTGTTCTTAAGCGACTGATTTTGCATATAATACCTTGCTGTCCTCTTATGTGTTAAATCCTAATGCCACCATATTCTGCATAAATGACGTACAAAATTATATTAACCTGACTTCTCCAAAAATAAATCGCTAAGAAGGACGGGCTAAGGAACCTCCTTAACGTACGAGAATACGAGCGTAAGTTAGATTTATCAGGTGACATGTGAGGTGAGCAGGTAGGTAGAGCAGGTGGCCCTCACACTCCTGACGGGAAAGAGACCAAGATAAACCGATGATATATATTCCTAGGCTCCATATCTTGACCTTTATGACTCTAGAAATAAAGAAAGTGGCACAACACCTGCCGGATATGTTGGGTGGGGGAGAGAGAGGCACGGGTTAGAGCTTGAACTGCGTTATTGTCTCACAAGTTTGGGACCACATAGAAAATAGGGGAATTCAAACTCTTACCTGTCTCTCTCACCCACCCAGCATTTCCACTTCTCACAATGGATCATCTACATCTGCCGGATATCTTCTTCGTTACCTACAGTAGATACAAATTATACAGCCACTGAAAGATGCTGGTAAGATTTTATGTATCTTGTAAAGAAAAATGTGTAACTCTGTACATCCCCTCTTGGTTTGTTTTGTCAGTATCACCACGTATATCAATAGAGTACAGTGTATATCTTTTACTTATAATCACACATAGAAGGATCATTGTTTATTTAGTAATTTCTGCCATAATTCTTCCCTGTACAGTTAGAGTTATTGGTTTAGCATCAAGACGAAAGGAAAACTTCATCTGAACGTATTTAGAACTAAGACTCTATTAAGCGTTGTCCACGAGATGAATGTAAATTGTCACCACATAGATTTGTACATACAGACTTCGCCAAGGACAATAAGCTGTATAACCACTATGAGTTTAAGATTAGAGGAGGGGAGGATTTGCAACCTTCACAGCTCTTTCTGCAACAAACATGTTGATCAAGGAGTTTTGTAACTAATGAAGACGACAGCAAAAAGAATAAATAAATAAAATGATGATGATGATGGTGATGATAATAATAATAATAATAATAATAATAATAGAGAGAGAGAGAGAGAGAGAGAGAGAGAATCCAGCTCAACTTACCCCCGATAAGAGCAGAAACCTTCCGAGAGCCAAAGAATGTCTCACCGCTCCTGGATCTGATATTCCACCAATTATAGGAATGTGTGTGTGTGTGTGTGTGTGTGTGTGTGTGTGTGTGTGTGTGTAGATGGTAGCAAAGGGGATCTCTGCGGGTCGACTGCTAACAAGACGCTATACTGTGATGCCTCTCTGATAACACGGATTTCTTGTGGCCATAAAGATAATTGTTTCTCTCGTCGCCACAACGAGCCATTATCTTAATTATCCCCCGGTCGTTAAATGTGTATTAAGAAATAGCCCTACACATCGTTTTTATGCCGCTAGTAAAAAAGGCTTGAGTCCACGTACGTGCGGTGGGTAGGACGTGCACGGGATGGAAAGAAGGGCGACTTAGATATGGTTCCCCGTTTTTGCGCTAACTTGGCTTCAAATTGCCATCTTCTCCATCTAGGTTAGGTTAGGTTTGGTTTGTTAGTATCAGGTTAGGTTGGTTTGATAAGTTAATCTGTTGGGTTAAGTTAGGCTAAGTTGGAGTTTTTAAAAATGGATGATCATCCAGGAAAAATCAGCCATAGCGTGTAGTGTAACAAATCGTATACAGAACGGAAATTTGCGACCCGGCCAGATCCTGCTCGTGAATGAACCGAGCTGCTTCTTTTGCCACTTGTCAGCAAAAAGACTCATTCACTTCCGCAGGCGAGGAGGGGGAAAGGGAAGTCATGTGTTGGATCACGTAATACCGATAGACAAACATTATTTCAGCCAAAGAATATCAAGAAGTTTAGCCGGAACGTAGTTCGAATCTGAAATCAGCCTTTTTCCGATGTTCACCCCGTTGATTCAGTACATGATTAGATGAGTTGCTAAATACGACAACTCCAGTTTCCATTAAAAATTCAGCCAGGTCCCTCTGTTAAGCCTCGTACGTGATCGGCTTTATCGCCTTTCTTGGCCTAAAATTGGCGGGTTTGTATTCTTGTATGAGAGTTGGTTCCTGCTACACCCTGCCCGTCGCACGGAACATGGGGGTGAAACTCGGCCTGTCAGCAGAACATGAGGACGAAACTCAGGCTGTAAGCAGAACACGAGGACGAAATTCAGCCCGTAAGCAGAACATGACGAAACTCAGCCTGTCAGCGGAACATAAGGGTGGAACTTCGCATTTCAGTTCCACAGTATACAGTCAGGAACAAAAGATCCCCTACTCTCCCCTGAGTGTGCTTCACACTTGGGGCATGTCCGACACTTTCCTCGCATCATATCAGAGAGAAACATATATAGGCAGAGAAACACACCAAGCTTCCCTCAGCTTAGGATTATGATCCAGCGGAGTAAACGAGAAGCAGAGGAGACGAAAGCATTAGGTGAACTTTTGTCTAACTGTACCACGGTCATCAAATGCCATTATTAGCCAGCAGAAGAAAATGAGAAGCAGAAGAGACTAAAGAATTATGTGAGCACTTGTATCGCGACCGTGAAAGCCCTTACTTACCTCTCATCACAGTCTTCCTCGCGATTTGGTGATGAAGATCAAAACATTGGTGAGTCTCTGAACCACCGTCTACGCCATTTTAAGTCTCTGTTCACTCGGCGTTGTCATGTTTCCACACTGTTTACGTCCACTTGTAGTCTCTGATTCTGATTATGGTTCGTCCACCCCGACTTGGCAGAGACATTCTTCCTTTTTGCAACTTATTTTCCGTCGCTCAGTGGTAGGATAAGACAGTACTACGGCCCTTCACCCTTTCCGCATAGCACATCTTCGTGACAGTTACCATATTCTGGTGTTAATCTCTTTGTACAACTCATAATTCTTGATGGAGAGGGACAGTTTAGGCCAACAGGTTCAGGTGGAAATGGTATAGTAAGCATACAGATACCTTGATGCTCGAGTGTGTTCTTCACGGACACTTCAGACAGAAACGAAATAAATCGTCTGCCAGCTGCAAAAATACAAAAAATAAAAAACAAAAGGTCATCGGATCCATGGAATTTTAAAATAATCTTCCTCCTTCCTCGGTTGCCCAGAGTCGAACGCATAAAAAAATAAGTAAATAAATAAATATCTCACTCGTCCCTCGGTTTCCCAACCTCCATCCCCTATCCGTCCGAATCTCATCCTCCCCTCGGATCCCCATCTCCTGTCCCTCCCAGTCTCACTCGTTGCTCGGTTCCCCATCCTCAAGCCCCCATCCCTCTTAATCTCACCCATTCCACGGTTCCTTATCCTCAGTCTCTCCCAATCATACTCGTTCCTCAGTTCCCCATCCCCAAGCCCCAGCCCGTCCCAATCTCACTCGTTCCTCGGTTCCGCATCCCTAAGCCTCTATCCTTACCAATCTCACTTGTTCCTCGGTTTCCCATCCCCTGTTCCTCCGACCCTTGGTGTTTTTGTGCCACCCCTTCGCCTGCCTAGCCATCCCTCTCGCGTCCCTCCAAACCTTCGCGCTGAATAAAATCCATAAATTACCAACACTTAGTCGGTAAGCGAGGAGTGGCCGGCTCTGTTGGCGCCCGGGGAGGACAAGGTTCCATGTTTACAAAGTTTATTCAGCTTAAGCTTTGTACAAGATTGCTTGTTTATCATCCTGTCGGTTGTTTAGACTTCTGTTTTCACTCGTGCAACTGGCAAACGCCTCATAACTTGGGGCTATACTCAGTAGGTGTTGTTTAACTTACTAGTACGTTGTGTGAAAGACTGTTCGTGTGTGTGTGTGTGTGTGTGTGTGTGTGTGTGTGTGTGTGTGTGTGTGTGTGTGTGTGTGTGCGCGTGCGTGCGTGCGGGCACGCGTTTTCCTTGCTGAAGTGACTTTCAACTCTTAAAAGTGTTCAGCAATCAGGGGGGAAAGACATTAAAGTCTGGAAATGTGAAAGTCCATTATGGCGGGTATATAATTTCCGAAGACCCTTTGTGTAGTGAGACTAGCTGGTGTGAGAGAATAAGTCTTTGGGTGTGGTGTGAGCGGGAGGGTCGGCGCTACTGAGGGTGCTGGCGGCTACGGTGTTCCAGACCCATAAAAGTTGAGATAGAGATCGACACCCGAGGCCCCAAGCAACGGTGCAACCAAGACACTGAAACGCCCCTCTCCGCCTGCTCCACTCCGGCCGGGGCGCTACTTCCCTCCTTCCTTCTTTTCATTCACCTCTCTCTCCCTCCCCACCTTATGGCTTCCAATTCCTCCTGTCATCCCTTGGCGTCTTCCTCTCTCCTGTTCTCTTCCTCGCCACACCATCCATCTTCTCACTGTCTTCTTCTTTCCGTCTTCCCATCCTCGTCTGATGTCTCTCCTCTCCTCCTTCCTTTCATTCTCTTTTGTCTCCCATCTCTTCCTCTCTTCCCTTCTCCCCACGCTCGTCTCTTGTCTTCCCTTTCTCTCTCCCAGCTTCCCCCCCCCATTCCCTCATCTGTTGGTCCTCCTTCCCAACTCCTCCTCCCTCGCTCTCCTTCCTTTCCCTCTTTCCTTCTCCCATTCTCTCAGGTCGGGGCGCTCCATCTTTCCTTGTCTTCCCCTTGTTTCTCCCTTCTCTCCTGTCTTCACCTCATTTCTTTCCTTACTTCCTCCCTTCTCCCCTCCTTTGTCTGGTGTCTCCTCCCCCTCTCTTCCCTTCCTTCCTCTCTCCTCGTCTCATATCTCACCCCTCTTTTCTCTCCCCTCACTTACTCCCTTCTCCCCTCCCTCTTCTGCACCTCCCCACTCCATTCTCTCACCTTTCTCCAGACCAACTCTTTTCTTCATCTACTCCCATCTTCTTGTCAGCTACCACTTCTCTTGCTTCTCTTCCCTCCTTATCTGCTTCTTTTTTCTCTCCTTTCATTTCTCCCATCTCTCTCTCTCTCTCTCTCTCTCTCTCTCTCTCTCTCTCTCTCACCGCTCTTCTTTCCCTTCCCTTCATCCTCTCTCCTTCACATATCTCTCTTCCCCTTCTCTCCCTCCTCCCCACCACCCTTCCTCACGCCTTCCCTCCCCGGTTTCGACACCTCTTTAAGTTTTTTTCTGGCCTCTGTCCCTCCTGCCACGAGCTGCCTGGGGTTGTTACACGGCTCTTTACTGGGGCGGGGATGTGCTGTGGGAGTGGATCCAGGGAGAAAGAGGAGAGGGGAGGAGAGGAGAGGGGAGGAGAGGAGAGATCACACTGAGGGCAGGCCGGGCTGAGTTAGTGGGGTAAAAAAACGGAGATTGGGACTGAATTGGATTGTGCTAGGAAAAGAAAAGGTGAGGAAGAGGAAGAACGATGAGGCTGAGGTGGGGCTGGGGTGTGTTCTTGGGACGAGAAAAATTAAGAAAAGAAGAAATTGAAGCAGCTGCGACTGTAATAATGGGCCAGGCATGAAAAATGGAAAAGAGGGGAAGGGAAGAGAGGAGACTAAGGTAGAGTTGAAGAGTCGTAAAAGAAAGGCCTCTAGTGACTGCCTGTAATCTGAATAAAGTCGTCTGTCTCTATGTGGCATAAAGTAGAAAAAGTGACCATGAAAGAGTTGACATACCCCCTTTTTTTCACCGGGGTAGAAAATATTCGAGCTATTTCCTTGATAAAATATACTGACAAACCTTCCATATTCCGTCAAGTTATGAGAGTTATTTCCGTGAACACATATACTAACATTCCTCCCATATCCCATCACCTTACGAGTGTTATTCCTATTATAGCGTGCATTAATATACGAGTAACTTCCATATTTTATCTAGTTACAAGAGTCATTTTCGTAATAAGATACACTGACATACCTCTCATATTCCATTAAGTTATGCCAGTTATTTCCGTCGTAACACACACCAACGTACCTTAATTTTTTCACCCAACGTGCACTTAACGTACCTTCCTTTTATTTCACAACGTTAAAGAGTTAGGTGGCGAGAGTGACGGGATGAAGGACGCATCTCACTCTGTTCTTGGGCAACCACAGAGCCTTCATTACGCACTGTCACATAAACTCCACCTGTAATGAAAGCTAAACACCCATTTTTGGCGTCGTGTGGAGCGGTCTGCCTGTAATTGGCCAGCTAGCCTGTCATCCATTAGCCTGGACAAAAGCACTTCGGTTGGCTGACTCCATCGTTGCTGACGCCATCGATCCTGAGTTCGTCGTTGCTGTAGCCATCCTCTTGTAGATTTTTTCATTATCATCATCATCATCGTACAGTAGTCACCCACGTCATTATCGCCATCATCACTATCCTCCTCCTCCTCCTCCTCACCATCACTATCACTACTCCCCTCGCCTCCTCGTCATCAGCACCGTCACAATTAAGAAGACCTTTTTTATTAATCCGTACAGCCCTGTCTCGTACCTATCGGCCAGTTTAATCTCAACATAAACACCTTACCGATCTTATCACTGCTTCTCCTCAACTTATCACCTTCACACTTCTTTGCTGGAATCTATTCTGTCCCTGCGGCTGCCTGTCCATTAAATTAGGTATCTCTCTGATCTCTGACTTCTTTTATCTCTGCTTACGTTCTCCTGAAGTTCCCTCTGCGTGTGATGTTGTATCGATCGAGACATCCTACTGTGGCTGTTAGAATCTGTGATACTTTTTCTTCCTTACCTGTTCGGAATCATTTGTTGTTTTGCTGGTTTATTTGTGTTTGTAAATGAATGTACGAGAGATAACCTGTAAATAAAAGCCAGTCATTAGCAGAAAATACAAGTATAAACAAGTGCTGTATAAGGCATAACAATCCCAGCCTGTTTCCCCCTCCTGTGTGTCACCAAGCAACTCTAAGCATTCATTTTTCTTTTCTTCAGTATTCGTATTTCCTCTCTCAAATCATCCTTATCGCTTCCACCTTATACTCCCTTGTCTCCTCTCCCTTTTGTGCCCTTATTTCCTGTCCCATATAAGCCCTTATTTCATCTCCCTTATTCCCATTCCTGTCAGCCTCGCACATTTTCTCCCTTTTATACTTCCTTATCTCTTCTTTATACTCCTTAAGTTTCCCGTATTCCTTCTTCTGTCAGCCTCCCTTATCTCCTTTCCCTTATACTTCCTGATCTCATCTCCCTTATACTCGCTTAAACATCCTTTCTTCCATACATTCCCTTATCTCCTCCCCCTTATACTCCCCTACTATTCCTTGCCCTTTCTCCCCTATACTCCTGTAAGCACCCCATACCCCTTCCCCCTCATCCCTTCTCCCGCACACTCTCTGACGACCCTACGGAGTCCACCGTAAACCTCACCCCCTCACCCCCCATCCCCTGTAATGTGAGCGCCGGGAGCGTGGAGCCCCCCGCAGCGTTGAGCCCTGTGCTGTGGCCTGCTGTGGTGCTCTGCTCATTTCAGGGGGACCGACCTCCCGCTGGGGGGGCGTGGCTCCCTACAGTTGCCGAGGCAGTGAAGATGTCGCGGAGGGTGAATGGTTTGGGTGTCATCGCCGTGGGACTGGTGACTCTGCTTGCTCACTCACTCACTCACTCACACTCACTCACTCACTCGATGTACTTATGCACACACGCCACTTTTGTATTAGTGAACCAGTATTATTTTCTCATAAATTCTGTCCTCTAAGTATTTATTCATACAATCCTCTTTTCATATTCCCCAAACACAATTTTCTTCTTGTTAAATTGTCTCGTCTCCCTTCTTCCCCATTCCTCTGTCTCCTCCCCCACCCTCCTGTCTCGTTCACTTGCCTTCTCGTTAGCGTGGGAGACTCCATAACACCTCTTCCGTAACAGCTTTTCCTTGGCGATATATTTAGCACACACCTTTACATTCTTCCGTATGTTATTTGTGTCTTTTTAATATGGCCATTGTTTATATTAGTAATATTTAAGAGGATATATGAAGGTGTAATAATGAAGGAGTAATATGAAGAGTAAATTGCCAAGGAAGAGGCGCTACGTAATCTACTGTGTCAGCTAGAGTGTGATCCTTACTTTCGTACTGTCTCTCCAAGCTTCCTCCCATAGGCACTTTACCACACACACTCTCCTTACAAACTTCCGCTTTCTTATACTCTCATTCCCCTCCTTCTCCTTCCTCTTATATTCCTGGCTCTCTCTCTCTCTCTCATATATTCTCACAATTCTCCCACAGGCAGACTCTCCTCCCCCACACTCTCCCGCCCCACACTCACACGCCTCATAAATTCTCCTTTCAGCCATTCTCATCCCTCCTTCCTCTTCCCGCACCCTTCTCTCTCTCTCTCTCTCTCTCTCTCTCTCTCTCTCTCTCTCTCTCTCTCTCTCTCTCTCTCTCTCTCTCTCGCAGGCAGACACCATTCCACAGACACTCTCCTCAAAAACTTCATCTTCCTCACATGCAAGCTCCCCACTCTTCTTTCACCGTTACTCGAGCATCCACCCCTTTCCCAAAATATGACTCTTGGTTCGGCGAGGAGCTTGCGAATTCGATAAGTTTCCCCTTAATTTTATGCAACAGTAATATCCATCTTGAACTTGGCGATTGCAGCCTTTACCCAGCGCTCTCTGCTTTTACGTGCCCCGATACAAAGAGTCCAGATTTCTCTTTACCTATGTTTCCCGGCCACCAAGACCTGTAATTTGGCACCCTGATGCCTCGCTCCTCTCTCTGACCCTCATCTCGCCCCATAACTTGGCCCGGAACTTGTGCTCGTGGGGATCCAACCTCAGAGTTATCATAGACATTAGGGGCTCTTGCATGCGGACGATCTCTGCTGCCTGACCCGATCGCCTCCCCCTTCATTATGTATACTCACCGGCATGAGGAACCCGATGACAGAGAACATAATTTGCCGGCATTCAGCGGGGATATGTATACTTAAGGAAGCAGCTCCCGGCCAATGCATAGCCGCCTGATAGCGTGGAAGGAAGAATTTTGGAGCAGTGTCATTTGCATCTGTGCCCCTCTCAGCTTGCATAATAGTGAACCCAGTCGAAATGAGGTGACGTTGATCAAAACTAGCTTCTGTTTGCCTTTCTTTCTGTACCTTTCACCAAGAATAGCAGCCCTTCCCTCTGATGTCGTAGCTGTTTAGTTTAATCTTACTGCTTCCTGACGATTTATTCAGCTTTGGAGAGATTTTTGTACTGACAGTTAATGAAGGCGATATCTGACCCCACGAGTTTCCAAAGTATGTCTCAAGTGAAATAAAAATCGTCTGGAGATAGCAAGAATGAATGTTAAAAATACGTCATCGGGGTGAAGTAGTCAGCGGCATACCCTGGAACCGATATTAAGCCACATAAACCTATTTCAGGCTACATAAGTTGATTTTAGGCTACGTAAACCGATTGCAGGCTACAGAAACCGATTACAAGCTACAGAAACCAATTACAGGCTACAGAAACCAATTACAGGCTACAGAAACCGATTACAGGCTACAGAAACCGATTACAGGCTACAGAAACCGATTACAAGCTACAGAAACCAATTACAGGCTACATTAAAGCGATATCAGGCTACATAATCCCCCCTCACGAACAGAGATCATGGACGGCACAAAACCACGACAGTACTATTGGCAACTCGCATCCCAGTTCGTTATAAATTTTACTATTATTATTATTACTGTTATGACTGTTATTATTATTACTGTTATTATTATTATTATTATTATTATTATTATTATTATTATTATTATCTTCGCCACACAAGACAACAGACAGGGTATTATTATATTGTGACAGGACATCCCGTCCCTCGCAGCCATGAACCTGTTTATCTAAGTTTACCCTCTGAATTTTGGGCGTCTGGGCCGTCGTTGTGAGTGCCAGCCGAAAAATCGCAATATGAGACTAATAATATGAGACGGATGCCGGAATCTCCCCAGCCGATCGTAGAGAGAGAGAGAGAGAGAGAGAATCGCCAATATTCCTCCGTTAACGGGGCTAAAAGTGAAAAAAATAAGACCATCCCTGTTTATTAATTTTTTTAGCGGGGGTATTTGGTCTAATTCCCTCGTACATGGTTGGCCTGTGAGTTGCGGCGTCTCCCCCACCTCTCCATCTTATTATTAAATGGTTATGTATGTGTGTTTACCGCCGCGGGATCTTGGCATTAGCACTAAATAGCCCATAAAACGCCATAAAGTTCTCGCCCGTCAAGTGGTCAGCCTCGCGGGAAGGAGCCTCGTCTTCCAAGATGTGGTATTACTGGAGCTGAGACGGTGTTTGTACTCGTAAATTCTCCTACGTGTTAGTCATGGATGAGAATGTTGGTATATGCTTTTCTTGTGGGTGTGTGTGGGTATGTGGATGTGGGTACGGGTGTGTTTGGGGGTGTGGGGGTGTGTGTGGGTGTGGGTAGGGGTGTGTGTTGGGGGGGGGGGTGTTTCCTTTTGCCTCTACACATACTTCTACCAAAGATTTCTCAGTCAAACTGCAGAGGCATTGAAGGTGATGATGATGATACACTTCACAGTGGAACGGGAGGGAAGAGGTATGGGTGATAAAAAATTACCGAAAACTAAAACAATATTTATTAATACCTAGCATACACCCATCATAAAAAAAATGGCAGAGATCTTTCATACATTCGATCCCGGAGATAACCAGATCGACCCCTCAAGCAAAGGGACTCTTATAGTGGATGTACCCTCTTTCCCCCTCCCATCCTCAGAGCATCGCCGAGATAAGAGCAATCGAAGCTGTGGAGGTGATAGGAGGGTAGTCGTTAATTTCGTGTTTACCTGCGTGCTAGGCTGCTAATACAGGTGCACACGCTGTGCTCTAATGGCACACCTGCTGATGAAACACCTGTCATTAGTAGTCAGCGAGGCGATTCCAAGCACCTGTATTTATAGATCCGCTTGAGCTTAAGTTTTATCCAAGGCCTTTGTTTATTAACTGCTATGTTTACGGTTCTGTCTAGGAACCGTATCAAAGTCCAGTATCCATAGACTTTTCCAGGCTTTAGTTCTGTTCAGTAACTTTATTTGCTCTGATAAGCTAAGATCTTTCCAGGACCTGTACTTTTAAATTCTCAGAAGGTTAAGCCGTGTCCAGGGGCGTTATTTATAAACTCAGTTTCATTGATCCATATTACCAGTTAAGAACCAGAGAGTGCTGCCCTCAGATAGATTTTTTAGCCAGCCGTGTGGGTGTACTGTACTTACAGAAAATAGCATAGCATTTTCCTTCATATACAAAGTCTCCATGGGACTTAGCTGTTTTTCGGGAATCTTTATGTAGGACCGTATCTTGCTGTCTATTTACCTATCTATCTTCAGATATATTAAATGTTTGATAGTGAAATGTTTGGAAACTATGGGTGAAGGCAGCAGACTTCAGTTTAGGGGAAGTAATACATACGGTTACTGATCCCGATGCCATTACATGTACAAAGGAGTACAAGGGAGTACGAGGAAGTACAAAGAAAGGCAAACAGCAACAGACTGTTGATCCTTTCGTGGCTGTTTCGTATAGAGAAGATTTTATCAAACTATTCTGCTAATCGAAGACGGAGAATGAAACTTATGGGTTTGTGTGGCTTTGGAGGCTTCGTAGCACCTATTCTTAAACGATTTATCCAGTCCGTTACACCTCAGCATTCTCTCGCATGCTATAGGTGCAAATTTTATTAGATATTTAAGGGATATAAATAACTTTCAAAAAACTCAGTGCGTATTATGTAAACTAAATAGCCGAGGAAGATGCGCTACGAAGTCGCCTGTGCCACCTGAATTAAGCCCTAGCTCTTGTGCAGCTAGTTAACCCTTCCCGCCAGACCCTTGGTTAGAGACAGTCGACGCTTTAAGTCACTGTTTAGATCGTTGAAGAAACATACGCTGAATATCCAGTTAAGAATACTGTGTCGATACGCGAACCCCATAACCCCACAGATACGGTCTCTGGAGAATATCAAGGTATGATACGCAATGAAAGAGGTGCTATGAAGGTTATGCTACCACTATATTCAGAGACGTCGATACGTTTACACCAACACGGTACACTCACCCCTCCTGTGCCCTACCATCGGTAACGAGTACGTTCACAGAATACTAGGGTTCATAAATGATAACTATTGTTTACCATACAGTGATTAACTACAGGTTACCAGACTTATAGTGAATACAGGTGGATTACCAGATTTCATGGAGTGAATAAACAAATGTCCACAGATAACATTTATTTACAAGTTTACACAAATAGTACCCGCATATATAGATGAAAATACCGTCGTTTGGCTCATTCCAAACCCATGCATATTCAACCAGATTTGTTTTTAGTAGGTAGGTAGCTATGGGTTCCTCGACTGGTGGATAGTGATGACCAGAGACACGAAGTCGGAACAGGTTTCTCATCAGGCCAAGACGTCTCAAGTCAGTGCCACTCTGGAGTGGGTCATCGTAGGCAGTCTTAACTCCGATATACCGCACGGCCGGCCCTCGACGTGAGTAGGGTTCCTCTTAAACAGGTATATCCAGTAATAGAAAAAGCTAAACCAATATAAATAGGAACATGATATGTACAAACAGTTACATAAAAATTTTAAATTTCATCTCTCCATTACTGGGTGAAGTACAGTACTAATACAAAGTAAAGAACGAGCATAGTTGACGTAAAATCCACATAATCCATACATTATCGTTTAGAATGTGTTGGCGCAACTGTAATCTGGTATATCGTGAATAGTGGAAGAGAGTATTTGACTTTTTTGAGTTGTATAAGGACGTAAAATTAGTTACTCCAGCAATTGCCAATAACCAAGAACTGTTTATCCAAGTTTTCTAGTTCATCAGCTACACAAATGTGGACTTTAAATGGTATGTGCCTGACAAGTACCGGTAACTAATTTTCAGCATTAAGTATACCAAGTATGAAATATACCGCCTAGTGGTTGCGGGTTAGTGTTCCATGACATTCTCGTAAATCAGTATTATAAACAAAATATTTATTCGTTTAACTGCAAAGGGTCTAAATAACAGTAAATGTTGATGCCTTATAACCATAAAAATTCCTCAAATTAGATTTCCCCCCCTCCCCCAACTCGTGTGGAATGATGTCCGCTTGTCTGCATCCATGGCCGTCGATCATTTACTTTTCCACATTTGAACAAGATATTCCACGAAACGACAACACCGCGAACGCATAACAAAAGAGAACACATAAACATTTGTACACTAGTGAAAAATTTCCAAGATATTACTATAAACAGAGCAAGGAAAACTTACCAGTGCGTTCAGGATGAAGTTGGAGAGTCAGGTAAATGCAGCTTCAACCAAGCCTTCCCACATTACCAAGTACGAGGTTCACAAGACTGAGCGAAGTAACCAAGATGAAAGTCTCAACTCTTGTATTCCGACTCATACAGAGCTGAAATTTGGTTCATCAAGCGATTGAAGTTCATTATTTATTTTAAATGATTAATTTGTCTTAGTCATACTTCCTTCTTTTCTCCTCATGAACCTGGAAAATTAGATCTCTTAAATCCGAAGTAAGTGACATTGATGTTACTGATCTGTAAATAAAGTCATCAGTTCAAGATATTACGGTTTTATAGGTCTGAGTTTTTAAGTTCTTGGGCGGAAAAGCAGAAGGATCGACCAAACTTTTCCTGCTGATAATACCTGTGGCCCAACCTTCACCTGACGCACCTGTATGGAGGCGTCTTTCCCACACTCGCCTTCACCCCCACAAAAAATCCCAGGCGATGGGGCATTATACCTTCCCTCTTCACCTACAACTTTTTTATGGTAAAGTGCCGATCCTTCTTGCCCTCCCCCTGCCCACCATACCCTGCCTATAACCCTACGACGAGAGAGAGAGAGAGAAACTCTTCCAAGCTCGTTTATGAGACAGCTTATATATATGTTTATCTTCACCATGTCCGTAAGACGCAGGGGAGCAGGGGAAGGGAATGACGGGAAGTGTACAATTCTAGGGCAAAGATTAAAGTTTTCAGATCTTCTCTTCTTGATATATCTCTCTTTGCTGTAAAGCGATTTCAGTGCGAACATATATCAATTGCTACACCACAGTTTTTTATTAGAAATGTTGCGGAAGTTTGTGTGTGAGAAGTCAAGGAAACTTCACAATATTAAGGATATTATTCTTCTGTTTCCCTACTAAAATGCTATCTCAAACGCCTGTGGTCTTCACTTGCAGAGTTACCAAATACCCACTTATAATGCACGAGGCACAAAAATGAAGTTAAATTTCTAAACTCTTACAAGCTTAAACTATGTGTAAGATTGTTTGTGTTTACTTATTATCTTTAGTCATAGATCTACCAAACACTGTATGTAAATCAGAGTAAATTCATTGTAATAAATGCGGAAAACAATTTTATATATGATTAACTGTTATGGAGACGTGTATACTGTATGATAAGACATGGTTTAGATCCTTAAAAAAAAAAAAAAAGTAAGCTCCCCCCCCCCCAGCAAACACCCTGAATTTCAGTTATAAGAATCTATATCCGTCTTTAGCTCCGAGAAAGCATAAGAATAATATACAGTTTCATGTCGATACGTTTCTTCAGAGGAATTATTATACGTGGAAGTCCGTATGAAACCGATACTAGATGCTCTGTCGTCATAAGGAGTCACTTGATTGCTCACATGGATATATGGAGCATGAAAGGAACACGGAGCCTCGAAGAGAGAGAGAGAGAGAGAGAGAGAATGAATGAATGAATGAAAAGGGTTTATTATTAATGCCTACCGACTGCACAAGGGCCATTACAGCATATAATTTCTTTCAAGTCTCAGTCTTCCCCTAGAATACATACTACAATTGATCCAACAATGTGGACGGCCCGGGAATCGAACTAGCGGTCTTTTAGTTGCGAGCTGGATACGTTACCATTACATCACCGTCTCCCCCCCCCCCCAAGAGTATTGAGGTGGTTGCGTGCAGATGGGGAGGCGGGGGGATGGGGATGGGGGAGGAAAGAGGGCGGAGGGTGGGAAAAGGGTAGAGAGGAGGGGAGAAGGTGGGTAGGTAGAAGGGGGGACAGGGGCATGAAGGGAGGGAGGTGATGGGTAATGTTGGGTAGAAGGGAGGTGATGGGTAGTGGTGGGCAGGAGGGTGGATAGGGGTAGGGAGAAGGAAGAAGAGAAGTGGAGAGAGGGAAGTATGGGAAGGGGATAGTGGGAAGAAGAGGGGAGAAAGGGTGCGTAGAAGGTAAGGGAGGGGGGAGGGGGCGAACGTGTCATTCCCACCCTTTAAAGTCATTAGTCTTCCTCGCACACCCCCTGTTTGCGGTCAGGGGGTCATGACAGACGGCGTGTTTCTGCCATTTGTTTATGCTGTAGATTAGTCCCCCCGGCCCGCTACCGACACGGAGATCCATTTGTCAGATGAGGCACCTAGGAGTTAAGAGAGCCACGAGACTGGATGTGTGTGTGTGTGTGTGTGTGTGTGTGTGTGTGTGTGTGTCCCATTCAATCCGAGTGACCTCATTCTTTATTTTTGCTGCTTCCAAACTATTATAAAATAAAGCCTTATTTACCGAAGGGGTTTACTGAGGCTTTAGCTAGACCATCCTGTTTAAATAGCCCGATACCAAAATAAAATCTATCTATCTGTCTATCTATCTATCTATCTATTTATCTATTTATCTATCTATCTATTTATCTATGTACCCCCGAGGCTTAGTGGGCTATAGACGATTTGTGTTTACCCGACGGGACTGGGTCACTGTCACATCTTTAATATTAACCCGTTCAGTTCGGTGATTTATGTTGTGTTTCATCTTTTCTGTCTCAAGGTGATTTTATTCCACGTAGGATAGAAACCCCTCCTCAGTTTAATAAAATCTGGAGGTATCAAGAATATAAAGTCGGATCCGGATTGAAGGGTTAAAGTTATGGTTCCTATGAATCTTAGTTATGAGGCAGAAATGAGTCTCCTTGGTTACTACTCCCTCGCAAGATTGAAGGGTATAAAAAGTGGTGGCATAAAACTCGATTGCCTGTAATTTTAAGATTGGGACGAGTCTCCTTGGTTACTGGCCAAATAATCCTTCAATCTGACTACACCTGGCCGTCAACTGAGCTGAAAAGGGTTGCGGTATAGAGCCGTGAGCCGACGCAGAGATCCATTTGTTTACCGAGACACCTGGGAGTTAGAGGTGGTTGGATTACAGGTGTGTGTGTCTGGTGGTGATAGGCACTTAGAGAGAGAGAGAGGGGGGGGGAGATGTGTAATGAGCTGTGCGTGTGAGACGAATGACTCTAACAGCAATGGAGACATACCGGTGTTAGTCTTCAGTGTGTCTCGATTTTAGCATATAAATTGTGTCGTGCAAGAAGTGAAACCTACATGGCAGATATTATAAAAAAGGAGTGTGATAAAGACTGGTCTCCTGTGACATGAAATAATTGACATTCTCAAAACAGATGTCAGGAAGAGAAGATGAGGTGTGATGAAGTGAAGATTTAGATGTTAAGGAGGACAAGGCTTTTTGGTGGTAAGATAACCTGAGAAGGAGAGATAGTGAAAAGAAAAAGAAAGTCAGCGAAGAGAGTAACAGTTGAAGTGTGAGATTGCGTAAAATTTTTGGAATATGCAGAATTATTTTATATTTTTTTATTGACTTCAAATTTATTAATATGTTGTACGTAAATATTTTTGTCAACTGACCATAAATAAATAAAAGGCTCTTTAACTACCAAGAGAGAGAGAGAGAGGGTAGGAGGCCGAGTTCCCCTTCGGTATTGTTCCCCGGCCGAGCAAATGTCAAGGTGTCACACAAACCCAGTGAGTGAGAGACTGTTGCGCCACTCTGCTCATCCACCCAGCCTCCCCGGGGGCCTCACCCACACTTGGGAGTTTTTTCTGGGAGGGGGGCGGGAGTTGGGGGACTGGGAGTGGGTGAAGGGAGGGGGTGGAGATGGGGGGCTGGGAGTGGGTGAACGGAGGGGGTGGAGATGGGGGAGCTGGGAGTGGGTGAAGGGAGGGGGAGTTTTTATGTTATGTGTGTGTCTGGATTTCACAGCGTCGTGAATTGTTCAAATGGAAGAATTATAGCCACGTATGGAGGTTCAGTTCTTTCATTATCTTTATGTGTGTTGTCTGTCTGTTCACGTGTGCATGCGTGCGAGAGAGCGTGCGTGTCTGCATTCATCATAATTATTGGTAATTATAGAAGAAACACACACACACACACACACACACACACACACACACACACACACACACACACACACACACACACGTCAATAACCTAGGCCTTCAAATTAAGCATACTTTTGGCGTGTGGACCGTCTGACGTCCATTGTTTATGTGTCATCTTTACGCATTTTCCGTGAACTGTTGTTGGTGTTAGCAGTAATAAAGTCTAAATTGGTTTTTAACAACCCATGAAACCAGTTGCGTTAGCCAATCGCACGTTAGGCGTAGGTAGAGTTAGAGAAATTATATACTGAGAGAATGACTGTGCTCTCTCTCTCTCTCTCTCTCTCTCTCTCTCTCTCTCTCTCTCTCTCTCTCTCCATGAGAGTTCCATGAAAAGAGATCTGACGTGTGAGAGAGGTCGGCCAAGGCTGTACACTCACTCACATTTTTTTCACTCTTCCGAATGAGAGAGAGAGAGAGAGAGAAAGAGAGAGAGGGAGAGATCACATTTCGATACGGTAAATTGAACTCTTTTTATGGAGGTATGTTTCTTGCGACACATGTATGTTGTAAGATGGGTATTATCCTCTCTCTCTCTCTCTCTCTCTCTCTCTCTCTCTCTCTCTCTCTCTCTCACACACACACACACACACACACACACACACACACACACACACACACACACACACACACACACACACACACACACACACACACACACACTGGAATGCAGTAAGTATTTTGAAACAGCATCTCTGACGCCAAAAGCATCCATTCCTCTGAGCTGAACCATTTCCTCCGTTCCTGGCGTCCTTGTTTTATTTATTTTTTCCGATGTCTGGCTACTTGATTATTAAGTGCACCTGATCATTACACACAGTATTTGGCTGTTTGTGTAGTAATCTGTACAACCTGGGGATACGTAGTGATTTAGATATAGATTGTGTGTGTGTGTGTGTGTGTGTGTGTGTGTGTGTGTGTGTGTGTGTGTGTGTGTGTGTGTGTCTGTCTGTCTGTCTGTCTGTCTGTCTGCCTGTATGTCTTCCGTGGTGGCAAGGACAGACATACCCCTAACCAACAAATCACTCCACTGAACCCAGTAACGTCCCCAGTAACACATTCGAACCATGGGGTACTAGTAACACGATCTCCTAGCCTGAGTAATGGTAGGGATGTAACTAATGACTAAGGATATAATCTGTTATTTTCACGAGAGATAACAATGAGAATAACATGTATCAGATCATAGGGATAACTGTAGTCTGTGTTAAAGTTGTAAAGGCGATGAATTCCCTGACAGCACAACGTTACTCTTAATCCTTCTTTTCTGTTGTGTTGGTCGCCATTATCCGGATTCACGGTACCTTGGGAAACTCTAAACAGTAGCTTGTCTTTCCCCTCCACCCCATCTCTCCCTCTCTTCACTTTCCTCACAACTCCCTCTCTTCTCTTTTCCTCATCTTTCCCTCTCTTCATCTCTCCTTTCTATCACCTTTCCTTCGTTTATATCTCCTTCGCTTCGCCTTTCGTCAGCTTGCCCATCTCTCCTCTTTTCTTCTCTTCTCCCCTCTACCTCTCTTTCTTCCCCTCTCTTCGCCCTTCTCCATCATCTCTCCTCCCACATCTCTCCTCCCACATCTTCCTCCACATTCTCCCTCCTTCTTGCCAACATCTACCCTCCCTTCACATCTTCCCTCCCTTCACATCTTCCCTCCCTTCACATCTTCCCCCCCCTTCACATCTTCCCCACCCTTTTGTCTTCATCCCTTCCCTCCCGTGCACATACACACAGACACCTCCCCCTCCATCGCTCCCACACCTCCCGTCCTCCCCTTCTCCCCACACCTCTCCTCCATCTCTTCCACACATCCCATTTCTTCGGCGTCTTTCCAACCCCTCCCCGTCCATCCTACCCCATCATCTCGCCTCCCTTCCACCTCCCCCACCCCTTCTCCATCCCGCCGCTCCCCACACCTTCCTTTTGTGTCTCCTTGCATCCCTCCACCCCCTCTCCTTTCCACCTGCCCTGCTGCTACTTATCCATGCAAATCCCCAGTGTTCCTGGGGTATTGACTGGACATATTTCTCACCTAATAATGGGTGATAACACGACCCTCCAGCACAACCCCCAACCCGACCCTGTTCCCAAGCACAGAGAGGCAAGGGATCCAGTCTGATGCCTTCTTAACCTCCTCAGCATGATGACTTGTTTTTATTTTTTAATCATACCACCATGCCACCACCAAACGATTTTATTCAGCTTAGAGAAATTTCAGACTACAGGGGATAGATATTACCTTCTTCAATCCCATCACTACGAAAAGCCTAGACTATCTTAGGTTGAATTAAATGACCTGGAGAGAGCAGAATGCGCTATCAAATGTGTTGTTGGTTTGGTATTGACTTTATCTGTCCCTTCACTACCAGAGGTCATTCCTAACAGTGTATAATATAAACTGCTCCGTCGTAGTATTGTGATAAAGACACAGGTGACCGCCACACTACTTAGCTGGCTACTTATGGAGCAACAGGACTCCTTGTGGATGCTACCTCTGTGGGTACCGTCTTAACAACTGAGTGCCATCCTTGTCGTGGGGC
Organism: Coenobita brevimanus; assembly: GCF_032717465.1. Classification (NCBI taxonomy): domain Eukaryota; kingdom Metazoa; phylum Arthropoda; class Malacostraca; order Decapoda; family Coenobitidae; genus Coenobita; species Coenobita brevimanus. Next base: position 61,328,877 of record NC_137046.1, on the reverse strand, counting down.
TACCGTGTATACGCAGTCGCTATTATGGATATCAGAACCTACACAGCCGTTCTATTTCAGTAGCACTAACGTTGGTTCCGAGTATCACGGGAGTACTGAAGTGTTGAGTGTTAACTCCGCCACCTTGGCCTCCTACCGGCATCCTTTTATACACAGTCACATCATGAAAATGAGAGTAACTTGGCCTACTCTCCCGTTGTAGCAGCAGTTAGACTAATCCCAAGTTCTACAGTAGGAATGAAGGCGTTACTGGAGGGTGTTAAAGTCCCCTGCCTTAACCTCCTACGGGCTCCCTTGCATACGCCGTCACGATCATGCTAATTTTTATACCCGACCCCCGACCTGCCTGACGACCCTCTGCTTGGCACGTAATGAGGGAACGCCGCCCTAACCCCTTCGCTGGCCAGTACTTATTACAGAATGCTGGACGGTACTCAGGCGGGGGATAACCTTCGATATTTGTAGTTTGGTACTGCGTGACGGCCTGAATGAGAAATACACATGTTGATGTACAGTGATGAAAGGTCCGACAGCGTCTTTAGTAGTTAATAATTTTTCATGTTCCTTGAATATCTGCGTATCTTTAACCTTCGGCTTTATCCTTTGAAGAGGAAGAACAGTTCTTATTCTACTGCAGTAATTATCAGAATCATATTTTCAGCTTAAAAACCACACTGAATAATTCTCTCTCTCTCTCTCTCTCTCTCTCTCTCTCACACACACACACACACACACACACACACACACACACACACACACACACACACACACACACACACACACACACACACACACACACAAAGATATCCATGACTGGATAGACGGTCAGCAGGGAATGTCAGGTGGGATGGTGATGTATAGGTAGTGCCCGTAAATCACTGTAAATATGTCGGTCATTTATCCTGATAACATTTCAAACTATGTATCTGAAATTCCAACTGTCTATCGAACCATCTATCCTACTAACAGCTGTCTTTCTAGCCGTTTATCTGACTCCAAATATCGTTCTAGGTATGTATCGGACTTTGATCTATTTGTCTTTCTTGTACTCTGTATCTTTGCCAGGGTATCTCACAGACTGTACATCTTTCTTTGTGGCTATTCATGTATCTCAAACTATTCATTTCTCTCTCTCTCCAGCTGCTATGCATGCTATCTACCAGTCTATCTGTGTGTCGTCTCTATATAGGTACGTATTTAACCCTCTCACGATAGGAACAACGCTAGTAATTCTTTGGCGAACGCCATACGATTTCTATTCATCTGAGAGTGAGTCACAAGGAGCTTGAGGGTGTATTAACCATCTGATTGTCGAAACAACTTTTGTGTAAAATTATAGCTGATGATAGATTATTAAATTCAACTGAGAATGAGTCGTAGCAACTTTAGTATTAACTGAAATTCAAAACAAATTAAAAAAAAAAAAAAAACTTCCTCTCAGTCCCCTCAGTCTATCCCTGAACTTATCACACACTCGCATCATTATGTCCAAATAACCTGATCATAAAAATCTTCTTAAACTTTACTAGCAGCGTGAAAAAAAGGATCTTACGGCCTCCTAGACGAAGAGATCTCTATTCACTTGGGTTCTTTCATGGGATTTCTTTGAGGTATTCCTTTGTCGTGTGTTTCAAGATGCATGGAAGGTGTTGGGGAGGAATGGCGGCGATATGTTGTGTTTATCCCTCACCTTCACCCTTTCAAAAGAGGTGGGGAGGGACGCCTTCGTGTGGTGGCACCGATATAACCGAGCGGCTCTCATGCCCGATTATGCAAACGTCCCTCAGCTCCCTCCGTATCCCCCGAAAGGAGGATGGTGGACTGCAGGGCGAGAGCACTCCACTGGGTCCACGTTTCAGATGAACCTGGGAATACAACAACAACAACAAAAACGACAACAACAACAACAACAGCAACAAAAACTAACTACTACTACTACTACCCTCTCGGAACAACGACCTCTTGTTTTGGTTCATTCTTGCCTCTTCCAGACGGTTTTATTCAGCTTAGGAAAGAAATCTGTTAAAAGGTGTAAACAAGTACCAATTATACATGTCAATAAGCACACAGGTAAGTCGATTGTTCGTAGGTAAGAAACAGGTGGATATTAATGTCAGAAGATCAGTATAAAGTTCAATAGGCTGTGGATCACACTATGAGGCCAAGCAGCGAGCACGTACAATTAACGTATGATACAGTAGCAGAAAATACCATGGTGAATTAGCAAAGACAAATCATACCAGGATATGCAAGTATTATTGATCAGCACTGAGGTTTGTAGGTAGAATATTCCCACTAAGTAAATAAACGGAGTAACATTCTAAACCATTCCATTTTCTCGTAATTAAAAAGACTGAATTTGGGATGAGAATCAAAAGTGGTTCGTTTCTCTGTCCGTAAGATTTTTGTCCAACTGTGAAACATCCTTCGTAAGCTACAGTAAGTCGTCGATGCACCACACAGAATAAAATAGCAAAAGAAGCCACCGTACTGAAAAAACAGCTTAATGACTCCTGGCTCAGGTCTTCAGAGGTGCACACAACCTGGTGGAGAGGTGAGGTGAGGTGAAGTGAGGTGAGGGGAGAGGAGGCGTGAGTAATTTTCTACGTATGCTGTTTATTTATTTATTTTCTTATCGACAGAGAGTATATATATAATGTACAAGAATTTTACCGTTGACAGAAATATTACGGAAAGCAACAGGTGTTATACAGTGTTTAACTTTGCTTAGATCTTCGTCTTTTGCAGCTTATTTCTCGAAGGTCAGTGGCAGAAAAAGGCAGTGCTGCGGCTGTACATCCCTTCCTTAGGATCTTTTCGTGACTAGCACAGTATTCTAGCGTTAATCTATTGTTAAAAGTCAGCAGTGAAGATGAAGAGATGACAGTTGTAGGCCAAGTTCAAGTAAAAATAGTATCGTAAGCTTTCTAATCCACACCAAAATACCGGCCTTGGTAAGCGTGCGCCTTTGCCAGCACATCCATCTCACCTGTCTGACCAAACCATTGATTCCACTCCCAGCTTTTCTTTCGACTAACGTAAGAACAAATCCTCAAGAGACAACTTAATCAGGCCTTCAAAATGAGCAACTGATGTGTCCTGAAGATACTGTATTTTGCAGAGATAAGGTGGATAAATTTGTCCAGGCTTTATGGTGCAAGATATTGATGAGTTCGGCCCTGTCGTAGATAAATTTAGAGTCGAACAGCATTAATTGATGTGTTTTGAAGTTAGTGGAGTTTGCAGAGACAAAGTGGTTGAATTTGTCCAAGTGTGATGCAAAATATTGAAGAGTTTGGTCCTGTCCAGTATAAATTAGAGTTGAACAGCATCAGTTGACACCCAGTTCGAAGTGATTCTTTCGTAGCTGACTATTCTTCACTCGTAAGGCCATTGAAAGTATAGGTTTTAAGAGACAGCGAAGGACTTACGGCACAAGGCGCAAAAATTCTATTAGCATGGTTTATCGTTGGTCACAAGTAAAGTCCATGTGGTTTATTGATGAGGGCAGAGCGTGGTTTATTGATGAGGGGAGAGCGTGGTTTATTGATGAGGGCAGAGCGTGGGAGTTACGAGGATATTGTGAGCTGGTTTATGTGCCCTTGACTGACAACAATGGCTGGGCACACCTCGCGACGATGTTTTGTGTGTCGTGGTCAGCTCGACGCTATGCATAAAATAATAATTAAAAAAAATAAATATATGTTATAAGTGTATGGATGTAAATTATTCAACATCACAATCAGCATCAACATGAACTTTTTTTTTCTCGTGTAAGGGTGGAGTGAGATGAGATCCAGAAAAGAAGGAATATCACGAGAGAGAGAGAGAGAGAGAAAAAAAAAAGAGAGAGCGAGAGAGAGAGAGAGAGAGAGAGCGTAACATCAAGTGCAGTGAAGTACGTCAGACATTCATTCACCCGGGTGTTACTGCTGCCATTTATAACCCTCTCATGGAGTGGATAACTCTAGTAGACGATTTTATTCAGCTGTGAGCGAGTCGTAGGAGCCTGAGAATTATTGGATATTCCGTATTCCGTGCATCCCCGGTCAGGTGTCGGGTCCCGCAGTGCTGCCATCACGCTAATTAATTCACCTGAGCCAAGGGTATTGTTGGGGGAGTTGGTGTGTGTGTGTGTGTGTGTGTGTGTGTGTGTGTGTGTGTGTGTGTGTGTGTTTACCCTTTTAGTCCGATAATATTTTTTTCTAACCTTCCTATTTTCAGTCAATATTAGTCAGCTTAGGAAAAATCTCTTATCGCTAAACAGGGTAATGAAGGCTTTATCTAACTCCTCCAGCTTAAAATACCTCTCTTAAGCCCAATAAAATCGTCTGAAAGTAGCAAGAATAAAATACGTCGTTGGAGATAAAGACGTAACCTTTTTCCAGACGATTAAACTGAGACCGATGAGCTTTTACAACTGGAAGGGTTACAAACAGCATTCATATATCCCTTTAACCATCACAGGCTGCCCTATGCTGAAGAAAATCGTCTTTTAATAGTAAGAAGAGCAGTTTAGATGATACGATTTGCCAGCGTGTATAATATCTCAGACTTTAAAGGGGGGAAATAAATGAGAGACTGTATCTTGTGTTTTGCTTGTCTGAGAGATAATAGGAAACAGTCTATCATGCAAGAGAGAGAGAGAGAGAGGGAGAGAATCAGAATTTTGCGTTTAGCTTGTCTCTAGGTAATGAAAAGCAATCAGTTCCTAGACGTTTTCCTTGTATCTCTAATAACTCAACCTTCGAGGAGGAAGTGAGTGAAGAATTTTGAGAGAGAGAGAGAGAGACAGAGAGAGAGCAGAGAGAGAGTTCATATATATAATGTCTCAATATCTCACTCCTCTTGTGGTTTGCTATTTAAATGAGCATGCAAATGAGCCTACAGGTATATACATTAAGATAGGTAAATACTGGCTGGGTAAATATTGGCTAGGGGGATATTGCCTTGTGATGCATTGGCGGGACCCTTGTTTAATTAACGTGTAATCACTCATGTTCCTAACTGGCTGGGTGAGAGGGGAATTGAGGGAAGGGAAGGGGAAGGGATGGGGAGGTTGAGAGGGAGAGAGAGGAAGGGGGGACAGTAGTTAGACATACAGATAGACAATTACACGGACAGCCAGTGTTGATGAAGAGAATGAGAGAGAGAGAGAGAGAGAGAAAGGAAGGGGGAGACAGATAGGTAGACATACAGGTAGACAGTTAAACAGTGTTGATGTTGAAGGAAAGAGAGAGAGAGAGAGAGAGAGCAATAACTTCAGCTGCCAGGGTGAAGTGATGGATGGCTCCCTCACACTAGCCTCTCAGGTGGCCGGGACCTCCCTCCTTCTCTCTCTCTCTCCCCCCCTCTCTCTCTCACTCACTTAGACACTCAGAGGAAGAGAGGCATTGGTAAGCGAAAATAACTTGAACCTTTTTAGGAAATAAGTTATGTAAGAGAGAGAGAGAGAGAGAAATTGTTCCGATTTAGCGAGGAAATTGTTTAATATGGTTTCAATGAACACTATTACCAAATTACGTAATATTCGAGAAAATATCAACAACTCCATTTACGACAGGCAAAAAAAAATTATATAAAAGCCAGTTGAATATTACCTGGAGAAAAACCGGCATTGATATACTCAGGTTAATTGCTTCATAGGTAAACACGATATTAAAGATGACAAGTACGAGGACATTAAGAAAAGGGTGTGCATGTGTTTCTGTATTTTCGGTGGACAGACTACTATAGATCATTTTTTTTTTTTTTCCGTCATTTTTAGGCATGTCGGTCTCTCTCCTTCACAAATTCCCTTCTCTCACCAGCGTTTCCTCTGTCCTTTAAATAAGAGCTCCTTCACACACACACACACACACACACACACACACACACACACACACACACACACTCTCTCTCTCTCTCTCTCTCTCTCTCTCTCTCTCTCTCTATGTTAATTCCACTCCTGATTCGCCATTCGTCACACTTCGTCACACTATTAATTTATACAAGAATGTTTCAATGTTCTTATGATTTTTATTTTTGCCGCGTTGATTTGGTTTTGATCGAGTGACACAAAAAAGCAGAAATTTACCCAAACCGAATATTCAAACGATTTGTCACATATACTTGGCTCTGTAGAGATTTTAAAAGCCTATAAACTGCTCCTTTGATATATAGAAATGTGATAAGTAATTTAGTCGCATTTTTCGGTCACTGATGTTTATTATTTAGTTATGTAATTGTCGTGAGCAGTCGTTGTTTTCCGAGTCATAGGTTTCTAGTGTGGTATGTGGGACCCTTAGTAGTAAAAAGTTTCCATTCCAGGCACACCCGCGATGTTGAGAGAGAGAGAGAGAATATTTAGCATTACCTAAGAAAAATGTGAGCACCAGTATAAATAGTATTCCTTCGATACACACTTCGCTCTTGTGTTTCCTTCGGTATGGGAGAGGACTGTGTTAAGAGGGAAGACTACCATCAGAGGGGGAATAAAAAGAGAGAAGACTGGCAAGACTGGAGGAAGCCTGCTCACAGGGAAGACAATGGTAAGTGGGAAATTCAGTAAGTGTGAAGACTTCGGCAAGAGGGGAGGAAGATTGCGCTAAGAGAGGAAAAAACGATCACATGGAAGATATTTTAAGAGTGAAGACTGCGGCAAGAGAAGAGGAAGACTACGGTAAGAGGAAAGATTGCGGTCACAGGGAAAAATACAGTAAGAGTAAAAAGTGCAACAAGAAGAAGAGAAGACTGCAAGTAGAGTAAGGGAAAATTTCGATGGATGGAAGATTGCGGCCACAGGGAAAATGAAGTAAGAGTAAAGACTGCGTTAAGAGGAAGGGAAAATTACGATAAGAGGAAAGACTACGTTCTCAAGAAGAATACAGTAAGAACGAAGACTCCAGAAGAAGAGGGAGGAAGGGAGAGAGGCGGGGGGAAGACTGCGGTACGAAGATTACTGTAAAAAGGGAGAATTATCGACGGCAGAACATGATCGACATTGCGTGTGCCGGGACTGTAAATCTCGTAGACCCTTAGCAAAGACGGGGTTGGCTGGGGGTAGGATGGGGATGAGGGGATGCCAGCGTGATGACAGGGCTAGAAGTTCATCCCATACAGAAGAAGCCTTAGTTTTAAAGCCTGTCTCCTGCAGAAGGGTCATTAAGGAAGAGAAACAACTTGAGCTAAATCACAATCATCTTACAACATGACATAACAATCGAGTGCATATACAGCTCCCCAATTTTACTGGTAGGTGAAGAGGTCCCATACAGAGAGAAAGAGAGAGACCAGGAGGGAAATTAGGGTCATTCGTGGCAATAGTTCAACCCACCAATTACCCGCTTGTCTGCTCCCTCATTAGAATCATTTTTTGCAAGATATATCACTGGCATTAGCGGGGTAATTGCGGTTTTTGTGCCCCGTTGGATGGGGTCGAGGCTGGGGTACCGACAGCATCCTTGCCCCAGACATCATCGCCGCGGGAGTAAGGGGGAATCATTTTGCTTTCATTGACTCGTTTGTACTGTATGTTGCTATTGCCGTTGGCCTTAATTTGGCTCGTTTGTAATGTACGTTTCTACCTTTCATTGGGTCGTGTGTACTGTGTGTTGCAGTTTTTCTCTCATTGGCTCATTATTGTACTGTACGTTACTGTTGGTCCTTCATCGGCTCATTTGTACACAACGTTGCTACTTTGTTTTCATTGGCTCATTTGTACTGTAGGTTCCTATTTTCCCTCTCATAGGTTCATTTGTAATCTGTAGCGCTATTTTGCTTTCTTTACCTCATGTTCACTATATGTTGCATGCTGGAACAATGCATAAAACAGTGTGATGTCATCGTAGAGTTAATAACAAGTGTTTTTATTCACATTTCATTCGTACTTATTTAGTCAGTTCTTAACAGATTTTTCAGCAGTTCTTATCCAAAAAATAGTTCCTCACACTTAGTTGGACGCACCAAAATACACTAAGTTCCCGCCTAACTCACAAGCTAAAAATTTCTCCATCCCCTCCAGGTTCATTGCTCAGAAAGCCCACTGAGTTTCCAACTTCCCACCGTTTTCCCAACACATACCCAGCCTATGTAGCCCTAGTATTACCTTGTTAGCCCATGTTCCATCTATATTAATCCATGCCCCACCTTTCCCTAGCCCATGCCCCACATTTTCCTAGGCAGTGTTCCACTTTTTCCTAGTCAATTTCTCAGCTTTTCCCGATCCATTCCTTGCCATTACGCAGCACATATCCCACTTTTTACTAGCTCTGCTTTTCCTAGCCCTTTTCCCTCTGCTTCATAGCCTGAGTCCCAGGTCTTACTGACACGTGTCCCACCTCCTCCTATCTCCATGTACCATCTTTTCCTAGCTCATGCTCCACCATTTTCTAAGCACACATCTCTCACTTTGTCCTAACCCTAGTGCCGTTGATGTAAGGAAATGAATTAATGAAAAGTTAATTGGTATGAAGTTTAGTTTTAGTATTACCACGATACTGTATGCTCAGCCCTTTCATCCCAGTACTAATTTCTATCCCTTTTCCAAAATTTTAGTCAGGCTTTTCTGTCCTGTAAAATGCTAACTTTCACTGTTTTTCCTTACGTGGAATTGACGGAGGGTCTGGAGGGTGGTAGAGAAATCTGTCTGGTATACATTCTTTTTCTTATACGCCTGTAATAGGGGTACAAGTACAGTATTACATTTAGTGTTAGGGCCACACTACCTCGTCAAGACTTTATGGGGTGTGTGGCCTGTGTATCTTTGTAACTCTGTGTAACTTCTCTCTACACATACACCACCGCTTCTCAACCCACGTCCAACCATCTGGCCTGTCTCATAAATATCCATTGTCCACTTCTTGGCTGTTTTTAGCCCATTTGGCCCAGACATTCACAGCACCATCCTAGATCTCTCAACTATAGCCTTTCACCCCTTCTTGTCGAACGCCCTTAAGGTGGGTAGGATGAAGAGATGTTGCCATACCCTCTGTGGTATGAGAGAGGGAGATAGTTTGGGAGCCTTATAATTTGATCCATGTAAGGACTTCGATCTGATGCTAATTTAGACATTGCACTGTCAGTTGCAGGTCACCTTGCAAGGAGGGGCCCACTTTCGACCCATTTCTCTCCATTTCGGTCTTTCGATCCAGGTGTTCGGTCCAGAGATATGAACTTAACACCCTACAGACCAGACACCTATTCGACGGTCGCGTAGTGGGCAGATTTTGCGTGTAATGTTAAAGCTTTCACTAAGAGAGAGAGAGAGAGAGAGAGAGAGAGAGAGTGTGTGTGTGTGTGTGTGTGTGTGTGTGTGCGTGTGTGTGTGTGCGCGAGAGAGAGAGAGAGACTCATCTCTTTGCATGATTCTAGCCATTTTTACAGTAATTAGAGTTCGTGCTCAGAGTCAGTGGTGTGGCGCAGTGCTGGCTGCTGCCCGGCCTGCTGTGTGGTGTGGTATGGTGTGGTGTGAAATTGCATGGTGTTGCAGTTTGGTGTGGTGAGTGGTATGCGGTGTTATGTGGTCTGGTATAGTGTGGTGCGGTGTGGTGGTGTGGGCTGAGGGCAAGGCGGCTTGAAGTGACTTTTACTGGCTATCTGATGGCTGGAATGGTAATTACTCTCTGATTGGCCTCGCAAAGGTTTCGGCTCGGGTAATGAGGGATAATTAAAATTGCATGATTTCCTCTGCCCCTTATAATTAAAAACGGCTGTCGAATCAGGGTGAAATTTGGATGTTAGGAACGAAAAATGCAGCAAGAGTTGAATGCAAATAAGACGTTCGGCCTGATAATAGATTTTTAGGGATCATGGCGTAGAGAGAAAATCTTACCGACACTGCACAGTCATCATCGTAAATGTGGCTCAGAGGAACACACACACACACACACACACACACACACACACACACACACACACACACACACACACGAGAGCTGAGGGTTATGTTTGAGAAGTAGTGGAAAGTCTCTGTCTCTCTATATCTTAATCAGTCAATCTATCTATCAGTATCTATCCATCTATCTGTATCTGTCTGTCTGTCTTACTGTCTACCTGTTTGTCTGTCTGTCTGTCTGCGTGCCTGCCTGTCTGTCTGTCTGTCTATTTATATGCATGGAGAGAGAGAGAGAGAGAGAAGGAGGGAGGGAGGTGATGGAGGGAGGGAGAGAGAGAATTTTCCCCAGGTTCCCAGGTATTAATGCAGAGAGCCGGAGAACAATATATGGATCAATTCAACGTATTATCCAAATTACCACTGCCTTAGGCCCCTCAAGGGTAGCAGATGCAGCCCACAGCATCTCTACATCACAGGTTTCCTGATGTCCGAGTTTTTTTCTTTTCTTTTTTTGTGGTTTCAGGATTACAGACTGAGAAAAGCGAATCGCAAAAAAATCATTATTTAGAACAAAAGGGAAAAAAAAAGAGTACGCAGCATTATCATTTGAACCTCTTACTATATTTTACTTTTACATTTTAGTTTTATTATTTTTCTTGTTATTTTCGAATGTTAGAGAATTCATCGCTAAAAAAACATTTGCACTATGGGATTATAAGAACAAATAAATAAACAAACTGGTCAGAGTTAAAACCAACCTCCGCCGATCGAGTAGATTATTTTTCAATTTAAGGTTTTGATAATGGATGGGGGAAGCTTTGTTGAGATCAAATAATGGAGGGTCTTATTAGGCCAGATGTTATTTTTCAACTTTTCCACAGCAATATGAAAAACAAGATAACAAAGAGCCATTTCAAGATCCTCTCTCGAAATGAACGGATCTTGAATATGGCTCTCTCTAATCTTGGTTTTGTTGTTTTTTCTTGGAGGGAACGGTTTGCGGGGTCCTGGTTTTTGGTTCCTTCTTCCTTAAAGTAAAAAAAAAAAAACATATAGGCACCACTCATACAAATAAATATTTACATAATATAGATCTGAAACCAGAGCAGAAGGTTACCAATCGTGTTAATAACTACTTGTTTGCATCCGTTGACAGAGGCGTTAGCTTGGCACAAATATACAGCACTGAATGCGAGGAAATTACCTTGATCCGTTGGTGGCCAGACCCTGTGATTTGAATATTCATTAATTGCGTAGATTCTCGCCCCGGGCCTCATTGGTATTCAGCGCTAAAAGTCCCATATTGTGGCTACCCGTCTAGCAGGCAGGTAGGCCAGATAGCGACCGTATTCTTCAATTATTTCGTGGCGGCACCCATAATTTCCAGTGATTGGTGTAGTGCGGTTATGAGGAAATACGGGCAGACTCCATCCTGGGTGGGAGCTGGGGATTCGCATGGACTCCACGCGTACACTTCAACTTCCACTTCAGTACGATGTCCTGTTGTTATTTTATTCTTTGCTCTTTCCAGACAAATATATTTATCGTACGGAAGACTTTTCCAACTGGGGGAATTAGATATAGCCTTCACAGACCCCCTCCAGTGCGAGAAGCCTATCCAAACTCCAATCACAACATTTGGAGGGAGCAACAGTTTACGTAGAAGTAAATCATTGGGTTCAGAGAGTTTATGAACACCATTATTCTGGGTAACATATAATCATTGTAGCGTTAAAAAAAAATCCCAGAGTTTCTTTTCCTGTATTGGTCTTATTAACATTTACAGTAATATTGAATCTAGAATTATTAGATGTTACAAACTTGGCATAATTTTGAGTAATGTGTTGTTCCTTGAGAATATCCTTTTTTGACAAGAGATAATTATAGTTACGCTTCGTCACACAAAAATGGCCATGGAAAAAAAATTATGTCCGAGCAGAACAAGAGGTGAGGGGCGGCCACGCGAATTTTATGTTTCATTATCGGCCGCAAAATATGGAATTATCCAACGGGGGGATCGTGAGAGTTCATCACAAATTTTACTCGTGAATGTCGTCACCCAACAACTTCATTTCTCAAGGTGCTCGCCGGCCCATTCCACGGCTCCTTACGAGTAATAAAGTCCTGATAAGTATTTTGAATGGTCACGAAGGAGCATTACCGCCCCCGCTGAGGCAGTCACGGTGTGTGTGTGTGTGTGTGTGTGTGTGTGTGTGTGTGTGTGTGTGTGTGTGTGTGTGTGTGTGTGTGTGTTAGAGAGAGAGAGAGAGAAAGAAAGACAGGTGGAATAGGGTATAATACTTCCATGGCCCACCCAACTCCTCCCTCACCCACCCTTTCCCAAACGCTCCCTTCCCACATGCATACCTACATGCATACATATATACGTACGTACACATGAGAGAGAGAGAGAGAGAGAGTCACCTAAAACTGTGAGTTAATGAATCTAATGTACATTAGCGTGCTTTTACCAAAGCAAAGTGTTCTCAAAAAAGTTTCTCCCCACCACCATCCCTCATTGCTCCCCTTTATCTCCCCTTGTCAGCCAGCGAGGATGATAATGGCCAGTATCTGTTGGCCTGTTAACGACACACTAAATCACTCATCACTTCTGCTGAGAGTGACGCGCCGCATCACTCTTACAGATATCCCGACATTTCTAAACTGTCACCAATGCTCTTAGCACTCTGAATCCGGGCGACATCCAGTTTATATTACTATTTCTACAACCAGACGAGTTTTTTTTTTTTTTCAGTTCAGGATGGGTATATTAAGGCTCTGTTTAATTTCTCCATTTTGAAAAGTTTATTCTGAGCTAGAGAAAATCACTAAGCAGATGGGGAAAAAAAAAATACGTAATGGAACCTAAAGGTGTTATCTCTTGCCTTCTCCACCTGATCTGACTCTGCAAAGGAGAGGATTTAGAGCTGAAAGGGTTGGATAATAGTCTTCATTAACCCCTTCGTTAAACTACATCAAATTGAGTGTAAAGGGGTAGAAAAAGACGTCATTGAAGGGACTGAGAGAGCCGATAATCTGCTTTTTGTCTCCCTCTTACGTGTTGGACTGGATCTGTGTCTCTTTGCTTGCATTACTTGAATTCCTTTACGTACCTACACTTAGGGTCCTATCATAATTGGCTTGGTAGATTTCCTGACACTTCTTTCTTTGCGATTTATTCTGCACTTGCCACCACAAAATTCTCTTGTGTGTTATTGATGCAACGTACAGTATGTCGATTTTTAAGACGATCTGAATAACATACTAGAAAATGTACTGTAGTACGCAAAATAAATCGCCAAGAAAGAGGTGCCACGTAGCCTCCTATCCCTTCAAAAATACTGCGCCAAATCTTCCTTAACATGTGTTGCCACCTAGATGGATCTTTCACTAACTTTCCACCTAGACATATAACATCAGAGAGAGAGAGAGAGAGAGCATGCCTGCCTGCGTGTTTGGCTGGAGAAATACCAGGTCTCTTTTATCTTAGGAAATTTAGCAGACGAATGCACTGAGAGGTAGGAATTCTGTAATATTGTCTGCTTCGGTCCTTGCTACCTCCAGACGATTTTATTCATCTTAAGGTAGACTTTCCAAACTGGAGAGGTTATATATATAGCCTTAATTAACTCCTTCACTAAGAGAGATCTTTAGGGATTGACTTAAATTGTCTGGAATAAGCACGATTAAAATACAACAATACGTCTTTGTAGTTCAGGGGTAAGGCTAACTTTTGTCCCTGAATATACAGCATACCCCTAATCTCACCCCCACCTCCTTCTCCTCCTCATCTGTACATCATATTCTTAATCTCACCTCCTCCTCCTCCTCCTCCTCCTCCTCCATTTGTACATCATATCCCTAATTTTACCTCACCTCCTCCTCGCATCGTATCCCTAGTCTCACCTCACCTCCTCCTCCTCATCTGTACACCATATCCCTAATCTCACCCCCACCTCCTCCTCGCTTCTCATCTCCACAACCTACGCTCATACCCATCCATTTCTTTAACGCACGAGTGGCTTCTTTCTCCCTCCGAAACATGATGATGATGTCAGAGTTCCTGAGTTCCCTAGAAAAGTGGATGGTTTGGCTTCATACGCATCTTTGTAACGACAGACTTTTTTCGTTTTGTGCTAAACTGAGGTATATGTGTGTGTGTTTTTTTTATTTGTCTTAACAGCGAGTGTTTCTCTTCCTAATGCTTGTATTTAGGTGTTGCCGCAGTGGTTGCCTGTCTCTGCTTTTGCACTGTATGTATGTATTTGCATGCCAGTTTACAGTTTTTTGTTTTAAAGTATGTCTGTGTCTAACCATTTCCTTATGATGATCAGAAATTCGCAGTCACCAGTGGAAAATAGAAAAAAAATCGTATATCTATAGTGTTCTCATGATCAAATTGCCAGCATGTTTTCAAGATTCGCTGAAGTAAATACGGAGAAAATAGTCTAAACCCAAACTCATCCCTTGCTTCTTCTGCGCCTTCCTCAGATTCAACCAGTACGGCTTCAAGTACCACCTGGAGACGCCCATCTCGACGTCCCAGCGGCGCGAGGACGACCGCATCACCTACATCAACAAAGGACAGTTCTACGGCATCACACTCGAATACGTCCCTGATCCGGAGAAGCCGCTCAAGTCAGGCACGGTCAAGGTAAGTAAACTGCAGATTTCTATACTCTGTTCACTGTATATTGGTTTAAAATTGGTGTCTCTTCGTCTTCGTTGTTGAGCTGTTGCAAGAGATTAACATTAGAACTTGGTAATGATCAGGAAGTGCTATGGAAAAGATGAACAGCCGAGTAGTGCCGTATTTTATCACTGAGTTACGGGATTATGCTGCAAAAGGACGAATATATTACAAAGTTTTGTGTGTGTGTGTGTGTGTGTGTGTGTGTGTGTGTGAGAGAGAGAGAGAGAGAGAGAGAGAGAGAGAATATCTATACCGGTTTGTATTGGTAAAATTAGGTCTCGATCTTCTCATATATACTTGCAACTGTTAATGGAAAATAAGGTTAGAATAATGGATATGATACCTATGATAAGGTGTGTTGGTCGCCTTCTCAGTGCCTTAAACAAACACACATATCCTTTGTTTATGGAAAGTTCGTCCCACCACATTAGTTACTTTGGCATGATAGTGAGTTCCCTATGTGTGTTTGTCCCTCTTCTTTATTGTTTTTTTTATACCTCAAGGAACCAAGGTCACTTCCATCACCTGAGCATTACGTTATGTTTGTGTGAAATTCAGTGAGCATTAGTGATAAGGTAGGAATCAGTCTCCTTAGTTACTAATCAAATCAGCCCTCCAATCTGACTCTACTTGGCCATTAACTGAGCTGCTGACAGGTGCTACCGATATTCATTAGCCTTACGAAAGTCTGCTATAGGCGTTTCTTAATAATAATAGAATAATAATAATAATAATAAAAACAGGGCGTCAACGTGCTGGTGGGTTAATTTCTCCGTAAGCATATGTTATACTAGGCACATCCAACAAAAAAATTACACCGTGAGGGTAGAAACACAACACCTTAAGTCTTAATGGAAACCAGACACTGACACTGGTGATGTGGTGAATAAGAAAATGTATGACCATATATGCGTGGGAATATTACTCAGGTATCTCGTTTCATCACATTTATTCATTATTCATTTCTCGGGGTTTATTTTCTCTCTATTTTTGTAGACTTCATCACGGTGGCTTTTTTTAATTTGATCGTATTCTTGTTACCTCCAGACGATTTTATTCAGGTTAGAAATGACCATGTTAGAGAGAGAGAGAGAGAGAGAGAGAGTTGAAGATTCTGTGGGAGGGAAAGTGATTGTAGGGGAGGATTAAATGTGACTGTCATGTTGTAAGGTTAGATCTGAGTTGTTCTTGGAAGCGGGCACTTAAAGAGAGAGTTAGACTGAGGGAGACAAGAGAGTGAGAAATCAGGACGGGTGAAAGCGGGTAGATATGGGAGTGAAGGAAGCAGTTGACTTTTTATTAAGGATTACTTTCGACTTAAGAAAATCGTGTGGTAAAAGATAAGATAATAATTCCAGGTATACTGATAGCAGCGAAAGGGGCACAAGAGGTAGATATATTTTTAAGCCTTGGACTGTCAGGATTTCTCACAGTTGATCAAATTCTTCTGGTGTTAGCGTGAATAAAATACCCAGCTTAACCACCTGCCTCATCCTTCACCCACATAAACCTGTCTCACTCCCTTCCCCCAGATACACCCACTCACTCACCCACTCGCCCTCTTTCTTACTCACTTGTCTCCTCCCTCACTCCAAGTTCCCTACTCATCAACACGCACCCTCCTCATCCAGTCACCCAAAAGTCCCTCTCTCAGTTCATTTTCTCACCCGCGTCCATATCTCCAAGACTCATCCTCCACTGTCTTTCTAAATCTTTCTCTTCCCTTCATTTTTTCTTTCTCACTCACCTTCTCCTAATATACTTGGTTGTAAGGTGTGTGGATGGTGGATATTCGTGTAGATGTGGAGTAGAGTGTGGGTGAGGGAGTATGTGCGTGAGGGAGTTAGTGGGTGAGGGAGTATGTGGGGGAGGGAGTATGTGGGTGAGGGAGTTAGTGGGTGAGGGAGTATGTGGGGGAGGGAGGGGGTGGCAGGTGGCTCTCACGACTATCGGTGGCGGGAAACTGGGTCTGGTCGCCCTTGCGGTCACCCGGGAACCCAACCTCTGATTGAGTTTTTATTTTTCATTGTTATCATGCACGCCAGAGGTTATATGACGGTTCGGGACACACTCTGACCTAGCTAGTTAGTTTATCTCTTTTCTCTAACTTGGCCTAAAATTTCCATCTCCATCATGAATGCTTCGTTGTTGCGATAGATTACTTCTAGAATATAGTGATAGTCACGAAGAGGTGCTGTGGAAAGGATGGAAAGCCGTAGCATTATGTAATTCTGCTACTGAGCTTCGTGAAATAAGCAGCAAAAGGACGAAAATCTGGGTCAATTTACGGTAAAAGAATTAAGAGTAATGCTGTCATCAGTCGAGGGAGACAACTAATATGATTCACAGGACAAGTTTTCTCATCGTTTGGAATTGTGCTGCAGTTTATTATTTATTTTGGCTTTTCTTTATTTATTTTATTTTTCCATATTTTTGCTTTAGAGAGTCACAGAATATGGTTTTAATAGGTTTTGCACTGTGCTATAATTGCATTCCTCTTCATCGTGTAATGGGAGATTCACAGAGCAACCAGTCTGTTAGTAGTGAATTTTATTGAAGTTTTCCTCTTTTTCTTTCCATTTTAGGAGAATTTTGGAGGAATGATTCGGAATGATTCTGTTGGTTTTTAAGTGGCACTGCAGGGACCCTTTTTTTCCCCATTATGCTCATACGTTATATACATTAGTACGCATTGAACCTTCAAACGTGTGCTCAGGGTTCTACCTTACGTTCTTTGTGAGTGTGTCGTGCTTAGTAGTGGTGATTTCTGCGTGATCTTATCGTACCACCCTCGTAGTCCCTTCCGTACTTTTTTTTTTTTTTTTTATTCTAGGCACCTTCAGCTTAGGGGAGACTTTTCGAACTGGGGAGGTTAATTACAGTCTTCATTACCTCCTTGACTACTAAAAGTTTGCCTTTAAAAAAAATAATAAAAGTGGTAGCAAATAAGAAACAGAATAATATACCATTGGACTGTAGGGAATGGGAGTCTTTTCACACAGTCGACTCGCAGGACACGGCGTTTTTACATTAATCACTTCATATATAAAGTTTATTAGACAGAGTAAGATACGTAATTTTAATCGTCGCTGTTTAAAGGGTCATAGAGATAACTTTTAACAGCACCACGCTCAACGGAACACAGCCAAGAGACGGACAGTTCCCACCCACTAACGCTGAGGATTAGGTTGCCACGGCCCTCACTCCCATCGTGTTTACATAATTAGAGAGAGAGAGGGAGAGAGACGAGCATAACATCAACTGACACCTCCAGAACATGACTGACACACACACACACACACACACACACACACACACACACACACACA
Organism: Coenobita brevimanus; assembly: GCF_032717465.1. Lineage (NCBI taxonomy): Eukaryota > Metazoa > Arthropoda > Malacostraca > Decapoda > Coenobitidae > Coenobita > Coenobita brevimanus. The sequence continues at coordinate 61,311,041 of NC_137046.1, read as the reverse complement.
CACACACACACACACACACACACACACACTTAAATGAACGAAATGGGCTTTGATTGGGAGTCGTAAAGGCGTTGAGTGGGATGTGAGAGAACAATAGGCCTTCGTGATGATCCGCGTGGTGGAAGTGTGGCACCTCACCTCTCACCACTGACATCAGCTTGAACCATTGACATCACTCCCCTCTCATCACCCCTCACGTCAACCCATACATCACATCGGCTTGAACCATTATCACCCCTCACGTTACCTTACACGTCACTCATTACCCCTCATACTACCCCTCTCCATTGACATCAGCTTGAACCCTTGACGTCACTTTTTACCTTTGATGTCACCCTCTACCCTTCACATCGTTAATTCTCGGTCTTGATATGACTCTTGTGACATCGCTATTCGCTCGTGACAGCATCTTGACACCATCTCTGATGTAACATCTCGCCCTGTCGTCACCCCACCCTTCTTGACATCACCCTTACCCCCTGACATCACCTCTGAAGTCACATACTGCTTCACCCTCACCACGTGAAGGGGTTAATCACTTCGGTCTAATGACGCATTTTTTTCTCGCCACCTTCAGACGATGTTGATCAGCTTAGAAGGTTGTCGAACTGGAGGGGTTTAGACACACTCTTAATCCATGTAATTCGAGAGGTCTTTTTCAATCTGAATAAAATTGTCTGGAGGTAGCAATTATAAACTGCAAAAATGATGTTACCGTGTTGAAGTAGCTCACGTCAACTCTCACTGACAGAAAAAGTCTATGCCAAAAAAATAATAACAATAAAGTTGTAGTGTATAAGGGTTAATGTCAACCCTCACTCCTGACATGACCTCTGACCTCTGCCTCTCACACATGACCTTACCATCTCTCACCAGCCACCCCTGTCAGCTCCCTACCTCTGACCTATCACCTTTTAATGTCCTCCCTACCTACCTCCCCTCCCTACCTCTCCAAGAACCATCCCATCCATCCATCCCATCTGTTCACCGATTTACTCTTCCTCCCTCCTCTTTCCCACCCTCATGTCTCCCTCCTAGTTTGTCATACTGCTTATCCAGACTCCCCTCCCACTTCTCCCCTTCATCCCATCCCATCACCCAGCCTCCTCTGTTCCTCCTCTCCCGTTCCACACCAGTCCACGTCCTTTCACAGTTGTTCCCTCCCTTCCTTTCACCCTCCCATCCCTACCATCCTCCCCATTTTCTCCCTCCCCCCTTTTACATTTCCTTTTCTGTCATCTCCCTATTTCTCCCACCGAGCTTTCCATTTCCTTTCTCAGTTGTCTCCTCCCTCCCTCCCACCCTTCCTTCCACGTAAGCCTCCTCATTTTTTTTTTTCTGTCATTCCCTTCCCAAATTCAACTTCCTCATAGTCTTCTTCCTGCCATTTTCCATACGTGTCTTCCTCATTTTCTCCCTTCTTCCCTCCCCATATCCATCATCCCCCGCTCATCCCTCTTCTTTTTCCCCGTTCCCACCCTTCCCCTTCCTTCTCCCATCTCATCCTAGCCTCCCCATCTTCCCCCTCCCCCATCTTCCCCTCCCTTTCTTATCAGCCTTCCCATTCTCTCCCTCCCATACCTGCCTTCCACTGCCCCAGCCCTCACCCCCTCCTCCCCTCCCATCCACGTCGGGTGAAGGGCGTGAGTGTAAGGATGAGTCGGGTGTCATTCCATTCCTTTCTCTGTTGCAATCTGACATTTTATTCGGCGGGGAGGTCAGGGGGACGTGGGGCTTCGTGAGGGGAAATGGTCGGGCGTAAAAAAGAAAAAAAGAGAAAAAAGAGAAAGAGGAAAAGAAAAAAGTAGTGAGATCTTATGTTGGTCAAAGGAAAATGCGAATTGGTAGGACTTAATTAAAATATATTCATTGTTATATAGTTACGGGACAGTCATGCTAATAGTAATGGAAGTGAGGATGGTGGTGATTATTGTGGTTTGTATAAGTAGGATATTTTGTGTGTGCCTTAGTTATGAGTTCCGGACCCAAACCGTGCCAGATATTTTAAGGGGATGCTGATTGTATATCCTCTCATGTGCTAGCATATGTTTGACCTCTTTTCGTTCATCCCAGTGACACGCATACACGCACACACATATCGCATTTTCACCTGTTGCCTCCACTAGACACACCTTCCATATTCACACTTAACCAGCATGAGGAAGGGTCAGTTCTGGCTATCACTGTCCCTCAGTAATGAAGGTTCAGTAAAGAAGGTCCAGTCCCACAGTTTACCCCATACGGACAGATACAGAGGGAGATTCAGCTTAAGCCCGGTGAAGGACTGCCAAGGAAGCGTAGGTCATGCTTTTACGACTTCCATAAAAAGGTGATCTAGGGCCCCCGGTCAGACCCCACGCTTCAGACATATAAATTTTTGAGCCACTCTTTTACGAGACGACGAGTGAGCACCCCGGCCAGATACCGACCCTGGCGCAGAGTGATTTTATTTTTCATTTTATTGGTTTGTTTTTGGGTATGGGGGTAGTGGAGTTTGTAGTACATTGGAAGCCTTTCATTATTCATTGTGTAGCTCTTTTAGGTCTATATATTTCACTGTTTTTACTGTTGGATTTGGTCATTCATGGAGGTAACGCGATACATTTGGCATTTTTTTAGAGGGATGGGGGAACTAGAGCTCTGCAAACTTCTTTATATTACCTGTGTTCTTCGTATAGCGCTGTACAGTATATTTCGTGTTAATAATACTGGATATGGTCACTGATGGAGGCAACGCAATCTAGTTTGGCTTTGCAGCGTCATCGTTCGGTCCTAGACAGAATGGAAAGGCTTTGAGTTGGGTATATCTCGGTTCCAAATGACGATGTTGTCCGCTACAGCAATAAAAACTGAGTACGCGAAGGTGTAAGAGGTGTAAGCAGGTCCATTATTTTTTACTGTCATTTATGGAACACCTGTTAGTGATACATGCGATTAGCCTGCATCCCATATCACAGCGTAGTTAGCAGTGATACAGAAAGGTCAGTTGTGTTCTGTAATCAACATAGGCTTCAGAAATTATCGTCAAAAACATGCCGGCTGTCCACCCATTTGCGGTCTCAAGCTTTCATAATACAGCGCTTATTGCTCTCTTGGCGTCTGGTGGTATAGTGGTTGGAACGCCCCAGTCGGAGTGCTCATGGGTTTTATCTCAGTGAGATAGAGGTTTTTCAATCTCTTAATGCCATCAGGGGTCAAGGCTAGTCGTCTGCCCTTACAGACTAAGAATGGTATACTGTCATCGGTTGATGAAGCTCCCTAACACCTTTCCCTAAGGGATTTATTGTTTACAACACCTTACTGTCCTCTTCTGTGTTACGTACATCCTCCCAATATAGCCAGCCTGCATAAATTACTTACAAAAGGATATTAGCCAGCCATATCTAGAAACAAGTCGCTGAGGAAGAGGTGTTTGGGATCTTCCGTACTCATCGAGAATAAGGGCCTGAGTGGCTCTCTCTGGCCCCTACGTCTCGAAGTGGATTTTTTTTTTTTTTTTAATTTATTTATTTTTTTTTTTTTAACTATCATCTGGCCCATCTCTTTCGCGTCTCTCCCGCCTGCGTCTCTCAGGGTGCTTTCCATGGGCGTACGTGACCGGCGTGCGAAGTGCCGGTAATTTTGCTTCCAGGTAAATTATAAGTGTGAAAGCTTTATGTGTTGATGGGCAATATTCTTTAGGGAGCTGTTGGTATAATTTGGTGGCTGGGTCTTCGTGTCGTTAGTAAATTTCAGCCCATGCCGTTGTTGGTATGTGAAGAGGTAATGAAAAACACTTCCTTACATCATTATCTTTTTTCGTAAGATAATCGTGGTTAATATTATGTACACAGGCTTAGTAAATTAACGAAAAAAAAGCCTTTCCTTGCATCGCTATCTTTGTTGTTGGATTATTCGTGGTTAACATTACCTGCACAAACTAAATTCACGGAACAGCCAACTAGTGTAACTTACGGTTGACTTACAGTATAGTGTAGACGCCTATAAAGTTTTTGCACGTACAGTCACCTCGTAAGTTTATCAGTTCATGTACTAAATATAAAGCTGGAGAACTTTAACTTCGATTTACCGCTGCTTCTTATACCAGCTGTCCAACAAGGTGGCATTACAATATTCAGTGTCAGTTTTCATGGGTCGTATTTATTTATTTATTTATTTATTTATTTGAGTCTTATTTCGAGATAAAACTGAGACGGCAAAATGATAGTCTGCCTAGATATCCCTTGTGCAGTGGATAGGCCATGTTCTTTCATCATTGCTTTCAGTATTATCAGATGCCTTATCCTGTACATCATACCAGCTGTTGATGAGATAGTGTTATTGTCTCATGTTTAATACTTAACGTCTGAAGATGTTCGTGATTTTTGCTAACAATTTACAATCTCTTTCGGCAACATGGGGAGGAAACTGCATATACTATCATAATGTGCCTCACAGACTGCACACTCTTCTTTCATCGCCGGCGCTGACATTTATAACTTAGTAGCCATTTGCAATATTTCAACTTTACGATGCAAATCAAATTAACAGAAGCAAGACTGGAGAGGCGGCCCTGCATATACCACGGACAGGGTGAGAGTGAGTCATAGGAGCTTGAGGGTTAATGGAAGCTGGGTGTAGGGGCGGTCATGCATCCACGACTCCTCTGTGTTGTTCATGCAATCGATTTCGATTTCAAAATGCTAAAAAAAAATGTATAGGGAAATAATAAGCTCGAATATGCAAACTATATTATTATGGAATCGCCAGAAAGCCTCCAAACTTGACAGGAATACGACTCTGGTTCGTAGTCTTGTCGGATAAGGAGGCTCCCTAGCACATCTTCCTCAGCGATTTATTTTTGGATTTCGCTGGTTAATATCCTTTTGTTCGTTATGTATGCAAGGTATGGCGATATTGGAAGTATTTACTGTATATACCACATAAGGGGACAGTAAGATGTAATATGCAACACAAATCGCTTAGGAGATGGTGTTAGGGAGATTCGAGAATACGGGACTCTATCTCATAGGTATATACAAAAGGGAGTAAGAGAGCTAGAGGTAAGTTACTTTATCCCGGCCACTGACCCAAAGACGCTGAGTGTTGATGAAGAGGGTAGAGGGGTGTGGCTGTCTTAGCACTCCATTTCCTTAGTTACCCGCATCCTTCCTCCTCTCACCTCCTCCCTCCCTCTCTCTCCCCCTCCCTCCCTCTGTCCCTTTTCATAATTAACCCCTCCACCCCTTCCTTTTCTCATCCTCACTTCCCTTTCTCACTCCCTTTCCTCAGTCACGCCCACTCCCTTTCCTCCATCTCCTCTTTTCATTTCTTATTTTACCTTTTCTTCCCTTCTTCACTCACTCACTCGCTCCCTTCCGTCCATCCTTCTACCTTACCTTTCTTCCACCACACCCTTTCTTTTATGCTTCACCACCCTGACTTCAATCTTCCATCCACCATTCCCATTTCTCCATTATTTCCTCTTTCTTTCCCCTCTCACTTCTCCTCCCCCTTTCTGATATCTGTTTCCTCTCACTCTTTCTTCTGTCCCTCCTCCTCCATTTCCTCGTCGTCTCTCCTGCCTCCTTCCTTTTTCATCGCCCCTTACTCCTCTCCCTTTCCCCCTCTCCGCATGTCTCTTCAGTCTTTCCTTTTCTCCCTCCATCTCCCATTTCTTGCCGCCCCTCCCTTCCTTTCTTCTGTCCAACCTCCTTTCCAGTTCCATTTCTTTTCTCCTTCCTCCATTCCTCTTTTTCTCGCCCAACTCCTCTCCCTTTTTCCCTTCTCCGTCTGCCTCCTCCACCTCCCCTTTCTCTCCCTCCCTCCCATCCTTTCTTTTGCCCCTCCACCTCTCCAGTTCCGCTTCTTTTCTCCTTCCTCCCACCCTCTCTTTTCCTCGCCCTTCACGCCTCTCCCTCTCCCCTTCTCCGTCTGCCTCCTCCTCCTCTCCCTTTCTTCCTTCATCTCCCCTGTCTCCCCCTCTCACCATGGCGAGCAGTGTTATCAAACAAGTCATTATAGCGGGCGTGTTGAGTCCCGCGCCGGCCATCATTATGCCGCCAGAATATTGAGCAGCCCTGATGAACGAGGCCACGACGGGAGTTGTCACATACACTCCTTAAGTCCAGGGAGGTGGGGGACAGGGAGGGAAGGGGGAGGAAGAGAGAAAGAGAGAGAGGGGAGGGGGGCGGGTAAAGGAGAAAGAGAGGGAGTGGGAAGGATGAGCTGGTTAGTAACAGGGAAGGATAGGGAGAGGGAAGAGCAGGTGTTGTCACCCAAAGTGTCAACTCTTGGGAAGCTGGACAAATGTTGGGATAAGGAGAGAGAGAGAAGAAGAAGAAGAAGAAAATGTAAAAGACGCCAAACACTAAAAGTGTTTAAAAAAGAGTGTTCGATTTTTTATTCCCTTACTTAATCTCCTAAAGCATATCCTCGGAGGTGTAAAGATAAGAGGGACATTTATGGCGTTGATTGCATTACAGAATCGTCTTATCGCTGAACATGATGCGCATTGCCGGGGAAACGACGGCTTGGGGAAGTTCTGTGCCCCTTCTCTGCCAGGACCTTTACTGTTATTATTATTATTATTATTATTATTATTATTATTATTATTATTATTATTCCTCATGTTCTACGCATTTTACTCTAACTTGGTCTATAATCGCCACCTCTCCATCTTGAATACCGAGTTGTAACAGTAGACGGCAGATTCTTTTTACTTTAACTCTGTCTTAAGCTTCCTCCTTTCCATTTTGAACGCCGAGTTGTAACAAAATATTAAAATTAGAATATTACTGTCATAGAAGTGCAACTGAAAAATTATGTAAAGCAAGGGCGCTGTCTCCTGCTGCCACTGAGCTACGTAAATTAAGCTGCAAAATGACGAATATCGTGCCAAGTTAATGTGAAAGAACTATACCTCAGGACGATTCAGTTCAGCGTAGGAGACGTTTCTAGCTGGGAAGGGGTTAATGGAGGGTGTATCTGACCCCTCTTGTTCTAAAACGCTATACTGATGTTACTAAAATTGTCTGGAAATAGCAAGAAACAGAATACATAAAAATTCGACTTTTAACAAAGTGAGTGGCAGTTAAACTCACCAGAGTATCGTGCTAAGGATATTATGTGTGATATTAATGTGATTTGTCTTTGCCTGTATTATTTATCATTTTATATGTGCCTGGAGTATATTGTTTGAAGGTACGACACGTAATTTATGACTGTGTTTATATATATTCGGGGAAGCGAAGTGACGTAATCAGCATTTTAACACTGTCTCAGCCTGGCCAGATCTTGACTTTGTTTTGGTTTATTCACATCCAGGGTAGGAAACTGATCAAATTTTCCGCACAGGTAATTAATCTTTTTGCCACGGTGACATTTTTCCCTATATTTTGGCTGATTTCGGACGATTTTATTCAGCTTAGATTTTTCAAAGTGTTAAACGTCTCTTTCCCCTAATCTGGAAAATATCGTTTGCGTGGTGGCCAGTCTTAAGGAAAAGCTAAAAGAAAGCCTCACGTTTAAGAAAATTGGTGACGGGAATGTAGATAGAGATGATGTAGTCTTCACCCCCTTGCTGAAATGCTGGAGGAGATAATGGACTGATAAAGAGGATGTGTTAGGTATGAAGTGGAGCAATGGTGATGATAACAGACGAAGATGTGCAGTCCTAACCATCAAGCTTGGGATGATTGTCAAGTGGTAAAAGATGATGTATGTGATAAGAAGACGACGAGGAAGACGAAGAAGAAGAAGAGGATGCAAAGAAGACGCAGAGGGTGATGATGATGATGATAGTTGTGTTATACGTAAAGACAACATCGTAATCAAAAATCATGCATCTCCAACCATCACGCTGAAAAGCCAAAGATGATAAGGAACTGATGAAGAGTGGCCGTGTGAGATGAGAAATGGAGGAGTAAAGATGGTGAAAATGAGGAGGAGGAGGAGCAGGAGGATGAGGATGGTACATTTTCCTATACTTCAAGACAACATCGTAATAAAAACCATGCAGCTCCAACCATCACGCTAAAATGTTGGAGATGATAAGGAAGCGACAAAGGTGACATGTGGGATGTGAAGTGGAGCAGCGAAGAAGGAGCACTGCAGGAGAGCGATAATGATGTGACATAGAGGCATGGGGAGAGGGAGGGGAGAGGTTGGTGGGAGATGCTCGGGGAGGAGGAGAGGTGTGCGGGGAGGGGGGGAGGTGTGCGGAGAGGGGGGAGGGGGGAGAGGTATGTTGGAGGGAGGTGATGTTTGTGTATAACTTAAAATTCCTCAGGTTTTTATTTTTGTTTTATTGACCATGTAACTCTACCCTGACACTGTTCTCTGTTTCACCTGTATCTTCTTGACCTAACCTCTCTCTTCCTACGAACTACCCGAGAGAGAGAGAGAGAGAGAGAGAGCAGCCGAGAAACAGACTGCAAGGTTGATATAGGCAAGGAGCGTACAAAAATAAAATAATAAATAAATAAATAACGAAAAAGGCATAGTAAAAAGATTGGCGACCCTAAACATGTGAAATACGCAAGATCTTCCAGACTGATTCCCTAAAACGATGGCAATAATTCGGCACCTATCTGTTTGGCCCCAGCGCTGTGTGGGTGTGGGTATGTGTGTGTGGGTGGGTGGGTAGGTGTGGATGTGGGTATGGGAGGGGTGTATTTAACAATGTGGAGTGGAATCCTAGGGTATTTTGCAGTAGCCATCGTCTGTGGTGTCAGGTTATCTTGGACGTAGTGTGTACCAATACTTTTTGAAGCAAGTACACTTTACATTCCTAAATCTCTATTTTCTTTTTTAATTATAGCTGTTGTAGTATCGACATGATTATTATAAATATCATAAACGTTAATAACATACCCAGCACAGGTATGGGCTAGTAAAGGAGAAGTGCTAGGGGGCTTCCTTTACTAACGAAAATAAAGGGCCCTTATCTCGCATCCCCTCCCCCTCCTCCAGCCGTAAGGGACGGGGGTAACCATATCACTAAGGTCTTTGAGTGTATTATTACCTGCTTTACTGTATTTTTTTCCCATCAACTTTAATCAAACCCATGCAAGACGCATTTATTGGATTATTCTCTTCAGCTATAGCAGAAAAATCATCATCTAGGACCATATCTATCCCCACCTGTTGGAAAATTCACATCTTAATCTGAATTAAATCGCTAGGAGATTACAAGAATATATCAGTAAAATATCTTCGGATGTAAAGGGTTAAAACAAAACGCAGAGATATAAACGAGACCCCCTATTTTTCTTATTTTACATTTTCTGATGAACATGGAAAAGATGAAGCGTGTCTGATTTTCCTTTATCACTGCAAACTGCACTTTGTAATGTGGGATGTAGGTTAAGAATATGTCCGTATTGGCCTGTACACACACCTGTCAGCTGGTGCTAGGAAACTGCTTTTAACAAAACATTATTATAGGTGTAAAATATTTCAGTATATAATTTTAAGAGGTTAGCAGCATCCAATTTCCAGCTTGTCGATAAAAATACAGGTTAAAAACTGTATAGCTGTAGAATTGTAAATACTTGACAACAAATCTTCAAGCCATGTTAAGAATACCTGCATCGCCGTTTCATGAGATGCAAATGTCTCTCGTGTTTACTCATTTTCTGAGTAAAAATGGCGGGAGATAAGGCTAGAGGCTAGGCGGGGGTAGAGGCGGGGGTGAGGCGATGGCCGTCACATGAATCTCCGCCAAGAGCGTGCCGACCAATAAGATGAGGAGGCAGGCCGGCGACGCACAGTGGTGTCTAGTCGTATTTGTATAAAGGATCCTAACCAATTTCATCAGTCTTTCAATTTGTTATCCCAGTATTATTTTTCCTCCAATTCCACTTAACAATAACTGTTCCTTTCTTTACCTCAAGCATCGTATCGGCAGTGTCGTTGCATGGTCTTCAAAAATAGGGAGGCCAAGGTGGAGCCAAGACCAGAACAGGGAGGGCCCATTGTTGCACAATGTGCACACATTAAATAAATCAGTTTTTAAATTAGTGGCCAGGGGTTTGACTTGGGGCTACCCAGGCGCCCCAGTGGCTACGCCGTTGCGTATCAAGAGACCTAAACGATGAGTGGCTGAATGTGTAGCCTATTTTTGCGAAGCACCGTGTATAGTTTACCAACGTTTCTGTTTTTCCGTTTCTAGATCTTCCCACCCAGTGTATAATGGGAAGAAGGGGTAGGAATGATGATCATGATTCTTATCAGTTTAACAAACGTGCAGGTCTCCATAACAGTTTATTACTATTACAAATCAGTTTATTGTTTGTTTTGTTTTGTTTTAAATTTTTCGATACACTAATCACTGTGATTTGATTGTTACGTGTCAGATTGTCACGTACAGAGTGAAGATAAACAAATAATCTTAAATACGACTCGTACCCTGGAAAGTTTATAAATACGGGCCCTGAACTCTCCATTTCTTGGCCAGATATCAATGTTTGTGTAGCGATTAGAACGTCCCTATTGAAATGACTCCCTTGCATAGGTTTGATTCCCCGGAGGGAAATGAAAAATTTTTTCGATCATGTAATGCCATCAAGGGAAGTAGACTGGTTAAGTATCCATAAACGTACCGAACTACGCTAACCTGCTACGGGGCCTCTGGAGCTAGCATTGGGTACTATCGGATTGGCTGTCACGGTTTGTTTCAGTTATTCATGTGTTATATATGAAATTTAAATACAGTGATAAGATCTGTTGTATGCAGGTATTGCTCCCCCCCTCCTTTCCTAGTGCCCCGTTTACAGTCAGGGTATTGTTTTTTAGCAACATTTAAATCCAGACGCTTTCCTCAGTAGCTTCGTAGCTACCCTTAATTTCACAGTATGTCTCCTATCAACAACCCCATCTTGTCGAATGTAACCAAACAGCTCCCCACGTTGCTGGAAACTTGAACTCTACATTTAAACACGCAGAGGGGGGAAGGCGTGGGTAGGGGGAGAGGAACGTACCTGTCGCTGCAATCACAATATCGTGAAAAGAACTCATTCAGAAGTAACAAATGTACATCGTGTAATTTTTTGCAAGAAAATGGAGTTTCGATCAACTTGCAACGTTACCCAGACACCCGGCACAACACAGCTGCCAGGGACACTCATGCCAATTAGGGATATTCATGACACATCCATCCTTACTTGGCCCTCGGAGACATGGTTAGTCAGAGTGTTTTTGCTTGTACTGAATAATATATATATAAGGGCAGGCAGATAAATAGATAGATATAGATGGATAGATGGATGGGTAGATAGATAGACATAAATTAAATGTCTCTGAATAGTCTGTTCACCCTGTCGCTTTGAGAGGTCTGTCTTAAATAAAACCGTCTGGCAGCGGGAAGAATGAAATAAGTAATAAGACGTGATCGTACTGAAGGAGCTCCGTGACAATTTCAACCCTTTCTTGAAAACCCGTGGGAGAGAGGTATAATAAAGGACTATCAGGTTAATTTTCCCAAACTTCCATGACGCACTCCCGTCTGAATAAAATCGTCTGGCTTTATAGAGTACAATACTAGAGTTGTCCCGACTAGGAAAGGGTTAATGGTGACCGCGTCAGCTAAAACACAGTACTAGAATTAACCCGATGAAACACAATACTAGAATTATCCCGACCATGAGAGGTTGTTAAAATTAGTTGCACAGCTAGATTCTAAACGCTACCAGAATGTCGCCTCCATTAGGTCCTTTGAAACTGTCCCTCGTCCTTGATTATGACATCCTTCACGGTAGATTCAAAGCCCCAAGGACCCACAGGCCGAAAACAGGTTGTGTGGAGGTGGAATGTAGCTACAGGTGAGTGGCAGCTTCATTATGTAAGGTGGGATTTCGTAATGCTGCCTTCTGTCTCACTTTCTTAAGAGCGTCTTGAGAGTTTTGGCCTAAGGATTCATCTCTCTCTCTCTCTCTCTCTATTTTTCCATGAACGGGCCACTTGACGAGATACTCTTATAGGGGGATGTCTTATTATGGAATACTATTAAATTTAAAACGCTTGTATAACTTTGTATAAGAATATATTGGTTGGTGATTTGATGGTCTTGTCGCTTATAAATATTGATGGTGTGTTAAGTCACCTCATCATCTTGTAGAATTGGTATTTTATGGCTGTTTTTAGGGGTATTTTCTTCATTCCCGCATTGGCAGTTTTAAGAGATTAGTTTGTCATGCTCAGCCTTATCAGCATCGTCATCATCGTCGTCGTCTTCGTTATCATCATCCTTTGTCTTTTCACTATAGGCCCTAAATTCATCCCGTATTTTTCTAGATGGGCTTTGTTGGCCTCTGATATATTCCCTTCCTCCCCAGCAAAATCATGCTTCTCATCCTACGTTCCACTTTTCTGGCCGCCTCATCCTTTCACTACTCTGGACAACCATTCTGCCACCCTGCCCGTCCACCTGCTACCCATTCTTCAGAGAACATAACTGCACATAACTAGACATTCAGCGTACCTGCAGAGAGTATTAAATTGATCACGAAGTTGAAAATACCTGTACAGAAGGAAATCTTTACCACAACACAGATGAGGTTATCATATGAGTTATCTTCAGGAATATATATTTTTTGCGTTAGATATAGAACTATGTCTGTACAAATAGATACTCTGACGTTCCAGCGGCTGTAGATAATTTCCTGCACTTAAAGGTGAACAGGCTAACGTTTATACACACATGAACTGCTCAGTGACGGTGTGCCATCAGTCTTTACCTCCTGTCTAGAAAGCTGCATTTCCTATCATTTCTCTTGAGCATTTACAGACCTACAGTGAGTACAGAAATCGCGAAGTGGTAGGCAAACTGCAATTTTTTTGTGTGTGTATCATTACTGAAACGTATGATTGAAAATAAAACAAGCCTGATCTTCAGACTTTGCTGCTGATTGCGTTTTGTTAAGAGGGATGCAGCCTAACCATTTCCTGTCCTCACTGATGCTGTAAATTTTTCTGTCATAAATTCGAAGCTTGACTACACCTTTGGGTACTCAGTTTTCATAATACGGTCGTAGATTTATGGTCCTTCCCGTACCAGACCCGTACTTCCCTTTCCTTCCCCGTGAGCCAGCTTCTTTCCCTCTCTATCTTCCTACAGTAGCATTCTCTCTCTCTCTCTCTCTCTCTCTCTCTCTCTCTCTCTCTCTCTCTCTCTCTCTCTCTCTCTCTCTCTCTCTCTCTCTCTCTCTCTCTCTCTCTCTCTCTCTCTCTCACACACACTTCATTCCCTCTTACATCAATTCACTACCACCACCACCACCACCACCACCCACAGTTAGCTCTCTAATCCTCCCCTCAACCTTGACTATCCCTTCCCCAGCCCTTTCCTCCGGCCCTTACCCCCTGTCCAACCCGCCCCCAAGCCCTCCCTTCCTCCCCTTGATGATAGCTTTATGCTTTCAATTTGTGAAGTTTATAGGAGTCCAGCGCTGGGGTCTTGCGTGCTGGAGCCCTGGCCTTATCGCTCTGACATGACTCTTTCTTGGACTCATGGCGCTCTGAGTCCGTTCTGAGAGAGAGAGAGAGAGACAGAGATAGAGAGAGAGACAGACAGACAGAGAGAGCGAGAGAGAGAGAGAGAGAGAGAGAGTAAACTAAACGTTGGTATATTATATTCAGGATTTCACTTTTCCGTAAAAATACTGGTCAGGTACACCATATACGAAAGAGAAAATTATAAGGAGAAAATTGGACAGAAAGATGAAAGGAACAGAAATCCGGTGGCCCACAGAGAGAGAGAGAGAGAGAGAGAGAGAGAGAGAACAGAGACAGACAGATTATACAAGCAACCACTGACTTCACCCTATCACCATATCACCCTCAACACCATAAAATCCAGGGCTGTCTCTCTCTGGGGTGTGAATTCCGCATTTGAAATATCAGATTACTTTTGCCTCTCTTTTCCTTTATCTTTAGTGTCCAGTGTAAGTTGGAAAGGGCGTAGCCTCAAGGGATCTGGGTTCACTGCTCCTCTCCTTGGCGCTAACCTCTTCTGATCAAGTTCTTCGTCTTTAATTTGCTTTTTCTACCGAATATTGTTGTTGTTATTATTATTATTATTAGCAGTAGTAGTAGTATTGTAACATTATTTCGAATCACTATATTATTATTATTTTTATTATTATTGTTATTAAACGTTAATTGAACCAGAAGAGTCAGATAGAGCCTTCATTAACCCCTTCATTACCAAAGGCTCTTTCCAGTGTTGAATGAAATTGTTGTCAGCAAGAATAAAATATAGAACACTCGTCTAGGAAAGGAGGTTTATCCCAGTTCCCTAGAGAGCAAGTAAGAGACTAACTTTGAGGTTACAGAGAAAATTTGGAGGGAGGGGACGTTGTAACTGATATTTTGCAATCGTGTCAAAGAGGGAAATAATGGAAATGAAGCTTATAATACCTGTCTTATTTTTTTTAAATTGAATCATGACAAATTACAGACGGACGTTAAGTAGTGGTAAAGGAATGTATAGCAAATTGTTATGATTATTATTATTATTCTATTCGTGTCATTTTTGTTGCTAGTGTTGTTGTTATCCGAGGTTCAACTGCACGTGAACTCGATAAAGTGAAGAAACCAGACAAGAATATCGCGAGAGAGAGAGAGAGAGAGAGAGAGAGAGAGAGAGAGAGAGAGAGAGAGAGAGAGACTGCCACCCTTAAGAAGAGAGAGACATCCCCCGTCGTCGATGGGAGAGGATTATGAACACATCACACCGGAGTCGCCCGCTTATCACCCGTCTCATTACTGGCCTGATAAAAAGTTGGCGTGGGGATAAGCTGGCGGTGTAAGGGAATTCAGGAGATTTGATCCACCACGTCGAGGCTGGCTTGAGTAGAACTGAGTACGGAGAAAACGGGAACTAAAGACATTCCTGAATTATGTGAGTGGTAAATTTTTCCTTCGGGATTTATTAGCTGTAGAGATGAGAAATATCTGCTCTGTGTTAAATTCAGGCTAAGTTCAGATTATTTTACTATGCTCAGGATAAATCTAGAGTACCCGAAGTGCGTGATTCTGTGACGATTAATATTTTGATCGCGAATAAAGAATTTAGTTTTATATTACAGATTAGGAAGGACGATTAAATTCTGCTCGAAGAAACTGCCGCTGCCAATGGGTGAATTACTCTTGTTAAGATCCTTATTTACGATTAAGTGGACATTATTTAGATCCTATATTTACTCATCATCACAAGCCCCACACACTGGGACACGAGGAAGCCGAACGTTGAGTAGGAATGGGTGAAATAATAACGAGTAAACGCATATTAGGATATAATTTTTCTCATTTAGATTTTATATTAACCATTCATTAGAATCCCCAGCGCACGGAGGAACGAAGTTGCTGTGAACAAAAAGGAACGGACAGAATATTACAAGTAAGCATAATCGTAAATGGGCATAATCGTAAAAACAGGGCGAAATAAGTATAATTGACACAGTAGATCAGTGATACAAGCACACGCCACCTGATCCTGGCATCGTAACATTAAACGGGTTCACTCGAGACTATTTTTGTCTCCACTCTTCATTGACCATTCAGTACAAGACCCAAAATTCTGGGGAACGATGTCGCTGAAGGCCAAACAGGAATTAGCTGAGTATTGTTCGTAAATCACGCGGGAAACTGGAGTAGCTAAGAATCACCTAAGTATAATGCTATTCTCCAGTCAGCAGTACCCAGCCTTATATTTAGATCCCTTATCAGAACTGTGTAACCAGTATCTTGCTAGGTAATTTTGTAAGAGGGCGAGGTCTCTCTCTCTCTCTCTCTCTCTCTCTCTCTCTCTCTCTCTCTCTCTCTCTCTCTCTCTCTCTCCTCCTGACCCGGCCACTGACCCGAGCACTCCCCATCCACACCATAAGATGGAAATGGAGTTGTACCCTCTCCAGACTCTCCCGATTCCACACCACCCATGATACCACACCACTCGGTGGATGTTTAAGCTCTTATTCCCCTGGCACACCTCCGTACTCACACCATTGCAGCAGTCCACACAACAGGATTGAAATTCGAGTTCGTCCTTTTGTAGATCCTCTTCCATTCCCCACCACCCATGATAATTATACGCACTACTAGAGAAATATATGAGGTTAATATTCCCTTAACTCGCCTCCAGAATCACACTATTGCTGATATCCACACTGTATGCTGGAAATTGAGCTGTAACTTCTCTCAATCCTCTTCAGCTCACATCTCTCCTGATACCCACACCGCCAAATGGATACGCGAGTTTTTCCTCCCTGAAGCCTCCTCGAAATCTTCACCATCACCGATATCAGCACGCAAGATAGAATTTACAGTTGTACCTTTTCTTCATCCTCTCTAGGTTCACATCCTCCAATTCCACCTCAATGCAGATATCCTCACCGCGAGATACACATTCGAGCCGCACCTCCTCCCAAGTTTACATCTTAGTCGATATCCGCACCACTAGATGTGCATACGATTTTCTTTTTTTTCACCTGAGGCCGCCTCCTTTTCGAACTCAGTGCAGATATCGTTATGGAGCTTTACCCTCTCCTGCACTTCACCCCCTCCCTCTCTTCCCCTCCCTTTCTGTTCCTCCGTCACATCACCGGCCCATCACGACCTCCGAACTCGTGACGGAAGTAAAGACCAACCAGCTTTTCGCAAAATTTCACGCTCGTCTACACAGTGCGAATAATTCAATCCACGCTGCAATGCCTGGTGATTTTCCTTTCTCTCCCCTTTTCCTTTTTTTTTTTTTTTTTTTTTTTTTTTTTTTTTGATGTCTCACTTTGGGTTCGCATAACTTTGGCTCGTCCTGATGAAGTGCTGAGGGTATTTTTTCATTTTTATTTGTGTCGATATTTTTATTACGTCTATGAAAGTTTTTTATGGACTGTTGTAAACTTGAGATATTCTAGAGATCTGATGGTTGCCTTCCTTCTTCATGACATATTATTAGAAAAAAGATGTGCAGGATTTAAGTGAATTGTTACCCTTCACCACCAGAGGTCTGCCCTGTAGCTGATAAATTCGTAAGGCGCTGAGCAGAGGAAAAGGTATAAAAATGACAACAGTAATATCAGTAATAATAATTATTATTATTATTATTATTATTATTATTATTATTATTATTATTATTATCATCATTATTATTATTAAAATCAGGTTTGTGCTCTGTGACACTAAAATAAAGCAACTTAACCCATTTAGTACGATCACTTACTCCTTGTTTTATTCTTGCTGCCTCCAGCTTTGAAGAGACGTTTCGAACTGCAAGGGCTGGATTTATCCTTTTCTAACCCATTATTTACTAGGAATCCTTTGTAAATTAATAAAGATCGTCAGGAGAGAGAGAGAGAGAGAGAGAGAGAGAAGCCATCGAACAGAGGAAGATGAAGTTCAGTAAAAAAATAAATAAATAATCGAATTGAAGGAGTAAATGAGCGTTATATATAACCACTCCTGTCCAAAAAGTCTCCCCTAAAGAGAAATAACATTTTTAGTCGAACAGAATATAAAAAATACGTATCATTAAGAGAATGGAACTGGCAAGGTTTGTAAACAGGAACCAGGTATTCAAGGCACATCCGCGGACAGTGTCATATGAAGATGGCGCGAGATACCCACACATGCCATCGCCTCTGGAATTATAATACGGTTTTACGAGCGCTGTGTTGGTGCATCGCTTGAAGTTATTGCTCGTTTCTTCCGTACCCACCACCACCACCGCCTCCACCATCACCACCACAACCACCAACTTCACCCCCCACCACCACTGCCACCCAGCGTTACCAAGTTACAGGTGGATGATCCTTGACTCTCTCTCTCTTTTGGGGTAACGAACCTATATGGTGTTCACTGCATTTTTTTTTTTTGTTTTTTTTTTTTTTTTTTTTTTTTACTAGCGTTACCAAGTGAAGGTACAGTAAGCATCAATATTTCTGTCGCCTATCCCACTTTTCTCTCCATTGGGTTTGAAATCGAGTCTAGTAAATTAGCAGCAACATAGATTAATGACTTGATTCGGGTATACTCGTGGACTAGTGTCATTAGTGGCGTTTGGTATGTATTCACCACACTTTATTTTCAGTTTTCACAGGGAGAGAAACAAGAGGAACGATAGGCACCTCACTCGCCTCTCTTTTGGGGTAGTAGTAGTAGTAGTAGTGACCCCAGGCTCAATTGAACGTGAATCAAATCGTCTGGTTGAAGCAAGAATAAAGCTTAAATAGGCAGTATCATGAAGGAATAACAGAACTGTAGTTATCATAAAGGAATAACAGAACTGTAGTGGAAATGGGGTACTTAGGGCGTTTCAGATGGCCCCCATAGTGTTTATTGTTTGCCCTCTCTGTTGTGGTGCTTGAGTGAGATCATGTTGGGAAATTATGTAACTTTTGGTCGTGGAAAGGGTCAGGCGGGCGTGTCGATGGCGGCGGTTATGGCGATGGTGTGACAGATAAAGGACATTGGTGGTGGTGTGGAATGTGGTGTGGGCGGTGTAGGTGGTGGTATGAGACGGGGTCAGGTGCTTTGGAGTTGGGAAGAAGACATAGGCTTGAGATTTGGTGTATGTAGAAGTGTGGTCCAGGCAGGGACTGCAAAGGATGTTGTGCTGGCAAAGGTGTAATGTGCAGGACTGTGGTGTGGGCATGGTCTGTGGCATAGTGTGGGCAGAACTAGTGTGTGGAGCTGCAGTGTGGGCAGTGTGTGTTGTGTAGACAGGGACTTTGGTATGGTGTGTGTACAGGCAGGGACGGGGGTATGGTGTGGGGTGTGGATAGGGACTTTGGTGTGGTGTATGTTGGGACTGTGATGTGGTATGGGCAGAGAGTATGAGGTGGCTTGTGGCTGTTGTGTTGTGTGGTGTGGCGTGGGCAGGGAGCATGGTGTAGTGTAGTATGGATAGAGGGTGGAATACGGTGTGTTGTAGTGTGGGCAGAGGCTGAGATGCGGCATGGTGTGGGCCGTGGCCCCTCCCCTCAAGAAACAAGACCCAAGTAGCAATTTCCCGCGTTCATTCGTCAGCGGTAAAAGCACGTCTCGCCCCTCAGTAATTGTACCAAGGTTTGCATCACCGAATATTCACGCACCACCCTACTGTTCATTTGACCACATTCATCAGTCCCACCCGTACATTAACATAATAACTACCACATCATTATATATGAATATTTAATAAAACAGGCGCCTCCATCCCTCCCTGCGTTCATCTGCGTTCGGGCTGAGGGGAGGAGTGATTAAGTCATTACGGAACGAATTCATCTTGGGGGCTGTGTTCTGTGAGTCGCCCCGCCCAAATTACAGCAAGTCACCGTCGTTCTCCCAGGCCCTAGGACTTGAGGCCAGCCGGAATGAAAAATGATGAAATGTGCATTGTACTTAAGGGCCTGTGGGAATAACATCTTAGCTTTTTCTCATGCTTTATTATTACTCGATGAGATGAAGGGGAGTTTTTTACACCATGAAATGAACTTTTTGCCTGTCGGTGTGACATGTTCCATGGAACCAGTTTATAATTATTAATATTACTTATCAGCCCATTAAATGGTGGGGGTGTCCCTTAGCTGAAGGAATCAGAATAATTTTTTTTTTTTTTAAGGGAATTTCACTCAGCTCGTTATGATTGTCAGTATGATGAAAATACTTCAGTTCTGAACTATCAGTGATTGTACACTAGTTAATGTTACCCCTCCTGAAAATCTCTTTAAATAGTATCATATAGTTAAAATAGCAGTGGTAGTAGTCATACCTAGTAACAGCATAAGAAGTGGAATTCGTAATGATGGTAGTTGTAGTGACGATGATGTATTTTAAAGTGAGTAATGATGGTATTAGTTTGGAGGTTATTACATTTGCAGTATAGTTTCAATGATTACTTGTGGTTTATGTTTTTGCCTCTGTACTTCACGCTGCCTCACTCATAGGTATTGCGATGAGTGTAAACCAGACTGCGGCTGAAAACAAACTCATCTGTTAGCAAGAAACCTCCCATCCTTGAGTGGTGTAGCTAAGTGTAGCGAGTGACATGGCTGCCAGGACGAGGGGAGGAGAAAGAGGAGCTATCTTGAGAGTTTGGTAGGCCAAGTGAGCGAGGAGGAGGAGGAGGAAGTAGCTCTAATGAGAAAGGAGGAGGAGGAGTTAGGTCTAATGAGGAAGGATGAGGAAGAGGAGGAGGAGGAGAAGGTAGGTCTAGTGAGGAAGGAGGAGGAAGAGGAGGAGGAGGAGGAGGTAGGTCTAGTGAGGAAGGGGGAAGAGGAGGAGAAGGAGGTCATGATTGTAGGTCTAGCGAGGGAAGAGGAAGGAAAGGAGAAAGAACGATTGAAGAAGGAAAATAAGGCGCACGAAAAGAAGAATCGGCAGAAGGAAGAGGAAGAGGAAAAGCAGGTGTCCCAAGAGAAAAAGAAAGGGGAAGAAGAACAGGAGAGACAAAAATAAACACTTACAGCTGCTAGAGGAAAACGATTAGCAGGAACAGGGGACGAGGAAAATGGAAGGATGAAAGCAAGAAGGAAGAACATTAGAATGAGAAACAGGAGTAGAAAGAGGAAGAGGAGGGCAAGAAGCAGCAAGTGAAGAAATCTGTGAGAATGAAGTAGATGGTGAAATGAAGCTGGAGGAAAAGGAAGGTGAGGACAAAGGGGAAAAACGAGGAACAGCAGAAGAAAGATGAGAAGAAACACCTTGAAGGAAGAATGAGAAGCAAGAGGAAGGAAAGCATGTGAGAATGAAGTGGAACATTATACGAGGCTGAAGGCAAAGGTAGAAGAGGACAAGGAACAAAAAAGTGATGGGAGAAAATGGGTACAGTGAGAGGAAAAGAATGAAGAAACGGGCGTGTGGGAAGAAGGAAGAAAAAGAGATGGAGAATGAGGTGGAAGATGAATAGATGCTGCCTGAAATGGAGGAAGAGGGCGAAGAATATAAAAGCCAGTAAGATGAGGCTCAGTATGAGGAAGAGGATGAGGAGGATCAGGAAGAAGAGTAATAGGAAGACGAGAAGAAGCAGGACTGAGGGAAGAAAAGAGGAACAGACGAAAAAAAAAAAAGCTAGTGGAGAAGGGGACGGAGAATATAAGAGAGAAAATGAGAATCAGTATGAGGAAGAAGAAGAAGAGGAGGACGACGACAGGGAGAAGCAAAACTGAGGGAAGAAATGAAGAAAAGGTCGAAGGCGAAAAGTGAAACAGGTAGAGAAGAAAACGAAGACGACGAGGAAATCCTTGCCGAGATATGCAAGGCGATACTCTGATATTTTCCACCATAAACCCCCTCTTTGGTCGTGTGGGTTTTGTACAGACTCGCTCCCTAATCCCTTCAGGCCGAGGACGTAATTTTAACTTCATTCTCCCTTCCATTTGACGAATTTATTAAGCTGTGGGAAGACCTCTCACATTGGAGGAGGTTAATAGTGTGTGTATCTAACCTCTACACTGTGAGAGGTTAGCCTGAAAGTTAAATTAAGCCTTTCAGAGTGATTACGTCTTCTGTATTATATTCTCCTTATCTCCAGACCACTGAATTTATCTTAGGAGAGACTTTTTGACCTGGAGGAGTTCTGCATAGCCTTAGTTAACCCCTTCACTGCTTGAGGTCTGTCCAGAGGTGAGTGAAATTACCTGGTGACAGCAAGAATGAAGTAGAGAATTGGTCTTAGGATTGAAAGGGTTAAATTGTCCTTAGGTAGGAAGAATTGTATAAAATACATCATCGTGGTGAAAGAGTTATGATGAAGGTGGGAACGTCGTGGCAAGAGTAGGCGGGATGCTGTGGGGGGAAAGGGGGAGAGGGTTAATTTGCATTCTGTCCGCGTGGTGGAGATAAATACAGCATCAACTACTTTACATCTGCGTTAATTAAAATCACCTGACGATAGCAAGAAAATAGCAGATCACACACACACACACACACACACACACACACACACACACACACACACACAAAGAAAAAGGGAAAAAGACATTCGCGGTCAGAAGGCGTTTAATTGCGATCCACGCCGCGTTGAAAGGATAAAGCCAGCACCGACTGTTTTAAGGTCGGGCTTCATCGTTTACCCGCCGCCTCTACAGCACTGAACTTTATCATTGTGGCACTTGTTAGTCCAGTGTTCCGGTGTTTCACAAGATTGACAGAGAGGCACATAAAATACGCTTCCCCCTTTCCCACAGCGATATCATTTATAGACATACTACAAATCTTAACCTTCTTTAGCCAGAGTACTTCAGTTATTTCATTCTCGATGCCATCAGACGATTTTCTTTAGCCAAGGTGAGATTTATGGTACGACAGGGGTTAGATATAGCCTTCATTAAGTGACGCATTACAGTTGATCTCCCTTGAACTGAACGATATCGACTGGAGGTAGCAAAAATGAAATGAAGACGACGACATTAGGTTGAGCAGGGTAAACGAAAATCCTCCACCATATTTACATCCAGATAATTGTGTTTCTGGCTTATTATGGACTCTTATATCTACCTACTTGAGATAGGCGATAACGGACATCTTTGTAGCCAGGTCTCTTACATATATTACGTTCGTTTTCCTGTGTAACCTGCGTCATGTGTCACGAAGCCAAACCTGAGGACCATTTTGTTTTCTTCGTATACTTATTCGTTACTCCTCATTTCGTTCACCCATATTTCCGCATGGCAGTTTACCCCTTCAATCCGGTAATATGATTTTTAGTCTGCTCTCTTGGTATATAAGTTTCCAGTGTACATTGACATCTACAATCATACATACACTCATACAGGACCCATGTGCGTATTATGTAAATTTCCCACATACATGGATAGCTGCTTCTGTAAATAAAGAATACATCTGCCTGTTTTAGTATGCAGATTTCCAGTAAAAACCAAGATTCACATTCACGTTAAGCTCATGGATATTTTAATATGTATGTTTTCGGCATATAGCAACTTATACATTCATACCTAAAGAATCCACCTGCGAATTATATGCAGATTTCCAAAATACACTAAGATTTACATATTTATATAAAAAAAATCAACGTGTATATAATTAATATATAAATATCCAGCTTACACGGACATCTACATTCATGCATAAAGGTTCCACGGGCGTGTTTTAGTATGCAAATTCACAGATTGCCCTCCAGAGATGCTACTGATACGCCTGTCTTCCAAAATATGAGCGAGGGAGAATTTAACACAGTGGCACCTTTACCTGCCATTAGATAAAGACTGCTAATTGGCCCTGGTTACCTGAGACGACGGCGCTTGCATTATAATAGTGGGACTTGGGTCAGCCTTTCACTAGTACTGCATCGTTCTTCTTTTGTCGTTTTGTTAGTTTTCGATGTGCGTTGATTTTTTTTTGCGTTTTTTCGATTATGTTGATTTTTTTTAGTTTTCGATTTTCGTTGATTTTTATTACTTTTCGGTTTGCGCTGACATTTTTTCGATTTGCGTTGATTTTCTATGATTTGCGTTGATATTTTTATTTTCAACTTGCGTTGATTTTTTCGATGTGCTTTTTTTTCTAGTCTTCGATTTGCGTTGATTTCTTTAGTTTTCGACCTGTATTTTGTAGATGATGCCGACTCTCTCTCTCTCTCTCTCTCTCTCTCTCTCTCTCTCTCTCTCTCTCTCTCTCTCTCTCTCTCTCTCTTCTTGTGTTGGTTTTAGCGCCTAGTAATAAAAGTTAAGACATCGGCTTGTTTTATGTCCACGTCTTTTGGTTTTACTCGCACGGGCAAAGGTGGGTTTTCTGACTTGCCTTGTGTGTGTGTGTGTGTGTGTGTGTGTGTGTGTGTCCATTTTTTCTTTCTTTCTTAACGCTGGACACATTTTAAAGTGGCGGCCTTTTTCACGTATTTTATTTATTTATTTATTTATGTAATGCATTAGCCGACACCAGAATGTAAATATACGCTTTGTTTTATTAGCACTTTAGTCCGATTAAATATATTTTTCCTTTTCTGCTTGCTTCATCCTACCTCCAGATATTTTTTTTTTTTTTTTTCACTTTGAGACAGACTTCGAACCGGGTAGTAGTAGTAGTAGTAGTAGTAGTAATAATAATAATGATAATAATAATAATAATAATAAAAATCCCCTGAGAGAAACATTTAATGCTGGACACATTTTCAAGTTACTTAGCCTTTTCCCAAATCTTTTATGTTTGCATTAGGCGCCACAAAAATGTATTAATTTCCGTGTTTTAGCCTCTTCGCTCTAATGACGTATTATAATAGCTAGTTCTCGCTTCTTCCAGACGATTTTACTCATCCTAGGAGAGTTATTTGGTGCTGAAAGGGTTACTGAAGGCTATATCTAACCCCTCCAGTTAGAAAAGTCACCACTAAGCTGAATAAAATCGTCTGAAGTGAAGTTTTCAAAGTGGCTTATCATTTATCCTCAGTCTTTTGTTCTCGCATTATCCTTGACAGATATTTGTAAACGCCACGACATAAATACATTTTCCTCGTTAAAAAGAAAATCGAATTATCTAGAAAAGGATATATACTAACCTCCTGATATTTATACTTGTACTCTTTCATTCTTTCTCTTATTTTTTCCCTTCGTTTAGAGAATCGAATTATCTAAAAGAGACATATAAACAAAGCGCCTGAAATATACGTTTTTCTTTTTATTTGTCTATCTTGGGTATTTCTTTATTTTTTTCCCTCTTTCTTTTTTCTTTCCTTCTTTCTTTCTTTCTTTCATTCATTCTTTCTTTCTTTCTTTTTCGTTAGCGCACCGACAGCGATCTCCAAGTCGTATTTATTTAGTACAAGAATCCCCTAATTGATCTGATAACTTGTCATCGCCCAGAGAGAGAATTTTCCTCCCTCTGCCTGTCACCTGGCCCCGGGATTATATTTTTATCTGCCACTTACACTCCACTTATTAATCCCTTTATGCTTTAGGGAATGTTTATTATTATTATTATTGTTGTTATTATTATTATTATTATTATTATTATTATTTATTATTATTATTATTATTATTATTATTGTTGTTGTTGTTGCTGTTGTTGTTGTTAGTAGTAGTAGTAGTATTGACGTAGTTATTATAATTACTACTACTACTACTACTACTACTGTCATCATCATCATCATTATTATTATCATTTCTTCCTTCTTTAATCTGCCGCTAACACCACATTACTTAATCCCACTCTGCTCCGAAATGTTTTTTTTTTCTTTTTTCTACAATTCTTGCTACCTCAGGACGATTTTATTCAGCTTTCACCACACCATATTTTTCTCACCCAAGGACAAGATCTGCACTTTTCTCACTACCCTCAGACGCTTTTCTTCAGCTCTGTGAAGACACCATACAACATCCCTTTCAGCGCTATGATTTTTTTTTCTTGTTACCTCCAGACGATTTTAGTCAGCTTAGAGATGTCTGGCAGAGAAAATATTAATCAGGGCTGTATTTTGGCCCCTCGTCTTGTAAAATATCCCCCACGGTGAATAAAATCGTCTGGAAATAGCAAGCGTAACTTCGTGGGGTTAAACAGGTTAATCTCTTCAGCCCCAAAACGTTAATTATATTTCATTCTTGATACGTACAGATAATTTTATTGTGTGTGTGTGTGCGCGCGCGCGCGCCAGTGATTAATGTGACCTTGCCCTTGTATGTATATGTTAGCGTGTAGGTGTGCTTGCCTATCCCCTGTTCCCTTATATCCCCCCTGCTGACAATTGCGGGTGCTGACTCTTGATATCAAAACATCGACGTCAGGTAGAAAGCGTTGGACATCTCCCAGTGGCCACCAGCTAACGTAGATACGGCCACAAAAAGTCGCCTGAGCGTACGACCGTGGCGCTGTCGTAAACTGAGCATTTTATCTCGTGAATGAGGTTATATCCGAGGGAGGAGAGTGATATTACCCAGAAACCTCTCCCCAGACCTGTTTAGTATAGTTTGACCCCCACCCCACCCCCAACTCCATCCCCACTCATTCTTCCCCCATACCCCCTTCTGTCTCTTCTTTTATCCCTCCCCCACCACTCCCCTATACCCCTGCCCTCTCGCTTAATATGCCATACCCCCTCTCCCGTCATACCCTCACCCCTATTCCCTCATACCCTCTCTCCCCTAATTCTCCATCCCTGCCCCCATATCCACCCTCGACCCAGGTCATCTTTGTTTACTTATGGACATCAATTCCACTCCCCCCCCCCCTCAGCGTCCCCTGAGCCCCTCCTCTCTCCTCCCCCGCCCCTCTAAGCTCCCTTGTCCCCTTATCAAAGTTCTCACTGCCTGGTGCCTGGAGTGTAAAGGCTGAAAATAAACTCTTGTGTCTCTGAGGATGAAGTTGTAAAGGTTGACTCGAGGGAGCTAGAAAGTAGTTAAGAATAAGAGAGAGAGAGAGAGAGAGAGAGAGAGAGAGAGATGACTAGTTGGCGGTAGCAAGAATGAAACAAAAACGTGCATCATTGTACTGAAAAGAATAATGGAGGTAGAGTCTGACCCGTTAATACTCCAGAACTCCTTTAAGCTTAATAAAAATACCAGCTGGCATGAATAATGACACACACACACACACACACACACACACACACACACACACACACACACACACACACACACACACACACACACACACACACACACACACACACACACACACACACACACACACACACACACACACACACACACACACACTCAAAGACGATCCCATACTGAAAAGGAGTCAACACTACTAGGATGGCAATTAAAGCTTTTATTATCTGCCCGTCATCTGTGTATCACCCCTTGTTTGTCATCACTACGACTCACCTGCTGTTCGCCCACTCAAGGATAAAGGTCCCCCCCCTCATTTTTTCCACTCAGATCCCTTAGGTGTTGACGTGTTTCACCCCAGACCCACTCCCATTGGATTCTTTGTATACCTCGTCCTCTCACTCCATCTCATGGCTGCTACTCCCTTACGTTAGTGCCTCATCTGTTACCCATCCCACTTACATAAACCGCCTATGCCCATTACCTTCTATTTGGAACTAACCTGCCATTGAAGAGGATAGCACTGCTCGGGAATAATGATGATGTTAGTAAAGCAGTAACTCAGTAATTCGATAATGGAATTTCTGTTGTTTTCATGAATAGGGAAGGTATGTATATACCAGTATGTTCCCTGTATAAACGAAAGTGTTTGAGACAGTGTTGAAAATAACGAGAAAGGTGCAGTGACAAATGTAAAAGAGAAATGAGAAAGTTGTTTCTTGTAATAATAATAATATAGATAGATGCTGTAGAGAGACAGAGATAGATAAATAGATAGAAAAAGAAAATATCAGAGCCACGGAGGATGAGAAGCGAAAAATGGCTTAAAATAAAAACCGTGGAGAAATAAGAAGGTAGTAATTGGCTGTTGGTGGCGATGTGGTCAATTAGAGCATTCCTGAGATGGCAAGGCCGCGATAAAGTGAAGACGAAGCTGCTCTCTCTCTCTCTCTCTCTCTCTCTCTCTCTCTCTCTCTCTCTCTCTCTCTCTCTCTCTCTCTCAGGCAGAGATGGGAGAGCTCACCGACTGCTTAGATATAATGAGGGTATTGATAGTGATAATAATAAGAATTGATCACTCCTTTACTGATGATTATTATGTTGTATATACTGATGGGAATAGCCGTCGGTCTGTAACACTTCTCAGGCCGGAGTCAATTTCTGCAACTGGTGGATGTATTTTAATCCCTCAAATGACCACGTTGCAAGGAATTTGTTGATAGTAACAGGGCAGATCTATATAATGCATGACTGAGCCCTTATCCGCAGATTTACATTTTATTTTCTTATTTTGCCTTCCCCTCTTCCTTTCCCCCAATCGCCTGGCACCAGTTCTCATAATGTTATTTGATCCATTACCTGTTGCGATTTCTATCAGTAAATTTATATCACCCGTTGTTGAATTAAATGAAGTGTTGTAAGTCTGTAATATAGAGAAAAGGTTAATCGAAGCAGGTTTTAACCCCATGACTATCAGAATCCCTCTCAACTGAGCGAAATTTTCTGTTGCTAGACTGACAAAATTACTACTGAGTACGTTCTTACCCGAAAGAAAAAAGTTTAAATGTGAATCCCTCATTTTCTCAAACTTCACCATTGGAAACACATTTAATACTGATAAAATTGCCAATTTTCTTTGAAGAGGATGCAGTACTTTTGGGGTGAGTTATTTTTTCTTTATTGATCGTTAATAGTATCCAAACTTCTACCGTTGCCCCTATAAATGTTTTGATTATACCTACAAAATACGCCAGTAGATGTGGACAAAATTAGCATATAAAGCTCTGTGTTTTGTGCTGTACTGTGCGTGGTGTCCAGGTAGCTGCATTCCGGATTAATTAGGTAACGTTTTGTAGATGAAGTGGTTAATTAAATACACAGGAGTTACAGCATCAGTTTTTCTCGTAGACTGTTTAATGGGCAGATGGTGTTGGGGTATGGTAGGCAGGTTGTGTGGTGGGTGGTTGGTGTGGTGGGTGGTGTGGTGGGCAGGTAGTGTGGTGTGGTGGGTAGATGATGTGGCGTGTAGGTCGTGTGGTGGGTAGTGTGATGTTTAGGTTATGTGCTGGGTAGCTGGTGTGGTGGGTATGTGATGTGGTTGTCAGTTGGTGTGGTGGGGAGGTGGCGTGGGTGGGTGGTGTGGTGGGGAGGTGGCGTGGGTGGGTGGTGTGGTGGGGAGGTGGCGTGGGTGGGTGGTGTGGTGGGGAGGTGGTGTGGTAGCAGGTGGCGTGAGTGGGTGGTGTGGTAAGGAGGTGGTGTGGTTGTCAGCTTGTGTGTTGGAGAGAAGCTGATATTCTTACCCTCACACTTTTCGCAGTTCCAATCAGCCTCCACCAGAACACGAATTTACTGAAACTTACAACTTTTTAATGAGTCAGTGTGATATATAACATGCAGTTTTATTTCCCACATCCCCATCGACGCGTGAGAGCTAGTTTTTTCGCAACAGGAATAAGTTGGACATTAGGAGTGTCATACGTCAGGGAAAATGGCCGGAACTTAACATCAGAGAAGCATATATACAAAACCAGCAGCTGCCGCCCCTCACCCTTCTTGCCAGGCCCAGGTATGCACAAAGGGGCCCTGTAATTACGCTGATAATGACCACTTCTGCCTCAAAGTCTCAGGAAAGACAGTTTTTTTCTTTCCTGACTACAATCATCTTAAAAATACGAGACAGGCAAGTTAAGGCGAGCTGAGAGGTCCTCGCGGCCAGCACAAGAAATTCCTGGTAATTGACCCAGTAAAGATGGTTATCTACTGCCTAATTGGTCATTTGGCCCCTTTTCAGGAAGCTTAAGGGTTTTATTATTATAGTGCATCCACGGGTTGGGGTCCTGTGTGCGGCCGCCATGTTTGGGTTGCATCTCTTGTTTTTGTTGTTTTTGTCGTCATAGCACTTTTGTTCCCATGTTTTTGTTCATTCTTGTAGACAGCGGGTGTGTATCTGTGAATGCCAACCCTCCAGCTATTTGCATAATTCCTATTCTCGCCAGTTTTCATTAAGGTATATTTTTGTGCAAGCGTTTAATCTCCCACTCTGTCCTTTATGATAACTCTTTTTTTTTTTTTTTTTTTTTTTTTTTTGCTGCTCAAGGCCACCCATAAACTTGAGGCTTAAAACTCACATAATGTTGCCAGTCGTGGGTGATATCTGAGGGTCACGTGAAAGATGGTGATGGAGAAGCTGGTGGAGAGAATGGTGGAGAAGATGACTGATGGATTACGATATTGGTGAATGAAGTGGCTCAGTGATGGTTAAGAAATTGATGGAGGGGCAACTGAAGAGACTGATGGTATTATTGGTGGAGGAAAGGAGTGGTGGAGATAATGACGAAGGGGATGACTGCTGGAGAGACTGGTAGAGACGCTGGAGGAGAGTTTTTTTGAAGAATTGTAGGGAATGATGGTAGAGAAGTTGGTGGAGAAAAGTTTGGAGAAGATGATGTAGATATTGACTGAGTAGTTGATGGAAAAGCTTGTCATTTTTCCGGTGGAGCAGGTACTGGAGAGAGTATTGCAGAAAGCATTGGGAGAAACGAAGATAGAAAGTGAAAGGCCGGTTGAGACATAGAAAGAGAGGTTGGAGGGGATTATATTTGTCTGGAGAAGGATTTGGCTGGGGGTGGAGTAATAATCCTGGCTCTCCACCACCTTCCCACACCACCACCAGCATCTGTTTCAGTCTGGTGATGGGACTGTTGGAGGAGTTAGCTGTTGGTGAAGTCTAACCCCAAGCTTTCACTGCCTTCCCACACCACCTCCAACACTACCATCACCACCAGCAGAGCCTCCGCCGATAACCTTTTATGATGCGAAAGCGTAATGGCTCCCAACAAAGAAGTCGAATGCGAAGTGAATATTAATCTCCTCGTACATGTGAAAGCCGGGTAATGGGGCTGTTGTTTTTGCTTTATTGCCGGCCAGATGACTTATCTTGATACATGCCGGCCGCGGAGGCCCTCTTACTGGTCAGATGGACGCGAACGCAATATTGGTTACCCCGTAAGTCAAAATAAACTCTCTCCTATTGCCACGTATAATGGAACGCTTAAGATGATAATGGTGGTTTAGGCCTAGTTAGTTCAGTTAAGGGATTTGGGTTCATCCAGCGAGCCCACAGAAAAAGTAATTGGTGACTATACTGTTTTTTATCTAATCTGGCCGAAAACTGTCATCTCTTCACACTGAATAGAGTTATAACGAGAGATCAACACTAGAATATAATGCTAATAATGAAGAAATTCTTTGGAGACAATGTACAGTAATAGTGTTTTTATTTCTGCCGTTGAATTACCTGAAGTAAGATATAAAGAGACAAAAATTTGGGTCAAGTTAAGGCAAAAGGAATATAGGATGCGTAATCTCGTCAATACAGGAGGCTTTGTAGGACCTATATATTTTGTAGTTATATATTTTTGCATGGAACTCAACTATTCCATTTTATGTCACTTTTATCACTCTAATATGGACACGAACTGCATAAATAACATAAGAGAGAGCAGCACTTCTTCGCTATATATTTTTGCGGGTCAGATATGCTGGGACTACAATCAGAATGGTGCGCTCCTGGCCAGTGTGTGCTGTGAAGGATGTGTTGCCCCGCCGTAGAGCCAGCCATTGCCCCACTCAGGAGCTCTGTTATGGGGCTGGGTTAGTGGTGGTGAGGAAGGCTAATGAGTGTTTTGATTGTTAGGGTGCGTGGTGGGGCAAGGAATGAGAGTTGGAGAGTGAGGAAGAGACGAGGGTGATGGGGGAGCGAGATGAGTGGTGGGTGAGAAAGAATGAGAGGAGTGATAGAGAGGTGGCAAGTAGATGAGAGAGAGAGGGGGGGGTTGGGGGGAAGTGGGTGAAGGGTACTGGAGGAGTGTGAGGTATTATTGAGTGAGTAGCGGTAGACTGAGAAAGGGATGTTGGGGGAGTGAATTCCTGAGGGGACTGTTACGGATTTCAATATGAGTATAAAAAAAATGTTTTGATGAATGTTCTCTTCTCACAGTTAATATTTAGACAGAATAAACGATTACCCTAGAGTGAAAATTAAGGAATAATCTAAACATTTTCTCTCTCTCTCTCTCTCTCTCTCTCTCTCTCTCTCTCTCTCTCTCTCTCTCTCTCTCTCTCTCTCTCTCTCCCCACATAAATTTACTCAACACATTTTTCCTTTTTTATTTACATTCACATATATTAACGCGCCTGAGACACGACTATGCAACATACAACCCCTCACACACACACACACACACACACACACACACACACACACACACCACGGATGCTACGCGACTTGTGGCTAAGCTCACTTTTTATTTTTTTTTATTGTGTCAGATCTGGTTAGCCTGTTTGTCTGTTTGGCTTCCTAGCGACTACCCTGGTTATTATTTTTTCTATTTCGGTTTATGGACAGAAATTGGGGAGCCCGTTCTTGAGACTCAATAATCCACTTTCTATATAGCAATTTAGATGGAAAAGTTTATGAGGCTGAGTCTTAGTTTACCGGTATTGTTTGCAGTTTGGTGATGTGGGAGTCAGTTTATCTGTTTGGGTCCCAGTTTAGCGATTTCTGTTTCAGTTTAGTGATTTGCGTGTCAATTTATCACTGTAGGTCTTAGGTTAGCGGTTTGGATCTTAAGCTTTTGTCTCAGTTTAGCGCCTTTTTCGTCAGGAGTGCGGTATGAACCTTAATGTAGCGATCCGAGTCTCAGTTCAGCAGTCTAAGCCTCCATGTACGTATTTTTCTTATGCGACTAGCGGTTTGAGGTCGGGTTAGCCTTTTGAGCCTCTAGCAAATTTAGCCACTACATTGCGATTTTTCTTCTATGTAGTCGTTTTGGGTCCGTTTAGCTGTTTTAGCCTCCATTTAGCGATTTTTCTCCTTCGGCTAGCGGTTTGGGGTCCGTTTAGCGGTTTGTCAGCAATTTTGTTCAGCCTTGTGACCCGCGTGAAGTCCTTGACCCAGCGGCTCTTTTGACGCAGCTGGACCGCGACTAAGTGGAAAAACAATTTGAAAATTATGTTCCTCTTCCTCATTCCCAGTGAAATAAAATCGTTTCCTGTTAACTGGGATGAAAATGTTGGCCATATCCCTACCATGAGAGGGGTTAATGGTACTCGTATTACCGGTAATGTCTGTGGATTCCATTTATAACACGTAAAAGAAAAGGGATTATATTAATGGGGTAAAAGGTACAAGACTTGAAAACAGGGGAGAAGGCTGTGGTTGCGAAGGTGTGTGTGTGTGTGTGGCAAGAGCATAACCGTTAGTGGTATTCTCTTTTCAATTAACCTTTACATTATTGCCATCTTCCCATCTTGAATATTGAGCTGTGACAATAGATTAACAGCAGAATATGAAGCTGGTCACGAAGAATTACTGTGGAAAGGATGTAGAGCCGTAGCCTTGTCTTTTTCTGCCACTGGACTACTGGAAATATGCTTCAAAAGGACGACAATATGGTCAGCTCTGAGGGAAATAATTATAGCAAAAGATAACCGGAAAAAAAGGATAGAATAAAACAAAATGAATGAAGGTTACTGAGATCAATATTTGCTATACGCCCTCACGATACCTAATAAGATCTTGCTAAGTTTACCTTTAGTGATCAGAAGGCTGTTGTTGTGTCTGGGATGTGTTTGTTTGGTGGACTTTTCTCTCTCTCTCTCTCAATCTCAATCTCACCAAGTTTTCTTTTAGCTTTTTTTTTTTTACCCTGCATGCTGATCCATCCAAGGTATTCCTTCTTTGTTTACAGACTCTGATAAATATATATATATACAGAATATCTATTACCCGGGCCCCTAGCTTACGACACATGGCCAATAAGTTTTTGACGCGAGTATTGACTTACGATGCCTAATCATTGGTGGAGGAGGGAGGTAGAGGGGATGGGGGGGGAGATGAAGAGAGAAGTAAGGGGAAGGAGGGAGAGAGAGAGGGAGAAGGAGAGAGAAGGGGAGAGTGGAGTAGGGGGAGGGAGGGAGGGAGAGCGAAGAGGGAGAGGGAACAGAAGGGAAGATGAAGGGAGAAAAAAATGGTAGTGGAGGGAAAGAGAAAACAGCGAGAGAGAGGGAGGGAGAGGACATGGAGAGAGAGTGGGGTGTGGGGAGTGGGATCCAGCCGAAGGTGGAGGAGATCAAGAGGATAGGTAAGATGGTGGAGATGAGGGAAATGAGATAAGTGGCCAGGATCAAGTATAGCACAGTAGGCTAGAAATCCCCGCTATTTGGGGTCATGCATATCACAGCACTGCTACTGTCATCTTGTTTTTTAAGTTACTTTTAGAAGACCATCCTAGCAGCGAAGAGGTTAATAAGGCTATATCTAACCCCTCAAGTTCTAAAAGTCTGTCAGAATCTAAATAAAGTCGTTTAGATATGGCAAGAATATACGAAAAACACATCGTTGGACTGAAGAGCTTATTCTACTTTTCCAAGCATGTGTTTAGGGTAAGTATCGAGAACTTAATGCGGCATCCTGAACCAAAATGGCGAACATGTCCGGCCTAGCGATAAGATAGGGTGTGTAGGGAGGCTTAGTATGCAGCTGTCGCCCCTGCCCGTGCATCAGGCCTTAAAAATACATGTAAATTGAAGGCTTAGAGGGTGGAGATGATCGGGCCCTGACACTCCCTCCTTCAACCACTAGCGGAGTTTGGAGGCCTTCTGTTTCTTCTTCCTCCCTCATTCCCTCCTTCGTCTGTCCGTTCCTTCTTTCCTTCCTTCATTCATTCATTCATTTATTCATTCATTCTGTTTCCCACTCTCTCGCTCCCTTCATCCCTCCTCCTGTCTTCAGCTTGCCCCCTTGGCTCCCTTCTTCCTCCATCTTTCCCTCCCTCCTTCCTCCTCTCCCTCCCTCCTTCCTCCTCTCCCTCCCTCCTTCCTCCTCTCCCTCCCTCCTTCCTGCTCCTCTTCCCCCTTCCTCCTCGCCCTCCCTTCATTTCTCCCTCCCTTCGTCAGTCCGAGGAGATTGTTTTTATCAGTTGTGAAGACGATCGTGGTTTTTACCCGGTGTAAGGGGATTGGTGTGGCCGTAGAGGAGGCGGTGCACATGGCGACTTCCACACACACACACACACACACACACACACACACACACACACACACACACACACACACACACACACACACACACACACACACACACACACACACTGGACATCTTTTTCACACCTCCCAACCTCACCACATTTGCATTCATTCTTGTCACACATTTACCTGCCGGCCACACCTGCGTGATACCTGTATATGAATTTCTCATACGCCCTCACCTGACCTGCCGACTTTTTTCATGCAAGAAGAAAGAACCGGAGGCTGATGGTCTTCAAAAAGTTGCCCTCTTCAGAAATTTTTGAACAGCAGAGGGCCGAAATAAAAATTGTCTCAGTTTACGAGGTTATAAGCAGTGGGAAATGTAGTTAAGGTTCATTTATGCCTCTCGACTCTACAAGGGTCATCAAGACCGAAGATATCCACTATGGGTCGAGGATTTTAGGTGGGGGGGAGGTTCTGCGACCACCTCCCTTCCTGGTTATCATTGGTATTCTGAAAACAAACTCTATCATGAGAACTGCCTACGTTATGGTTAAGGATGGTGTTGTAGGGCATTTTAATGAGGCAGGGCGTGTAATGGGACGCTTAAAAAACATTCCCCGTTAGGTTGAGGAGGCGATGACCCGTCCAGAAATCTTCGTGTAAGTGTTTCCCCTGACCGGAGTTATGCCGTAGTAATCCATCCTAATAGTCGTGTAACATGGGCCGCCCCTTGGACCGCCCGCTCGCCCGCCCTCTCTCCCCGACTCACCCAGACCTCTTCTTCCTCCCGACTCCCCCCGACCATTCCGACCCACCCCTACCGTCCCATCCACCTCGACCTTCCCTACCACCATGACCCAGCCTGATCCAACCCGACCCTCCCCTGCTGACCCAAAACACCCTAACCCACCCCGACCTCCCGCTATCGCCCTGACCAATCCTGACCTCCCTAACGCCCCGACCCTCCCCGACCTCCCTATCTCCTTGACCCTCCCCGACCTCCCTACCTCCTTGACCCATCCTGACCCACCTTGACCTCCCCTACCATCCCTACCCACCCTGACCCCTCCCCCTGCTATCCCTACCCACCTCGAGCAAATCAGGGAGAGACCACACACCATCCTTACCACCGGACACCCATCACCTACGTCTCAATATTGACATTCCAATTCGTTCCTGTTATGCTGGAAAGGTTGCAGTGGTAATATGAAGTACTGACTCCAGCCCTCCTCTTCACACGAATTGTCTCTTTCTGCCTTATTATTTTTCGTATTTCTTAACGCAAAAAAGAAAAAAACCAAGGCTGCCAGCTATGAAAATTTGTCCTGTCGAAGTGAAATCAGTATCCACTTTAATACTGTCAGTCCTCACCCATCGTTATGCTAGTGTAAAGCCCTCTTCCTCTTGTCTACATAATGAATAATCAAAGTTTATCATCAGCGAGAGGAGTAAGCCTGTGACCCTACTGGAGGTAATGCTAAAGAGTGGCTGGAGGCTCAGTTTTAGAAGTAATCGAGGTCGACTTTATGAGCTGTGTGGTGAAAGTAGTCATATAACTGGAGTCTGCTGAAGCCCTTAACGTGCCTGTATCGTCGGCTTTTTGTATGATAGTATTGTATTGCGTTCATGTATTATATTTGTTATATTCTTGCAACCTCCAGACGATTTTGTTCAAGATAAGAAGAAATTTAACCTGAGGGGTTGGACACAGCCTTCATTAACTCCTTCGCTGCTATAGATCCTCCTTCACCGTCATCGTGACCTCTTTTCTTCCTACGCTTTATATCATCCGGAAACAGCAAGAAGAAAAGGGCTTCCTCAGGTTGAAGAGGCTAAGCGAAAGAAGTAAAAGTATAAAGATGTGAAAACCATGAAAAGTATCAGCAAAATCCTATGTTCTTTGTTCAGCTTGAGGGTAGCAGAGGCACGCAAAAACCTCGATAATTTTTCCTCGCAAGAACCTGGCTATTCACTGGCTTTAAAATCTTCCCTCGATTTTCCACCCAAGGCCCAGTTGTTTTCCTCGCTTTGTAGATGATTCATTACAAGTGGAAATGTTGGGTGGGAGAGACACCAGAGGGTAGAGCTTTAATTCTTTGTATTCTCTGTCTTTTCTAGCTCCAACCTGTGTATCTCTGCCACCCAACATTTCCTGGCTTTGGACTCGGCATTATTTCTCGATCGTACACTCACTAATTCTTATATTTATGGCCAGAGATTGAGATTGGTTCTGGGTCGCCTGCCTAAACGTAAATTCTGCCTGCGTCTAGTAAGCTGATTTAATGGCTGTCGTTTTCTCTTACGCTGGGAGATAAATATGTGCAAAAAATCGAATAACTGATCTTGTTTTCCTGTTGTTAGGTATGAAAGGTCGATAAAATAGCTCAGTCATTGCTTAGAGACGTGCAGGCAAGTCTTCTGTTTGTTAGGCATTACTAAAGACATTTTTACTTTAACTTGGCCTAAATTTGTCCTCTCTCCGTCTTGAATGCTTAGATGTACCAATAAGTTTACACAGAATATGATGCTAGTCACGAAGAAGTACCATGGAAAGGAAGTACAGCTGTAATGATTTTTTTTCCTATCACTGAGCTGTGTGTCGCTAATGCATCTGTATTTAAGCAACTGAAAGAACTCATTATGTTCCCATCGGTGTGCTGGTCCTTTCGAAGTTAGTCATCATCATCATCATCATCATCAATCATCATCATCATCATCATCATCATCATCATCATCTCATCATCATCATCATCATCATCATCATCATCCAGACCTCCTCTCCCACCCCAAAGTATGGTAAGGTAGGGTAAGATAAAGTTAAGGTTTATTATTTCGTTCTAATGCGGGTAATGTTGACCGAGAACCATGGCTTGTGAATGCCTAAGACTTCTATGGTCATTTGTGTGTGTGTGTGTGTGTGTGTGTGTGTGTGTGTGTGTGTGTGTGATGGCAAGCAAGGTGCCTAGTATGACCTCCGCCCCTCCTGATAACTGTCCATCTCTCTCTCTCTCTCTCTCTCTCTCTCTCTCGAGAGAGAGAGAGAGAGAGAGAGAGAGAGAGGAAAAAATATCGAATCCGTCCAAAAACAAGAACTTCTTTTATAACTTTCAAGTAATTATCTCTGTACGATTTTTTATTTTCTTTCGCGTCATACAAGTCATGGGTTCTGCAGTTATTTTCGAGTTTTTAGTTGTGGTGTTCAGACTTTGATTATGGTGTGAAAGTGGAATAATTTTGTGATTCATTTAGGTTTTTTGATGTTCCTTTGAGAGCTAGCCAAAGAGGAAGAAGTATTACACACACACACACACACACACACACAGATTCATCGCTGTGGGGACCAATAGCAAACATAGGCATCCATCATAGGTAACATTAACTCACAGACGCACAAAAAAAAAGGGAGGGAGAGAGAAAGTAAGGAGTGAGTGTTCAGTAAATTGCGTCTCTCTCTCTCTCTCTCTCTCTCTCTCTCTCTCTCTCTCTCTCTCTCTCTCTCTCTCTCTATCATAATTCTCCTTCATCGTCTCGTACAATACCCATCTCTTCTTTTAATTTCTCCCTCCTCACTCTCTTCCAAATATCCCTCCTTCATCTTTCACAAATCTTCCTCACCCATTCACACTCCTCTCTCGCATCTTCACTCACTCGCTCTCCTCTTTCATATCTTCCTCTCTTACTCAGCTCCCTGGCTCACATCCTTGCTCACTCCCTTCCACTCTCACATCTTCACTCCCTCCCCCTATCTCTTATTTCACTTCTTCACACCGTAGCGACCACCCCGCCTGCGAGAAGACAGGTGGGGAAGCCGGCCTACCCTCCATCACAACACAGACTGAGAAATATTACAACCATACCTCTTCTCGCTGAAGCCCGGCCAAGCGTAATTACAGGGTGACGGTGCTTCATCTGTTATTAGTGGACGGGGAGTCAGGGAAACGAAGTCGTGAATCAACTCGCCAAGTGGTCAGCAGTTGGCGTGGTTTTTATTGCCTTGTTATCTGAGGTTTGACTCATTCACTTGGTACAGGTTAGGGACTGGAAGTTGAGGCGTTGTTGATGGAAGGGAAAACCACTCGTAGACGAAAAAGCAATATTAAAAGCAATGACGACTACTGTATAAGCTCAAAATAATCCTGTCACATGTGAGGCCTTGCTGATGGAAGGGTTGACACATTATATGATGAAAACACACACTCTATCCAAAACTTAATTACTGGACAAGCACAAGATCAACCAGGAGCTTAGAGGCTTATCAGTCCAGACATTTTAGGCGAGGATGCGCATTCCCGTACTGAGTAGCATTATATGAACGGTGAACCCCAACCATGCTTTGGATTTAAACCCCTTATGGGCCACATTGCAGAGCCTTAACCCACTAGACCATCAGGGGTAGCGTCAAGCACAAAAAATCGCGTCCTTCCACCCAGCCCTGGCGTGTAACTCGTGACCGCTGCACATTTCTTGGATTTATCTCTTAATGTGTAGTGAGGATAGTGTCATGAAATATTGTTCTTGCGCACTTGCTCATTTTTTTTTTTTTCTGCTATTTATTTACTGCTTGATGGTGCTTGGGTTATTATTATGATAATCTATCCAAGCTCCTGATGTGACTCACTCAGATGAACAAGTTCGTCTGACGTTAGTGGCAGTTTAATACTAGAGTTGTCCCGACCATAAGAGGGTTAATGGTCCCAATATTAACACAAGGCTCCTATGCTGACTCTCAGCAAAATAAGATGCTGAGCGCTAACTGGCATAAAATACAAGAGAAAAACGTGGCCATGAGAGAGTAAACAAACATATCCTTTGACATTACTCCACAGAGTTCCCAAATTTCTTCTTTAATTATAAAAACCTTATGTAAAATTCGAATTTAACTTTTCAAAGAGATACCATTCCATTCTGAGTCTTTTAAAGTTAATAGTTTTACAAGTTCTACGTTTTTATGCATAATTTTGGAATTATGCATACAAACGTAGAACTTTAGAAATTATATCCTTCTCCAATCATCCTTCCTGTAGTCCCCTTCCCTCCAAATAATTAAGCAAGACCCATTGAAGATCAAGGTGAAAAAATCCCTGTAATCCCATTTGGCAAGCGATTTGAGTTGGAGGGGATATTTTACCCTAATCACGCTAAAAAATAGAGGCCCTTCCCTGCAGAGTGGCCATAGTTCCTCCTAGTCTAATCCCCTCGCCACACTAAAGTCGGAATCGAACAAATTCTGACGCAAGTTTATCCGATTGTGTAGGTTAGAGTAAAAGCTGGAGTAGAGAACACCTCGTTTCACTGGTTTACGTTCTTGGTATAAAGCTTTGTATTGTCACCTGCATCATGATTGACATTGAGAAATGGCGTGCACTGAAAACTGCCTTGTGAAACGGGGTTGCTGTTCTTCCAGTTCTTCCCCTGACCTACACGATCGAACAAATTTGCAATAGACTGTGTCCGATTCCGACGAGGTCCTAATCCCCTGGCGTGCTGCCCCAACCTGCAATACCCCTCTCTCTCCCTCTCATCCTAGGCTAATCATATTCCACAAGCCTCACTGGTGTAGGGGGAGAAAAAGGGACGCCTCAATTGAAGCACCCAGGCAGGTAAATCCGTTCAGGCCGTTTCTATGCCCGGAGACCAAGAGAAATATTTGCAGATTAGGCGAAACAAGGACCCGGGTAGATGTGAGGAAGGAGAAGGAAGGAGATGAAGGAGGGAGAGAGGAAGGGTAAGGAGAGAGGGAGGTAGATGGAGACGATGAAAATAGGAGGGAGAGGGAGACGGAAGGAGACAATGATGGAAGGAAGGAAGAAGGTTACAGAAGGAAAGAGGGAAAAAGAAGACAATGAACGAAAGAGGGGGGGGAAATGGAGAAGGGAGGGAAAAATGAAAGAGTTGATGAACGAGGGAGGGAGGGGGGGAGGTAAAGTGGGGGAAGGGAGAGAGAAAAGGAAGGAGACGATGAAGGAGGTAGAAAGAACAAGAGGAGGGACGGGGGAGGGGAGGCTCAGAACACGTTTTACTCAGCATTCCTTGGTCAATAGCTGGGAAAGGAATTAAAATGAGATTATGGATTACGCACCCAATTATGAGTGGTGAAAAGGAAGGCTGCTCAGATGGGCCGGGTGTGTAATCGGGCGAGGGGCTGAGGGCTGAGGTGGGACTCTAGATTTTACAATTGGATCGATCTATTGACGATGCAACATTGAAGGGATTTTTTTTTTCCTTTTGGCTGTCGCTTCTTCGCCTGCGCGTTTTAGGGAAGAGAAAAAGATCCTGTTTATTATCATTTAAAGAGAAAAAGAGCATGTTTATTACCATCTGCTAAATCGAGGGTTCGTGCAATTAATTTTCACGAGATTAACCTGTTCAGTCCTATGACATTTACATTTTAACTAGACAATTTTTCAAAGTAGGGACAGTCTGTAGTCGTGAAAGGGTTAATGAAGGTTACATCCAACCACGTTAAAAGGAGAAGACTCTTCCTACCCTGAATAATATCGATTAGAGGCAACAAGAATAATACCAAAGACGTCTGCCAATGCTTTGGTTAAATTATGTATAATGGTTTGACCCTCTCTCCTAAACTACCACTTTCCTCCCAATCAGACGTTAATGGACATGAAAGCGGAAACATACACCCGGACAAATAGATTCTGATAATAAGTTCACTTCTGTGGAAACTTAATTATCGTCAAAACTGTCTGAGATGCAATATAAGTATGTCCCTGAGAGTCATTTCTAAGACACCCTTACGGTTATAATGTACTGTATTTTAAGCATCTGCACTCCACCCAGGCGTCGAAGGAAGACACACCCTGCCACACACACACGAACATTTTTGCATCTGTTCAAGTATGTCATTAGGCAGTAAGTCAGTAAGTATTTAGAGTTGACGGGCCATAATCCAACTTTAAATATTCTTTGGCTTGCATCCAGATTTTCACTGAAGTTCAAGCGTATGATTACCTAGGATCACAAGACTCCCCATTCTGTTGAGCACGTCCTCTTTAGCGCAGATTCATATGCTAACTTTGTGCCATTTCATGCAAAACAAAAACACAGTAGGAGAGGTAAAGTGCTAAATGTATTTCTCACCACCAGTGCACATAATGACTACACACGCATATGCACCCGTGAACACACACACACACACACACACACACACACACACACACACACACACACACACACACACACACACACACACACACACACACACACACACACACACACACACACACACACACACACACACACACACACACACACACACACACACACACACACACACACACACACACACACACACACACACACACACACACACACACACACACACACCACCGGTTTTATGAAAAGTTGTGTGTGGCGTGACTGAGTGAAAGGAACCCATACAGACAACACATTCCCTGCAACCTTCCTCCCTCTCCTCTTCCCCCCCATCATCCTCCCGTCGACTCCCTCACCTCCTATCTATCTCCTTATATCATTCTTGTCCTCTTTTC
This sequence comes from Coenobita brevimanus, assembly GCF_032717465.1. NCBI lineage: Eukaryota > Metazoa > Arthropoda > Malacostraca > Decapoda > Coenobitidae > Coenobita > Coenobita brevimanus. The sequence continues at coordinate 61,269,043 of NC_137046.1, read as the reverse complement.
CCTTCCTTTCCCCCCTCCTCACCCTCACTCTTATATTCTCATCTCCCCTCCACCACTCCCTCACCTCCTTCCCATCTACTTATACCGTCCTCCAGTCTACCATCCTTATCTCCCCCTTCCCATCTTTTCCCAGACTCCCTTACCCATTCTGTCTCCAACATGACACTTTCTACCCCTTACAGTCCCACCCCCTCATCTTACCTCCAAACTTCTCCTTCACCACCAGCCCCACACCTCGTACATCTTGCAGTTTTCTCCAACCCTACTCCCCTCTCCACCACCACCTTTCACCCAGACCTTCCCCATTCCACCACCATTCTCCTCTAACTGCACGCTGCCATCCTTTCTTTTCACCTCCATTCCCCCACCACCACCATCGCCACCACCACTTCACTGCCAACTCTCCAATCTCATCCCCACCTCACCCCCCCACCACTTTCCCACCACCCCTACCTCACTCCCATCTCACCACTTCATCACCACCTCCCTAACCTAACCTCCAGTTCTGCCTTATCCCCACCACCCACCACACCCTCCTCCACCAATTCATCACCACCCCACCACCGATTTCCCCACCTCTTCCCGTCTTCACCACAACCCACCCACCACCTCCCCCACCACCGCCTCCCCCACCTCTCCCCCTCTCCACCACTTCACTACCACCCCACTACCGCCTCTCCCACCTCTCCACCGCTTCACCACCACCCCACCACTGCCGTCCCCACCTCTCCCCCTCCCCATCACTCCCCCACCACCTCCCCCACCAAGAATATCATGGAATCTTGTGTTTCCGAGGTTGATTTATTATGTGTTTGTAATTCATTGTGTTTTTTTTTTCTTTCTCAACGGTATAGCTAATGAGGATGAATTGTTGATTGAAGGACTTTTGAAGGGATGATGAAGTATTCTCTCTCTCTCTCTCTCTCTCTCTCTCTCTCTCTCTCTCTCTCTCTTCCTCGTAATGAAGAGGTCAGAAACAATCTTGACTAACCTCTTTATCTATTTTATCCTTGATGATGATGATGATGATGATGATACCGCCAGATTATTTTATACTGTCTCAGGGAAGGAATTTGTTTCGGCAGTGTGTTTACTTTTTATCGTCCTCTAAATAACGTCACTAAGGTCCATTGAAGGTGTCTGTGCAAAGTCTCGGCCATCTCCTCGCCAGTCAGCCGTCTCGTTGCGCATCTCAGTAAAATGAAGCGTATGAAGAGACTAGACGGGCTCTCTTTAGCCCTTTACGGTCGAGGCAACTGTAGTGTTCTCTCCAGTTAACGGCAAACGATTTTGTTGAGATGAATCGTAGGAACCTGAGAGTGTTAATACAGTATCTCCTGGTTGCCGATCTAAGTAAAAAGATGCTCCGCCAGCTCTCTCAACCTCTCGTTAATGAAGAAGCTTCCAGACAGCAACGAAGGCTCTCGAAGAAGATAATTTAACCATTAAGGAGCATTCGTAGTGTTAGGCGTGGCATACTGCATAATTTTCTCCTTTTTCACTAACGCCTCATTATCCAGAATGTTCATAAGATGCAACTCGTTATCAGTGAGATTCCGAGACTGCAGTGTAGGCCTTGGTAAGCAAATTTCACCTGTCAGGAGCATTCGTGGGGCGAGGTGTGGCTTAGCGTCTCTCTCCTTATTCACTAATATTCCCTTACCCAGAATACTCATATGGTCTAAGTCTGTGCGGCTCGTGTATACAGTTTTACTAGAAGTTTAAGGATTATGGCTCTATATTATATGACAATACTTCGCAGTAACAGTTCATTAGAGATTTATTTTGCATATAGCACTGTGGCATTCTCTTGGATGTTGTTTATATTGTTTTAATATCGATGAAATTTACATCAGTAACTTACATGAGGATTTGAAGGTGCACTGTGCAAAATAGGTCGCTAAGGAAGAGGTTTAACTGAGCCACCAATCCCTCCTAGAATACGGCTCAAAGAATCGCCCATTTTCTCCCGCTTCGTACTCCCTCCCTCCCTATTCCCTCCCAACCCCGCTTAGCCGACCATTACCCTCACCAATGGGGAATATCAGAGAGGTAATATTTCTGGAGTTGGAGGTGTTAGGGTAATAACGTCCAAAGAGTTCCAGTAGTGTCAGAAGAGTGTCATCTGGTGCCAGGGTGAGTGAGGGTGGGTGCTGATGTCTTGCCCTACAGGTGATGAGGTGCCCTGTAGCCTGGTGGTTCTCTCTCTTTTCATTCATCTCTTCCTTCGTTTACACTCTCCCACACCCATTCCTTCAACCTCCCCACCCCTCTCACCCTTTCTCTCCTCTCTTGCACCCCATATCTTTCTCTCTCTCTCTCTCTCTCTCTCTCTCTCTCGTTCCACAGCACTTCCCTCATTTTCTCTCTCCTTTTCCTCTTCCCTATATCCGTATTTCCCACACCCTTTTCCTTCAACCTCCACTCCCCTTCCCTCATTCTCTCATTTGCTCTATTCATCTTCTCTTTACTACAGGCTCTTTATCTTTCATTCAGTAAGCCTTCCATCTTCCCATCTTCTTTCTGACTCTATCACACATTCTTCAATCTTCACAACTCTTTCCTTTTTCTCTCTTCCACACACATTCATTCTGCCTCTTGTAAATTTGCCTTCTTACCCTCCTCCTCAGTCTTTCATTCCCCCATTCCTTTCGTCTTCCTAATTATTTCTTTATTCTCAGTCCATCTTCCTCCCCTTGCACTTCCCCACACCCTCGCAGATTTTCCTTCTCCTCTTATTCATTCCCCTACATCTCTTCTGTCAGCTTCAACCATTCTAACCCATTCTTCCCTTCAGCTTAATCGCGTCACCTTTTTCTCTCCTCTCTTCATTGTTTATATTTTCTTTTTCTAGCAGACTAACACAAGTCTTTCGCCTTTTATTCTTCCTATACTTCCACTTTCTACCATCTTTTCCCCTCTAATGTCTACCCCTCTTTCTTCTGCCTTACTCTTCTCGGCTATTGTTTTACTCTAAGTTAATAATATCTTCATCACTTTACTTCCCCTTTCTCTGTTCTTCTCCCATTCTTTTGTCTTCCCTCATCTTCTCTCACTCACTCTTCTCCTTCTTTTCCTTCATCTCTTCCCTTTCCTTTTCTCCTTCCTTTCTGTCTGTCCTGCACATTCTTCCCTCCTCTTACCCTTCACCCTTTACGGAGTTTTTTTCTTTTCTGCTCACCTGTTCTCCTCCTCCTCCTCCTCCTCTTCTTTTTCTGCTACCATCACCTGCTTCCCAGCACACCCCGACTACACCTATGCTCATCCTACTTCTTCTCCATCCAACCTTCCCTCTACCTCGCCGTTCCCCTTTTCAACCTTACATTCAACCACACTCCCACACCACCTCACCCCTACCACCCACTGAAAACATACCCATCCCATTTCTTCCATCCAGCCTTCCTTCTACCCTCCCACTCGCCCACCTTTCAACCTTACAACCAACCACCCTCCCGCAACACCTCCCCCGCCCTCCACTCCCACAACCCCACCCCTACAGAGGCACCTGGCGTGGGACTCTCAGTGATCAGTTCTAAGCTTACCTGTCGCCCCTGCCCCGTCTCCTGTGAAACTTGAGCACCTTCGCATTTCCCCTTCCACTCTCTCGGCTCCATCTTAACCCCTTCAGCCCGGGGACATATTTTCTGCTTAATTCATGTTTTATTTAGCTTAGGGAAGACTTTTGGAACTGGAAAGGAAGATTAGATATAGCCTTGATTAACCCCTTTCGGTAGGACAGGTATTTCCTAAGTGACGTAATATTATCTGGAAGAAGTAAAAATATACTATACCTACACGTCATCGTTGGGAAAAGGTTAACATTCCTTTGTAATTCAAGTTTCTTCTGATTTCGATTTTTTTTTTTTTTTTTTTTTTCTTTTTTTTAATGAGTTTGGCTGTGTGATGTAGCGGCGTTGGTTTGTGTAGATTAGTTTCGTATCTAGTATTTTTTCACAGTATACACATGACATTGTACAAGGGGATATTTTCATTTTACGTACCGCTTGTGTGATATCATCTTTGTAATATGGCGATAGAATATAAACTAGGTATATACATTTCGGGTGTAGGTTGTTAAAAGAAAAAAAAAAAACTTAATGGTGAGGTTCTCGCCGCACCAAGACTCAGGTTGTCCCTCCCTCCCATCACTAACCAACCTCCCTCCACCTTCATCCTCCCACTAGTTTTGTGAGCCTTGTCCCCCCTCCTCCCTCTCCCTCTTTCACTATCTTTCTTTAAACTTCTCCACCCCCACACCCCACCCCACCCATCTCCCCACCTCTACCTCCCTTCAGCTGTCCCAACCTGTCTCAATGAGAGGCATTCTTGGAGACTGCTCAGTGTTTGCTTATGTTTTCATTTCTTTCTTTCGTTTTAGTTTTACTCATCATAGACTGAATAATTTTAAGACTCAGACTTTTTTTTCAGTTCATCTTCACCCCTGCATTCCCCATCACGATTGCCAGATACCGAAATGAAGGATGTTAAATGTAAGGAAGAAAAAACTCACCTGGCATCTGGCGTTCACATGCTTCTCTTATGCTTAATACGTGGCGTCCGAAGTTGAGCATTTTGTTCTTCCGTTACGGATCCAACTAATTTTCTGAGGGGGGGTGTTTCGTGCAGCGTCCCGCCTCTTCCAGCCCCGATAGCACTCCTCCCTTGAGCCAGACAAGAGTAGTCAGCCTTCTGCAGGAGCACAGATAGGTAGGAGATGCGTGCGTCATCCTTCTTGCCTACGTTCGTGCAGGATCTTAATCCACATCTCTTATGCTTCACGTTTGACGAATCTCCAGGTGAGGCGAGGCAGAGGGACGCAAACCACTACGCCCCATGGCTGACGAGGGGCCTGTATGGGACCACGGCAAAAGGATGGTTTTCCTTTGCAGGTGACCTTCTGTACTCCCGGTGTTAGCCACGCCCGCCTTCCTATTCAATTTATTCAGTTTATTTAATTATTTATATCCAGCTGTCGCAGCTCCTGGGGGAACGATTAAGTACGCTGAACACCATAAAAAGATATACATATTTTAGCGTTCCGGCGTTCGCCACAACGGCCACGTAAGACCCAAACTAAGCTTTAAATATGAACCTGAGTCCCCGTCAGCCAAGGTGTAACTGGGCACCCGACACGGCCCTCTTAGCGTGTTGAGAAGCTCTAATGCTCCTCTAGATCAGATAAGAGATATCGAAAAAATATTAAATTTTTGTCAACTTTTTTATCCTTTCTCTCTCTAATTGCAAATAAATAAACAGTGACCAGGCAACCGCACAAACGACGCCTGCATCAGGTGGGGCCGCCGAGGACACTTTTTGCCCCTTACGTCTAACCACTCTTTTTGTTTTTCCTACTTTGATGGAGAAGACGACAGCAAGCGCGGCATTACCTCCCGATAAAGGCTGAACCGTGAATGGGAAAAGTGTAAAACCTCCAGCCAGTGCCCAAGAAACAGATTTATATCTATACTAGCGAAAGAAGACGTGCTTTATAAAGGGAGAAGATAAAGCAGTTAGATTAGTTTTTGTACACGATGAAGAGAAAGCTAATATCGTTTAACTTTGGCCCGTATTCTAGCCGTGTAAGGAAGCTCCCTCACACCTTTTCGCAAGCGATTTGTTTTGCTTATTACACCTTACTGCCTAATTCTTTGCTATAAAAATCCATCTAACATTACCATACTCTGAATAAATAACGTACAAAAGGATATTAACCAACCATATGCAAAAATAAATCGCTAAGAAGGAGGTGCTAGGGAGTCTCCTTACCCAACGAGAATGCGGGTCTGTATTTCAACCACTTAAGGCCGATGACCCATGTGTATATTTTATTCTTACCATCTCCACTGAGTTAATGGCTGGTAATTAATCGTAAATAGGCACAGGGTAATGAGAGAGAGAGTCGTTAACGCTTCTTCTGTGGGGTTCAGCACTAAAATAATCTGACAGCAGCTAGAACTCAATGAAAAATACGTTCTCGGGCTGAAGGGGTTAAGCCAGGAAACACGCAGCCCCTTCATTGGTCATTATTGTCTTGAATACCAGGGGTCTTAATGGTAACCAGGCCTTACCAGCTCTAAGGTATTGAGGAGGCATTGTCCACAAGTAAATCTTCAGTATTTACAAGTTTACATAAACAGTACCTGGATACATAAATGAAAATTATAGCTTCGTTTCCCCCATTCCAAACCCATACACATAACTATAGATACACACCCTCAAGTCTGTAAGCAGGTAGGTTGCTAAGGGTTACTTGACCGGTGGATAAGTGTGACCTGAGACAGTCGAGGTCGGAATAATTCTCATCAGGCCAACACGTCTCCTAGGTCAGCTCCATTCAGGACTACGTCAACGTAGGCCGTCTAGTTCCGTAATGCCTCTTGCAATCGGCCCTCGGCGTGGGTAGGATTCCTCTTAATTAGATAACAGAAACGCTAAACAGCCAAAATAGATAGGAACTGGACTAAGGATAGGTAGACAGACGAATATGAACGATGATCAGAGAATTAATGTCGTAAAAAAAATATATATTTTAAATAACCATTACGGGTAAAAGCACAGTACTGATTAACAGAAATGAACGACCACGTAACAAAAGACAAACCAAAGACATAAACAGTACATGAAAATTTACACTGAATAGTAAAAAATGACCAAGATATTATACGCAGGGCAAGGAAAACATAATAGTGTGCTCAGACTGCTGTTGGAAAGTCTGTTGCTGAAAGAGGCAGACAGACAGACAGAGATGGCATCGTTGTAAAGACACTAAATTGATTCCAAACGTATTCAGTTTGTGCCTACCGCCTGGAACCCTTCCCATCCTGAATATTAATCCATCTGTGACTATTCTGTCTTTGGATAACCGGTTTCGACCAACAAAATATTAGGATTTATTAGGAAGTGCATAAATCCGCAGCAAAGTCAAAAGGCAAAACCCATATACAGGGTGGTTTATATATTGCGGTTTTTAGTTTTTCCGTTTTGCGGGGACGGCTCATACAAGCGTTAAAAGTACCAACCATACATCATTTTTTTTTTTTCACTTTCCATGGCATTTTTCATGATTATTATTGTCTCCTTTTCTTACATCCACCGATTGCATTGGTATTTAAAAATTCCATGGTGCAGCCAGAGTGTCAGCGTACCCCACACCAGCAGAGTGAGCCGTCCCGGCAGACTACAGGCTAGAGGAGCGCAATATACGGACTACGCTGTAAAGACTCCATATTAGGGTTAGATAATATACTACCTCTCCTCAGCCTGCCGTTGAATGCAGACAGTTTTAACCAAGTACCCCGATGATGCTGTAGTCTCTCTCTCTCTCTCTCTCTCTCTCTCTCTCTCTCTCTCTCTCTCTCCTTGCTAATTTAAGTTGATTTTACTAAACTTTGAGAGAATTTACAAACAGGATAGGTGAGATACGGCCTTAATTAATCACATCCTTACGAGGGCATTCTCCAGAGCCGAATGAAATCGTCTGGAGGTAACGAAAATTTAGCTTAAAATTTCGTCATTGTGCTGAAGGGGTTACCGGAGCTTACGTCCTCCGTCAGTCCCTCTGAAGTGATGATGATGATGATGAAGGTGGTGGTGGTGGTGGTGGTGGTGTGTGATAATGGTGATGATGATGATGATGAAGGTGTTGGTGGTGGTGGTGGTGGTGATGATGATGATGATGATGTGGAAGACAAGGGCGTTAGAGAGAGGAGGGAGAGTGTTTGTTAGTATTAGTATGTGCGTCTTTTTTTTTTCTGCGTTTATGTATTTGTACATGGAGTGGGTTGATGGATGCTAGGAGGAGGAAGAAGAGGAGGAGGAGGAGGAAATGAGATGATGTGAAATGAGATGAGACTGGATGTGTAAGAAGGAAAACTTGAGTAAAGAGAGGGTAATGTTCATGAGATGATTAGAGAGAGACAGATAATGAGTACTGAATGAAGGAAGTGAGTGAAAAGGATGAATGAAAGATGCTGGCGAGACGAGCTACAAGAGATTGGTATAAGCTATTCACCTGAAGAAAATCACCATGTGTCAAAGGGTTAAATCATAGTAGTAGTAGTAGTAGCGGCAGTAGTAGTAGTAGTAGTTGTTGTTGCTGCTGTTGTTGTAGTCTAAGATTCATGTGAAGTGCGAACCCAGTGTACTGGAGGCAGAAATTACCCTTCTCCTGCAGCCCACAATCCTACTTTCGGGGTATAGGGAAGGAGATGAGGAACATTTATACATCTGGGCAGCTCCACCACCCGGGTATATCGGTATATCGATGCCACCACATGAAGGCGTCCTCTCCAGCATCGAAGTGGGGGTTAAAAAGAAAATACAATAAGTGACTTTGATATTCGACTGCCGGAGTGCAAAATCGTAAATCCCTATCTTTATTTTTTCTTTTTTTGCATTTTTCTTCTTTTTTCCTGCCGCCTCCGTCCGTGATGCAGCAACGACTCTTGTGGGCGGATGGATGGCAATGAATTACAGCCAATTTGAGGGGGTAATGAGACGGTATTCCCAGAAGCATCGTCGTATCTTCCCCTGATCCTTGCTGTACTCAATCTGGGCTATCCTGGTGGTGGCCGCGGGCTGTGTGTGTGTGTGTGTGTGAGAGAGAGAGACAGACAGACAGACAGACAGACAGCAGACAGAGACAGTTTATTCTAATGAGGGGATGAAAGTATGGAATGAGGTGAAGGTGGAGACGAGAAAACGGATGGAAATAGTAAAAAAGACCCACTGAGGAAAAGAAGGAGCTGGTTTCGAATGAAGAGTATCAGATGCAGTGAGAGGAAGAGGAAAAAGTGGTGAAAGGGAGAGGAAAGACGACCGGAGAGATGTTTAAAGTAATAGAGAAGAAAATGAGAGAAGAGGAGAGTGATAACCTGACCTGTAGAAGAGAGGAAAGAAGATGAGAGGAATGGGCAGTAGGGAAAAGAAAAAGGAAGGAGAAAAGAGGAGGATAGCCATTGGAAAGAGAAAGAGAGAAAAGACAAGGAGGGGGATTGGGGGAGGGGCTGGAAGAGGAGAGGCGAAGGATGGTCGGAGGTATAGAGGAGAGACGAGGAAGAGGAGAATGATAGTCGATTACTCTGAAGCGAATAATTTGTGTGAGGCCAGAGCGTTTTTATTCATGCGTGATAATTTGGGGGCTGGGTTATGTGGTAGTCGAGGCGTAATTGATGGTTCTTCGTGCATGGTGGAGCAACAGTAGCCATTACCCAGAATAAGACGGCCGCTGCTCCGTGGTTAAGGTATAGAATATGTTTGTACAGCTATACCTAATGACTAGAATATGTTTGTACAGCTATACCTAATGACTAACTTTACAGAAATAGACGCCAAAGCTACAGTTCTCCCCGACAAATGCACACGCCAAAGCTACAGTTCACCCCGCCACATACACACGCCAAAGCTACAGTTCTCCCCGCCACATGCACACGCCAAAGCTACAGTTCACCCCGCCACATGCACACGCCAAAGCTACAGTTCTCCCCGCCAAATGCACACGCCAAAGATGCAGTTCTCCCCGCCAAATGCACACGGGTTATCTAAAGAGTTTGCCATTGTTGATGCTGATGATAGATGTCCCTTTCTGTAACCACTTCAGTACGGTGACATTTTTCCCCCTCTTGCTGCCACCAGGCGTATTAATTTACCGTATGATAGATATTTCATAATAGAAAGGTTAGATATAGCCTTCAAAAATCCCTGCACTACTATGAGGATCTTGTAATCAAAATAATAATAATAATAATAATAATAATAATAATAATAACAATAATAGTAAATAATCCCCTATCGCCAGCAAGAACAAAAAAATACATCATCACACGAAAGGTACTGGCATAAAGAGACAACACGGTAATTTAGAACAGTGGCTTAATTTGCAACACTGTCTTTCATACATGTTTTTTTTTTTCTCTTCCTTCACAAATAAGTTTTTTTGTTTCTTACCATAACGTTGACTTTAAGCTATAAGGCCAAATGACACAGACGCATAATTCTTTGGGGGTAATTTTTTTATTCTGATATACACTGCATCAGTGTATTTCGAGCAGTATCCTGTATTTTTTTCCCCTTTTTTCGTTCTATCCGGCAAAGGCTAATAATGTTTCAGTGTTGAGCGTGTTTTTAACGACTGGATCTAATGACAATTGCGCAATTGCTTTTCGGAAACTCTATAATTCAGCCATACATAAATTTCTATCGATCAGTACCTTCAGTGCAATTTTTTATTGCTCTTTTCCGCAAGCAAAAACTAAGAATGCCATGTACTTTGTAACGGGATCTAATGACGCACGCCTTTTTTTTTTTTTTTTTTTTTTTTTTACTGCTGCTTTTCAAAGGTACATGAGCGTAGTTCGAGATGCAGCTTCAATGCTATTTTTCTCTTTTTTACTCGTCTTTTTTTTTTTTTTTTCGTATTGCTAATCAAGTTTTAGCGGTGGGATCTCATGTCTCTGATACGCAGTTCTTTTTTCTTACTTTCACAATTTTCCAGACACAACAGGTATATGAGCCTGTATGAAAAAGTGACTTAAATGTAGGTTTTCCCCCACAGTTCCGCTTGCAAGACCTAAGAAAAATGTGGTGGACTGTGTTTTAACTTATGGGATCTAATGACAAGGAAACTCACTCACTCTTTTCCTTTTTTCTGTGTTATGTTTCTCTCTCTCTCTCTCTCTCTCTCTCTCTCTCTCTCTCGGTACCGTAACACTTCTTTTAATACATCCATGAACGCACTTCGAGTACCAACTAGAATGTAGGTTTTTCCCTCCGCTGTTCCACCTACAAGAGTTAATGACACGGATACGCATTTTTTCTTTTTTCTTTGCTTTCATCTACCGCAACACTTTTTCAGGCATACATAAACCTGTTTCCAGTATGACTTGAATTCAGGTTTTCCCTTCACAGAGCCTCCTGCAAGAATATTATGAGTATTTCGTAGTATTGGCCGAGTGGGTCTAATTCCTTCTTGGTACTGATGCACCGCTTTTCCGAACTAAATGTCATTGCTTCGATTAGTTACATGAATGCCAACCTTCCCCTCTGTTCCACATACAAGAAGTTTAACCAGTTTTCAGTAGTGTTTATTAGCGATTGGATGACACAGCACCAACACGTAGTTATGTTTAGGCAACATAGCTTTACAGAACGTGTATGTAGGAGTAACTTAAATGCCAAAACCAAGAATTCTCCGTAGTATTATTTTAAGCGATAGAATTACTGACACCAATACACAGTTACTTTCAGGCCCACATAACTTTCCAAACATACATAAATTTATATGTAGGAGTAACTTAAATCTCGAAACCAAGAATTTTCCGTAGTGTTCTTTTGTAGCGATTAGGATGAAGTGGCACCAATTCACAGTAATTTTTTGCCCAACATAAACTTCCCAGACATAAACAAACCAGTATGTCGAAGCAAGTTAGATATTGAACTAAGAATATTCCAGTGTTGTTGTTTTTTTTAGCGATTAGGATGGAATGGCACCGATACGCAGTTATTTTTAGGCGCCATAACTCTCCAGAAAGTGTATGTAGGAGTAACTTTAACTCCCGAAGCCATGAATTTTCCGTAGCGCTGTTGACATTAGGTGTTGCGTCCCTGCGGCTGCTCTTAATTGTGATGTGATTATATGGTCGGACGAGTGAGAGGATCGCGCTTGCCCCCTCATGCATAAGAGACTCTGGGAGGGGGCTCCTTGCTTGACCTTCCGAGTGAGAATGATTATAGATTTAATGGTTCATCGGGTTTTACTTCACTGTGGTTCAGATATGCAGGCAGATTTCTTGGAAGACTATTGCATTTTTCTTTACATTTTCTTGGTTTTCGTTCTCTCTCTCTCTCTCTCTCTCTCTCTCTCTCTCTCTCTCTCTCTCTCTCTCTCTCTCTCTCTCTCACACACACACACACACACACACACACACACACACACACTTTTTTTCTCAGAAGCTCCTATATTACATTCCCGTATTAACCCTTCCATTATCTTCATCTTTATCTTACTTCGCCTAGACTGATAAGCTTCACACGATGTTCCTTGATACCTTGCGTCCGCCCAGGTGTGTGGAGGTGCTCTTACTTACTATCTCAACCACACCCACAACATTCACCTTTTTTGTTACCTGTATCTCGACCACAATCACGTCATCACCTACATTGCTCTCATCTGCATCAGTCCCCGTGCTGTATTTTAGCTTGCATGTAAGAGACTTTACGCCTCTTCTTTAGCGATTAATTTTTTGCATATTACACCTTAGCATCCTCTTTCTTGCTGATTTACCGTCTTAGAACTTAGAATTTTCTTGCTTTTTTTTTTTTTCGTTTTTAATATCGATATAGTTTGCATCAATAATATACAAGATGATATTGAAGTGTATTGTGTAAAATTAATCGCTATGGAGAAATTGTTACGAAATACGGCCCTTCACACCACAGCCACAACTCCCTTACCCTCTATAACAGTTTCTTACCCTTTCACCTGCTAGAGATTTCCCCAAACGCCTTCAGCCAGTGTACGGGTATGTCTTATTACACTACCACCACAATCATCTCAGCTACACAATCACATCACCACAACTACCACTACCAGTACCACCACAGCTACGGAGCCGTGTCACCACAACCACCACTACCACCACAGCTAAGCAACCGCATTACCACAACCATCCGAAGTCGTCATATTATTAACTACCACCTTCATGACTACACTACCACAGTGTCAACCTCCAGCACAACCACCATCATCACCACAGCTACACCACCACAACCATAAGTACCCATCAAAACTGTTCCAACCATACTACCAGCCACCACTACCAACACCATCACCACAGCGACACGAGCACATCACCAACAACCACCAAAACCAATATATACATTCACCACAGCTACACATTCACCAATAACTATTAGACCACCACCACCATCACCACAACACCCCACCACCACCATCACTACCACAACTCCTCCACAACCTCCCCCAGTACCTGACTATAAGCGTCCGTAAGCCCTGTGAGTTGTAATCCTGGCTCAATGGGTCATAGTTTGTCAAGGTATAAGCAGAGCCAACCCTATTGTCCCCACGGCCTCTCGCCCCCCCTCCCCCCCACCCACTTATTCTTTCTCCTCGTATATCCTCCTGCCTGTGTGTGTGTATATGTGTGTGTATGTGTATTTCTCTCATTTTCTTGTTGTATGAGTTTGTATATGGCCTCTTGCTTGTGTGTGTTTGTATTTTATTTTCGCATGTCGTGTGTGTGTGTGTGTGTGTGTGTGTGTGTGTGTGTTTCTTATCTCTTATTTGCGGATGTATGATATTATATATATCTACTCATTATGTGTACACATTTATTCCACTGCTCGTGTTTGTAGGTATATTTGTCTGTGCCCCACCACACCCCATCTTTAGGTGAGAAAGAGGGTCACGATAAAGATGATGGTAATGATGATGATATTTGTCTGTGCCCCACCACACCCCATCTTTAGGTGAGAAAGAGGGTCACGATAAAGATGATGGTAATGATGATGATGATGATGATGATAAACAGTACATGACACTTCAAAATCAAGAGCTTTATAGTTGAGTTTCTTAATACCTACAAGGGGCTAATTTCTCATGTACAGTATGATGCTTGCAGACTTTTTTTTGAGCCTGTTTAGGATTTATTTGATTTATCTAGGAAATCTTATGCTTAGATCAGGAGGAGGGTAGTAGGTCGCAGCGCCAGACGTTTATTCATGTTTTAACCCCTTAAGGCTGATTTAATTGCACTGTATCATCTCCAGACGATTTTATTCAGCTGAGGATAGACCTTTCGAACTGGAGAGGTTAGATACAGTCTTCATTAGCCTTTTCTATACGAGAACCCCTTCTGAATATAAATAAAAGGCTTATTGAGATAGCAGACACTAAAGAGTACATCGCCGGGTTCAAGGGGTTAATTGATGCTGACTGAAAAAAGGAAAGAAAAAAGAAAATTACCTCTGCTTGCTATCTAGAAATAATTGTAGACTGGGAGTAACCTGTACTTTCACTTCTGTGTCTCGTGGTTCAGTGTTTTAATTTGGCGGCAAATCCTGGCATGCTTATCTCTTGAGGCGCACTAATTGGACACAAGGATGCTTGATCAACTTTCTTTGTGACTTGTTCAGGGGAGAATCTTAGTTACCAGATTCTTCCAGCCCCCCGGAAGAATCGATCACTGGCTTTCACATACATATCTCTCCCCGTTCTCACTCTTTCCCTCCCCACCCTTCGGTCTCTCTTTCGTGTCTTTCTTTCCTTCTTGCTCACACATACATCTCCCCCTTCTCACTCTTTCCCTCCCTCCCCACCTCTGTCTCATGTCTCTTCTTTCATACTCGCACACACACACACACACACACCGCTTCCACTTCTCCCTCCCTCCCTCCCCTGCTCTTTCTCTGTTATGGCCCTCCTTGCAACTCTTACACACTGCTCCATACTCGTACACACACACTTTCTCCCTACCTCTCACTCTCGCGTCTCTCTCTTCGTCTGTCGCTTACACAGGTCTTCCTACCTACTTTTAAACACTTTTCTCACATCCCTCATTTCATCACTGTCTCACACCGCTCCGCCTTCTCTCTCTGTCCCTCCCTGTCTCTCATCTCCCGCTGCCCTCTTTTCAGGCATCTCACATACGAGTACCTTTTCTTCCTCTCTCACTCCCTCCTCACTTACTTGCCCACTCCCTCCTCATTTACTCGCTCACTCCCTTCTCACGTACTCGCTCGTTCCGTCCTCACACTCTCCCCACTCCCTCCCTCACTCCCCCTACTCATTCCCTCTCTCCCTTCCTCCCCAGAGTGTGGTGATGCTGGTGTTTAGGGAGGAGAAGACCCCCGAGGACGAGATCAAGGCGTGGCAGTTTTGGCACAGTCGGCAGCACTCGGTCAAGCAGAGGATTCTCGACGTTGGTGAGTCTGGTTAACATATCAGCCACCTCATGTTGGTTTCTTATGCTTCCCTTTTTTTTTTCAAGTGGCATGCTATTTATTATTATTCCATACAAAGCAACGTTGATGACCTCGTGTTTGATCCCTATACTTTGCTTCTCACCCCTTTTTTCCAAGTGGCATGTTGTTTTCAGTGTTGTTATACAGGCTTTTATTGCAACTTTTTTTTTTTTGTATTCTTCCCTAATCGGGTTAGTATATCAACAGCCTCATATTTGATTCTAATGCTTAACCTCTTACTCCTCTTCTCTCAAGGATATGTTCTTATTCGTACCTAATATACTGTTACAAAAACTTCCTCTTTTACTACAGTTATTATTTACACTTACTTAGTCTGCTCTGTTCCCGCTAACACCTCCGCACTCTTATTCATTATATTGCGACCTTGGCAAGTAGAGTTTGCATATTTGTTCCATTTGTTTTGATTCTTACATTTACGCAATTCTTTCCCCACTGATATGCTCTTATTCTTTTTCCTGGCGTTGTTGCTCTGACTCATTCTTAGGCCGCAGACTTGTTGTATTCTTCTACAGTATAGGCAGCTGATTTTCTTTCATTTTCATGGTCTTCGTTTACGTAGATTATATTTTTAGAGATACCTTTTTGTGAGTCAGAAATATTAGTATCTCACACAGTCAGCGTATTGTATTCCACGCCTCCGTTCTTGCTCTGGATGCATTATATTGATCTTGGCCGCGTTTTTGTGCCTCTGCCGTGTTTTATGCTCTCCGTCTGCTATTTTTTTTTGTTCTTCCACACCCAGGTTCTTGTTCTGCTCTGATTATATTGTTCCACAGCCGCTTTCATGTACTCTGTATTGTGTTCTTCCACAGCTAGTGTATTTTCATTTCTTGTTACGCACCCAGGTTCAATTTCTTCCCGAATTATATTGTTCCACAGCTGTGTGTGTGTGTGTGTGTGTGTGTGTGTGTGTGTGTGTTTTCTCCTTAGCCTCGTTCTTGTTCCACAGCCACAGTTTATTTTTTCTTATTCGTGTTTCTATTCTTGACACAGAATCTAGTTTGTTAGTTTTTTTTCGTCAGAATATATTGAATCTTAGCTACTTTTTTGTTACAATCACGGTATATTCTTGGTAGCTGCGTTTTTTTTACTTAAAGTAGTTTTTTTTTTTTTTCTTAGCCTTATCTTCTTGTTCCACAGTCACGTTCTTAGTTCACAGTCAGATTGTCTTGTTTTATTATTGAGTTCCACTTCTTTGATCACATTATATTATTTTTGATACTTTTTTTTTCCAGTCAGTATTTCTTTCTCCTTAGCCGCATTTTCTTGTTCCACAGTCACGTTTCTTCATCCAAGTTCAGATTGCCTTGTTCAATTACCGAGTTCCACCCCTATGGTCACAGTACATCTCCCATCACACGTCTCTCTCGTCTTTCACCCTCCTACTCACCCATTACACTTGTTTCGTCAGCCTTTACAATTCTCTCGTCACCCGTTGGTTTTATATATCCCGCCATAATTAGGGACTTGATTGTAACATTGACGGTTGCAGGTTGTATTCTAGGGGAAAAATGAGACTTAGAAAAAAATGTCTGGCTTCATGACTCTCGTGTGGTTGATAGGTGTTCTTTTAAACCTTCTTCTGTTTCTTCGCCAATCGTTACCCTTCCTTTCAGCCTCCCATCGCTGGCACTCGTCACCACTCCTCTCGTCATCCGTCAAAGCTGCCCCGTTACAAGTCAAGGCTCCCCCGTCACCTTTCAAAGCTTCCTCCGTCACCCGTCACAGCTTCCCCTGTCACCTGTCAAACCTCCCCTGTCACCGTTATAACTTCCCCCGTCACCTGTCACATTTCCCTGCGTCACCCATCACAGCTCCCCCCGCCACCCGTCACATTTTCCCCCGTCACCCTTCACAGCTCCTCCCGTCACCCGTCACTGCTCCCCCCCTGTCATGCCAATCCAGTCAGGTCAAGGGTCAGATATTGCTCCCGTCCCCGCCCTCCATGCTTGACCTACCTCACCTCACCTTCCCCTACCCCTTCAACCCCCACCCCCCTGAACCCCACCCCCTCCATCCCCCACCCCTGCCCTGCACTCGCTGTCATTAATCCCTTTACACGTCTGGCCTTTTTCCAACTCTTAAAATATAATAGCGTCACCCTTGATTATTACTGGTAAAATGAAACATATTAACGCATTTATGAATATTGCCCGAGTATAAAATGGTTCACTTGGTTTCAGTATCGTGAAACTATAATAATAATAATAATAATAATAATAATAATAATGATAATAATAATAATAATAAAAGTTGATCAATGATTCTTCTGGCTTCATTCGTCCATTTGAACAGCCCCCCCCCCCACGCCGTGTCAAGGTTGCAAACGCGTATACACCCAGTATTTTACCATTTCTAAAACTAGAAAGTGGAGATGAAAGACTGTATAATTACATATGCTTAGATGCATTACATTTGAGTTTCTAAAATACTTAGTTAGATAAAAAGGTGAACTGTTCCTATGTTGACCTGCTGTGTAAATGAAAAGCCGAGAAAATCGCCAGTCTTTTACGTCAGAGATGACAGGGAAAACCTGTTAATGATGAAAAGTTTGTTGTAGAGGGAAGTTGAAGGACAGTCTAGTTATTGTGAATTCACAGCTACTGTACTTGTATTCCTTGACTCTAGCATTTTGTTCTTACCAAGATTAGATGATTATACTCAGCCGAGGGAAACCACGTCCCTTGAGAGAGTTTAAAACTAATTCGAGTTAGTAACAACCTTGATATCATGTTACTGTTTTGGAAAGATAAAATGTTAAGGCGGAAGGTAGGATATTTTTGTAGAGAATTTGCTAACTACATTTCATGTTCGTTGTTTACATACGGACGTAAAATACAGTCGCATGCATAATGAGATTAGCCTGTATACTTACAATAAACTAATTTATTCATATAAATGTGAGAAATTTCTCCCATAACTTCACCTGGTGGGAAAGGCTGTACTATCAGACTTTCCTAACAAAATCTACCGATATGTCATAATCCAGAGCACAGTATTGCGCTGTGCTCAGTTACCCTCTATTACCGGCTCCCGCGGCCACCAATATTTTCAGGATTTGCTCCCTCGTAACTCACCGCCCAGAGAGTTGTTTGCTAATATTCTTATCCTTCAATGGAACACCTCGGCCGGCGCAGCCCTCCGCTACCTGCTCTCTCGGATTTTTCTGTCCTCTGTTTACCCAGGCCATGTGTCCCAGTACCTCCCTCTCCTCTTCTTCCTCCAGGCCACTTATTATATACCTGACTCCCTTCTGCCTCCCAAACCACCTAATATGTCCCAGCTTTCCTCCTGTTCTATAATAAGCCACTTCGTACATCTCAACCTTTACCTTCCTCCAAGCCAGCCAGGCAAGCCCCTCACCCAAGCCTCCCTTGTGTACCAAGCCACTTCTCTTTTATCCCACAAGCCATCATTGGTATCCTGACTTCCATTCCCTCCCTTCAACTCAACCCATTTGCTTCAGGGACGCAGGTCAATCCATCTATCCCTGAACTTCCATGACCCAGGCTTCATAATCACTCCATATGTTTCATGCACCCAAGCCAGAGCAATGCCAGCTGCTCTCAAGCCAGTCTGTCATGTCATAACTTCCTCCTGTCAGGCTAAATGTTCCTCTCTTTTTTTTTTTTTTTTCATCACTTTCCCCACATCACCACTACGCCTGGCTTGCCACACTTCTCCCTTACTCCACACTCCCTCTCTCTCACATACACCCCGCTCATTCCACACCCTAACCCTCATTACACACACACACACACACACACACACACACACACACACACACACACACACACACACACACACACACACACACACAGTAATAATCATACATTAGTACTAAGAACTGTACACCCAGCAAGAAAGTGTACTGGACACGAAAAAAAGATTATTGCACGCCCAAAGAAGATTCTCATACAAGTGGAAGGTTAAAATGTTGGACACTGGTTTTTGTCGTGGCGTGCAACCATAGGGACGTGGAGAGAGAGAGAGAGAGAGAGAGTGTGTGAGAGGAGAGGAGGGGGGTTGAGGGGTATGTACTGTTATGTGTGCCCAAAGGGTGATGTTGGCGTGGCGCGATTTGATACGAGACGAGAGAGAGAGAGAGGGGGGGGAGGGGGGGAAGAAAAAGGTAAAAAATCTAATGGAAAGAAAAAAAGACTGGGAAGAACTATAGCGGTTAGAAGAGGAGCATCCCTACCCTTCCTTGGACGAGCCTAATTACTGGCAGATCACGGCCCAGGGATTCCCACAGGAGAGCTGGTGTTTATAGAGGGAGTGGGGTGGAGGGGGGATGGAGTGTGGATTTATGTGTAGATAGATTAATAGATATGTGGATAGATATAATATGGATAATACGAATATACAGTAGATAAAATACAGACAGACAAATAGACACATTAATGGGTAGGTCGAGAGGTAGTTTGACACATGATAGATAAGTCAGACAGATAGGCATAACATGGATAATTAAGAAACTGGATGAATAAATAGGTAAACAGACAGACACAGACAGAGGCAGGCAAAGAGGAAAATAGATAGATAAATAGACAGACAGACAGGTAGACAGAAAACCATAGATAACAAGCTGACATTGCCAATTTTGTCCCCAGATGGTCAGCTATTTGGCATCAAATTTATTAGTTTGAGCAATAGCAAGCACATTTTTATAATATATGGTTAACAGTCCTTGAAATCGGTAAATGTATTATTATCTGAGTTAGTGAAAGTTGATCCAATGTGGTGAAGGCCGTTGCTGGGCACATGCGTCTGGCGGGAGGAGTGTGACGGCAGGAGGAGAATAAGAGAAGTTTATTTTAATGTAGAAAGAAGAAACTAAGGCCTGACACCATCAAAAGTTGTTCATTCCAAAAGAAAAATTAACAGGAGCAAGACAGACTCGAGATCCATTCATTTCGTGACGCCTGGCCATATTTCCTTTGCAAGATTAGAAGTTACAAGGACAGGGCAAGGCATGGAGAAAGCGTGTTTCAGAGATGACGTGTTTATGGAGGATTGAAAATGCCTGACAATTAATGCATTAGTGTTGCTCAGTAAATGGACAGGTTTGCACGTGCGTCGATAGACGGGTGCTGCAAACCCCTTGAAATGAGAAAGGCATTCGGACAGATTTTAAAGAACAGTGTTAACTGCAGCACTGATAGTGAAGAGGGAGCGATGCATCAACGTCGCAGCGAAGATAGAAAGAACTGAAAAGAATTAAAGGAAAAGTTATGAGATGATAAGCCATTAATTCCACTAGTTTAGAAGTATTGTTAATGACGAGTCTTTCACTTATGAGAGCTATATATACTCTACACACAGACGACCAAGACACCGGCGAAAGGCTAAAAAAAAGTTTGGAGCCTTTTCAACATCTGGAGCCTCTGAGAAAGTGGTTATGCAAGAGAACTGAGGCGATATAACTAATGTAGATAATGAGACTAAGAGATGAATGGTGGAAATGAGTTGGTGGAAGACTAAACCTTAACGACGGCACAATTGACAGCGATAGAAGATGAGTGACCGTCCGTAACACCAGCTGGAGAACGACCACAGAGAGCACCTGAGATAAAGAGAGACAGAGAAATAACCTCCGTAATACGCTTGCACATTCAAAAGTCTTCCGGCGACATGGACAATAGTCATTCCAGAGGAGTTTATAGAAGTATTGTCTGAGAACCTGCCAATCTACAGCGCCGTACTACCACAAATGTCGCTTGTTAGGAGGGTCCAAAGGTCTGTACTGGAGCGATAGAATAAGTTACCGACATAAGACTGTGACATCAGGAGCCTAGTGAAGAAAAAAGAACAGCAGAATAAACGGAGGGATGAATTGTGAAAAGTGGACTGAAACTCTCTTTAAAACGGTCAGGTATGCTTTTCCAAGTCTTTAAAGACAGAATATATGTACACTTGTTCACCAGGTGGCTCAGTGAATAGAAAGGAGAGCCAAAGGTGACGGCGAAAATGAAAATTTAATATGGAACCCACAGAGAACTGGAAAAATGGAAAAACATTCTTTTCTTTGAAACACAAAGATTTTTGGATAGTCAATAGAATTAGTGGTAGGTTTTAATCACAAGTATAATCATTTAGAAACCGCAAAATACTCGTAATCAGAGTGTAAAGAACTGGGAATTTCAAGTCCGAGATCACAAGAACAAGTAAGGTCTTTGCGCACATACACGCAACATCCACCTTTGGATATGATAATGACGGGAAAAGTAGTCTGCAACAGGAGGGAATAATGTTGCGGCTGGAGAACTGAGGCAGGAGGAGTGTTATGGAAGAAAGATACTTGAAGTATGACGGAAGAAATGATGATGGAAAAGTGTGTTGGCAGGAGAATAACTGGAGAAGTATGACAGGAAAAGTGTGATGGGAGGAGGAAACTTGAAATGCAACGGGAGAAGTGGTGACTGAAAAAAGTATGATGGAACGGTTGTACATGGAGGATGCAGGAAACTGGTGCTAGTAGGAGGGAAAGAATAATATAGGACAGCAGACAGACCCACACCTGGTGCAAATGATAAAGTGGCCTCATTTATTCCCGGTTAACTGGTGGGGTGTGGCAAGTAATGGTGTCGCTAATGGCTAAGACGATGAATAGGTGGTAATGGGGTCAGTGGTGGGGTAGGTCAGGCTCGTATGCCCTCTGTACTGGAAAGGTTACCCAATTTCACCATTGTAGTCCACGATTTTCCTCGAGACAGCTGAATATAATTGTTTAACGCTGACAGGAATGATAATAAAGTTCAACTATGGCAGAGAAAGAATTGCAGGGGTAACATTGAACACTAGACCGCTTGACTCTGATTACTTTCTTCTTTTTAGTTTCATCTTACTACCTCCAGACGATTTTGGTAACCTGGGAGAAACCATTTGTAGTGTCGGGGTTAGAAACGGTCTCCATCAACCCTTTCACAGCCTGATTTCTCTCCTCAAGCTTAATAAAATTGTCTCGATATATTAATAATGAAGTTTAGAATACAGCACCCAATTGATGGATTAAAACAGCCCAAGGATTCTCCAAGCTTGATTAGTATAAGCCAGAAAATACTTACCGAAGTTCAACAGTGAAGGAACAGAAGCAAGGTCGATGTGTGACCAAAAAGGCAAGGTATCTAGACCTATAAACTAAGTGGCACAAGTGGCACTCAACCCCTCCCTCACGCCTACCACTGGCACCACTAATGCCACAATCAGTGCCACCACCACAATCGTCACCACTTCGACTAGTCACCAGAACCGCACCACAACCCCTACCACTACCACCGCTGAAATCCCAAGCATACCATCACTGCTACACCAGTAACGAGCAGTACAAGTATAACCACAATTCTACCACTGCTGAAACAACCACTATTTTTATCACAACCGCACCACCAACACCGCAGCAACAACAGCCACCACCACAATCACTACTGCTAAACTAAAGTCTCAACCACATCTACAACCACACTACCAAAATCGCACCACACCATCACACACGCCACACAACCACAACTACAACCATAATACAACAACTGCACCACACCACCATACCCACCACTGCCAAACTAAAATCACAGCCACACAATCACAGCTACCACCACGCCACGCCATACTGCACCACCACAACCACACCACCACCACTACTCCACCTCCACAGCTGGCCAGTGCAGTACTTTATCGGAGTGACGTGTGGCTTCTCGCTAGTTTGCCGCGAGTTAGCTAAGATTTGCTATTATTCGTACCCAGTTACTTTTTCCTCCTTTTTTTTTTACACCTGGCGGAGTAATTTAAGCCTCTCTCGTTCCTTGTGTTTCATTAGCGCAACTTTTGATTACGGTTTTCATAATTTCTCTTTGGCCACCGATTTACCCAGAAATATATAAACTCTGCCCCTGACACCAAAAACATAATGTAATGGAGGTTTCACAAGCCTGTCTCTCGCATGCGTCTCTTTCATCTCTGCCGCTGAAATTTTTGCGTGGAAATCGTTGCAGCCTGATCAGAAACATTGTAATTAGGGAAGATAGTACGCTCTCTCTCTCTCTCTCTCTCTCTCTCTCTCTCTCTCTCTGTATGTGTGTGTGTGTGTTTGCTTTGTGTTTATATATTTGTGTGAGTGCGTGCGTACGTGCTTGCGTGCGTGCGCACGTGCTTGCGTGCGTGCGCCATGTGTAAGTGATTGTGTGTGTGTGCGCCATGTGTCTGTGCATGCGTACGTGTGTGTCCGCGCCCACGTGTAGTGAGGCCGCTATGGTTCCTGTGGGAGATCATCGCTCATCCCCCGGTGTTGACCTCCTCTCCATCCCTCCCATCAACCCGTCATTTTACACCCATTATCTCACCACCATACATCCTTGGGTGGTGGTGTGGTGTTGGTGGTGGTTGCTCTCCTCCATCTTCCTTTCCTCACGCTATGGGCTAAACTGGACCTGTGGAGCTGACCTGATTGATGAAGATAATGATCTCACACACACACACACACACACACACACACACACACACACACACACACACACACACACACACACACACACA
Source organism: Coenobita brevimanus (assembly GCF_032717465.1). NCBI lineage: Eukaryota > Metazoa > Arthropoda > Malacostraca > Decapoda > Coenobitidae > Coenobita > Coenobita brevimanus. Next base: position 61,245,511 of record NC_137046.1, on the reverse strand, counting down.
CACACACACACACACACACACACACACACACACACACACACACACACACACACACACACACACACACACACACACACACACACACACACACACACACACACACACACACACACACACACCAAAAAAAGATTTATATATAACTTGGCCATATGAGAGTTACATTTTTTTCCAAGGCTGATGTTGGGAAAGTTAGACTCTCACGTTCTAGAGGAGCCTAAGGTGAGCGTGAGGCTTGAGGGGCTAGGATGCGTGTGAAAGATGCTGGGATAGATTCTGACCCCTTCTCTCCCTATCCTCTGTTCCTCTTTCTCCCTCTCTCTTTCTTCACCGCACGAAGCTAACGGGGCATATGCTGCAAGGAACTAGGTGCACTGAGCGAAGAAGTATGCAGAGATAAGCAACGCAACCCTTGTCACTGAGCAGGAAAATCTCTGTACCGTATGTAAGAGTCTTGCCTCCTTTGCTTCATGTACCGGAGAATAAGAGGCGGATTTGTACATGGCCGGCTGTGGAAGAATTATCATCAGATTAAACTTCTATCTGCAGGTGGGGCGAGCAGGAAAGGAAAGGGGATCGAAAGGTGATTGCGAAACCTTTTGTTGTAATTAGGGCTTCTTTCTGATAAGTTACTTGTTGGATGCTCTTAATTACATCAATTAAAGAGCCGTTTGTACCCCATTACTGCCATTACTACAATCTCGAGAGCTGACAAGGTGGCCGGTTGTCTCAAGGGGATTATTGCAGGCATCTTAGCTTTCTGTCTGGCTGATAACACACTGCACTTGCTTTGAACACAACTTACCGCCTCGCTAATATCCCGCTGGTAACCTCGTCTTGCTTTTGTTTTTGCCGTGGAGAGTATAATGACCTGTAGGGGGTCGTCAGATATATAGCAACGCAGTGGGTGTCCCAGTTTGTTGAATATAGGATGAGTTGGAATGTTGCGCCTCTCACTCCTTCACACCAGCATATTAACCACTGCAATCACCTGTATCGAATGCCTTGTAAATTTACGTGTCTGCATAATTATTTTGGTTATCAGATATGCAGCCTCACCATGAACTCCACTTATAAGGCAATTAATACGTACCTTTTTAGAAATACTATATTCGTGTCATCCAAGTACCTTTCATGTTTCTTAGCCCCACAGTTCTGTGAAATGATCATATGTAAGAATCAGATGTACACAAGTCATTTTGCTTATTATGAAGATAGCCCACAACAATCTCGGCCCCTCCTGCACCGTCTTTAGGTAGTTAGCCGTGCATATCTAACGAAAAGTTAAATAGCCGGAGGTAAGACCTATAGAGGCGGCACTGAGTTCACCTGAGGCACCACAGACATCATAATTTGACGCCCCCACCACCACACAGGCCAAGTAGTCAGTCAGACGGACGGGTGGAGCGCCGCGTTGCCCCCTGACAGCCCCAAACACAGCCACTAGTAATCCCCCAGGCACTAACAGGCTCTCTGGTGCCCATAAACCCATCACCTCCAACACATTCCCCCTCATTACCGACCTAGGCGGGACCTGCAGCATGACATTCCCCGCTACGAAACAGATTAGGAACTACAGGAGACCGCTTGAGAAGGATGGGCGGGGGGAAGGGGGAATCTTCATCTCCCCCCCACTCCCCCCCCATCCTTACCCCTAGCCTCTCTTCCCCTTTTGCACTCATCCGGCAAAATGTGTATAATTACTATTGAATGGGGCTCTTACCTGCACGCATCTCCACTGTCTGTACATAAGATTCCGTAGCAGATAAAGACGCAAATTGTTACCTGGGCTCCTTGATTAGTGTTTATCCCTGACTGCTGGTGTGCCGGGAATTATTCTCTCCTCGGCGGATCCAGGGTGCTTTATAAGGCCCGTCTTAATATTGGACTTCAAGAGGAGTGCTTGCAATTTCACTCCGGTTGACGTGGGGGAAGTGATAATTTCGGAGAGTGATGTTTGCTCGTTAAAAAAGAAGCATTATATTTAGCATTCATCCTAAATTGACTGAAAATATTACCTGTATCAATCTCAATAAATTTGCTGAAAATTTACATTCCCTCTTCTCACTAAATTATTCTTTGAACAAAATATTAAACTGACCTTTGGCAATAAATTTACAAAAAAAAAATATATATTACTTTCTCCATTTTTCCTAAATTTTCTGAAAGTATTAACAATCACCTTTCACTCTAAAATTTTATGTAAAAGTTGCAAACGTCATTCTACTAAATGTACCGAAATTATCAAGTGTCATTATACATTGTATGGAGGATGAACACAAAATCCCTTCGAGTGCGGTTCTGAAACACGATCCAAGTAAATTTTGAAAGCAGTTGTGTTTTGTGTACACCCATTGCTACTGCCCATCATCAGAAGGCCAAACACAGACAGGCACGAGGAAGTAATCATGTCTCCCTCAAGCAGCGAGTGTAAATGTCATCCTAATGGTAAAGTTGAAGAGGGAAAAAGCTGTCTCCATCTTTTTACTCCAAATTGCTGGGTGCTGGAGAGTGACGGATGGATTGGATCGCTTCCAAGCTCTTGTTCCTTACTCGCGGAGAGGAACAGAGACGACGTACAAAAAAAGGAAAGAAATTTACCTGTGTGTGTGTGTGTGTTATATTTCATTATAGACTAACTTAGGTGTTGAAGATCACACAGACAACACGAGAAATGACGCTCAGGTCACAAAAAATATATAAACTTTTACTCAACGCAACCACTGCCGTCACACACACACACACACACACACACACACACACACACACACACACACACACACACACACACACACACACACACAGAACACTTAACACTAGCCTATACTAATGTGTTCGGTAAACTTTGCTAAGATAATATGAGAATCTTACTCTAACCGTACAGCGACTTTTGGAAGACAAAATCTTGACATTTTCCTCGATCTTCTGTAGTGATATTATGGAGGTGGGTAGAGTATTTCGTACTGTAGGTGTGTGTGTGTGTGTGTGTGTGTTGTTTTTCCTCAGTAATTCACCATTCGCCGTGTTTCGTAAAATGGCGATGCATTGTTTTAATTAACATAAAAGAAAATTAGTATCATGTGTTCGTTGAACAGTACACAGTACACTTACACCCCTTGACACACACACACACACACACACACACACACACACACACACGCACACTAACCAAACATATCCTCATCTAATTAAGCCCAGCGATAACAGACTACCCTACCCTAACCTAACCTAACTAATCCTGACCCTCACCCTCCTGAAAAAGAGATTGTGCCGTGATGGTGTGTAGTAAGGAAATCTGCAGCCTCGTGTTCCCATTGCCCCACCTTTCCCACGCACCAGCCAGAGTACTACCACTGCCACACCAAACCTTTCTCAAAACACACAGATTACCCGCTTTCACATTTAGGCTCCTGCGACTTACTCTTAGCTGATTATAATCGTTTGAGACTAGAGAGAATAGAATGCAAGAGTTGGCTTACCATGAGAGGGTTAGGGATGGCAGGGTTAACATTCTTTAGCTGTTGTGACTATCTCAGGTGAATAAAATGGTTTGGCGTTAGCAGCAGTCGAATACTAGACTTCTCCCGACCATGAGATAGATATAATTGTAGATAATCCGTTGTGACAAGTGGAAATGTTGGGTGGGAGAGATATGTAGGTTAGGGATTGAATTTTTTATTTTCTCTAACTTTCCTGAAGATGGGTTCTGTGTAGCCCGAAACGTTAGAGAATATAGAGAATTCAAGCACTTTAAGCTCTAACTTGTGTCTCTTTCTTCCACCCAACAAATTATAATTTCAACACCTCATTTCATAAATATACCTACCAGGCTTCGCAGCATTTCTCATCAGGGAACACTTCAGATTTTTTGCTGAAATATCTCGTTAGGAGCCACGCGGTTAACTATGAGCGCGATAAATACAAGAAGACAGCTTTCTCTCCCTAACTCTTACATCCACAACCACTTATATGCAGCCTTATTAAGAACCACAAACTGCTTAAACCAACCCTCCCATCTAACACTTCAGTCTAGATTTATTCGTGTATTCCTTTAATCATTGATAGTAATTCAAGCTTCCTTACTGGAGAAGAAACCCTCAAGTTATCAGAAAGTGACTTGTTGAAGATACTGCCCAGCGTCCGTAGTCATAGAAGATTACAGCTAGTTCTTAGGATGGTGAATTTTCCATATCAGTGATCTGTATTTCCAGAATTACTATGTCTTGATTTTTTACGTTATGGTTTACTGCAGGTTTTTTTTTATAAATATAATAACGTTACTGTGTTAAGATTAAGCATAAATTAGCAGTCTTTGACTTGAGCTTAAGCCTAGGTTTAAGAAAGTTTATGGATTCTGTGGCAGGGGCTTCCTTGTTCAATAGCGAGACCACATTTCGTCAACATTATTTATTTTTTTATGAATACACTGAATGGAGAAGGAACGGCCCGCCAGTCTGATGGACGAACGTACAAAGTGCTGTGTTAGAACCCCCACAGCGAGGGTGGATGGCCTCCCTCTGCTACATACGATCAGGCACTAGGGTGGGCCTTTTGGGTTTTCACACGCAACGTACTCGAATTTTGCCCAAGTCACCCCTTTATGAAAGATATAAAGGCATTAGTTTTGTTTCTGAGTAAGATAAAGGCACTAGAGCTTTTACTGAATTGCCCCCAAAGAAGTAAGGTAAATGCAAGAAAATTTTGCCCGAAAGAGTAACGTAAAGACGCTAGATACTTCTCAATGTTACCTCCCTAAGAGTATGATAAAGACATTATCATAGAATGAGGGTGATATATTTTAATTAGCGGCCAAATTCGGTGGGTGAGATACACAGGATAGAGCGTGTATTCTTTATTTTCTTTCACGTTTCGAGCTACACAGAACCCATCTTCAAAGGGACCGAAGTGAGATTGAATATTGGTTTTGTATAGCCCGAAACGTTACAGAAAATAAATAATTCTCGCTCTACCCTATATATCTCACCCACCGCATTCAGTATCGTAGAATTTTGCCAAAGTTACCTGCCTAAGAGAAAGCTAAAGATACCAGAGCTTTACCAAAGATACGGTTTAGGAGTAAGACAAAGCCACTAAAGTGTTGACCACAGGGCACCCCAGTTTTGTCAGTTACTCCATAAAAATAAGATAAAAATACTAGAGGCTTGGTAAAAGTTGCCCGATAAGAGTACGATAAAATCACCCATTTAATTATCTCGTCACTTTAGTGCAGTCTATAATTGCCTGCTCCCATCAACTCTCAAGCGGCAGGTACGATTAAATAAATAAGTTATAAGTATAGCACACCAGATTCTACTTACTTTTAAATGTCGAAGATGCGGTTTTTTGCTCAATTAGAAGTAAAAAGTCGCAGTGATTGATGTGTTTACCAAGGCGTAACAATTAGCCCCTCACTTTGCTCGGAGTAGGTGTTAAATCGCTGCCCCTCCCCGTTATCCTATCCCCCATCCCTTACCCCCTACGCATCCTTCAACATTTATAATCCTCCCTACCACTTTCACGTCAGTAGCGGTCGATGTTAAATTTGTGTTTAATGCTAAGGCTTCAATGGCTCAGTCTCAGGTGAACTAAGTCATCTGACGTCAGCTGGAACAAAATACTAGACTTGTTCCGTCAGAGTGGTTCTTTTTTTAATTGAATAAAAGAAAGCAACAAGATCTGTGGAGAATTACAAAGGTCTCTACTAAGGCGTTACGTAAACACTGCACTTTGCATTATTTTCTGTCATATTGTCCAATGTTGTTCACCCCAATTTTTACGGAGCCTGCTGAACATTTCTCGATGCAAGGAGGGTGCACCACGGAAAACCGCCAATGGTAACAACAACTAGCCTCTCAGAACAAGAAGTACAGCCATATCAGGATAACGAGTTGTGTAGAAGAAAAGATTGTAGTTGGCAATAAGTAAAGCTCGCCGGGGAAGTTCGTAAAAGGAAGTGAAGGAAGGAGAGGTAAGAGCCGGAGAGCACGTTGGCCTCCCCGGAGGTTGAGTGGGGAAGACGCGAGACGTCCACCCGAAAAGTTAGGAGGCATTTCCCGACAAACTCCTGGTAGAGGTTCTTGCCCAGTGTAATATTAGCTCGGTAGCGCCGCCGGCACGCAATTTACTCCCACGTCCCTTAGATATCTTGACCAGTGTTGCCGTTTCTGTCTATATTCCTCCTCCTGCTTCGGAATTAAGGTTCATGACTTCTCCCACCAACATTTGCACACTTGCACAAACCTTAAGACAATTCTGGACATCAAAGAGATGCCGACAGTGATCTTTTAGAGATTTCAATGGGTACACCAGTAGTAATCCCAAGTGCTTGTAGTAGGAGCTGGGCTAGACTCTGGCGGCTTATCAACAAGATCTGTGCTTGCCTTGCCCGTACGGCCGCCCTGCCATCCCGCCACTTCACAAGAATAGCATGAGATGATAAAATCAGGGTCAGAAATATTTCTGTCGAATTTTTCGTCTTCGATTATACTAAACCGTAAACTGCTGTGTAACAGTAAAGTCATATTTATTTAAAGATTCTCTCAAGAAAGCTTTTTATTCTTGAAATTTCTGCAGTATGGATTTATGTTAGCAGCCAGATATGCAATAGGTCAGTGATGTAGTCCATGGAAGTATGTAATGTAGTGCCAAATATCTAGAGAAGTTATAAAGTTCGATCAGCACGGACTTAACCTTCCAGGAATGATATTTGTTATGTTTTTAGGACACGCACACCATATAGCCTTATATGTCAACCGTATTTCACCTGTGCGGTACAAGACAGTGAATTATTAACTGGACTGCGTCACTCATTTCTTTGGAAACGTGGCGGGAAGGAATCGGGGGAAATGAATGTGTAACTGGATAGTGGCGTGTGACCCCCGGGAAATGAGAACAGACAAGACAAGCCGACCACAGTTCTTTATATTTCACACGACACGCTGCGGGGGTGGAAGGGAGATGGAGAGAAGAGGAAGAAAATAGAGAAAGGGAGAGGAAATTGGAGGAAAACTGAAAAATGTGAAGGCAAAAGAGAGTTGAGGAAAAAGAAATGGAAGAGAAGGAAATGAAGGAGAAGGAAATAGAAGGAAACGGAGGAAAACGAAGGGGAGGTAGAAAGTGGAATGTGGAGGGAAAAGAATGAAAGGACATTTAGGAAGGGTTAACCCACTATACAGTATAGGAAGAAAAATAGTTGGAATGTAGTAAAGGTGCGAAAGGAGAGAAAAGGGGATGAAGGGATGGAGAAGAAGGGATGGAGGGAGAGAGAAAAGAGAGAGAATCTTTTCCCACAGTTCCGGAGAGAAGAAATAAAATGGAAGAAAGGTAAGCCAAAAGAGGAGTGAAGGAAAGAAGAAAATGAGGAGGATAGGAAGGGAGGTAGAAAAATGGAGGGAAAAAAGTAGGAAGAACTGAAAGGAACATGTAACTAATGGATGAAAACAGGAGGAAAAACAGAGATGCAAGACGAATCGAAACTTCATCATCGTCATCATCATCATCATTATCATCATCATCACCATCATCATCATACATCATCATCATCATTATGCCCGACAGTAAACATCACAAAATATGATCAACCAAGAGAATGGGTAATACGGGAAGAACATTATGTTTTGTTGACGTCAGGAGAATAAGTAGAAGGAAAAATAAAACCCAAGAGAGGAACTGTTAAAGTAGAAACGAGAAAAGAGTAATAGGAATGTAAATGTGTCGCTGAAGGAAATGACAAGCAGGATCCAATTATGAAAAATAAATGTGGAAGAGAGAAGGTGAGATGATGATAGAAATTGTAGGGTAAGCGAAGGATAAGTGCAAGAGGACAGTAGCTGGCACGACTGAAGCGAGAGAGAGAGATCCAGTATTCCATATTTTATTCAGCTGAGAGAGTCATACAAACCTGTGATTGTTAAGAACAGATTATTATATTTACCCACAGAATGTGAAATAAGGAAAGGGAGGCGTAAAAGCAGTCTGAGAAATCCATTAGTCACATCGATAAATAGAGAGAAGGAGAAACTATAAAAGGATGAGAAAGCAGGAAAGAAGGGAGAAATGAGAGTGCGTTATTAACAGTAATAAGAAAATACAGATCAGAAAATCATTTGATAACTACGCAAAAACTTATATAAAAAAAAAAAAAGATCGCTGACATGAAAGGAAACATGGGGAATGTGAGATCACCGTCAGAAATGGATAGCAGTCGAAAGAAAAATGATGAGGTTGGAAGGTGAAAGCAAAGATTTTTTTATGGTGACAAAACAGAGAAAAATATGAATAATATAAGAGAGAGAGAGAGAGAGAGAGAGAATCAGGGAGGGAGGAAAGGAAAGAATGAATGAAAAGAGAGTAATACATGAAGTAAGGCGAAATATTGATAATTAAGATAGAAAAATGAAGAAGCAGTGCAAGAAATTGGAAGAAACAAATGTGAGAAGATAAAACACAAAGGAATGAGGAAGGTAAAAAGCGAGGAGGAAGAGGAAGGAGAGAAAAACCGAGGAAAGAGGAGGAGAGAAAATCTGAGGAGTAAGGAGGAAGAGAGAAAAGTGCAAGACGGGCGACGTTGGAGTGAAACACGAGCCGAGCAGTGAGTGAGAAACAGGAGACAGGGAGAAAGAACAAGAAGGAAGGAAAAAACGGCTAATTACGAAAGAACAGTGATGGAAGACAGATAGAGGAAGGAGCAGAAAAAAGCAACTACGGGATGAGAAATAGCGAGAGTGGAATAAACTTGAAGGAAAAGAAGCGTTGATAAAAATTAAAAAGTTTCTTCATCCCGAGGACTTTTTTTTTTATTTTCATTTTTACTACTGTCAGGAGTTCTTATTAATCTTAGGACTGATTTATAGGACTGAGGAGGTTAGTGAAAGCTACATCAAAGCAATCTAGCTCGAATAGCCTCACCAGAATGAAATATAATTGTCTGGTGGTGGAAACAACACGTCATCGGAGTGAAGTAATACAAACATTTGACGAGGGAGGAAAAGGGAAGCAGAAAAAGGGGGAATCCAGAAAGGGGTACAATAGTTAAAATATTTGACGAGGGAGGAAAAGGGGAGAAGAAAACGAGGAAATCCAGAAAGATAGGGAATAAAGGAGGAGGACGGATGAGTGCGAGGGAGGGAGGGAGACCTGAGAGTGAAACACGAGCCCCGCAGTGAGTGAGACACAGAGGACTGGAGGGCGGCTCACCCCGGCTCGCACAGGGATCATATGGCCTCACATTTTCCCAGGCTAAGGCGACTCATTCCCCCACAGTTTTTTATAATTATTATCAGACCTTCACGTCGTACCATCCTTATTTAATTACATGCACTTTCAGGCTCTTGTGTCTCAGTCAGCTGAATAAAATCTGTCTTTAGGTGGAATAGAGTGCTAGAGTTTTCCTGATCTTGAAGAGATTAACTGTCTATAATTTTTTGCTTTTTCGTGTCACCTGCCGATGTATAACTATGGTTTATTTACTTATAAACACCCAGCATATCACTGCGCACTTGATCTTTAGACTCCAGTGAACCAATTAGTTCAGTATCATATATTGGCTCCCTCAAGACTTTCAATAACCTTAGGGCGACTCCACAGCACCCTGAGAGCTAGAACCAGTCTCAGTTAATGATAACATTTTGAACGGGTAATTAAGGGGCTTATTGTCAGAAGATGTATATATCATGTTAATCATTGCTTCCTTCATAGCACCAATAACCATAATACTCACCCACGCCGACAGCTACTTCCCTTCACCGTGTGTGTGTGTGTGTGTGTGTGTGTGTGTGTGTGTGTGTGTGTGTGTGTGTGTGTGTGTGTGTGTGTGTGTGTGTGTGTGTGTGATTATTATTATTATTATTATTACTATTATTATTATCATCATCATCATCATCATCATCATCATCATCACTACTACTAACACCGTATCTCCACGGTTCATCTGAGGTGAGCACAACTTTCATGTAATAATATTGTCCTGCCCCAGCTACAATCCCTCACCCCATCCCAACAATCCACTTGCAACCATTTTGTGAACTTATCCTTTCTCTTCTTCATCCTGCAAAAGAGCCACCAATTGCAGGACTACCTCATCACAACCGTCCTTATCACTCGAGTTATCACTAGGCCCAAAATCAAGTCAGTAACTTGAAAGCCATTGATAACAGCGCCATCACCACTAGCATTAGATGTCGTCAGTGCTGCCTCTTGATCACCATAACTGCCTCTCGATCACCATAACCACGAACCTCACCATAACCTAACCACAGGCACAATTACGCACCGTACCGAAACTAGCACTACATTTATGATCGTGTGCGCCCATCACCACCACCATCATCACCTTCAGAACAGACATCATCACAGTTTTCACGCACTGCCAGTATCACCCACCATTACTCTCATATCACTGATCACCACCACTGCTATCCTCATCATCTTTGCCATGAGTCTTTACCACCAGCATTAACATCATCACAGTCAATTATCACCATCCCTAATATCTGTGTACCAATAATCTGTCTACCAATAATCTATCTGTTTATCTATTGAATGACGCCGTATTGTGTGGGGTATGACCTCAGCAAAGGACCCCCAGGTATCTCTGACCTTACTCAGTAACGACCCCTTTCCCCACGACACACCACCCTTCCTAACTTGCCCACACTCGCCCTTTATCTTCATGTAATATCAGTCGTTTTCCTTTCAGTTTTTTTGAGGTCGTGTTTAAATGTTATGCAGGAATTAATGAATTCTCTCTCTCTCTCTCTCTCTCTCTCTCTCTCTCTCTCTCTCTCTCTCTCTCTCTCTCTCTCTCTCTCTCTCTCTCTCTCTCACACACACACACACACACACACACACTAATTATCTACCTTAATGCCGCTCGCACATTCGATAGGCAGTTCAAGCACATTTCTTTTCCTGCAGACACCAAGAACAGCGTGGGTCTGGTGGGCTGCATAGAGGAGATCGCACACAACTCCATCGTCGTTTACTGGAACCCACTCGAAGCAGGAGCCAAGGTGGGTAGTGGAGACCCTTTGTTTGTGTGTGTGTGTGTGTGTGTGTGTGTGTGTGTGTAAGAGAGAGAGAGAGAGAGTCAATAATTATGAAAACTAAAATAATTGACATCGTGCGAGTCCATGGTTATGTGCCACTGTTCTTTGCTCATGTCCTTCCTGTACAGCTCTTCCTTTCTAGTTTCTCTCCTCCTGTATCATTCTTCTCAGTTTTCCCATTTCCTACACATTCACCACTCTCCTCCTTTCCTCCTAGCCTCTCTCCCTCGCTATCCTCTCCTCTCTCTCCTTTACCACTGTCCTCTTTTTCACATTGGTGTGGTGGTGTCTTGTGTTGGATATGTGACGAAAGTGGTCAGAGGGGCAAAGCAGGTCCCCGCCGTACGTGTGCAAGGGATCAGATACCCCTCCGGCACACCCCCTCACGGTCATGCCTCAGACGGTATCGACGGGCCGACACGGTAGCTTTCCCCCCATTCCCTCTCCCTCCCCCGTCCTCCTCCTCCTCCTCTCCTCTCACTCCTTCCCATCTCCCGATCTTCCAATGTTTGTAAACAGTGTGAGAGTGGGAGTAACGATCCTACCTACCTCTCCTTGTCTGTCCATCCACCACATGTCTTAATGTATAGTCTTTCAGAGTTTTGTCTGAAATACCCAAACAAGCTGGTTTTTTAACTATATATACTGCTATTCAGTAAGCCTATTTTTACAAACGGTTTTATGATACACGCGAAATATTATTGATGTCCTTTCCTGTAAACATCTCGGTGAACTCAGTCTACCGACGGAAACTCGTAAAGAGGATATTCATTTTAGCAACAAAGAATGCGAAGTTTGGACTCCCGTGAACATTTTTCCATAATGAAACAACTTGCCTCATGTAATCGCTTACTTCTTCGTGATTTTAAAAACTTTTCTAGAACATTCACCTCAGAACACCCGAGAATCTTTAATGTAGGAGAGGAACATCCCTGCCTGCCACCAGATCATTCGCTGACCGTGGAGAGTGTAGCTTTTCCATTAATCCCTTAGTGCAAGAGATCCTTCAGAAGCTAAGTAAACTCGTCTGACAGTGGCGAGAATAAAATGGTAAAAAGCCACCATCCCAGTGAAGGAATGAATAGCGATTGTGTCCTACCTCTTCAGGCCGGGAGTATCTTCTTGGATGTTACTATCTTGTCTTGAGGTACCGAGGATAAAATAGAAAAATCCTTACCTTAGTGAAGAGATTAAACGTCCTATGAGAGCAGTGACCCCAAGATATTCCAACCTCCATAATATGACTGAGGGTGTAAAATCCGTCGTCGCAATGAAGAATTTTAAAGTCCTTTGACCCCAACACATGCCAACCCCTATAATGCAGGAGAGAGAGGATCGTCACTGTCACTGGCCTGTACACGAACACGCCCCGACCCTCCGCAATACAGCCTGTCCATTAACAGCTCAATATTATGACCGAGTGAGCCACCTCCACACTCGGGTAGGGGAGGGCACCTTCGCCTCGGCTTCTCTGGGACTGCGTCGTAAAATTCTGGTCCATCAATGGTGAGGGATTTTATGATGGTCAGCCACCCTTTACCGCTCTACGTCCCTCTCCCTTCCTCCCTCCCTCCACTACACCTGTCCAAACCTTCCTTCTCTCCACCACACATTTTCACATCTCCCTTTCCTCCACCACTTAACACCTTTCCTACTTCCACCACGCCTTTCCACACCCATATTCCCTCCAACCACACCTTTCCACATCTTTCCTTCCACCACGACACCTTTCCATACCCTCCCTCACTTCACCACTCTTCTCCACACTCTTTCTTCCCTCCACCACACCTATCCACACCGCCCTTCTCTCCACAAGACCTCCCCAGACCTTTTCTTCCTCCACACTTCTCTACACTACCTTCCCTCCACAGCACCTCACCACACCTTCCCTCCTACCCCAAAATTCTCCATTCATCCTTCCACACCGTCCATCATGCCTCTACACACTATGTCTCTGTTTCCACATCGCCCATTTTATTCATCTACACTCCCACTCCCCTCCACACCAACTACTTACCCTCTGTAACTCTCAGCAACTCTCATTCATCCCTTTATACCCTCCTCCTACTCCTCCACTCCCGCTTTTCATCCCTCTACTCCCTCTTTTCATCCCTCTGTATCCACAACTCTTGCGTAATCCCACTTTACTTTGCCTTTCCACACCGACCCCTCCACCCATCCTTCCACTCATCCCTCTGCAGCTCCACCCTCAACTGTCAGACCCTCCACACCTCTCAGAATCCTTTACCTTGCCTTTCCATCCCTTTCTCTCATCCTTTCACCTCTCCACACCCAGCATTCCCATTTCCTTATACCGCTGCCAACCCTCCACCTTTTCCACTTTTCATTCTCGCTCCTTGATCACTTGCATTTATATGTTTCCGTCCAACATTGCTTACTATTGAATGTTTAGTCTCACTTTCCAGAGAGAGAGACAGAGAGAGTGTGAGTGTGTCTGTGTGTGTGTGTGTGTGTGTGTGTGTGTGTGTGTGTGTGTGAGTGTGTTTCCCTGTTTTCGGTTTCCATGCTTCCAGCAGCCCTTCCACCTTCATCCTATCACCGACCCACTCCCTCACCCCACCTTCAACCTCCCCTCCCCAACCTTCACCCTCACCCCTCCTTCACCACCCCACCTCACACGTCTATCCCTATTACCCCTCTACCCTCGCTTAACCACCCATCTCCACCCTCATCCCACCGCCATCCTCACGCCAGTCACCCACCTTCACCTGACCCTACTTCCTACCTTCTCCCTCACTCGTCTTGCTATTTACCCTAATCACATCTATCCTTCTCCGTGCTCATTATCCTCTCTACTCTCCATCTCCCATCTTCATAGCCCGTGTTCTTATCGGTGTAGTCGTTCTAGCACCTCTGCCTTAACACTTAATTTGGTACATGACACAGCAGTATTACTTTTTGTGCTATTTATACACCGTTCATATCGCGGTATAGTGCATAAAGAACTTACATTTCCGGCCAGTGATACTAATGAAGAGAGAGATTAGCCCTTCTAAACTCACATGAATATTACTCGTTAGCAATACTTCATTAGGTTTTGACATTTTAGAGACAGTATAATGAATCATTGGCCACACCTGTACAAGGTAATATTAAGATCTTCAGCCCGGTAGCGTATTTCTTAGTTTATTCGTACTATGTCCAGACGATTTGATCCACTAGGAGAGATTTTTCGAACTTGAGAGGTTAGACATAGCCTTCATTTCCACCTTCACTATTGCAACGCTCTCTTTAGTTTGATCAAATTCCCTGAAAATACCAAGAAAAAAGGGAATGAATATATGTCATCGGATTGAAAGGATTAACACGCAATATGGAAAAATAAAATAGATAAGGAAGAGGTTCTAGAGATTCCTAAGCAGACTAAAATAAAGGCCCATAACTTTCGACCACTCCTCCCCCCTTCCATCCTCGCCTCGCTCCCTCCTCCTTTCTCACCCTTTCCCATCTTCGCCGACTACCTCTACTCTTCCTCACTCCCTCACCTTCCATCCTCCTTTCTCACCCTCTCCCTCACCGTCTCTCTCCTTCCTCATCTTTCTACTTCCACCTCTCTCTCCTTCCTCCTCTCTCTCCTTCCTCACCCCTCAATCCTCAGGCCCCCTCCTTCTCCCATTCCCTTCTTATAATTCCCGCCACCTCGCCAATTTCCCCTCCGGTTTTGTGTCACCGTCCCCCAGTCCTTCACAGCCATTTATCACTTCCTATATCACCCTCGCCATCTCTGTAATCCCCCCCATACATCATCTCACCCCTCCTCCTTCCCTCCCCTCACCTATCCGTAGTCTCACCTGCCGCCCATAATTAACCACTTCATTATGGTGACGTCCTTATGTTTATTTCACCTGTGTCTGGATTTTTATATTAAACATAGGATAGATTTCTGATTAAAGAGAAACTGTCTTCATTAAATCCTTTCATTACGATGTCTTGTGTTTATCTTTTTTACTATCACAAGTCTTTAATTCATCTTGAGACAGATCCCTCTTTTGCCCTGCACTGAGGTGAGAAATTCCGCCCATCATGCAGCATATAGAGGTTTTTTATTCATTTTTCGTGCAGAAGGGTTTTTACACTTGGTTTCAGAATGTGTTAGGGGAGAAGAGAATGTAAGCGTGATTTACGAGTATGTGCACTTTACAGTGTGATGAAGTTGATATATGACTGTGTACCTGTGGACTGTGAGCGTGCGGTGTATAGATGAAGGTGTGACCTGTAGGTAATTAAAACTGATTTAGGTTTATCGACTGCACAAAGACAAAGTAAATGGTTATTGTAAGATGTATATTTAAAGAGCAGAGATTCTTCAACATCCCTTCCCCTTGTAAAGTTGCACACAATCCTAACTGTTCGTATATGGAACAGTGATTGTAAACGCATATATAAAAGTATGCATGTTCCAACAGGTAAGCCTATATTTGTGACTGAAAATATAATAGTGTCACTAGTACTTCCGCGGCTTTGCACGCTTGCGTGTATGCCGTTCATGTTACGAGGTAATGTATACATTACACACATGACTAACGCCGACATGCATGTTTGAGCCGTACACACACACACACACACACACACACACACACACACACACACACACACAGATAGACGGATAGATAGATAGAATTTGCATGTGGATCTGTGTTGGTGTACATAGGCGTTTTAAAGTGTAGTGTATGTATGCTTATATGGTATCCTACTTGTGTATTTGGGCGTAGGCTACGTGTGTGTGTGTGTGTGTGTGTGTGTGTGTGTCAAGTTGTATGTGTGCAGTAAAGTGGAGGAGAAAGGCAGACGAGAGTGATTGATGGATGACTGGCTGGATAATTCCCGGGACAAGATAATGGAAAGATAGATGGAAGGGTGGAGCAAACGAGGGAGGCGAGAGGGTAAGGAGTGGTCGCAAGGATGGGAGGAGGGAGAAAGGCAAGGGAGGAGTGGGAATGAGGAAGGGGGAACAGGAGATAGAGGGAAAAAAGAGGAGGAAGGAGCTGCGGAGGGGAGAAGGGGGAGAAAGAGGATGAAATTGGAGAAAAAAAGTTCAAGGGTGAGGGAGAAGGGGATGGGAGGGAGAACGAGGAGCACGGAAAACGATGGGAGAGGGAGGGGGCAAAACAGAGGGGAAGGGGGAAAGGTGGAGGGGGAGGAGGAAGATTATGAAGAAGGGGAGGAGGGGTGCAGGTGAATGGAAATGAGGGAGGAAGGCAGCAGGGCAGTAGGGAGAGAGGTAGTGGAAGCAGTGGGGGGGGGGGAAGGGGAAAGGAGAGAAGTGGAAGAGAAGGGAGGTGTCAGCTTATTTTGCTGGGAACTTGACTGGTTAAAGGCCGTATTTTGATGCGATTAAGAGGCTCTGTGACACCTTTTTCTTACAAAATTTACTTCTGGATGCGACTGGATTAAGATTCTGCTATTCTATTGTATTTCTTATTTGTGCAAACTGTGGACATCAGTACTCTCCTTCATGCCTCATTCATGCCCTCTATGGCGACATTATAGAAGACACACGTAACACCCAAGGGAATATCAGTGTCCAGTTTATAAAATAAGCATCTTAAAGAAAAGGTGACAGGGAGCTTCACAGACCCACGAGGAGGATGCGATCGTAAGATGATGGAAAAGTTAAGAAGCCTTTGTTTCTTATAATTTTACTAGTATTGTGGAGAGAGAGAGAGAGAGAGAGAGAGAGAGAGAGAAAGGGGGGGGGGAAGACAGAGAGGGAGAGAGAGTCAATGATGATTAGCTGCCTGATGCCTGTGTATCGGGGACTATCTCCAAATCATAGGTCACAGTTCAGGGTCAGTCGAGCTAATTATTGTAATTAACTCGAGGCACCAAGAAGAAGAACTTTGTTTATTTTATTTAATCGTTTTTTCTTATCACTTTCCGATATTCTCTTACAAGGTCAAGAAATGAAAAAAAAAAAAAATCTTTATGGAATCTTGCTTGAAAGCGGAATTTTGCCTTTCAGGTTTATGCATACGATTGTTTACCCCTTCACTCTCTCTCTCTCTCTCTCTCTCTCTCTCTCTCTCTCTCTCTCTCTCTCTCTCTCTCTCTCTCACACACACACACACACACACACACACACACACACACACACACACACACACACACACACACACACACACACACACACACACACACACACACACACACACACACACACACACACACACACACACACACACACACACACACACACACACACACACACACACACACACACACACACACACACACACACACACACACACACACACACACACACACACACACACACACACACACACACACACACACACACACACACACACACACACACACACACACACACACACACACACACACACACACACACACACACACACACACACACACACACACACACACACACACACACACACACACACACACACACACACACACACACACACACACACACACACACACACACACACACACACACACACACACACACACACACACACACACACACACACACACACACACACACACACACACACACACACACACACACACACACACACACACACACACACACACACACACACACACACACACACACACACACACACACACACACACACACACACACACACACACACACACACACACACACACACACACACACACACACGACTTTTTCTCTGTGACGCAAAACTCCCTGCTTTGTGTTTGTGTTCATTATCATCCCCAGTGGTTAGATCCTGATACCACTCTCAAAAAATTATACACCCTAGCTTGTTTGGATTCAGTTAAGAATCACCTTAGAAATTTTATCATCATTAATGCCATCTTGGGAGACGAGAGGAAGCGTATAATTACTGGAAAATGCTTGAACTAGCTAAGGAAAAATAGTCAGAGAGAGATATGCAATTCTTCATCTGCTTAGTTGTTTAGTAATAAGTATTTCTGAAGCTTATCATTTGTATAAACCAAGCTATAAAACACTTGGACAGAATAATAATGTTGCACCTTTTGTTGCATATATTTTTGTATTTAAACAAGACATTTTTCTGTATAAATTTAAACATTATGGTACGTCAGTTTATTATTTTTTTTGGGGGGGGTCAGCCATAATCAGATAGTTTCTCCCTTTAACCTAGGCACAGGTAGGTATGTTAATTACTCAGGTATATCCCCTTCCCCATCCTCTCCCCTCACCTGGCTTCTCTCTCTTTTCATACACTCGTCTCTTCCCTCCTTCTCCCTATTCCTCTCTCCATCCATTCCCTCGTCTTCTGTGCCGTCCTTCACAATCCTTGTTCTTCTTCCTTCTTTTTCGTCTCTTCCGTCTCCCTCCTCAAATATTCCTTTCTCATGCCTTCGTCACCACCTTCTCCATTCCTCTCTTCCTTCTTCCTTTCATTCTCTTTTCTTCTCATCCTCTCACTCCTTTCATTTTCGTCATCCCATGTTCCTCCCCACCATTCACTCTTACCTATCACCTCCCGTCCTCCACTACTCCTTATTCTCACCTCTTGCTCTCACCCTCACCCTCACCCACACCCTCACCTACACCCAGCCGCGCCTTGCTCTTGCCATTCTCCCATCCCTTTCCCCTCATCTTTCTTTCACATCTCCCCCTCACCCCTCCCCTTCACTGTGTTGTCAGTCTGCCCACACACCGCCCCCCGCCACCACCTAATTATTGCCCTCCCTCCTCTACCTCCCCCCTTACCTCCACTTCCCTACCCCTTTTCTTCCTTCCCCTATTCCGATCGCTCCATTACCCTACTCCTTTTTTTCCTTCTCGTCCTCCTTGCCTTCCTTCTCCTACCCCTTTCCTTCCTACTCATGCCCCATTCCTTCCTTCTCCTACCCTTTCCCTCCGTCCTCCTACTTCTTCCCACGCATTCACTACTACTTTCCATTTCATATGTGCCTCATTCTACTCTCACGTGTCCCATCTTTGCTCACCCAGACTTTATTTCTCCTTCCCTCCCCTTGCATCGCTCTCCAATACCTTGCTCTACACTCCCTCACCCCTGCAACGCTCACCCCCACCTTGCTCTACCCTCCCTCACCCCTGCAACGCTCACCCCCACCTTGCTCTACCCTCCCTCACCCCTGCAACGCTCAGCCTAAGTCGCCATATTTTCATCTTCCCTTTATTACTTTCTTTTTGGTTAATTTTTCATCGATATTTGAAGTGTGATTAACTTTAACTTATCTTATGGCCGGAAAAAATATATAATGCACCTGAACCAATCGCAAACAGAGGCCAATATGGGAGTGTCTGTCATAGGCCACCAGGTGAAATATTGGTCCAGCTCGGTGCCCTTGGTCTCTTTATAATTTATTTAGGTAGCCTGGGTGCGTGGGCTATTTAGCGATCACATTAGCTGAAAATTTAGGATCTGTTGATGGTAATGTGTTTAATTGCAGTTTTTGTTAATGATAATAGTCAGGCACTTCAATCGTAGGAATTAATGATTGATTTACATGCGGGCAAAGGTAAAATCCGAATCAATTATCCTGACAGTTGTAGGCAGAGAATCCCACTTCTTACCTGTGCAATTCTAATCCTTTCAACTTTTTCCTCCGGCAGATTAACGTGGCCATCCAGTGTTTAAGTACAGACTTCAGCAGCCAGAAGGGAGTCAAGGTAAGGGTTATTTAGTTCTTGTTCAGGGGAGGGGTTGCTGCGTCCAGAGGGTTGTGATTTGAGGAGGTGTGGTTTCAGGAGGTTGTGGGGCCAAGGTGTCTCGATCATGGACTCTTTTTCGTGGCCCTAAGAGTCTTCCAAGCGTCTCTACCTCAGCGATTTATTTTACATGGTACACTGTCACATTCTCATTGTTGTTACCTACTTAATGTGCTAAATAATGTGCAGGAGCTTATTAACGTGTCACGGATACTAGTCAAGTGGTAAAGGAGAGATTCAAGTTCACCCTTGTGTTACGATATCAAATTATATTAGTCCTAGGCGACAGAACTTCGGAGATTTTGTCCCAGATTCTTCAGAAAATCTGTTCGGATCTCGTATTATGTTGGCCTTTTATCCTTGTGTGATGTGGTGTTTGGGTGTTGTGCTGGTATGTTGTGGTATCTGTGTGTTGTGGTATATGGATGTGATTCTCATGGTGTTGTCCGGGTGTTGTGTTGTCTGTCTTGTGGTGTTGGTGTGTTGTGGTATCGGTGTTATGTGGTTTAGGGCTGTGATTCTCCAGGTAATGTGATATTAGTGTGTGTGGTGTTGTCAGGGTGTTGTGTTGTTAAAGTGTTGTGGTGTCAGAGTATCATAGTGTGAAGATGTGATTCCCAGGGCATCGTGATAGCGAGGGTTAGTGTTGTCAAGGTACTGTGTATGCAGGATGATGTGTTGCTCGAATGTTGTGGTATCAGGGTTTGGTGTTGACAAGATGTTATCAGTGAGTTGTGATGTAAGGGTCTTGTGATGTAAACTTGTTGTGATGTAAGGGTGTTATGATGGAAGGATGTTGTGTTGTCACGGTGGTGTGATGTCATGGTGTTGTGGTAATATGGTGCTGTGTTGTCAGCGAGTATGATGTAAAGGTGTTGGGTTGTCAGGGTGTATTAGAGGAGAATGTTGTAGTTTAAGGGTGTTGAGGTAGTAGGGAGTGCACTGTGAAAGTCTTAGAGTCTACCAAGGCTGAACTGCAAACCTAAGTACCCCTTTTGGGGATTATACATTTTTACTTATGTTATGTACCTTATAATCGGGAAAAAGTGTGTGTGTGTGTGTGTGTGTGTGTGTGTGTGTGTGTTTCATTTATATAGGTTTCTTGAAATCATGAAGGCTTTGTTTGATGAGAGTATGATTTTATATTAATGAGTAGGATGAACCCGGTGATATCTGACAAAAAAAGCTGGATTCTGACGTTAAAGGAGGAGATGCAGTAAGGAATCATAGAGAGAGAGAGAGAGAGAGGTGGTGGTGGTGAGAAAGGCAGAGTTAAATCCCTTCCCCAGCACATCACCCAAGCGACGAGTGGTACCTTCTAAGTTTACATTATTCCAGGCTAATAAGTAGAATCAGCCTTAACCTGACATGGCGGTGGTGGCTGTTCTGTGTGTTGTTATGAACCGCTACCCGACCCTTCTCGCTCCCTCTTCTTGCCAATACACCAAATTATAGCGGCGATCTCAGTTACTCATTATAATTTAGGTCAAGAGTATCTAAGCCGGGAGTTTTTATCGCCCACAAATACCGAGGGTGAAGAGCTGACTCGAGCAGTACTGGCAGCTGTCGGATCTGTCAGCACACGGGGACCTGTCAGCGCACTGGGACTTGTGAGCACATGGGAATCTGTCAGTACATAAAGCCTGTCAGTACATGGGGACCTATTTGTACTCTGGGACCTGTCAGTACATGGAAACCTGTCAGTACATGCGACCTGTTAGCACATAAAACCTGTTAGCGCATGAGAACCTGTCAGTACGTAGCGTTTATCAGTGCATGGGAACCTACCAACAAGCTGATACAGAACGACAGAAATGTACAGGCACAGAATTGAGTATCATCATGTATTTTGGTAAACACATCATGAAATACTAGAACCATCCGAGAAACACTTTGGTCTAGTTAAGGCTCTGGTTATATTTTGCAAGTTTTAAATAATCTTCAGGAAAAAATGTGGTAGACACTTGATACTCTGACTACTTGACTTCTTGCGTTGTTGCCGTGTCATACACCCAGCGCTGGAATTCTCACTTTCTTGTCGCGAAAGCTGTGGTATATTTTCAGAGGTGTGTTTAGGGACTGCTGTGTTTGCAACCGCAGGCTCTGAAGTATTTGCCTGTTGCCTTGTTCTTGCGGGTCAGTGTGGTGGTGCGCAGACACATATACACACTTGGGACGTGCGAGGGGTAGAGGAGGAACTAAGTGAGGTATAGATTCATAGCAAAATCCACGGTATACACCTGAACACTTTAACTTGGCCTAAAATCATCTCCCCGTCTTGGATGCCGTGCTATAAGGGATGAACACTACAGTATTGTGCTGCTGACGAAAAAGTCTTATAGGAAGGAAATATGTAGACGTACTATTGCTTTACTCTGCCACTGAGCAGCGAAAAATATGCTACAAAACGACGAAAATCAAATTAAGGTTTATCGGAACAGAGGGAAGATGATGTAAGATGGGAAGATGATGTAAGATAATACTGTATAAAAATTTTCGGGTACCGTTAACATTACTGCGTGTAAAGAAGGGAAAGCATTGACGAACGTGGAGGGCCAAAGGCGGGTGTTGAACTTTGCTCGGGGTCGGGAGTGCCAGGGTTGAATGCCTCCTGATGGCCGTAAAATGAGTGGCCACGTGACCAGGGCCACATTTTTCTGACCCACGCTGACCTGCCTACAAGACGGGCTTTATGGATACCTGAAAGCACACAGTTGCCTGATTTGTAAAAAACTATTAGTGTGTGTGTGTGTGTGTGTGTGTGTGTGTGTGTGTGTGTGTGTGTGCGCGCGCGCGCGCGCGCGCTCTCTTCGCGTACCTTCGTGTGTGCATTGATGTATGTGCAGGTGTGACGCAGTTGTCAGGCACCCTCCTTGCGCTCACTTGTGTGCACAGGTAATCAAAGACAATGCAATTAAAGAGTGCAGAGCAAAATGTCAAGGAATTTAGGGATTTCCGTGTTGGTGCAAGAGTGTGGGTGCGGGGATGCGGACGTAGGCAAGGACCCGTGATCTCGATGGGCAAGGAGGCTCCCTAGCACCTCTTCCTTAGCGATTTATTTTCAAACTACCAATTAATATCTTCATGTTTGTTTATCATGTCATTTTAATGTGGACATAGAATGCGTGAATAACACAAGAATGTAGCATCGGAGCAAAATCAGAAATAAAGCGGTAAGGAATAGGTGTTAGTAAACTTCCTAACCGCACGAGAATACCGCCCAAGGTTATAAAAGCCCACGCCATACACTCACTGGGTCTTACGAGGGAAGCCGGTGGCATAGTGGTCAGCACATCCAGTCCGCAACTGAAAAAACGCGAGTTCAATTTCCGGACAGGTCAGACTTTTGGACAAATTTTGTTCCTGTGCCCCTATTTACCCAGCTTCACCGGTCTAACTCGGTTAAGGGGGCTTCGTAGCACTTCATTTACGACTTATTTTCATTATTGCGCTTATCGTGTGTAATTTGACATTCTAACACCGACATAGTTTCCAATAATAACATACAGTAATAGTAGTAGTAATTGCACTAGTTAGTAGTAGTAGTAGGTGCAACCTCTAGCTTATCTGAACCTGAACCCAGTAGACAGCAAGGGGAGGCTGTTCTCCTGCTGCTGCCCACCATCCTCCTTTCAGGGGATGGGGAAGGAGCTGAGGGACTTTTTTATAACCGGGCAATGAAACCCGTTATATTTGTGCCACCGCGTGAAGGCGTCCCTCTCTATCCCCTAAATAACACGCTAGAGAATATTGAAGTACCAAATATATAAATAAACTGGTAAGGAATGGGTTCTTGTAGGCCCGTAAGCAGACGAGCATACACCCTCCAAAATAATTACTGGTTTGGGAGATTTCGCAACACCTCCTGCTGAGCGATTTGGTCAGCATACTACTCCTTAATATGCTCCTATTTGTATGTACAGGTACTTAAAATTTAAAATGCGAATGGGAAGAGAAGTCCATAAGTTTTGACAACTTTTGAAACTTGTGACAAAGATGGAACCTGTCTGGCCTCTCTGTATCACTGCTGACTGTACTGAAGCTGAGAGAGAGAAGGGGGGGGGAGACAGACAGAGGACTTAGTGACACAGACAGACAGACGTTTTGAGACACTCGACTTAAGAAGTCAACCAGATGTCGACGAATATTTAGGCCGACGTCTGTAGCTCTCCCAATGCAGCTCATTATTGACGAGGACCCCCCAATTATATGGTTCCCGGCAGTACCGTGTAATGACAAGCTCGGGAGATTCATGATAGGGATCTTGAGAGGGTCTCAGGCTGATTAATATTCATAGAGGTGGAGCTCCGGGCCATGCGAACGGAGACAAGGGTGATGTTTAAATAGTACAGAAGGGGAGATGAAAAGCCCTTTATATTAGAGGGGAAAGGGCGAAAAATATTTGCTTCTAGATAATATAAGCAGTGGAGTGGAAACGATGGAGAAAAATTATAGAACAGAGACAAGTACGAAAGTTCAGATAGTACAGAAAAGTATGCCAATTCCTTTAGACTGGGGGGGGGGGAATGTGGAAGGTATTTGCATCTCGATAATATAAATGCATCGAATAACCGGACAGTGAAGTGGAAATGACAGAGAACATTTTCAGAACAGAAACTCGGAGGATGTTCAGATAGCAGAGAAAGGGATGAAGGGCCCTTTGGACTGGGGAGAAAGGCGAAAGCTATGTGATTCTCGGCAATTTTAATGCATCGAATGATCAGTGAAATGAACGAGATAGAGAAAATAACCATGGAAAGTTCCGAAGTAGTTTCACCATCTTTCGTTCATTAAATACACGAAAGAATTAGAATAAAGCCGAAGCTGGCATGAGAAAAAAAAAAAAAAAAAAAAAAGCAAATTCTTGGCCTCTCAGTAGAGCATGTGCATCGGAATAGAAATTGATAAAATTGTAGTGGACGTGGGAGAGAAAAAATAATCGACAATAACTTAGCGAAACATCACTGTCTTCGATGAAATAATTGCATAAGAAGAAAGGGCAAGTACATTGGCGCTGATGTACGGGAGGACGATGACAAAAAATATCGAAAAATCTTAAACTCTTGTTAGAATAAGTGCATCGGAAGAGAGAACGATGCGGATGTCGTTGATTGAAGGGGTACTGATGACAGGAGAGGTTGGGGATAATTATTGAAATGAGATGGAAAATGTATAGCATGAAGGTTTGGGGAGGAAAATAGCAAGTTTGATGAGGGCAAAGGAAGACGGAAACAGACAGCAGGTGTGAGAGGAGAAAAGGGGCAGGTGAGCGTGAGGAAAGAATGAGAAGTAGGAGGAGGAGGAGGAAGAGGACGAGGTGGAGGAATAAAGATATGAGAGGAGTAGGAACAAGGGTGGTGAAATAAAGAAGCTGTTTAAGAAAACAATTGAAAATGGAAACTGCAAAGAACAGTTGACAAGGATAAAAGAAAACTGAAACCAGATTGGGGAAAAAGACTGCGGGAAAAAAGGGAAATGTGGTAAAGGAAGGCAAGGCGCTAGAGAGAGATAGGGTTGGGGGGGGGGGGAAGAGTCTGACAAATAAACAAGAGAGGGAATAGAGGGGGATAGGAATAGGGAAGGTGAGAAGAAGGCGTGAGTGGGAAAGGAGATAAGTTATGAATGAGGGCGGGAAGAAGGCAGGGATAAAGGAAAAAGAAGAAAGAGGGAAGGGAGAGGTGAGGAGGGAGAGAAGGCAGGGAGGCAGGAAGAGGTACAAGGGTAAGGGATAGTGAGAGGTACGTGTGAAGGAATAAATGAAAGAGATACTTTTTTTTTTTAAGGGGAAATCAAAAGGAACTAGGCTGAGAAAGAAAAAAAAAGCAAGAGAGGAAAACAGACAGGTGTGGGGGAGGAGGGAAGGAGGGAGAGAGGATGAAAGAGAGAAAAGCAAGGAAGCAGGGGTGGGGGAGAGAGGATGAAAGAGAGGGATAAGCAAGGGAGCAGGGGTGAGGGAGAGAGCTAGAGAGGTGAGGGAACTTGGCTAGTGTGCATCAAGGAAGCTGTAAGTTGAACTTGTTCGTGGGTGTGGTGGATGACCAGACAGAATGATAATCCAGAGAGAGAGAGAGAGAGCTAATGGGCAGAGCAGAAAGAAGATAGTTAACAAAATCAAGGGATAAGAAATAAGCCAGTAGACAGAAATTGATAAAAAATAGGCTGCTTAACACAGACAAGAAACGAGAAACACTGACAAAGAGAGACAAAGGAAGAGCGACGTCGAGCCCAGAGACGAGAGAAAGATCACCCGATAGTAGAGAACAGATCAGAACGAGAGCGAGAGATAGCATCGCCGATCACTCCGAGCCTCA
The DNA here is from genome assembly GCF_032717465.1 of Coenobita brevimanus. NCBI lineage: Eukaryota > Metazoa > Arthropoda > Malacostraca > Decapoda > Coenobitidae > Coenobita > Coenobita brevimanus. Next base: position 61,219,475 of record NC_137046.1, on the reverse strand, counting down.
GAGATAATTGTCAAATTGTGTGAGAGGAACTAATTGTAAATCAGATTCATTGGTAGCTAGGACGAACGAGATGAACGCTGACCGGAGACTTAAGAGGAAAAAAATATATATCTATCCACTCAGAGATGAAATTGATAGTCTGTATATGCGAGTCCTCATGAATGCTCCTGAGTTAATAATGCAGTTTAAATATAATTCATGCGCTGAAATAGCTGGCCTAAGCGATATTACTAACGTGGGCGGAGAGGGGGGGAAATATTCGGAAGATATTTGTCGATAGCGTAAAATAGCCTTATGATAAATTGGACAGATATCTGGTCGTTGGGTGTGAGATAGTGACGCTGCTGTGGGTTAGGTCTGTGTGCTTGTGTGTTGTGTATGTGTTGAATCTGTGTGCCTATGTGATGTGTATGTGTATCGAGTCTAGGTACTTATGTGTTGCGCTGTGCCTGTGTTGAAACTGTGTGACTTTGTATTGTGTAACTGTGTTTCTGTTGATTCTAGATGCTAATTTGTTGTGTTGTATAATATTGTGTATGTGTTGGGACTGTATAATGGTGGGCTGTGCATGTGATTATATTTGACCTGTGTGCTTGTGTATCGTGTTGCGTCGTGTCGTGTCAAGTTTTTATCGTGCCCTTCCCAATCAGCTGTTCTTGATCAGACCCCTCTTAAGATACACTAAGTATACTGTATATACAGTACCTCTTTTCCTTGATTTCTCACCTGGATATCTCTGCATTTTTTGAAGTTGTGCTGGTACTATCGCGTCATGTATTTACGTGACAGAAATCGTTCGGAAGGAAATTCTTGAGGGTCAGATTCAGTAATCCCCGTACTTATGCTCCTGGTACCTCATTTGGGAGCCGCGGTGGCATCATGGATACTTCGTTTGTCACCCGATCCGTATGTGCCTGTAATCTACGGCTCGTCACCTATATCGTATGTGACCTTAAGCTACAGCTCTACACCCTTCATATGTGCCCTTAATCTACGGCTGGACACTATTGTATATGCCCATAATGCACGGCTCGACATCTAAGCCTTGGCAGACACTATTTAAGTAATTAAATATTGTGCAATAAATAACGTTGGAGATTACTTGCTTTATCAACGTTAATTTTAGTTTGTAACACTGTATCGCACACTTAAAAAAATGTTACAGCGTAAGTTCTCACTCTCTGAAGACTGCAAGCCTGTAAGGGACCCTAGTGATGCGGTACCAAAGTATATAACCCCCTCCCCCTGTACTGACTTGCCCGTTCTCACTGTCTTCCTGGTGCAGGTCACAAGGAACTCCGTGTTTTATACCTACTGTGTTAAAATTCTCTAAACCCCAAGATTCAGCTTTAGTTCCTAGGTGGTGTTGTGTAAGTACTGTTTTTGCCTCCCCGCTCAACCGAAACTTCCCGACCTCCCCCCCCCCCACCCCCCGACTCCGCCTCTCACTGGTGTCGGCCCATGGCAAGAATAGGAAAACAGGTCACACGGAGGCTTCATTTTTTTACGCCCAATACAGACAAGAAAGTGAGCGCATGGGAGCAAATTTCTCTCTCTCTCTCTCATATATATATATATATATATATATATATATATATATATATATATATATATATATATATATATACTGTATACATACGAGTGTATACATAGATACAGTGTGTGTGTGTGTGTGTGTGTGTGTGTGTGTGTGTGTGTGTGTGTGTGTGTGTGTGTGTGTGTGGTCAAGATTTAAGATATTTGTTTTCCTTGGTTCAAGAAAGTCAGAACGCGGTCACTGTTTGCCGTGCCAACTTTCTCTGATAAAAAAGGTGATGTGGCAGGATTCGTAGTTGGCTTTTTTGAGACGCTGGCCTGGCTGCGTTTCTGCCTCGCTGTCTGCCTGCTTACTAATTATGAGCCAGACGAGAGAATGCAAAACCGAAACTTCTGGACCTGTTGCGAAATTGTTCTGCCATTTTTCTTCCCTGCTGCCTCCTGACGTGTAGATATTACCAATTTCTCAATAAGTTATGATTTTTTTTTTTTCACTTTGCACTACGTTCTGTAACTTTTTTCGTGTACAGTTTCGCCATAGATGACGTGATATTTTCCCCCAGAGAGCAGTCATATTCTTTTTTTTTCGCAGTTTTGGCGTAAATTAGTTTCAGTTTCATCGCACATTATCCCCCCCCCCCCCCGCCTCTTTGCTCTCTTACAGTGAGCCTTTGAATCCTGATGCTTTAATATATTCTGTGCCTGATTTGGGGCAACACATTTCGAGATGCTGTGTAATTTCTATGAGTATGAAGCCTCCCATCCTATACATAGATGGGAAGAAAGATCAGAATTATGATGATGATGATGATGATGATGATACTCCAATATTCATTGTACCCCTCTATCTAATGTGCCACTGTATCTGGCATGCCTGTGTATCTGACATGCTCCTATACCCAAATTGGCCTTACTGTATGTTTAACACGCCACTATAGCAGACGTGCACTTATATCAGGCATGACCCTTATATTTGACATGCCCTAGCTGTATATAAGACGTGTCCACCTTTATCACATATCTCTCCTCATCTGACATGCTTCCTTATCAGATTTGCCCCATCATATAAAACATGTCCCCATATCAGAAATGTCCCATATCATACATACCCCTTATCACACATGCCTCCTCATATTAGATCCCCCCCCCTCCATATGACTCATGTCTCCCGGTATCACACATGTCCTTCCATATCAAACATGCTTTCCCATATCACTCATGCCCCCCTTATCGCACATGCCCTCTTCACACGTGACCTGCCCTGTGTTCCTCTGAACCTGACATAAAAACAGATATCTGTGTGTGCCGCCCACTGACCAGGCCGTGTCCTTGCAGGGTCTGCCGCTGCACGTGCAGGTTGACACATACGAGGACCCCAGAGACGCAGCAACACTCGTCCACCGCGGCTACTGCCAGATCAAGGTCTTCTGCGACAAGGTTAGTACTTCTCTTCGCGCTCCCAGGGCACAGAATTTGGTGACATTCTTTTTATTTTATTCTTGCTACCCACTAGGCGAGTTTATTCCGGTGAAGGGAGGGGTTAAATGTACAGTGATACAGAAATATAGTTTGGCTAAGAAGAGTAATATCCACGTATGGATTTCGTGTTTTTTGAAAGGATATAACAATTTCTACCTGACTTGGAGAAACGACAGTTCTGCCCTCCATGTCGGGCAGAAACGGATGTGTCTTCTCTGTAAACATAATTTCCATATGTGAGTACATTATTTCCATCTGAGCAATTCACGGCACTATGAAATCAAGACATGTAGCTATGTCACTCGCTCTCTCCACTTTCTCAGTACACTGTAATAAGTCTAAACTGAAGCGGGATTTCCCTCTGGCATTACTTCCTAGATTTTTTTTGTGTGTGACTATATTGAGTACATTTCTAGCGATATTAAGCTTAGTGGAAGGTTGACTGGAAGAAATTCTACCTTCAGTGTACGATCTTATGAAAAGTAAAGTGAAGGTCTTCGTAGTCTGAGCTCTTTTTGTATCAGTGCAGTATTAACAGCGAACTATTTTTCACATAGAAATATAACCAGCCAGTGTTTATTCCCTTTTGTACACTCTCATGAAACTATATGAAAATGAACGGAAATTATTCAGGAAGCACTGTGTTCTCAGAAGTGCCCTGAATTTAGTAAAGTACCTTAAAGTGATAACACACTTAGAGAAAGATAACTCACACTCTTCACTCACGTATTAGTGAATGAAAGATTACACACAAGGCTACTAAAGCACAAGGCACTGCAAGGAAATATCATATGCATTTCGCACCTTAGCTTCTCATTCACCTAAAGATTTATCATTTCTTCACCTTGGCGATTGTAAGGTCTCGAATTTCATTTAACATAATTTGCGATTGCTGTGTGCATTTACGTCAGTAGTTTTAGCTTAGAAGATTAAACGGTTTCATTGTGGTGTCTCAGGCTGTATAAATTGTGCCTGTAGATACCATTAGAGCCCATAATATTCCCACAACTCTGATTTGATTTCACAGACTTGGGCAAAATGACAAGATAAAGTTTTTACGTCCAAGCTTGAGCAACTTTTTTTTCCTCTGTCAAATAGCTGGCAAGTTTAATCATTGGTATTCTGAGTTACGAACCAGCTAGAATTTTTTATTGGGAGGTAAAAACAATAAGAAATAATTGCCAGGAGACCAGTAAGATCAGGCTGCGATTTTTACCATTATCACCACTCCTTCGCTGCACCGTCACTGCACTCCGCTTCCCTGCTGCCATCACCACCATTACCACACCATCACTACCATAACTATTTCCCTTTATTGTTTTTTTAACTATGAAGTATACAACCACTTAAAATATGCCATTTCACCATTAGTTACACACATTTCCATCACCATCACTGCTGTAACTGCTTCCCTTTTTTCAGCTATGCAGTGTAGTCATGTTCCAGAAAAAAACTATTTCTTCATCAGTAGCATACTTTTCCCTCACCATCATTACCTTAATTGTTTTCTATTTTTCATCCATGCAAGGTACAGCTACTGTACTTCCCGAAGAACAGTACCATTTGACTATGATTAACAAATCCTTTCTTCGCCACTATCGTGTCACCCCATTCAACACCATCTCCTCTGCCACATAATATCTCATCATTGTCATCTCTTTATTATCTGAAGTGAACACAGTAAAGCCACTACCACCATCACCACAACCAACCACACCACCTCCATTCATCTCTAAACATCATTACTTAACCTTCACAGCCTTGGTTATTGGATTTGTTAAACCAGGCCTTACTTATCATCCACAAAATCCACCGCCATACCATAAAAGTTCCCTCACTAATACCAATGCTCTAGTCATGAATGAGACAGCCCAGACATGTATTCAGTATAGACAGTGGGTATTAGCTCCGACGTGGGATCATATGTAGGTGTGTGGCACGTAGGAGGACTGTACGACCCCAGGGAACTGACCATTAAATGTATGGCCAGAGCTAAGCACACTAAAAAAAAAAAAAAAAACTGAGGTAACCTTGACTCCATATCTCACTGTCTCTCTTCTCTGTTAATTTTGCAGTCATGATCAATGCCTTCTAACTCATCCTGTGTTGATGTGCATTCGAACCGCATGCTTTGTTGGGCAGTGTGTTCGTCTGTGCGTTGCCGAGGTGGGCTATTGTGCAGAAACATCTCTGGCTGCAGCTCACCTGTATATTACGACTGTACCTCACCCAACTCTTCCCCACCTGTCTTGTCACTATCATTTAGGCTTACCTCTTTAGTGCTGTGATGTCTTTTTATTAATATTTTCTTTACCACCAGATAGCATTATTCAGCATGAGATAAATGTACTGTAGTGAAGGGTTTAGAAGCTGTCTCCATTAGCCCTTTCACTCAGAGAGGTCTCCGTTTAAACATCGTCCATATGTAACAGAAATCAAACGTAAAAGAAAACCTCATCGTTTTGAAGATTATAAACCAGCAGTATTACATCTATTCTACTCTTACCACCACTTACACCACGTCTCTAGAATTACCCTTTTTTTTTTTTTATTCATTATTTAAACACCCAGACGATTTTTATTCAGTTAAGGAGAGACTTTTCAAGCTAGAAGTGTTGAATGTAGCCTTTACTAAGTATGAATACGAGAGTTCTTTCCTAGATTGAGTAAAATTATCTAGAAGCAACAGAAACATAAAATACACCATTCTTTCGGAAAAGTTAAACCATTTCCATCACCAACACTACCACAGCAGGCAAACCCACTTAATCAAAACTTCGCTAGTCTCTTTTTAAACATCAAAGAGATTATTCAGCATCCAGAGTATACTTTCTTCTCGGTCCCCATCTTTTCTGCCATAAACTCCACAACTGCTGCCATCTCCTCAAGCGCCACCGCCTCAACGCCTGTAAAAAGAGCACCCACAACACATAATTTGGTCGACAGTTTCAATTTCTCAACCAGCTTCATGGTGGTCTGGTTATGTTTTTTTTATTCAGTGTTTGCGTATATCTTGTGAAAATTTGAGAGTCATTCTGCTTCGTGTTATTAGCATCGAATTTTTAGACGCTGCAGAAAATGTGAATAGTAGAGAGAAACCTTTTTTCTTTCTTTTTCTTTTCTTTTTTCTATTTTTTTATTGTTTTCTATAGATAAGTAGGAAGCAGAGTTCATAAGCACAGCGGTATAGTTCAGGGCCTGTCTTCTTAAACTTTCCTGACCTTAAGTTTTGCTAAAGATTGTTTATCAGTTTTTATCTTCGCTCACACGTCTTCCAGACACTTAGCCAAACCAGAGTGGATGTTGCACTAGAAAAAAAAAAAAAACTAAACAAATTCACTGCATGGAACTTGTTTACCGTAAAGAATTTAAAATTTTGGGAGGGCATTCAGAGAGGATCTTAGCTATTATCACAGACTTTCCTTCGTCTTTTTTTCAATAATTTTCACTCAGATTTCAATATGAAGTAGTTGGTAGGTGTCCATGAGTGAGGGCAAACTTATATACAAGCAGTATCAATAACAGACTGCAGGGATCGTGTTGGTCATATGAGTGAAAACAAACGTATATGCAGTTAGTCTTACACCCAACTTATCCTTAGTCTGTAAATACGCAGTTTTATATCTAATTTAATCCTAAGAGAATTTACCTGGCCATTAACAACACCACAACCTGCGTTTGTATCATCACAAGTCGACTTCACCTGCGACCCGCTTCGCCCAGACTGCTTTCTTGACAGGCTTATCATTTTCAAGTCAGATTCAAACCAGAATCTCTGCCGTAACCTATCCCAATGTAACCAAACTAGCATCCCGTGCCTCGTTTCGATTTGGTGTCAACCTGCGTATCCATATTTGGAGTGACCTACCCTAACTTAGTTGATGTGAAGATTTTTTTCCCTGTCCACTCTCCACTGACTTTCACCAGAACAAACTCCTTTATTACCCAGTCTATTCTCATCATGCAGTAACCAATTAAAGCCTACGTGACCTACAGCAAACTACCTTCACTTGACCGACCCGGGAGAGCCAGTGATGCGTCTGTTAGCAAATCCATCTGGCAGTTAAAAGAACCCAAGATTGGCATTCTGGTTGATCATACTGGCAAACTCAGCTTCTTTCCTTTGTTCCTTGAATCATGAACTATAACGATTACTACGGGCCGTATTTTAGGGGAAGATTAACACTTAGAAAAAACTGAATGTCTCGCCAACTGAACCAGCACAACCCAGCCCAGTCAAACTTAACCTAACTAGAGCCAGATTAAGCTTAACCTTACTAACTCATCCCAACCCAATCCAGCTTCACCTTCGATAATCCAACTTAACCTGACCAAAACTAAACCGAACGAAGCCAAGCTAAACTTAAGGGAGGCAATTATGTGTCATGCCTCAAAATATGGTTTTCTCTGAAAAAGCGTTTAGAGAAAATGGCACACTTGAAGAATATAGTGGCAAATTATTATTTTTTTTAATAGCATTGGCATTTCCATGCACAGAAATATGCAGAATTATCACACCACCATATAAAAGAAGAATGACATATGACAATATATCACGGTGTGCAAGCTGCTTAAAAAAAAAAAAAAAAAAAAAAAAAAAAGAAGCTTATGAACAAAAAATAAATAAATAAATCATGGAGGAAAAAAATTACTGTATCGCTGTGAAAATGTATATAACAGTAACTATATCATGTCCTTCAGTAAAAAAAAAGTTTCTGCCAGACCGGATGATAATTAATCTGTCCTTCATGTCCCCCTTAACCTTACCCATCTCACCCCAGTTCAGCTATACCCATTCAAGTCAAACCAGACTCACTTCACCGTAACATAACCTCAGCCAATCAAACCAAGCGTAACCAAACGAAACCACACCAAATCCAACCTAATCAGGTTAAGCTAAACATAAGCTAACCTACCAAACCAAACCAAACCAAACCAAACCCAGTCGAACCCAGCGTATCCCAGTCTAACCTACTCCAACATAACCTGACCGAAACCATTTACCAAGCAGGGTGCGGAGAGAAAGACGCGGGACGAGGAGCGCCGTGCGGCTAAGAGACGAATGGCGGCCACGACACGCAAGAAGTACGAGGACCTGTACCACCTGCCCTGCGACCGCTCCGAGTTCTACTCCATGATGGACCTCACGAAGCCGCCCGTCCTCTTCACACCAGCTGAGGATCTCGACAAGGTAGTGTGGGGGTGGGGATGTGTGTGGAGGAGGGAAGGTAGTGTGGGGGTGTGGCTGTGGGGAGGAGAGGAACCTAGGTATGGGGTTGGAGATGGTAGGGGTGGATTGAGTAGGGGTGAGAGTGGGAGAAGGTAGTGTGCGGTGGGGAAGTGGGTGGAGGGAAGCGGAATTCTGCTGTATCCACATACCAGCATCATCACCAACATACTACAGTAGCCACTACAAGTTTGCCGCTGAACCGACACCTTTCCAAACATTCATTCTCTCTCTCTCTCTCTCTCTCTCTCTCTCTCTCTCTCTCTCTCTATCTATCTCTCTCTCTCTCTTTCCACACACAGAAAGTCTAAAAAAAAATAGTTCATGTAATATACTAGAAAACTGTGATACATGAAAAAAAAAAATGATTGACTGATAGGCCACTACTTTCCTTAGAGTTTTAATTATTTTTTGGTATTTTTTGTCACCACTTTCCTAAGAGTTTTATTTTTTTTTTCATTACTTTCCTAAGTTTTTTATTATTTTATGGTAGGCTATTTTTCGTCACTACTTTCCTAAGAGTTTTAATTATTGTTGTTTTTTCTTTTTCCTCTAGCTTTGCAGTGTTGATTGAATATTCCTCGCACGAGCCAACCATCTTCTTCCTTCATGTCTCACTCTCGTTAACCCAGTCAACTCAGGAACTTGTGTTTTTTTTTTTTTCCCCTGCTATTTTTACATTTAGCAGATTAGTTTATTTGGCTTAGCAGAGTACCCAAGATGTAAAAAGGTTAATGGAGGCTATATTCAACCCCTCCAGTTCGAAAAGTCTCTCGTAAGTTGAATAAAATAACTTGGAGATAGCATGGATAAAGTGTAATTGACGTCCTCTCTTTGAATGGTTGAAGCTCCCTTAGTCCCCAGATACCCATTGGCTCCACTTCACATAAAGCTTCTCATTTCAGACGATCCTCAAGCAGGCCTCACTTTCTCAGCGATTATCTCTGTTTCTCCTTCACTTTCCCACCGTATATCCCTCTCTTTCTACCTCACATTCCCTCCAAATACCCCTTTTTCTCCCCCACTTTCTCACCGAATGTCTCGCTGTACCTCACATTCACTCCAATTATTTCTCTTCTTCCTCATTTTCTTATCGACTGCCTCTCATTTTCCCTTACTTTCTTACCGAATATTTCTCTCTTTTTCTCTCATTTTCTCACCGAATGTCTCTCTGCCTCACTTTCTCACCAAGTATCTCTCTTTCTCTCCCACCCCCAGGTTCCCATGGAGCTACAGGGCTTCTACAGTCACGACTCAGAAAATGGGCAAGTATTCAGCTACACCCACCACCCTTTTACCATAGATTTCAAGCGTTGAGCCTGGGAAGAACACAGAAGCTCCCATGTAATCGAAAGTGTATAAATTCGTCGTTCCGTCCCATGCTAATCTTTGAAGCCTGTCAGTTTGTAACTTTAGAATAATGTAAAGTGTGACTAAGATTTCATCGGCTGCGTCTCATCCTCTTATAAAAAATCTTCGATGCTTTTCCTTGTTCCCTAATTTTATAAAGTACCGTAGATTCCAAAATATCAGATAATGTAACCACAGTGCGTTCCTTATTAAGACTGAGGTCAGGTACGGAAAAGCTACCCACCCACCCCTTTTGTACTTATCGTATGTGAAAACCACGATGAAGGTAACGAGTGTCTGTTCTTTCTGCCTTGCCACTAGACGCGCACTACGACGTGTCATGAAGGCTAACCACATCAGGTAGTCTGAAATTGCGATTAGAATTCTTAGTTTTAACAACATTTTTCTGAAATTCGTTCCTGCGACCCGTCCTTCCAGTGATTCTTGAAGTCTCGTTTTGTAGTAACTTAGATTTAACTTTCAGAATAATAATAATGTAACTAATTTGTTGCCATGTCCAGTCCTTCAAGCCTCGGACTGTGGTGTTATTGGTCGTTACTGCGCTGTATTTCCATCCTGTTTCGTCATCACTGCTGCCATCTTCACCCCAGTGGTAGTTGTGGCAATTGAAATGGTGGCAGCGAATACGGAGTCAGACTCTGATAGTGGTTTCGATAGAGAAATATATTTTCGTTGGCATAGAGGGGGTTTTGCGACGCCTTTGCATTTGTAATTTATTTTGCATATTACATATTCACATCCTCTTGTGTGTTATTTATCCAGAGTACAGTACTGAATATTGATGTTTTAAAAATCTAAATAACACACAAGAAAATCTTATGAAAAAGAAGTCGCCAAGGAAGAGTTGCAACGAGCTCCCCATGTCAACAAGAATGCGTTGTTGACTGCGAATGATGAGCTGGGTTCTTCTTTTGGCCCTAGAGTCATTTGGATGTGAACCCGGTGGACCGCACTCAACATTTCTCCCACCACGTTGCTGTCACCCCACCATCATCATCTCCCATCTTCCATAGTCTTATCACCTTTCATCACCATCACCACCATTTCCCCACTATTTTTCACTGCATTATCGCCACCAGTTCACCCCCACCACTCCACAGTCACCCATACCACCCCACAATCACTCACTCCACTTCCCCACCATAACCTTATCACCATCCCACCACCTACACCTCAGTCAAATCTGGCACTCGACTGTCCGTACCACAATTTTGAGTTCGCGATGAAATCCGTGTCACAAGCCAGTTTGCTTCAGTAGCATTAACTATTCAATTTTAGCGTTATATGAGGAGGAACGGATATATTTGGCTTTGAATATCTAGATGGATATACCCAGCTTTGAATAATCTACTTGTACTCAAAATGAGCACTTAACATTGTGTTCTTCCCTGAGCTCAACACAAGGGGTCAGTTAGCCTGATTAGGGAAAGTTCACAGCTCCTGGTTAGCGTAGAGTGATGGTTTATTCATGAGTACCACACTGTGTTCATATTCAGTCGCTCAATCTTCCCTCCTTCTTTTCTCTGTCCCCTCTCATAGCACCCGCATGTTGCATGTTAAGCACGTTGGCTGGATCCCTGCCTTCTCTGTCAGGCCAGCAGAGAGGTGGTCATGCAAGGGTAGACTCAGATATCCTATCATTGCAGCGAGTGGCAAATTAGTAATATTTTCATACTTCTGCCTGTGCTATGTTTAACTCACTATTAACTGTGTTGCTGTGAGATTTTAATGCTTAGAATGAACTTAATTAAAATAGGAATGCCCAAATACTTATTGTTTTGCTGTGAGCCAGGCAAAGGTAACCTAGCTTGGAATTGATGCTGAGACCATAATGTTAGCCCATGTGTGGATTGCTCTAGATGAGACGGGTGATGGCAGAAGCCAGTAGTCGCGCTGCCCCCGCCCCCTCCCACCCGCGTCCTCCATGCTCACCTCACCTTGCTGTCAATAACGTTCACGATGATTATCAGAAAATATAAATCAAATTATTAAAAATACATATTATTACACTGCAAGTCTCAGTAGAGTTATCAGTTTATGCCTTATATACTGTACTGATGTTTGGAATTGGCTTTTAAAAAGAGATCATTTGTTTATATTTGACCTGCTTTTAAAGTTGAAATTGTTACGCAGTGATTATACTCTTTCTTAAGAATGTTCAAACACTAGTTCTGAAGACGATTCCCAAGTAATCTTAAACTGCGGCCGTAGTGCAGTTGTGTTGATGCGAATGTTGATACTTAGTTGATCATGGTGAGCTTGGAGCAGAGCGGCGAGGCAGGGGAGGCGTCTGGTGACCTCTGTTCTACCCCCCCAGTGGCTGCAGTGTTGGCGTGGCCGGGGCTGTGGGAGTGGATTGCTCGCCCCCCTCCAAACTCTCCCCCCAGCACGGCTTCCCCACCACCCCAGGGCGCTGCATGTCCCCTCCTCCGCATAGCCTCGATCCCCCACCTCCACCTCCACCTCTCCCCCCGCCTCCAGCACCCTCTTCCACCATCCTCTCCACCACCACTACCATCACCCAATTAGCGCCCCTACAGGTTCCCCCGCCTACCGCCGTCTCGCCCAAAGCCAACAGCAGTAGCTACAAGTTCCACTACAGCTTCCCACAGCCCTATGGGTAAGACACTGGCTAGTCCACCCACACCGGCCCTTTCTGTGATGTCCTCGACCCATCCCGAGTTCCCACTCGTATCCATACCCATTGAGGGCCGTATTATAGTGGCATAGGAGGCTTCGTAACCTCTCTTCCTCAGTGATTTATTTTACATACTACACCGCAGTGTTCTTTTGTATGCTGTTTATATCGTCTGAACATCGACATAGTTTGCATCAAGAATGTGCAAGAGGATATTCGTATGTACTGCGCAGAATAATCGCTGAGGAAGAGATGCTACAAAATCTCCACAACCACACAGAATACGACCCAGATCCATACCTCCCCTTGTGTGATGTCCTCGACCCACCCGCATGTCCTCGTCTTCATACCTTTCCTCGCTGTGATGTTCTCGACCCACCTACGTGTAATCATCTTTTATACCTTTCCTTACTGTACTGTCCTCGACCCATCCTATTTTACCCTTGATTACCCACTCCGGTGCTTGCTGTGATGACCTCACCAAACTTTGTGTCCAGTTCTCCATCCACCTCTCAAACTTCACACAGATGCTCCCGGACCGTATGCTCATCGGCTAGGTTAAGGAGGCTTTCTAAGACTTTTTAATTAACAGTTTATCTTTATAAGCCTGACAGTTTGCATAAATGTCATTGGCGAGAATATTAACGTGCCACATGAAGAAGTAAACTTGGTAAAGAAGAGGTACCAGTAAGCTTCCAAAACTGACGCATGGACTCTAGATTCATTCCATGCCACCCCCCAATCATAGCCATGACATTAATTCCTGCCCTCACCTAAGTGGTGTCCTCTGTCCATCTAGGCCCTTCATGTCCAGACAAACAGCATTAGCCCAAATTTTCTTTGTGTCTTCTACCAATCCTTTATCAGTTAATCCCTCCTTTACTGTGTTGTCCTTGACTCGTCGACAATGACATCAGTCTCAACCTTCTCCTTGGTGCCTTCTCTCCATCCTGTGCTCCTCACGTTCACACCCTCGAAATTAATTCTTTTATGCTCTCTGTGTTTTCTACCTATCCTCTGCCATTTTCTTCCGCTCCACTTTTACTATATTGTCCTTGACCCGTTCCAGTGTGTTGGGTGCTATTGTCTCATCGTGTCAGTTCCTCCCCAGCCATTCTGTGCGTCCTGGACCCACGCACGCACGCTTTCCGAGATGGACCCAGTTCACATTCCCTCGTCTTATATCTCTGCCTTGGCACATCTTCAGCCTCATCATAACTTATACATCTCTGACTTTATAACACTTCCTTTCTTACTCTAAACACATATCTTTGCATATTTCTTACCTCACGACTTTGTTTACTTCCATTCTTATCCTAAGTGTGTATATCTCTTGACTTTGTACATTTCCAACCTGATTCGCTCCTTTTTTGGCCACTGTCCCCGACCTTCCCACACCCACAACGACGCTCCTCTCACTGGGGAAGCCACATCACCAGTTCATATTCACTCTGGCCTCGCCCATAGCACATGAACAGGAATAACCCAAGGCGATTCCTTCATCCGCCTCCGTGTGAGGCAGGATCGTATTCCAAGTGGTAGGAGATAACGTAGCACCTCTTTATTGTCGATTTATTCTGCACATTACAACACAACATCCTCTTGTGTGATATTGATGCAAATTGTGTCCATATTAAAACGATAAAATCACATACGAGAGAAGTTTAAGGTGTAATAACACAAAACTCTAATGAAGAGGATCTGCGATACCTCCTATGTCACCTAGAACACGAAACCTTGATGCAGCAAAACCCACACTGCCTGAGTCTAACCCACAACCCCGCCTCGTGTGGCCTCAGCAGTAACAGGAATAAAGCAACCTGCCATAGCTGCTTTAGATTTGGCCTCACTTCAGCGTCTGTCTTTTCACTTTTTCTTTGGCCATGACAGGAGACGAATGCTTCCCCTTCAGACACCGACTTTTCTTCTTTTCTTGACTGTGTTTAGTTCATCCACATACTGTAGATTCTTATGGGCAATAATAATAAGGAATTTCTTGTGTTTGCGATCAGAAGCCTTCTCGCCCTGTACTTCCATGATGGTAGATTCAAGGAACAGTGTCCCTGTACTATTTATGCACCACAGAATATTAGTAAGCTGTATTATTTAATTTTATATACACAATTGGTTTATGAACGCAGACATTAAATTTATCTGAAATTAAGCAAAAGGTACATTTCACCAGACTCGGAAGAAAATTGCACACCGTTCCTTGTACCAGGTAACTTTTTTTTTTTTTTTTTTTTTTTAATTGATGTACGTACAGTACATAGTAGCCGCCAAACTGAACTGTTCTTATTGGCTATATATAATATATCTGTTCATTTCACATGTTTCTTCATCTTCCCACGCTGCCTGTATCATTCCTATAGAATTTTTTAGAAATACTTATTTTCTTCACGACATCCACATCTGCTGTGTGCCATGATAGTTTTCTTTGTAGGAAAACAATAAACAACTCTTCTTGACATTCATTGTTCCTCTCTCTATGCCTCCATCAGCTGTCTCTCTGGAAGCTGAGGTAAGTTACACTTCAAAATCTAAGCATGCCGGAAGACACATATCTGTAGTGTTCGTTTTCATTGCACTGTAGCTTAAGGATGGCGTGGTACTGTCCAGATAGTGGTAGAGCATACATACATCCGCATAAAAATACATGTAGCGGTAGATACAGCTGAGATACAGTTTACACCATGTACTGTAAATGTTGTGCTGACGGAACCACCAGCTTCCCTCAGCGTTACCGTCACATCATGTCCGGCTCAACGGGTCTGCCCGGCCACTCAGGTCAACCTTATAGTCTCCATGATGTCAGTGTCAACTGTCTGTGAAAGTTCTCAGCCTTTGTCCTGTATTATTCATTCATGCATTTTGGTGTATTTACAAATGACTACAATATATATATATATATATATAAAGTGTGTGTGTTTGTGGTACCGGTATATTATCATATTCTGGGTGTGATAATTTTGTATGTTCTCTTCAAAAATCATGATGTTTAATTGCTTGGTTTCTAGTCAGCCTGATTAGTACACAGTATGTCAGAAATATTTTCACTTTTGTGTGCTCATTGCCCGAGTTTTAACATAATCTAACATTGCATTTCCATTAGATGAAGTAGTATATTCTCATCTGAGAATGTCAGTGATCAGAAGGGTAGGTTACATGTCCCAGGAAGAGCGGGACTGTGACCCCTCCTCTCCTTCGTGACCTACTCCCCTTGACCTGGCCCTTCCCTCCGCAGAGACGCCCCCAGGAAGGAGCTGTGTGGTGCCGGCCTCCCCAACGGGTCAATGGACAGCCCAATGACGGACGTATTCTCTCACGTGTCCAAGAGATCGCGCCTGACGCCCCCCTTGACGGAGCGGCTGATGCTGTACGTGAGGCAGGACGGTGAGGATGTCTACACCCCACTGCACCTCGTACCGCCCAGCACCGTCGGTCTGCGCACTGCGGTCAGTATCACTCTCTCAGTCTTGCCTTCAATCGCTGTCTCTCTCTCTCTCTCTCTCTCTCTCTCTCTCTCTCTCTCTCTCATTGGTACTTTAGCTTCAGTTATCGGTCTTATTATAATTTTTACTATATAGTATTTTTCTTGTTCTTATAACAGACTTCAACCTATTAAATCTTGTAGCCCTCCAAATTTTTGTGCTTCTCAGTTTTAAAGTACACATCGTTATATTACTTTTAGTCTACCCTGTTCACCAATCAACTTTCCTCTATCCGCAGATTGAAGAAAAGTACAAAATCCCGACACAGACTATCAAAAACATATACCGGAAAAACAAAGTAGGGTGAGTGTTCTTCATTCCTTTGTGCATATAACTTTTTGGAATACGGTTTGTCTATATAGCTAGTTTACCAGGGAAGAGATAGAAGCATAAAATAAGGTTGTTGCGAACTGTTGCCTTTGGTGTACTGTTTTACTTTAGCAAAAATAAATTATAATGAACAGCTATGCAACAGTTCTTTTTAGTTCTGACCAGAATTTATGCATAGATCTTACATAAAGTGCTGCGTAATTTAAATTTTGTTTGGGTTTGTTATTTTACACCCCTTCACTTTCATTACGTTTTTTAGTTTAATTTTTGGTATCTGCAGTTTATTTTATCGAACTTTGGAAAGACTTTAGAACCGCTGGGATTATTAACTACTTCCATACCCCAGGACTTGTAAGGTGTATAAAATCATCAGGAGGTGGCAAGAATAAACTGATGAAAAATGCCACCATATTCAAGAGGTTGAGAGCTTGTGCAATGCCCTTAACCTGTAATTTGATGCTGAGGTTTTTGTCCCCAGCGTGATGGCCAAAGTGGACGATGAGATGCTGCGCCACTACTGCAACGAGGACCTCTTTCTCATTGAAGTCCAGCACCGTGATGGCGACAGCTACGACCTCACGCTTATAGAACTCTCAGGCGTTGAACACTGAGCCCCTCCTACCCCCCACTCCACACTCTCAGCCCTCCACTCACTCACCACCTACTCAATCCTGCCAGCCGAAGCAAGCATGAGGACCTGAGTGGGGAGAAGAATACTGCCGGGTGTCTAGGATGTTGTCGAGCCACTCGGGTTTTCATTTCTCCCACCCTCATGCTGACCCTCTTGAGTGGTTTCTTCCCGTGTCAAAGATCATGGAAACAGAATGTGTTTGACGAGACCAGTCCATTAAAATATGATATAAAGAACTAAAATGAAGCTGAAGTTCTACAGCTTAATTCAAAGGTCTTAAAATTGCCGCAAGAGGGTTGTACAATATTCCACTTGTAGGTTGTTGCTTGTAAATCCAAGCTTTAGGGTTAAGTCTCACCAATACTGCTGGTCCAGGTAGCAGGTGACCTGATGTGAAGGCGTAACATAAGGTAGTGTTACGACCCCATGTAACACACACACACACACACACACACACACACACACACACAGTACCTCATGGGAAGTCACTGGAAGATCTGACATTTATTAGCCTTAATAAAAATCAAATTTATCATAAGCCATCAGTAAGACGTAGGTGTAATACAGTTTACAGGGTATCTAATGCCTTATCAACTTAAGATGATATTATATGTTGAAAATGCACTCACAGAAGTTTACATGACCAGTGTGTAATATTAAGTGTATATGAAAGTGTCGTTCATTCACTCTGTACTGTTTGTCCACGTAGGTTTACTGGCCCTAGACAGTGAGTGACAACGTTGCAGGAGTTGATCGCTGATCTCTAATAACCAAGGGTTGCACGATGTACTGTGTACAGATATTATCTGAGTTTCAACTGTTGATTCACACAAGCAACTTCACGGTCAACGTGCCCGCATAACGTTATACTAAGCCACTCTTCTTGCCAACGTGTCCCTTTATTATTTTTATGTATCTTCCACGACAGTGCCATAAAGAAGAACGATGACTTCTCTCAGCATCGTTTCTGACACGAATTAGGAGTACTCAGTGGTTTCTGTCCTCAGACTCGGTGTTAAGCTCTTGACCCGGGACACAGAGCTGGGGAGTACCCACACCGTGGCCTCCTCACACATTCTCTCTCGTATGCCAAATGCTTCTCCTCTATTTGTTGTACCTTAGGGCCTCATTTAGATATTATTATTTTCATATCATTTAAACTGTCGACAAAAAGTTCCGTAATTAATGGGTAAGGGTTTGCTGGAAAAAAGTCAGTTTTGTGACAGTATAAAGCATCAATCGCTGTTAACTTGCAAAGGCAGTCGTGATCTTGGCAAAAATATATCATCACTGACCTCAATAGCACTGCCAGCAGATACGACAGTGACTGCCCCTCCCATTGTCACTGTCACCCAACCACCACAAGGCGCCTTTCTGCATTACCACCTCTCCAACCACTCTCCACCATCTGCAGCAACCCTCCCATCCATCACCTGCCAACAACTGTCCTCCCTTTCACCACCTTTCACAGTCTCAGCAGCCCTCCTCCCCCCCCCCCCTCCCTTACCATCTGCCAGCAACTGCTCCTTCCATCTGTCAGCAACTCTCTTCTTCTCAGTCACTTGTCAGCAGCAACATCTCCACCACCTGCCAGCAACCCTTCTCCCCTTGCCCACCACCTGTCAGCAACCCTCCCCCCCTCCATCACCTGTCAGGAACCCCCTCCCCACCACCACTTGTCAGCAACCCTCCTTCCCACCAGCACCACCACCTGTCAGCAACCCTCCTTCCCATGGTCACCTTTCTGCAACCTTCCTCCCCTCCGCCCCTTGTCAGCAATCCTCCTCCCGTCCGCCACCTGTCAGCAACCGCACTCTGCACTACTTGTCAGCAGCCCTGACCCATGGCAGCACATACCAGCTGTCAGCATCTCTTTCACTTCATTCCATTAGGTTTACGTCAGTGTTATCAGTATGTGTTTCCAAATAGTAAATTCGTAAGAAAAAATTATGCATAGCTGAAAGCTAATTTATATAAACTTTACCTTCGAAAATGTTGTTTTCATAATAAAAGACTGTAGTATTAGTGCATAAGTAAGGCTAGGTTAGGCTTACTACTCGCTTTTCTTTATTCCGGCATTCCACTTTACTAACTTACTAGCCCACTCAAGCCGGTGACGTCATTTGTTGGTTTTATTCTCCCATCCTCCAGTTGGACTTACTTGGGGGAGATTTATTATGAAGGGATTAGTGAAGAATATATCTAATCCTCTCTGCCCCCCACCCCCCAGTTCGAACAATCTCATCCATACTGAATAAAATCGTCTGGAGGTAGCGAGAATGAAATATAGAACACATCATCGGAGTGAAGTGGCTAGACTTGACCCGAGGGACCAGAGATATCCACGGGGGCTTGTGTCATTTACCTGTTGTACAAGAAAGTGAAAAAGGAAATCCATCCAAGTTTTAATTTTTCTAATGTTAGTTAATAAAAGTTTGTATGATACACAAAATAGGCTTAAATAATATGTAAATATGAAAATTGCTTTAATTATTTGTGTTTTTAGCATAATATATATCATTACCTTTTAAGATTGCGTGTGTGAAAGCGAGTGACGGTGATTTCATTGTTGAGGATCTTTGTTGCTATAGTTTTGTAAGAAGAGGACTATATTAGTGTATTAACGAGACTGCGGCCGGGCCCCTCCTTCCCCTTGCCTCTCGCTTCCCCTGCCGGGACCGGATTCACAAACAGACTTACAACCAGCTCCCTCCGGTAACTCGCTGTGATTTGCAGGAAGAACTTGAGACATGGAATGTTTCTACTCTCTCATTTTTTTTTTTTTTTTTTTTTTTTTTTTTTTCCTTACAGAGCAAAAATGAAGGAAGATTATTTCCTCTCGAAACTTCGATTCTGATCTACATGAAAAGCAAGAGACATGGAAAGTGTCTTATATCTCCTTATAAAATAGAAAGTAGATCTGATAATTTTCTCTCTCATAACTTTTTTCTTTTGAAGATTCTTAGCAGTGAGAATTTTCCCCATCGTTACTCAAATTTTCATTAGCAGGAGGAAAGAACAAGGGTGGGAAAATTCTAAACTCACTTTTTCCCTCTACCAAACTTTCCAAGCTACAAGACGGATCTGATCGTAAGTTTGTTAGTTCATCCGGGCCCCGACCATCCTGACCACCCGCACCACTACACCCTTTCCCTGGTGGTATAGTCTGGGACAAAAGTTTACCCATTATTTCACGACTTCTGCTTCTCACTTTCCTCTTATGGCTAATAGCCTTACACTGAGAGATGTTTTGGTGTGATTCTCAACCCATAGATAATTCCCTTTAATATGATGCGTCAAGGAGGAAGTGAAGGACATACCCTAAGTGTGTAGACGTAGTGGAAGAGTAAGCGAACTTTTGTCCCTGAGTGTACAAACTCTACTGTAGTCGCCCACACCATGGGCGGAGCTGGGAAATAGCTATTTAGGAGCTAACAGGACGTATGTATGTTTTCATTCTTCGAAAATGTCTTTTACCAAACCATCCTCCTATCAGCGTTATCCGTGCTCCATTATTTTTCTTTACTGAGTTCACTGAGCCCACAATAATTATCCTGGATCCGTCCCTATTACCGAAAGCGAACCATACACATCAGAGGCTCAAACCTGTATCAGAAGTTCAAGATAGCCTCGGTAAGGTCACTCAGGTGTTTTTTTTTTCTGACTGACCCTTTAATGCTCCAAGGTCATTGTCACAAAATAAAAAAGAAAAGAAAAAACATGGGAAACTTGAAGATCTGATGAAAGGCTTGAACCTGAGTGTGTTGGTCCTTCAGTGGGCAGCTGCACCTATACGACACCATTGCATCCTGGCGACCTGAAATCTCTATCAGTTGTTCAGTCTCGTATTTCTTATGTTAAAATGTTGGATGACTGATGCTCTAATCTGGATGTAAATCAGTCCGCATGATACCGCTGTTGTGGCATTGTAATTGATACCCGTGTTGGTTTTGGATTAAGGGAAATAATTGGAATACTTATGACTGAAGCGAAAAGCCAGAACTGCGATGGTCGGCCCAAGTCTTGTCATACATATTTATAACTGTAAGTGAACCTTTTGTCAGCTCTCTCATATCTTATACAGTGGTTACAATTTTCTACATGGTTTGTAGTAAGTGAAAACGTGTGAATAGCCTTCTACTGTATATGTACGTACATGTTAGGAAGTTTCAGAGACGATTTCCATATATAACTGTAAAAGAAAAAGCGGTTGCCTTCCCGCCCTCAAACTTAACCTTCCATCAGATGTGTCAGCTTTCTAACTTCCCTAACACAGCCTTTCCTGTGAGCAAAACTTAGATTGTTAGAATAAATCATGTTGTAAATGGACTCAGGAAAGTAGTTTGGTTTTACAAGCAGACTGTCCTGGGTATCCAAGGTGTATGGATCTAACCTGCCTTGCCACTCTCCCACGTTGGCCCGTGAGCTCAGTCTCAGCACTGTGGGGTGTCTTATGCTCAAATAATACGATGCTCTGATTTGTTATCTGATCTGTTAATTTAACCTTTTGAGGATGTTTACCTGGTAAAGCATTATCGTCTGGCTTTCATTTTTTGATGTATGCAAAGCAAACTGCTGTAAGGTTGTACTTAAGTATTCCAGCGTCAGTAACATCCCAGCACCCTACTGCCAGCTGGGAAAGAATCTTTGCTCCCTCCAACCTGTAGTCAGTCATAGCTAGCTAGCTGAATGAAACGCTGACATAGAAAACATAACTAAAGTATCGTGACATGTCTGCCAAATGGTCTTGGCTTGTTGGAGGAATTCTCTAGAAAGTTGTGTCTGTTAGTTGTAGTGAGAGGCGGGTGGCGAGGCACTCTGTGCAGTGTCTTGTGTT
Source organism: Coenobita brevimanus (assembly GCF_032717465.1). NCBI lineage: Eukaryota > Metazoa > Arthropoda > Malacostraca > Decapoda > Coenobitidae > Coenobita > Coenobita brevimanus. The sequence continues at coordinate 61,197,935 of NC_137046.1, read as the reverse complement.
GCTTCTTTTTGTTTGGGGAGGTGTGGCCATCTTCCCAAGTTCTCTAAGTGTCAACAGTGAAAGTAGTTGTATATACATTGTGCTCTCAAGTCTGAGCAGTTAATTTCAGTCTCATGTGTTCGCTTACTTTGTCCACCATAGTACTAATAAGTAACATAGTGCCAATATATCCACATGGCCGATGTCTGGCCGGGTCTGCCTTAATGTAAGCCAAACTTATTGTATGTGTATGGGTCTCTGTGTATCCTCCCTGACACGTAATGCTCTACCCGGTGTAAGACTACGTCATGTAAGTACAATGTGGGAGTCTCAGTTTCCAGCACTCGTGACTTGGGTATTCATGGCGGGACTGGAGTGCAGTCTGGTACAGGCACCAATACTGCGAACTCACAACCTTGTATTCATAATGTATCCTAATACCACAGCTCGAAAAGTTTCATTGTTTTAAGAGAATTTATCGAGAGTCATTTTTATGGTAACTATAGCATGATTATTTGGCAGTCATATTTTTTTATCTTTGATGGTATTTTTAATTGATTTTTTTTTATGAACGGATAAATCGTCTGTTTCAGAAGCCATCAAATGAATTTCTAGACATGGATCCTAATGGTATCCTGTCACTTGTTTTTATTTACAATATTGGCTTCTTATACCACAGTGCTGGTGACAGGACCTCCCTTCCCACCACCCGGTTGTGATTCCCAGTGTTCCATTGAAAACACTAGTTGGGGAGGATTAGGTATAAAAACAAGTAGGGGCCTTATTTATTGTACTAGAAGAGATCAGTCCGCACATTAATGGCAAGTCAGTAGTAGAATCACTGAGGAACTGGGAAAAAGGGCAAATTGACATGCAGACGTTCCCGATGCTTTAGCGTGAAGAGAGAAACGTGGGTGGTCTCATGTGTTCAGTTGGCCTGGTTCAGTAGTTGTACGTCCCCCAAATGATGTTGAAGAGGATCTCATGTTGCTGTTGATCTTACCAGATATATGTAGAATAATGTATTGTTATTTTCATTTTCATATTTTTGTATTAATACCTGATGTAATCAGTAAATTTGTATCAGTCGGTTAAAACCTACTCGAAGGAGCTCTACTCACCAGAGTATTGGCCGATTATTCTGTGTGAGGATCTTTACACGGCAACTGTGAGAGCATCAGCAGGATGGTTGAAGTGGTGGTTCGTGCCACTAAGCCACTCATGTGCTGGTTGACTCCGACACGCAGCTCCCCGCGGGCTGGTCCTCTCCAAGGGCCACCTGCCCTCACCTGCCCTAGGCTTGTCCTCCCATCTCTAAGGCACAGTGTTGTACAGAAATATGAGTAAAAGTATGGCAGACATGTGATTTTTTATAACCTTACTGATGATCTGATTTATCAAGTAAAGACTGATGGTAGGTGGTGGCGACCATCATCCACTCACTTGATGTAGTACTGCCAACTTTTTTCTTCATCTTTATAATTCATTTTTCAGCGTCTGCCCTCCCCTCCTCCAATTCGTCCCATCCTTCCTGTAACTTTTTATTTTTCTTTCTGCTTAGGTGGCTCTATACTGAGTGACAAGCCTAATGATTTCCTGTAACCCAGGAAACCATTTACAGCGCTGGGTGGTTACCATATAACCAAATAACGAGGTGATGTCGAGCCTACTATTTTGGCCCTGATAACTGGATGGAGGCACAAATGTGGTGTCCATCCGGGAACCAAACCTCCATACTCATCCCCGGAGCTCGTTGTGATGAGGTGCATGACTACCACAATGTAACATCAGATAGCTAAACGGAACGGCCTTGCAGGCTTAGTTGCTTGCCTGCGGTTGATGGGTCTGCGTGGCCAGACAGTTCGTGGTTACTCAACAACTAGATAAACACTAAAAACGAGGAAAAGAATGTCTTTTAATGAGTCAGGGGCGACATTTTTCCTGCCTACAAAATTGCTTGTAAGTCAGACTCGTGTTTTGGTGAAATACAAGGAAGGAACTTTAGCTTTTCATTATATTATGTCGTCTGCTGACAAGCTACCCCAGAATTACATTGCATTGCGTTCTTCATTATTTCATATCTTACAATAACTATCTTTGAACCTATATAATTTTAGTCCTTGTTTGCACACTTATTGAAGGTGTGGGCGTGTGCCAGCCTGTGGTTACAAGGAGACATCACACTCGGTGGCATTGCAAGAATGGGAAGCTGGATGACCGAGGCCAGCCATAAAATGTTACCACTGTCCCAAAATTCGGCGGGAATAGCCAATTCCCCTATCGCGGTAAACTGTTGTCCTTGAATCGCCAGTTATCCTGGCTTGATTATCCCTTCGTCACTTCATGTATCTTACGCCCCTAGTCACATCCTCCACCCCCATTCCCACCACTCCATTTTCACCTTTCCTCCACCCCTCCACTCCAGACGTTCCTCTGTCCCCCTCATCGCAACAGTTTTATCCCTCCTTTTGAAACTTCCGTCCTTCTTTTACATTTCGTTTGGTTATCTTGGTTGCCTGGGGACGTATTTTCAGCTTTCAATTCACCCGCCATTCTAAAATCATCCGTTCTTACCTTTCCTCCGCACATTCTCTCGTAACTTTCCTCTATCCAATCTCTCAGAAATTTCTTCCATTCCTCCCTCGTTTCCTCCATTCATAGCCTTCCTTCCTTCCTCCCTCCCTGACATTTTCATTGGTTGCGTTGAATACATCACCGCCGCAACCACCACCACCCCCACCAACACCACCTGATGCCGCGTTTCATCTCACTAACGTCTCCGCTGTATCACCTACTGGTTACCTTCGTGGTTTTTCTGCCATTCCAAACCTTTGACTGAATTCATAAGCGTCAATATGTATTTCACACTGCGGTCAGAAATATTTATCATTACTTCGATGATCAAGAATTGTCATATGACTATAAAAATTGCTAAACATGTATTCCCCCTGTGGCGGGGGGGGGGACACAAACTGGCCGCACTACGAGGTGGTACTACCACTATGCGGCCAGATTGTGTTGGAAGAATTCTGCCACCGTAATTCCTGCGTGTCGTAAAAGGCGACTAAAAGGGACGGGGTGAGGGCACTAGGGACCCCCAACTCTGTATTATAGTTCCTACAGGGAGACAAGGCATAGAAAGGGAAGGGGACTGAGTTATCCCCGAACCCTGAAGATTGGGTCTATGAATGTGCGTAGATGCAGTACGATTGAGGCTAAAAAGGAGGATATTGAGAGGATGTTTGTGAGAAGAAAGTTGTATGTGTTAGCTTTGAATGAAACAAAGATGAAAGGGAAAGGTGAATCTAAGTTTGGAAGTGTGCCTGGAAGGATGTCAGGTGTTTGTAATGGAAGAGCGAGAGAAGGAATTCCTTGTTAGTGAGCCCGGAAGTGCAGGAGTGTGTGATTGAAAGGAAGGAGGTGTCATCGAGACTGATGTGGGTGTAAGCGAAATTAGGACGTGAGTTGTGGGTATTGTGTGTGCATATGGGCCTGGTAGTGAAAAGGATGAAGACAGGGAGTCTTTCTGGAATGATGTTGATGAGTGTCCGCAGAGTTTTGGAGCAAATGTGAATGTGGTAATGATGGGAGAACTCAGTGCTAGATTGGGAAATGTTGCAGTGGAAGGTGTCGTTAATATGCATGGTGTGCCTGGAAGAAAGGATAATGAGGAAAGAATGATAGGGATGTATGTTGAGCGAGAGATGGTGATTGGAAATACCTTGTTTGAGAAGAAAGATATTTATAAGCACATATGTGGGTGAGACAGAAGGGTGGAAAGGTTGTTGATAGAGCACTGATGGACTATGTGATTGTGTCCAGGAATGTAAGAGGAATTTTGGATGTGAGAGTTTTGAGAGGGAGAGTGGAGGTATGTCTGACCACTACCTGGAGGTGGGAAAGTTTTGTAGGTATGAGCTGGGTGAGAGCCAGGCGAATTACTGTAGGTGTGGCAGGGAGGTTTTGAATGTCAGTGAGTTGGATAAAAGAGAGAAAATGATAGAGTATCAGGAGAAGTTGAAAGATGAATGGAATGCAGTGAAAAATCAGGAAAACGGCGGTGTGGAGGAGGAATGGCAGTTGTTTAGGAGTGCTGCGGTGGGATATGCGGAAGGGCTGTGTGGTGTGCGACGAGTGGGTGGTGGTGTAAGAAAAGGAGGTGAATGGTGGTGCGAGGAAGTAAGTACTGCATGGCTGTAGCTGATAAGAGACATGCATATGAAGCGTGGTTGCAGAGGAAAGATGAGGTATAAGGAAAAGAGGAATAGGGCGAGAAGGGCTGTACATGATGCTAAAGTGGCAGCAGATGAGAGGTGGGGTAGGCGGTTCACTGACAGTTTTCAACGGAATAAGAAAATGTTTTGGAAGGAGGTGAAGAGAGTGCGAGGGGGAGAGTCTGTGAAGGAAAAATGAGTAAAAGCAGAGGAAGGAAGGCTTTTAACAGAGATGGATGCAGTAAGGAAGAGATGAGCAGAGTATTTTGAAAGATTGTTAAATGTAGAGGAGAAATGGGAGGCTGAGATTATGGCAGATAGAAGGGTGCAAGGAATAAATGTGCTGGGAGAGTTAAATGATTCTTTGATCACGATGGAGGGAGTGCAGGAAGCAGTAAAGGAGATGAAAGCAGGGAAAGCTGCTGGTATGGATGGGTGTGCTGTGGAAAGTCTGAAAGGTGTTGGAGCGACTACTGTTGAGTGGTTAGTAAGATTGTTGAATGTGTGTTTTGTGAGCGGTATGGTGCCGATTGACTGGGCAAATGCATGTGTGGTTCCGTTTTATAAAGGTAAGGGTGATAAGTATGAATGTCCTAGTTTTAAGGGCATGAGTCTTTTGAGTGTTGTAGGTAAGGTGCATGGTAGAGTGTTCGTTAAGAGAATTAGAGAGGGTACAGAGGGATGAGCAGTGGGGCATTAGGAGAGGGAGGGGATGCGTGGATCAGGTGTTTGCTGTGAGACAGGTGTGTGAATAGTATTTGGCGAAAGGTAAGGATGTGTTGTGAGCGTTCCTGTATTTAGAGAAAGCGTATGATAGAACTGATAGGGGGGCTTTGTGGACTGTTTTGAGATTGTATGGACTTAATGGCAGGTTGTTAAAAGAAGTGAAATGCTTTTATGTAAATAGTAGGCCTAGAGCGTGTGTAAGAGTGGGAAATACTGTGAGTGATTGGTTTCCCGTAAGAGTGGGGCTGCGGCAGGGATGTGTGATGTTGCCTTGGTTGTTTAACATTTATATGGAGGGTGTTGTAAGGGAAGTGAATGCAAGAGTGTTAGGTGGAGGTTTGAGTCTGGTGAATGCTGATGGTAGAGAGTCGAATCTGAATCAGCTGCTGTTCGAGGATGATACTTCACTGGTGGCTGATTTGGAGGAGAGGTTGAGACAGTTGGTAGTGGAGTTTGGAAAGGTGTGTGAAAGGAGGAAATTGAGAGTAAATGAGAATAAGAGTAAAGTGATGAAGTGTACGAGGTTGGTATAGATGGTAGGAAGATGAATGTAGTTTTGAACTGTGAGTTGCTTTAGGAGGTCGAGTGTTTTAAGTATTTAGGGTCACACGTTGCTGTGGATGGAAGAATAGATGCAGAGGCGAAGTTTAGAAGGAATGAAGTAGGAAAGGTGCTGGGAGGAATGAAAATAGTGTTTAAATGTCGTTCGCATAGAATGGATGTGAAGAGAAAGCTGTATGAGGGTGTAGTGATACCGACTGTGTTATATGGCACTGAAACTTGGAATATGGGTGTAGCAGAGAGGAAGAGTTTAAATGTATTTGTAATGAGGTGTCTGAGGAGTATGTGTGGAGTGGCGCGTATGGATCGAGTGAGAAACGATGAAATGCAAAGGAGAACTGGTGCTATGCGGGAGATGGCTGAGCGAGTTGAAAAGAAAGTGTTGCAGTGGTTTGGGCATATGGAGGGAATGGATGAAGAGCGATTGGCGAAATAGATAACTGGATCGGATGTAAGAGATGTAAGGCTGAGAGGAAGACCACGAATAGGATGGATGGACAGTGTGACGAGGGTGTTAGATGCGAGAGGAATGTCTGAAGGACAAGGAAGAGTGGCTGCATGTGACAGGGATGACTGGAGAGAAACTGTGAATGAATGAATAGTGGCGCAGCCCCGAGGGGATATTCTCTAGAGTTTGGTATGATCAACTGATCAGGTGAGGTGCTGATAAGGGGATCCATCCATTATTATGTGGCAGGGGTAAACCGGCTTTGCTGTCGGGCCCTGCTGCGGATGTCGCTGATTGCACTGCGCAGTCGAACTTCGTACTGTGTGGTGCGGCGAGGATCTGTCCCTTCTCCCCTTGGGGCTAAGATACGAGCTAATGTGTGTGTGTGGATGAGCGAATTGGGAGTGTGTCGTCCTGTCTCGGCTACCCCCCTTTCTTTGGGGGAAGCAGCCTAAGTATGTACATAAATAGATGTATTAAGATGTTTGAGAGTCACTAACCACAAAAATATGCATGCATTATGCTCAGATTGTTAAATTAATAAAAAAAATTAGGCAAGAATATCGTTAAAAACATTTGATGATAGAGGTAAAAGTATTTTTGTCTAGTTCTAACTATATTAATCATCAACTGGTAACCCTACAAGCCACAAGTAATCAATTCCTCAGTTACTGGACCAGCAAATTCCTAAATTTGGAGGATATACATTACGGGTGCGACTAATTACCGAATCAGCAGTCATTTACCAAATCGGTACCGAATCAGCACACGATCATCACTATTAATCGGAAAATAGAATTTTTATCACCATTCATACACACCTAATCTGAAATCCGTTCTTTTTTTTTTATTTAACCACCAATTATTAAAAATCAGCATTCAGAGTGATGGTGGTGGTAATTTGGTATTTGGCGGTGGTGGTGATGGTATTGTGGTGGTTAACAGTGGTACTGATGGTGACTAGTGGTATTAATTGAAGTGGTGATAATCATGTTTGAGATAATACAACCATTAATATTGATCATCATCATCCTATAGATAATGTGTGTGTGTGTGTGTGTGTGTGTGTGTGTGTGTAACTATGTCCTTAAAATATCGAATGTTATAGAAGCCAAGGAACCAGGGACGTCAGTGGACAGGTACTGTTCCTTGCAACGCCGGGCAACCACGGACGTCGGTGGACAGGTACTGTACCTTGCAACGCCGGGCAACCAAGGACGTCGGTGGACAAGGTACTGTACCTTGCAAAGACAATTCTTCACATATATATTTTCTGCATACAATGCTTGTATGTCCCACGAGTGTTCGTGGAAAATATTGTATCATGTGTTGGGGGAAGTTTGGGGGAAGTTGGGAAAATATATATATATATATATATATATATATATATATATATATATATATATAAGTTTTGTGGAAGTTGGGAAAATATGTATATACCGGTATATATATATATATATATATAGAGAGAGAGAGAGCGCGAGCGACCGCGAGAGCGGGGGGGAGTGTTATTCATGTGTGTGATGAAAATGAGGGGAAGGCGGCCATAGGAAGTAAAAATATATATATATATATATATATATATATATATATATATATATATATATAATATATATATATATATATATATATATCTATTGTTTGGAGTATATTGTAGTTGGGGGGAACCTTAGGGGAAGGAGGGCAGAAAACATAGAAAGAGAATGAAACAAAAAAGGTAAATATATATATACATATATATATATATATATATATATATATATATATATATATATATATATATATATATATATATAGGCTAGAGAGAGAGAGAGAGAGGGAGTGTTATTCATGGGTGGGATGAAAGTTAGGGGAAGGCGGCCATAGGAAGTAAAAATATATATATATATATATATATATATATATATATATATATATATATAGGCCTCTCTCTCTCTCTCTCTCTACTCTACTCTACTCTACTCTACTCTAACTTGGTCTAAAAATGGCTTATGCTCTCTCATGAATGCTGAGTTGTAAGAACAGGGTAAACAGGCATTAAAATATGATGCCTGTCACAATGAAAAGCTATGGAAAGAATGTAGTCTGTAATATTTTGCTTCTGTCAACAGAAAATGTTAAAAAAAAGCTGCAAAAACATGAAAATCTGTGCCAAGTTAGAGTGAAATAATTATAACCAGGCTTCAACACAATCATCATCTTTCTCTGCTTCAGTACCAACACAATATCCAACTCACAGACACTACACTATGCCCACAGTGTAATTCCTCCTCCCACACCACAACACACACACATTTACCACAGTGTAATGCCTCCTCCCACACCACAACACACTCACCGCACATTATCACACCACACGAAGGCCTCCTCCAACACCTCAACACACTCACATTTACCACAGTGTAATGCCTCCTTCCACACCATAACACACTCACTACACACACTATCACACCACACTAAGGCCTCCTGCCACACCACAACACACATTTGCCACAGTGTAATGCCTCCTCCCACACACTATCACACCACAGTACCACAAAACACTCACCACATGTACCACAGTCTAAGGCCTCCTTCCACACCACAACACACTCACCACACTAACACAACAGACAATCCTTCAACATATATCTTTGGGGCTGCCAGGATTTCTGTAGTCAATCAAGTGTGATTACAAGCCAAGATTTACTAATACATAACAAATATTCTTCAAAACAGCATAATCTTGATCTAATAGGTTTATCATCCACTGACAATCGAATAAGTTATAAGAATTTATTTTTAATGCTAAGGGAAGGTGGGGAAAACACTTTCAGTACAGGTGATGGGAAGGTCAGAGGCCTGTAATGATTTTTAGCACTAGGGCAAGGCTTCTCTCTCAACTTATCTTTCCCCCTCTTTCAATTTTATTTTCAGTGAACAAGGAATAAAGAATGAACAAGCTTTAAAGTGGGAGAACTATCAGTACCATGTCTAGTGAAGTAGATCAATCATCATCCTCATCATCGTAACCAATTATTTTTCAATAATCATCATAACTATTTTTTTCTCTTTTTCAAGCAGTCATCTCCTATTCACTTTTTTTTAACATATGGATGAAACGTATAGGGTCCGTAAAGCAAAGAGAAAACCCAATAGAGAGAGAAACTGGCCAACAGCAGTCCCAATGAAATGGTTCATACACTCATTCACTCACCATTCAAATCCCAAATCTTCAGTGCACACACAACACACACACACACACACACACAAAACCATGGGGACATCACACATCCTTGCTCACTCCAACATTGATATTAAACCACTGTCATGTGCAATACTTCACTCTCTCACTATCTCTCCAGAATCATACACCACCACAACCTAATCCAAGATACCAACCTCACCACAAACACCCAAATGATACACACTCAAAGAAAACACAACAAAGTAGGAGAAATATCCACAGCATAGCCTAAGAATAAGCATAATGATGATTCTAAAATGTACAACAATTAGCTGTGATGTTGGAGAGCTTGCAACTTTACACAGGACAGTCTGCCAAACTTAATATTGCATACTGCACACAATAATCTGCTCATCACATAATATTGCTGATTTCTGAGATCCCATGGGTTCATAGATGATAGGGACCTGACACGCAAATTAGGTCTTGCGCATGCTTAAGAGAATATGGTAAATGACTGTGTAAAATGAGGCAGTATATCAAAATGGTTGTCTATTGGGCACCTTAGCATTTTTCCATATCTATCTACCTATCTATCTACAGGCCGACACCCAAATCCATATAGTCATAAAATTTTAAAGCACCTGCACATGACATTACATAGGCAAATTTTCCCATATTACAAATAAGAGAGATATAAAGATAACATATTACAATTCAACACATAAATAACTATAGTCCACCTGAAAAAACAAGGCAACTTTTATAACTTCAGTACTAAATCACTGGAGTATAAAATTCAATAGGCCTTAGTGATGAGATAGGGATGAGTCTTGTTGGTTACTTTTCAAATTAACTCTCCACTCTGACTACACTTGGCCATAATCCAAGCTAAGAGGTTACGAATCTCTGTGGCTACATAAAATTTGATAAGCCTTAATGATGTTGTAGGGATGACACTCCATGGTTACTATTCAAACTAACTCTCAAATCAGACTACACTTGGCCATAATCCAAGCTAGAGTTATGAATCTCTGTCAGGCAAAAGCAAACTGACTGTAGAATATATCAACAGAAATAAACAGGCTCCAAAAAAAAATACCCACATCAATTAACACACAGTCAGCCACAGGAAAAAAAACATTAAAGACATAAACTGTATTAACGACAAATGTTCATATATATCCAGGGAAAAATCTCAACTCATTAATCTCTGACCTAAATGAAGGGAATCAACTGGGGATGTTTAATGAGGGGAATCAACTCAGTATGATTGTTACTCTTGGATATAAAGGAAGCAGCGCAACTCAATATGCTCATTAATCTTTGACATAAATGGATGTTAAGGATGTTTGTTAGTTTTAAATTCTCAGTGCTATTCAGGGCAATACATTTTTCTTTTTAATGCAGAGAAGGCTGCAGGAAAGAATACACAAAAGAGAGCCTGTGGAGTCACATGGAGAGACAGGCTGACAAATGAGGATATAAAGGAGCATTGTGGTGTTGATGTGGATGTGATAGGAAGCGTTATGAGGAACACACTGAGGTGGTTTGGCCATGTGGAGAGGATGGAGGGTGAAAGACTGACGAAGAGAGTGTATGTGAGTGAGGTGGAGGGGGGAAGAGGGAGGGGAAGGCCGAGGATGAGATGGATGGATGGGGTGGAGAGGTATATGAGAGAGGGGGGTGTGAGTTGGGAGCAGGGCAGTGAAATGGCGGGGGACAGGGCGACTTGGAGGCGATTTGTTTGTGGCCACCCCAAACGGGATTGAGGCGTCTGGCAATAGATAGATAGATAGAATTAGAGAACATTTCTAATTGGTTCATCCACCATTTTTCAACTTGTAATGATGAGAAACTGTAAAGATAATTTTTAACTGTGTGTGCAATCACACATTCTCCCTAATCTGTGCTGGTGGGCCTTGTACTGGCTCAACAGTGCTAAGCCCCTCCCTGTCCGAATCTGATCCCTCATTCAGCTTCTCTTTTGAACCCTCCACCCCAGATTAGCTTCTCTCCCAAACTTCAGCCCAGGGCAGTTCAAGTTCAACTGTTGCAGACTTTAGGAATGAAGTACACCTGTGGCATAGTGTACGAAGTGCATGGATTTTTTTTTTTTTTTTTTTTTTATTTTTTTTTTTTTTTTCCCCACTCGAAAAAAAAAAAAAAAAGTTATATCTTCCTTTCCAGCAACCAGCTTTCCTGCATCATCCCTGACAGGTGTTTCACTGGCTATTTGTTGATTTTCCCTTGTCATATACTTCTCATTTTTCTCATTTCTTCCTCCCATATTTTCCTCTGTCATTTCTATTATCTCTTTTCCTTCCCCCTGATCATTTTACTTCTCAGCTATTTCGTTCTGTCCTAGTTTTTTCCCTTCCTTCCATGTCCTACATTTGGCCACCAGGTACAACTCCCTGTCTGTTTGTAAAGCTGGGGACAATATTGGATTGACAAATGGTTAGGTGGACAAATAGTTAGATTGCCAGATGAACAAACGGACTGCTTGATAGACAGACAGACTGACAGATACACAGATATTTATGCTGCAGTGCTCCTCTTCGTAACTTGGACCTTTGAGGCTGTGGCAAGCTTTTCATAAACCATCCTGGGATACAAGGGCATTGTACCATCTGGGTAACCACAATGAACCCTCATATGTACTGTACCGGTATTCATTTTGCCTTTTGTATTACTCTCTCTCTCTCTCTCCTTGGTGCTAACAGGCTGCCAGCTTCTAACCAGCACTGCTAACCACTCTGCTACCCATACAAGAAAGATCTACTGAAGGGGTGAAAGGAGAACCAGCATGTGCCTCTGTCAGCATTATATACAGAAAAGAATAAGGTAATATAAAAAAGGGCCCTAGTGAGAAGAATAAATATTTACAGGGCAAATATACAGCAGAATAGGGACTGAAAAGGTATGAAGGACTTTTGTGACAGTGATTTTTTTTTTTTTTTTTTTTTTAATGCAAGGAAGAAGAAACTAAAGGCTAGAAGCTCCAAGAAAATATAAAAACAAGATAACAGACAGTCAAATTCAAGATCCATTAATTTCAAGATGCCTGGACACATTGCATTTAAAAGATTACAGGGATGCTTTCTTGGGGTGGCACTCTATAACCTGTCAATTCCACTGCCTGGTAAAACAAACATCCCTCAACTCCCTACTTATTTCCCTGAAAGATGGAAGCACATTTCAGATGAACCTGGGTCCACAACTACCACTACAGTATAACTACAGAGATAGGCCCTAGCAAAGTTTTTTTCAGTACACAGAATGTCATTCTCTGCTAATGCTGTTTGTGTGTACTATATCCATACCAAAAAGAATAAATACTGATCAAGAACACACACCTGAGTACATTCCACTTTATTTTCTGTTGGCCAAAGGGAGATCAAGGGAGGGGACAGGGGAGCTTCAAATTATCTACTGATGTAGTGTGTTAGTCCTGTTGCTTCAATATAATTAGACGCTTGGTGATTCAGTGAGTATGAGTGTTGCAAATGATTGTGGCACAAAAGGGTCAACTTCCCAAAGGTGGTTGGGGTTTATCTTTATCATCATCTCTGAACTTCCAAAACAGGGTAGGGCCATGAAAGAAATGCCTCCAGTCTACCATATCCTTGCACACCTTTCTCACACTCTCACTCTTCTTCCCCACCACTCCTCTTCCTCACTCTCTCAAACACTTCTTCCTCTTCCCACTTGTCTGTGTACTGTTCCACTCTTTTTCCATACCACATAAGGTCTGCCTCTACCACCACCACCCTCTGTATCACTTACACACACTTCCTTTGGTACCCAATCTATGTGCATTCTTTGTGCATGTCCATTGTATCTTGGTGTATGCTTCCCTATCCACTCAACAATACCACATCTCATCCCAACTTTTTTTTTTTTTTCTAATCATTCTTTTTCTGTGCCTGCCCTCCTCTTTTCCTATTTCTCCCATCTTTCCAGTCACTACTTATTGCTTTTCTTTCCATTACAGGTGGCTTTACATTGAGTGACAAGCCAAATGGTTTCATGTAAGCCAAGAAACCATTTACAACGCTGGGTGGCAACCATATAACCAAACCATACGTGCTCCCTACGTGTCAACAAGTGGGTTGGTGGAGGGTTAGTGCCCCTCCCTGTAAAACAAATAACTCAGAGTCAAATGACCACCCCTGACGCGATTATGGCATCTGGCAATAGATAGATAGTTTTTTTTTTAAATTGCTCACACAGTTCTGCTATAGGGTGAACAACTGATCACTGTCACCTTACCTGTATAAACATGAATAGCCAAGCCCTGGACCCCTACTCTCGTGATGGGGCAATAGGACTGGGTGATGGATTATCATATGGACCAAATTAATGGAGGTCTAAAAGATGTGTGAATGACTGTGTGGCCCATGTTGCTAGGCATACTGCTGGTAGTTCTCATATTTTTTACTTCTCTTTCCTTATTCTTATTCTGTCACTGCATTCCCAAGCAGGTCAAATTCAAGATGATATCTATGTAGACAGGTAAGTCTTCATTAGCTTACTACCCACGTAGAAACCACTGATCATTCTAGCATATGTGGATCTCTTCTCCACAGTCCTAAGTCATTTCCTTACCCATATCCTGAAGCTCTCCCAGCATGATCTCACCCCATGTCTTCCTCAGTCTGCATCTGGGCATCCTTCTCTCCATTATTCAAAACTGTAAATGCTTTTGAATCACCTTCCCATTATGTCCAAACCATCTTAACCTATCAGTGTGCATCCGATATACAAGATCTCTTATGCTAAATCTTTCACTCCACACTATCATCAGTTCTGTCAATGTTGCACTATTGTCCAACTGAACATCCACATTTCTGTACTTTCCAGTGTCTGTATTCCCTTCTTTCCCTGGTTATGATTCACTGCCATGCAATACAAAACTTAACACGTTTTCAAAAGTTGCTAGAACGAAAGGAGAAGCCCCACCATGGTCAGGAGAGGCAACAGTTCCCAAAACTCTTTCCACCCACTTCTCATTCTAGCAACTGAATTATCATTTCTTCCTACAATAAACAGAACACCTCCAAACATCCCAAGCAGTTATTTCACTAAACAATTCTTAAATGTGTTTCTATAGCCTGGATGCTACCAAACACTGCACAGAATATCCCTCCATTATTACACCTGTGAACTCATCTATTACAAACTACATACATAACAGAATTCCTTCCACTTTTGCATACAGCAGATGGCATGATATCCTGACCTACTTTCCTCACACCAGGTGACTAGGACCTCTGTTAATCAGTACAGAATTAATTTTCAGTTCCCTTGCTTCTATTCCATTCTTTTACCTCTCCAGCCCTTTGCATTCTGTCAGCAATTAGAGATAATTCACCAGTGCATAAGAGCTCCCAAGGCAGTAACTAATTGACAGTATGCTCCAGGATAACAGCAAAGGATTCAACACAGAACTCCAATGCATAACACCAACAGAATTCCTTGCTTCACCCTCCAATCATTCTCACAGACAGCTGTTTTCATCACTAACCTGTTTCCTCATAGCCCATTTTTACTGTCACCGATGGGACTAACAAATGCCTTCCCAAACCTACGAATACTGCAGTCAAGTAGAGCTTTCAATTCTTCCCCCCCCCCCTCTCTCTCTCTCTCTCTCTCTCTCTCTTGCATATTTCTTGTAATTTCCTTCTGTGTCCTAGTCTTGTAAGCCTTATGCATTAACATCAGGTAAACTCCCTAACTCTATTTTTCTTCTATGTATTAACATGCTATTTTCTATGCTATTTCCACATCATAATTCCACCAAAAAGTCACGTTATACCTACAGGTTCCCTTGTCCAGCCAGACTACATCTGTACTACATCTATGACTTTTACTCTACCCCATGCTCATTAGGCATCTTCAACAATTCAGCCTAAGTATATTTTGTCTACCTACCCCCTTCCGCTAGCTGCTCTTTAAATTTCCACACTCCCTCCATTATACAAAGCTTCTTCATGACTTGATTTCCTGCAGGGTTCCCAAAGCTTGAGGACAGAGTCTAGTTGTTTATCCTGATAAAAACTGCTCACCAAAAGTAACTTTCGCATCCCTGACCAACTTCTTGTTCCTTCTCCTGACAGACAAAAATTATCTGACTTTAGTTTCTATACTCTTCAACCATCTCCCACTTCTTTCTATCTCTTCTTAAGCCATCTACCAATTCTTTCTATCTGCTCCTAAGCTATCTACCATATCTCTTCTTAAAACATAGTGCTACAGTACACACTATAAAGTCTGAGGTTGCCACAAATTATTTAAAAAAAAAAGTGATGCAATGTCATTCTTAAAAAATGCAAGGTGCTGAGAAAACATTTCTTTGAGTGGCCAACAACTGAGTAAGTGATGAAGAGTGTGTCACTGGATTGCCATAATTACATGGATAGAATGGCTGTAGATATGGTGATGAAAAGGATATACTGTCCTGAGTTTAGAGGTGGGAGGAGGCATGGTAGGATAAGAAGAAGTAGGCAGCACTACAAAGATGTGGATGATGGTTGCCACCACCTACCACAAAATATTTATGCCTTCTTATTTTTCACAGCTTTCAGACTTAAGTTTATAAAAATGCCCATTAGGCAAGAGGAGTAGTAAAAAGTGAAAAAAAAATATGGGGAAAATAGGAAGACAGGAGGGTAGACACAGAAAAATGAGAGAAAATATGGTACTCAAGTTTAACTAGCAACATACAGTTCATTTTTGGTACAGTGATCACTTGGTTACCATACATAATTGGTACTGAGCATGGTACATGCTAAAGCTGAACAACAACAAAAGCACAGAACCATGGAATTTATCATAAACGGTACCAGGCATCCCAAGCACAATCCCAACTTTTGCCTTTAACAACAACTCATACCAATACACACAAAGTGATATGGCATCAGAAACAATTCAACAAATATTCCACAGGAGTATCCTCTAATTTTTAATAATATCCAGCTCAATCCTGGATCATCTTTAAACATACTTGGGGTTTCATTTTCTCAGAACTTATCTTGGAAAGATCACATTACCTCTCTTGTAAAATCTGCTTCCAAGAGATTATGTGTGCTAAGCCGTCTCCGTGCATTCTTTACCCCTTCACAGTTGTTGGCTTTATGCGTGGGTTTTATTCGCCCTTGAGTAGAGTACAACTCTCATGTGTGGGGAAGCTCCCCATATACAGCTCCTCTGAACAAGGTGGAGTCAAAGGCTTTTTTGTCTCATTAACTCTCCTTCTCTTACTGACTCCCTTCAACTGTCTCTTCACCTCACTGTTGCATTTTTATCTCTATTCTATCACTACATGAATGGTCACTGCTCCTCTGAACTGTCGCTTCCATCCCTCCACCACTACAGTGGGTGCATAGCACCTGTCTTGCAACAAAATCTAATCCCTTTTCTGCCTAACCCACTAATGCAAGAAATAACTGTTACTCTCAGTCCTTCATGTATGCAACAGGTCAACTCTGGAACTATCTGTCTCTGTCTGTAATTCCTACTACCTATGATCTTCAGTCTTTCAAAATGAACAGATCTTGAATTTGGCTCTCTGTTATTTTGTTTTTATTTTTCCTTGGAGGGAACAATTTGTGGGCTCCTGACCTTTGGTTCTTTCTTCATGCATTAAAAACAACATACCTATAATTAGGTTAATAGAAAGTGATGAAAAAGACATTAAG
Source organism: Coenobita brevimanus (assembly GCF_032717465.1). Classification (NCBI taxonomy): domain Eukaryota; kingdom Metazoa; phylum Arthropoda; class Malacostraca; order Decapoda; family Coenobitidae; genus Coenobita; species Coenobita brevimanus. The sequence continues at coordinate 61,181,138 of NC_137046.1, read as the reverse complement.
GAAGAAATACATACCACAGAGAGACCTTCTTAAGACCACTGAGACTAGACAAAAATGAGAAAATAGTTAGTGAATGGACGAATGATCACTGACTTATATTACTGAATTGTGATGAAAAATGTGACGGTCTCTACACATGGAGCAAAAACAACCAGAAAGGTGTGACAGACTATGTGTTAGTAAACAGAGAATTACACAGATCATTTAACCACATGAAAATAGATGAAATGCAGGAATTATTATTTTGACTTAACAGACCACAACCTGATAACAAACCTGTTTCTCCCTTGAAATGAACACAACAACAAACTTCAAGAAAGGCAAATGGGAGGAAAGTATACATTACAAAACTGACAGAGAATCACTAAAAACATTTGCAACAAAAGTGGAAGCAGAAATTAAAGACAAAACCTATGTGACATTACACAGATATATACAGTGATGAAGAAAGCAACTGATGATATATTGAAAAGGAAAATTAGAAGAAAACACATAAAGGAGGGTGAAGTGGAGAAAAAAAAAAATGGATGACTGAAGATATACATAGAGCGATACAAAAATGAAGAGAATTAAACAGAAAAAGAAATGCCACAACATATGAAGTAGAAAGCTATTACAAGGCCCTGTACCTGAAACACAAAAAGCACACCCAGGCACTAGTAACAGAGGAAATAACCAAGTATGAGCTAAAAGAAACTAAGGAAATAAATGACAGCAAAAATAAGAGCAAATCCCTCTGGGAGAATACAGTATTGACAAATTATGAGGTAAAGAAAGCAAGACAATGCAAGACGTAAACTTATATGATACAGAAGGGAGATTGCTGTGTGAAGAAGAGGCATGAAAGGAACTAATAAAATGCTGGGAAAATGTGTATAACAAGCACATTAATTATATAAATGAAATATGGAATGAACAAACTAGGCAAGCCTATGAAGAAGCCCTACAAGCACAGGAAGGCAACATACAGGTGAACCACTTAGCTCTCCCGGGACATCTAACAAAACACTTGAATATGGCACTATCCACTGAACGAGAAATAAAACCAATGAAGAAACCAGAAATCATGGACAGAGAAGTAAAACACACAACACAAAAACTAAAGATTACAAAAGCACCAGAACCAGATAAGTTAAAGCCAGAAATGTACAAAGCTCTGGTAGAAAACACCACATGCTTAAAAGCCCTGACAAACAGCTCTGTCAAAGAATTGGAAACTAAAGAAAAGCCAAAGGAGTGGAAAGCATCAAATACAAAAATCCTGCCAAAAGAAAAAAAAACCACACCAGAAGATTTAAGACTGATCTCCCTAACCAGCATTTCTTACAAAATATTCATCTCCTTAGTGAGAGAATTTATCTATCTATTGCCAGACGCCTTAATCCATTATACGGGGTGGCCACAAACAAATCGCCTCCACGTCACCCTGTCCCCCGCCATTTCACTGCCCTGCTCCCAATTCACACCCCCTCTCATATACCTCTCCACTCCATCCCTCCATCTCATCCTAGGCCTTCCCCTCCCTCTCTCCTCCTCCAACTCACTCACATACATTCTCCTCATCAGTCTCTCATTCTCCATCCTCTACACATGGCCAAACCACCTCGTGTGTGTTTCTCCTAATGCTTCCTATCACATTCACAGCCACACCACAATGATCCTTCAAATCCTCATTTGTCAGTCTCTCTCTCCATGTGACTCCACAGGCTCCTCTCAAATAACTCATTTCCACTGCTCTCACTCTTGACTTGTGTCCCTCCAACAACGTCCAAGCTTCACTCCCATACGTCAGAGTTGGTATCACAATACTGTCATGTAATAACTTTTTCACTTCCATGCTCATTTCCCTGTTTCTTATCACTGCCTTCAAGGAACCAGCAACCTTTCTTCCTTGTTATACCCTTTCGAGCACTTCACCCTCCAAACTTCCATCCTTACTCATCACACTACCCAAATACTGTACTTAAATGTACTCACATTTTCCATTTCCTCATCATCCAACCTCATTGTACATTCACTGACTTCACCTCTCTCGAAGACCATAACTTTACTCTTCCCTACATTCACCTTTAAATTCCGTTTCTTACACACTCTCCCAAACTCATGCACCAAGCCTTGCAGCTCCCCTTTGTCTTCATTTTATTTAACAACACAGTATCATCTGCAAACAACAGTACAGGGAGTTTCCAAATACTGCCCTCTGTCATTAGGGCCACTCCAACATCCAATGCCCTACCTTGTATCTCTTTTATAACCCCATCTATATACAGATTGAACAACCATAGAGACATGCCACATCCTTTTATAACCCCATCTATATACAGATTGAACAACCATAGAGACATGCCACATCCCTGTTTCAACACAACCTTCAAATAGGAAAACTCACTCAGTTCACTATCCACATGTACTGAAGCCTCAGCACCCTCATACATACTCTTCACAGCATTCAACAACTTCCCATCTACTCCATATATTCTTAATACTTTCCACAATCCTTGTCTATCCACCCTGTCATATGCTTTCTCCAAATCCATGAAGGCCGCATACAACTTCTTTCCCTTCTCTAGACACTTTTCCACAAAAGATCTAGAATGAATATCTGATCTACACAACCTCTTCCCTTCCTAAAGCCTCCCTGTTCTTCTCCAACTAATTCCTCTGTTAATACCATACCCTAACTCTGTCAATAAGTATCCTATCATATACTTTTCCTATTACGCTAAGAAGATAAATGCCCCTATGATTACCACGCACTTCTTTTTCCCCTTTCCCTCTGTACAAGGGAATAATTATACCTGACTTCCAATCATCCGGGGCTTTACCTTCCTCCCAGGTCAATCTGCGCATCTTCCACATTCATTCTACTACTATCTCTCCCCCATGCTTCAGCATTTCACCACACACTCCATCAATTCCTGAGGCTTTCCCCAATTTAACTTTCTTCATTGCTTCCACAACTTCTATCCTACTGATTTCTTCCTGTCTTCTCACCTCCCTCCTTCTCCCATGTACTTAACAGTTAAACAAATTCAATAACATTAATTAATCAGTCCTTATACTGCATAAATATATTAATTCCACAGTAATTACTGATTTACTTGAAGAAATACCTTTGTTTAGTGAATTGTTGACTTGGTATGAATAAATCCATACCAGCTAGTATTAAGTCGCAAATGTGGGACTGGGTAGAATTGGGATCACTAGAGAAGAAAGACTGCCATGGAACATCAGCAAGATAATTTCTAAATCCATCCCAGTCTGCCCTGTCAAAGTGCCATCGGGTCACCCTGACAGGTTCAGAATGGGGAGGTGTAGGAGGGTTAACTAATGAGGCTTTGATGAGATTGTGGTCAGAGGATCCAAGTGGTGACAGTACCTCTATCCTGTATTGATCTGGATTATTTGTCAAGAATAAATCCAAGAGATGGGCATTATGGTCAGGATTATCAGGTATTCTGGTTGGTTGCTTTACCAACTGGGTGAGATTAAACGATTCCGCAAACAGCTCGCATTCTAGACCAGCGTCGTCAGTCCGGGCAGAATGCAATAACCATTCAACGTTGTGTATGTTAAAATCACCCAAAATGGTAATTTCATTGCCAAAGGCAAGGTCAAGGTTACTCAACTGAGTGGATATGGAATCAAATACACTGGGTTCCGAAGAAACATTGGGGGAACGATAAACTACACAGATATATTTGGTAATGTTTTGGCAATTTAATTTATATAATGAGTAATCAATATGCCGGGAATCGAACCCAGGACTCTCAGGTTTTTATGTATTTTTCCTGTGTAAAAATACAGGTTCTTGGTCTTGGTCTTGGTGTTGATTGAAGGGCTGGACCCGACGTGTAGTCAGATGTAGCCCTAACGGTGGTTCAGGTGTAGCAGAACTCTTTAATCACAGGCGGCGAAGTTGCCCCGATCTGCGAAGGAAGACACAAACATGGCGTATAACTGAGTGGCGTAGGTGCCGATCTAGGCCCACCCCACCAAGAAGGATGGGGTGGGTGAAGTCCAGGATACCAAGGGTTGCAAGGCGCTCCCTCAGGGCGGTGCGGATGGAGTAGAAGCGTGGGCAATGCAGCAGAAAGTGGGCCACAGTTTCCTCTTGATTCACACACCACTGGCAGTAGGGGTCTGGGTGCAGTCACAGCCGATGCAGATGTGATGCCAGTCCAACATGTCCAATACGCAGGCGGGTGATAGCGACGTCCAGGATCTGGGAGACAGAGCGTACCCAAGGTTGGTCCGATGAGTCGGAGCGATATAAGCCCAGCGCTGTTGTGGGGAGGGAGGCATAGAGATCAGCATTCCATGCCTGACTACACCTCGTGGCTAAGAGGCGACGGTGAGTAATGGCTGGCAAGGGGTAGGGCTCCACATCAGGAAAAGTCAAGGCCATCCGAGCTGCTGCATCCACCACATCATTGCCCCTGATGCCCACATGGGAGGGAATCCATTGCAGACGTACCTTCCAGCCTCCCTGCAGCAGCTGAGCAAGGTCATCTTGGATTTCATAAACCAGATGACATATGGAGCAGGGTTTAGAAGAAGCGATGAGATGAAGGGCCGCTCTGCAGTCAGTGTAGATGACCACTGGCCGAGGAGAGGAATGAGACATCAAAAAACGCAGGGCCCTCAAGACTGCGAAGAGTTCAGCAGTGACTACATCATGGGCATCCCCTAAGCGCCATGTCTGGCAGATGGAGTAGTCCTCTACGAAGATGGCAGCTGCAGTTGCTGCAGGGGTGGAGGAGCGGGAGCCGTCGGTAAAGATAGCCATGAACCCTAGATAGGTGGAGCCAGCCATCTGCAGGAAAATGCGAGGGGCCAGGTGGCCATCCTGTGATTTACAAAAGGGCTCTGGGAGGTCTAAGGACACAGGTGAGGACAGGTCCCTCCACGGGGGCGCAGGAGATACTGATCGGACCAGGTGGCGAGCTGGTGGAGGAAGTCCCAGAGTGTGGTAAGCATGGAAAGCACGCACCAAGAGGGGCCGTCGAGACCTGATGGGCCACGATGGATGAGATGTCGAGACCCCTGCCGTCGTAAAGAGCTCCGGGAGTGGGTGGTCATCGGGCAAGCGCTGGATAGTAAAGTAGCGGCGACAAGTCAACTTCATCCTGGTATGATGGAGGGGGGGAACACCTGCCTCAGCCTGCAGAGACAATGTGGGTGAGGAGCAGAAAGCACCCAGCGCAATCCGGAGAGCGGTCATCTGAATAGTGTCCAGCTGTTGTAGTTGTGTAGGAGATGCTGAGCCATATACCGAACAGCCATAGTTGATCTTCCCCAAGATGGCGGATCGATAGTAAGCCAACAAAAGGTCCCTGCTTGCCCCCCAGCGGGATCCAGCAATACTTTTCATGATGTCAAGTCGTTTTGCACAAAATGACCGTAAGTATTCTATGTGACTGCGCCAAGTGAGGATGGGCCCATCCAACCGGAGACCAAGCAGCACATGCTCCTGAACAGGGATTGAGGTTGAGTCCAGAGAAATTGCTGGAGATGATGGTAAACGGCGTAGAGTGAAGGGCATCACTGCGCTCTTGTCAGCATTGATGGCAAGGCCCCAGTTCCGTGCCCAAGCCAAAAAAGTGGATGCCGCTGACTGCAGAAACTGCTGCGCCTCCACAAAGGAAGGGCTCTGGGACACGATGGTGATGTCATCTGCGTAAACCAGGAGAGTAGCATTACGTATCTGAGGCAGGCTGGACAGCAACACGTTGAATAAGAGTGGGCTGAGCACAGACCCTTGCGGAACCCCCCGATGAACAGGATGGGGATCCGACAAGGCCCCACCCACCGACACCACAAAGCTGCGGCCAGCAAGATAATTCGACATCCAAGCCAGGGGTGGGCCCAAGACTCCCAGGCACGACAGGCGGTACAGAATGCCATCGTGTGGGGCTGAATCGAAGGCCCCCTTCAGATCTATAAAAATACAGGTTCTCTCTTCGTCCGGTTGTTTTGTTTACAGGATGGTGCGGTGAGGCAACATGTCCTCGTCCACAATTGAAACAAAGGCGGTAAATAAATAATTCCTAAAACTTGACATTAATCAGCTGACTTTTCACTGAAAACATGAGAAGAATATCGTATTTATTTTAGATTTTTTGTTACGTCTTTTCTCTGCTGTTTTTATGTATTTTTCTTCAATTTTCAAAACTCGCAAGTGCAACATACAGCAGATTTTATCTCAGATGCTTATGATTTCGAACAAAGTGTCGACTTTGTTATGATGAACTGCTCCTTAAGTCTCACATTTCTGACTTTCACCTAACTATGATGCAGGTTTTATAAGTACGGCCCCAGATCCTTAGCTCCCCACTGGCCCCCTATTGGCTACCCATTTGAAATTTCAATTTATTCTTTTCTGTGTACACTGTGTAGTAAGGCCTTTCAGATCCCAGCCCGGATTAAGACTTGATTCCTCCATTTCTGAAGACATTGCTACGTCATCGGGTGAACCTGAATCTACGTGGCCTGGGAGGCTTTGTAGACCTCTTCCTATTTCCTTCATTACAAAGTTTGCACAGTAATTATTATTTGAACAGCTGATAATATATTCAAGAGCTTCTGTGCATAAAATTTGCCATTGAAAAGTATATCATTTTACGGGTGGAAGGTGACGTCACAGGAGTATTGTGGGAGATGAGACGGAGCTGCTGGAGATGACGAAGGTGAGCGATGACTGCATTTATTATTTATTTATGGTGTTCGCTTATTTTTACGGTAATTATCATGTCTGTATATTTATTAGTATCTGGTGCCTTTATGGAGACTTGGAGTTGGTTGATATAGTGTATAATTCTTTAGTCCATCCATCCATCCATTGCCAGACGCCATAATCCCGTACGGGGTGGTGCTTCACAAATATCCTTCTCTTGTGTATAGGTGATTCCCTTGTCCGTAATGGATTGTATTTTATTTTTTACTTTGTGTGTGTGTGTCTAATGAGAGAGGAGGGGGAGGAAAGGGGGGGGATGGAGGGGAGAGAGGAGGTAAGGAGGGATGGAGGGGAGAGAGGAGGTAAGGGGGGATGGAGGAAAAGTGTTTTTCAAGGAGGAGGAAGAGGGAAGGAAGATTGATGACAAGAGATGGAGAGAGAGAGGAAGGAAAGAAAAAATGAAAAAGAAAGGAGAGGTAGAGGAAAGATGGGGGGGGGAACTAGTGGGAGTGGAGGGAAGGGAGGATGTCAGGAAGGAGGAGAATTGGAGGAAGAGTGCTTTTCAGGGAGGAGGAAGAGGTGAAAGGAAAAAGGAAGACAAGGAAGGAAGGAGAGAGAGAGAGAGAGAGAGGTGGAGGAAAGAGGGGCTGTGAAGGGAGGGAGGAGGTGGTGGAGCGGGGGAGGAAACTAGTGGGGGGGAGGGAGGGAGGGAAGGAATGTGGGGGTGAATGGAATGTGCCGGCTTTTGGTCAGTCAGTCAGGCTCCAGCAGTCACAGGGGAGGGGTTTGCAGTTTTGGTAAGATATTTTTCCTTTCTTTTTCCAGTAATTACCTTTCTTTCTCCATTTATTGCTTCTGTGGTGATGATATTGATTTTAATGTGTATTGTAAACAAGCCTGAGTGTTTCTAAAACATACTTATGATTGAAAGGCTAAGAAAGTAGTATGACAGAGCTGAGTGTGAACTCTGGGGTGGGGTGTATGTATGTGGAGCTTGGGGTATGTATGTGTAGTTTTTTGGGTGTGTATGTGTGTAGATTTTGTGTGTGTGTGTGTAGATTGGGGTGTATGTGTGGAGTTTGGATTGTGTATGTCTGTGGATTGGGGTGTATGTGTGTAGATTGGGGGTGTATGTGGAGATTTTGTGTGGTGTGTGTGTGTGTAGATTTGGGGGTTACTATGTGGAGTTTGTGTATGGATATTTTGATATTTTTTGTGATTTTCTTGTGATGGCTTATAAGGAATATTCTTTTTCAGGAGTGAGAGTTGGGGAGAAGGCAGCCTGATAATGAAGAAGAGAAAAAAAGATCTGGAGGGTTCAGTAACTGGCCATGTACCGGTAGCTGTAGAGAGAGAACCACAACCACAAGTACCCCCTACCACAACCACAACCATCTTTGGGGGACATTTAATTGGATACCGACTAGGTGAATATGCCAGAACCTTCTTAATTTTATTATTATTATTATTTTATGCATGCTACCTCCACCTGGTTTTTGTGGAGGGGTTAGGTATATAACTTTCCCAGCTAATTTATAAAAATAATTTGAGTTTTTAGTGACAGATTCCCAGCCTTCACAGTTTATGGCCAAGTGTAGGCTGATTGGGAAGGTAATTTTGACTAGTAACCAAGGAGACATTCCATACTCATGACCAGGGCTCTCTGTAAAATCTCTAACCCCTTTTTTGTTAATGGCCAGGTGTAGTCAGATTGGGAGGGTAATTTTGACTAGTAACCAAGGAGACTCATGACCAAGGCTGTTCGTAAAGATCCCTAACCCCTTTTCGGTTACTTTATGGCCAAGTGTAGAGATTGGAAAGGTAATTTTGACTAGTAACCAAGGAAACTCATGACCAAGGCTGTTCGTAAAGATCCCTAACCCCTTTTCAGTTACTTTTTGGCCAGGTGTAGTCAGATTAAATCATTGCATAACTAAGGTTCATAAAATTCCATGCAAAGACTATGTAAAGATTCCTAACTCCCTTTGTTACTTTATGGCTGAGAGTCAGATTGAGATGGTAATTTGGGCTAGTAACCAAGGAGACTCATTCTTTAACTAAGGCTAAAATTCCACGCTAGAATAATGTAAAGATCCTTATGCCTTTTTTCAGTTAATTTATGGCCAAGTGTAGAGATTGGAAAAGTAATTTTGACTATTAACCAAGGAGACTCATGACCAATGCTCTTTATATACTGTATTTCTGACCCTTTTATTGTTACTTCTTGGCCCAGTGTTCTCAGATTGGAAAGGTAAATTTGACTAGTAACCAAGGAGACTCATTCCCTAAGACTCAAATTTCATGCGACAACTTTCCAAAGATCCCTAACTCCTTTTCAGTTAATGCCAGGTGTAGTCAGATTGATGCTTTTGATGGATATTTTGACTAGTAACCAAGGAGACTCATTCCCTAACCAAGGCTCAAATTCCATGCAGCAACTATTCAGAGATCTCTAACTCCTTTTCAGTCAGTGGTTGGCCAGGTGTAGCTAGATTGGAAAGATAATGTATATTATTTCTGCATTGGCAGAAAAAAACCAATGGTATGGCTGTACATTCATCCCATAGCACTTCTTTGTGACTAGCATCATGTTCGTGTTTATCTGATAATTCAGCATTCAGGATGGAGAGATGGCAATTTTAGGCCAAGGTAGAGTAAAAGCAAGCTAGTAACCAAGGAGACTCATAGCACTTGTTCAGGACTAGCATCAAATTTTAGTTGTAAATTGGAATAGTAACCAAGGAGACTCATCCCTGACTCAAAACCACAGCTCGTCAGATGCAACCACATATTCGTATTTTTTGTGGGAGTGACCAGTCAGATTTTAGTAGTTGTAAATTGGAATAGTAACCAAGGAGACTCATTCCTAACTCATAACTACAGCTCGTCAGATGAAACCACATCTTCGTATTTTGTGTGGGAGTGACCAGTCAGATTTTAGTAGTTGTAAATTGGAATAGTAACCAAGGAGACTCATTCCAAACTCATAACTACAGCTCGTCAAATGCAAACACATCTTGGTATTCTTTTGCAGGAGTGACTGATTCAGAAGTGGCTATAGGTATAAAAACAACTTATCACTTTGAATACCTGGCTGTAACAAAATTTTATTAGAATATGATGCTATGCCCTTCTTTTTTTGGTTTAAAATATCATAGCATCATGAATTTTGAATTGTAACTGTAGATGAGTAGAATGTTGGTAGTCATGGAGAGGTGCTGTGGAAAGGGTACTCTATAGCATTACCTTGTTCTGCCACTGAACTGTTTGAGATGGACTGCGTAAGGCAAAATATAGGCCAAGTAGAAAGTAGAAGAAGTTGTGCTATATACTGTATAACTGTCTACTCTAAATGTGAATAATTTGTATTATGTTCCTACAATCATTGCAGTGGTGTTCCTGTGGCGGCCTTGGGTTTGTGTGGGTGTAAGTGAAGTACAAGAAAGCAGGGTTCCAGAGAGATGGCAGTTCAAGAGGAGTGAAGGGAGACTGCCTGGAGAACTCAGAGTAGCAGAGGGGCCACGACTGCTTGGAGTGGTTGAAATCTGTTGTGATGGGTATAGTACTGTCTCCAGTCTCTCCTGTCAGTTTTTCCTGTCTCTTGTCTGTCCCTCTTGTCTTTTTCTCGCTCTCATGTCACTCTCTCATGTCTGTCCCTCTTGTCTGCCTCTCCTGTCACTCCTGTTTGTCTGTTAGCGTAGGCAGGTAACTATGGAGGGTTGAATTGAGCAAGGACACTCATTCTTACATTATAGCCAAGAATAAGATGGAGGGATGGAGTGGAGAGATGGGGGGGGATGTAAGTTGGAGGGATGGAGAGTAGATACAAGTAAATATGGGAGTGTGAATGTGTGTACGAGGGATGAGTGTGGGTAGATATGGTGGAGGGAGGGTGAGAGTTGAAGGAATGGAGATGAGAGGGAGGGGTGTGAATTGGAGGGATGGCAGTGAAATGGCAGAGGACAGGACAGTGTGGAGGAAATTTGTGGCCACACCTTACAGGATTAAGATGTCTGGCAATAGATAGATTAGATAGATATATAACTGAATTTCCAGCAAGCACACTGTATTGATGTGGGAGTGGTAGTTATGTCTAGTGAAAACATGTAGTAACCAAGGAGACTCATTCATACCTCCATAACTATAAAATTAATGAAACTGTAATTAATTAAGTACTAAATTTGTGAGAATGGGCCAGTTCCACCAGGTGAAGGACAGACTACAGTATAGCTAAGTGGCAAGATTATTTTTTCCTTGGTTAAGAAATCTAAGTAAGATGGAAACACAGATTTTACTCTTAAATTGGTATAGCTTTTTGTCCATTTGTGGATGGGTACAGCTTAATGCCAGATTGACATTATCTTGCCTGTACACCTTTCTCATAGCCCAGAGGTCAGCAGCCCTTAAAGCTACAAGAGCCATTTAGTTTAAAGTTTCAAAAAATGTAGTACTCTTGGAGCCGCAATACAAAAAATTCTCAAACTGAAATCTGCAGTATTCTAAACAAAACATTACGGTAATACTGTTTGATCTACTTGTAGTTTGTTGTAGATCTTTTCAAAGTTTCATAAAAATGTAGTACTCTTGGAGCTGCAATACAGAAAATTCTCATAAACCGAAATCTGCAGTATTCTAAATCTAAACAAAACATTACAGTGATATTGTTTGATCTGCTTATAATATAGATCTTATCAAAGTTGAATGAAAAATCTAATGTTGCCTTGCATGTATAATATGATGCCTTTGTTCTGAAAGAATAAATGGTTATTTATGAAGCTCCTGGAGCCGCAAAAGTGTCCAAAGAGCCTCGTGCGGCTTCTGAGCCGCAGGTTGCCGACCTCTGCCATAGCCCTTCTTTAGCATAATTAACAAGTCATTTAGATACGTGTGTTAGAGCAGTTAACAGACTATACAGTAGACTATGCAAGAAAGATTAGGGAACAGTTGATACATTATGACCTAAGTTTTATCCAGTGTGAGTGAAGGCATTGGTAAAGTATACGGTATATCTACATAGGTGCAGTCATAGAAATTTACTGTCCATTGCATTGGGCATGTGGAGAGAATGGAGGATGACAACTGGATGCAGCGGGGGAGAGGTGTGTGTGTTGAGGGTAGAGTTAAGGGGTAAATTGAGATGGTTCTGGGAGGCAGGATGGGGCTGGAGTGTATTGGTGTTGTGATGTGAAGGGGGTAGACTGAGATGGTTTGGGAGGAAGGATGAGACTGGAGTGTAGTGGTGTTGTGATTAGGAGGGGTAGAGTGAGATGGTTTGGGCATGTGGAGAGGATGAGGGATGACATTTGGGTGCAGAGGGTGAGAGGTGTGAGCATGGAAGGTAAAGTTGAGAGGCAGACTGAAAGACCTGGGATGAAGTCAGTGTCCTCAGGGATAAAGGGCTGGACAGAGAAGCTGCTAGAGATCAAGCAGCATGGAGAACTGCCATTAGGTGATCAAGGGTGATGTATGGAAGCATCTTGGAGTTTTTATAAATGAATGAAAGGAAATAAGTTCCTTTTTCCCGCTCCATTAGGCGGGTAAAGATGTTGAGGTATAAATGTAAGTCTGTCTGTCTATTGCCAGACGCCACAATCCCATAAGGGGTGGCCATTTGACTTTGAGTTATTTGTTTTATGGTGCTTCCTCTATTATTTCTTTCCCAGTCCTTCCTTTCTGCACTCTTCCTCACTCCAGCATAAGGTGAAAAAGATCAGGATGAAGGAAAATGAAGATTGTTCCTATCTAGTTTGCTGTTTGCATTTGCTTAACTTGAATAGGGAAGTAGCATTATACTGTATAGGAATAAATGCATTGGTTACTAGGCATATTTGGGTGTTAACATATTTCACTGATAAACTTATTTACTAGAGCCCTTAACTCAGTTTTGGGTTCATGCTTATCTGGATATGAATCTAGGAGACTTCATGCTAAAATTCCCCTTCTGCAGTCCACCATCCTCCTTCTGAGAGATAGGTAGATATGTGTATGGCAAGAATATTAACTGATAGACACCTTGAAATGGCTGGTTTGATACAGCCTTCAATATGTCCTTCAGCCTAAGATTTAACTAGTGTTGATGGTTGAGGTAGCACTGGCATTGTAGTTCAAGGGTGGAGTTGTAAAGCATGTTTGTACTTTAGGGCAGTACGACGAGGGCAGCTTGATGACAGAGAAGGCCACCCCTGCTGTGGTGGTGTCGGGTGGTAGACATCCACCACCACCACCACCAGTGATGAAGGGGAGCAACTTGGCTGAATACTACAAGATGAGTACATTTAAAAATGTTATACTTAATCACTTAGGTGCCAGTCAGTTGAAATAACCATTGATGGGCCAGTGGAGTGTTTTATACATAATGTATAGTTTTCTGTAAATCTTGCTGTGGTGCTGCTTTTGCTAATTGCCAGTTGGTTGCAGAACTTGCCTCAGTAGGTGTTAGTCAAAATGCACTGCAACTTGTGCTTAAATAGCTGAGGAAGCTAAAGTTGCAAGAATCATGCAGAACATTAAAAACTCAATTTTGCTAAGTGGAATTATTTGCAGTAAGTGTGCTGCAGTTAAACTGGCAGTGCTGACAACCATATTCCAGGAAATGATCACTGCCACCCCTTGTGCTTTAGGTTTTTCTTAACTTTTCCATATAGTTTTAAGTCTTTGGAGACTTGCAACAGAAGCCATATAGCCATTATTACCCCATCAGTAAATAAAATATCCCCAGAGCTGGATAAAACCATTGGCTGTGGCAGGAGTGAATTAACACACAACAGAAAGCTCCCTGACATCTCTTCTGTAATGATTTATTTTAGGGGTTAAACTTAAGTCAGTTGGAGACCCCTGCATTCAAAAAGAAGCTCCCTAACACCTCTTCCTTAGCTATTCATAAAGGGAAATCGGTGGTGTGATAGTAAAGCATTGTCTTATATGCAGATTTCTAAGTTCCATTGGTACTTGTTGTTCTCTTAAATGCCTTAATTTTATTTTTAATGGAGAGTAACAGTTGGGTGTGGAAGGTGATAAGTGGGAAGGTTGAGGGTAGGGGTGAAAGGCAGACTGAAAAAGACCTGGGAAGAGGCCATAGGGTGTGACATCAGGGCTAGAACTGAATAGGGAGGCTGGCAGAGATTGAGCAGTGTGGAGAGCTGCTATTAAGTTATGAAAAGCGACGCATCCAAGCATGTTGGAGCCTTTATAAACGATATGATAGCAGCATTTCCAGAGTCTATATAAACGATACGAGAGCAATATTTCCAGAGTCTATATAAACGATACGAGAGCAATATTTCCAGTCTATATAAACAATACGATAGCTGTATTTCCAAAGTTGATATAAACGATACGATAGCTGTATTTCCAGTCTATATAAATGATACGATAGCTGTATTTCCAGTCTATATAAGTGATACGATAGCTGTATTTCCAGTCTATATAAACGATACGATAGCTTATTTCCAGTCTCTATAAACTATACGATAGCAATATTTCCAGAGTCTATATAAACGATACGATAACTGTATTTTCAGTCTACATAAATGATACGAGAGCAATATTTCTAGAGTGAATATAAACGATACGATAGCAATATTTCCAGAGTCTACTGTATATAAACAACACAGTAACAATATTTTAGTCTATATAAACAATACGATAGCAATATTTTCAGAGTCTGTATTATTAATGATATGATCGCAATATTTCCAGAGTCTGTATAAATGATACGATAGGAATATTGCCAGAGTCTATATAAATGATACGATACCTGTATTTCCAGAGTCTATATAAACGATACGATAGCTGTAATTCCAGAGTCTCTATAAACTATACGATAGATGTAATTCCAGAGTGTATATAAACGATACGATAGCTGTATTTCCAGAGTCTGTATAAACGATACGATAGCTGTATTTCCAGAGTCTGTATGAACGATACGATAGCTGTATTTCCAGAGTCTATATAAACGATACGATAGCTGTATTTCCAGAGTCTATTAATCCTGTATTTTTTGAACTGAAGATGTAGCCTTATTAACCCCATCAGAGCTGTAAGTCCTCCCTGAGTTTTAAAATGTCTGATGGTGGCAAGAATAAAACAATAAATCAATAAGGAAGAGGTGTTAGGGGAGGTGCTTCAAGAGTACCAGCCCCTGAGTTGTAAAAATTGCCAAGTACAGTAAAAGTCCCATTATTCGGCATTTATGGGACCAGGATGATGCCGAGATATTGGATTTACCGAATAATAAAAAACCTACCCACTCAGTACCTTAAATATATTGGTGAACACTGTCATCACCACTTATGGTATTACAACTGTTTGGAGAGAGTATACTGTACAATACTGCAATCAATACAGTACTGTATCTGAATCTGAAATATATATATATATATATATATATATATATATATATATATATATATAAATTAGTGAACATATACAAGTGTAATGACACAGTAGGCGTACAAGTCAGGTAACACTTCCTGGATGGCCGAAATGATACATAATACTACCTACCAGCTCAGTACATCACTTGTATTGGTGAACTCATCACTACTTATGTTATTACAAATATGTTTGGAGTGAGTGCTGTATACAGTATTTTTTCCAAACACAAAATAAAATAGTCGGAAAATTGCTTAAAATAAAGTGAAGGAATATGAATTGGTAAGGTCTTTCTGATGAAAGTTAATCATACATTTAGCATTCGTTCTTTTCTTCGTTTTTGTTTTGTTTACATGTGAAAGGGAGAGTATTGATGGAAACAGTAATGTATTGAATTCCATTTGCCATGTACTACTGCATTCATGAAGTTTGTTTAATTCTTCTTGTAGCTCTTTACAAGAGTCTGTGTTAGTAATTCTCCTTTGTGTGTGTGTGTGTGTGTGTGTGTGTGTGATTAGGTCAGTGGGTGTAGGTGTAGAGTAGGTTAGTGGGTGTGGGTTTAGATAAAAGCACAGCTAATGTGTTGTTGTATTTGCAGGAAACAGATGGCGTCTAACAAGATCTATGAAGAAGATACCAAGATGGCAAGATGAAGCCAGCTGGGTAGAGGAATATGCTGTATGTGTGAAGAAGATTGGTAATGTGTTAAAACTGCATCTCAATCATTTTGCTTTAACTTGGACTTAAAATACCTTGCTAGTCACGAAGAAGTGCTGTGGAAAGGTTTCAACGACCTAAAATTACCATCTTTGAATTGTGTTTAGCTATACTGTATTTGATCAAAATTAGCGATGTTAGTCATGCAGTGTGGTGGAAAGGTTGTAGAGCCAGTGAACTAAGTGAAGTCAGCTGTCAAAGGATATGTCTTGGCCAAGTTTAAGTGAAAGAACTGTAGTTGTGTGTACAGAAAGTCCTCGTTTATGCTAGTCATGAAGAAGTGCTGTTTTCATGTACTTTAAATCGAAGTAATTGTCAGTGTGTTCCCTGGCTGGTTTATATGGTAATGCTGAAGTGATGTATTTTGTGGCCAGGAGAACAGGAACATGGTCTGCTGGCTGAATTGGCCCTTATCCTGTAGTCCACCACATTCCTTTATGGGATGATAGGGAGGTATTAGACTAGTAACCAAGGAGACTTGTGTACTCCACCATCCTTGGAAGATAAGGGAGGGAATTGGGGCATGTTTTGTTTGATGACATTGTGAATTGAAGTACGTTGTTGATCAACCCCAGTCTGCCTGGCCAAGCAGACCTATCAACCACAGGCAAGCAACAGCCTTGCCACCTCATTTAATGAACCAGTGTTCCCTTGTGGCTGACAGTGCCCTGCAACGGCAAGGTGCGTTGAATATTGTGGAGGTTCGGTTCCTGGATGGATGCTGCATTTGCATAATCCAGTTAACATGGGCACCTTAGCAGGCCCCACATCACCCCATTATTTGGTGATATGGTTACCACCCAACATTGTAAATGGTTTCCTGGGTTGCAGGAAACCATTAGGCCTGTCACATGGTGTAAAACCACATGAAGTGGAAAGGAGAGAAAAAGTGACAGGAAGGAAAGGGAGAAGTAGGGAGTGAGGACAAACAGAATGATAAAGTTGAAGGAAGAATAGGTAGTACTACAGTGCAATCTCAAAAGTTTGCAAACCTCTAAAATTCATTTGCCTTAATTTATGAAAAATGTCATTTTTATTTACCAAAACTAGCTCAGAAATAACCAGAGACTAGTAAAAAAAAAAAAAAAAAAAAAAAAAAAAAAAAAAAAAAAAAACCAGCTACACCCATCTGGTACTGATGACCTCACCATAAAGCGTGTGGTCACCCATAATAATAATAATAATAATTTCCTTTCCTCCTCTTGGGTAAGCTCTTTTTTTTATTTGAGTCAGGTTTATCATATCCAAAATTGACCATAATTGTGGCTTCAAACAGGTGTCCTGGCTTGACCAATTAGTGCAGTGCTGGGAACAAAAATGATGCAGTATAAGAATGCAGCCACAAGTACTTAGTGTTTGTTGTGAAATGACTGGTGATGGAAACTACCATGTATGACAAATTTGACAGTTCTCAGTCCTGTACCAACTGAAACTAGAGTAAATAACTCATTGCAGGTGTTGTCAAAGATAGCGGTGGTGTTAAACCTGACAGTGTATGACATTACAAAGCAGTGTGATAAGGTTTTAAGTTTTTGAGTGAAATTATGGTAAATATTCCTTTATCATGCAACACCATGCAACACCACTTGTCAGACGTCAACTGATTTTATTCACTTTTGATTGAAGCATGATTGTTGGTAGGCAGCAGTCTTAGTGTAATTCTAATAGATCATTTGCATCACAGTTAAACCACTGTGCAATCTATTTTTGAGTAGATATATACCACCACCATCTTCCCTTTTTTTTCACACACACAGAATGTACTTATGTATTTCATCACTGAGATTGCAGTATTTCTGCAAGATTATAGTAATGCAGACTGGCAGTAATTGTATGTATCATAAAATGTCATAAAATAAACTGTAATCAGTGCACAATATGTGAAGTGTAGCATCACGTATGGGTTGGTTATATGGTTACCACCCAGCGTTGTAAATGGTTTTCTGGCTTACAGAAAGCCATTAGGCATGTTACTCAATGTAAAGCCACCTGAAAAGGAAGGAGTAATAAAAATTGACAGGAAAGATGTGAGAAATAGGGAGAGGAGGACAGAAACAATAATAATGGAGATAGTGGGCAGTGCTACATCAAGGAGTGGATGGTGGTTGCTGAAAGATGTAAATATTCATGTTCAGTACTGTAGTTTTTACGTAAATAAATGATTGCATAATTACTGTCCCTTACAACTTACTGATTGATGTTAAATATGAATACAACTGCAAAGTGTTTTAGAACAAGGGGACATACACAAGATGAGGAAAGGAAATGTGAAAGAAACACTTCATGGTTTGAAGCTATTATAGTACTGATCCTTGAGTTAAGAGATGAGATAAATGGCAGTGTTAACAATGGAAAATAGGATGCCTGAAGCCAGCTAGTTAGCCCAGACAACAAAGCTTGTGTCAAAAGCATGTCTAAACCATGAGAATTAAGACAGCCACAGAAATGCTTTATTAAAAGTTCAAATTTTTCAAAAGTATCAAAATGACACAAGAACTTCGAATTTAAGAGGTTGCACTGTATATCAAGTGAGTGGATGATCACAGTTACCTACCGCCTGCAGAACTAGTAATCAAGGAGACACATGAAAGCAAGCCTCCTGTACCTGTAAAGTGTATTGCTGTAGCACATTGATATGACTAGTAGCCATAACCAAGGAGACTGCCACCTCATGAAGGCAACTTTCTCCATTGTCTGTTAAATTTGTTATAGCATGTTACCAAACCTGACAGATCCCTATTCCCTTTTGTCTCAGTTGATGGTAGTGTGTAGTGTGATTGGAGGGTTGATACGACTAGTAACCAAAGGTGATGGTATCTAGTGCTGGTGGTGGTACTGTCAAAGCTGAGGGAGTGTGGACATGTGTGGATTACCACTAGAGTGTGGGAAGGAATTGCAACTTGTTTACTGTTTGGTGAGAGGCTGTGTATGTGGTGTTAGAGGTAGACTGTGAAAAATGTTGACATGGTGTGTGCAGTGTGTGTGTGGGGGGGGGGAGCATATGGAGATTTCAGGCATGAAAGGATTAGTCTTGCTGTTGAGTGTGTGGCGGATTTTTTTAATTTTTATTTTGAGGACATGCTATGTGCTGGAGGTGGAGCTGGTGTTAGCTGTGTGGCTAGGGTAAGGAGTGACTGGAGGAAGTTCAGAGAGCTGTTGCCTCCTGACATTGAGAGGGCTCTTCCTCAGTGCTAAGGGATCTTTGTATGTGGAACGTGTTAGGAGTGTAATGCTGTATGGTGGTGAGACCTGGGCAGTGAAGGATGAGGGTGTTCATAGGCTTAAACATACAGTAATGACAACAATTAGATTTGTTTTTAGTGCATCCTTGAATGACAGGCCTTGGGAGGGGTGTTAGGACTGCAGTTGAAGAGTTGAGAAGAAGAATGGGACTTGAGTGTATTGATGTAGTGATAAGGAGGGGTAGGTTGAGATGGTATGGACATGTGGAGAGGATGGAGGGTGAGAGCTGTGATTGTTTAGGGTCGAGTTGTGAGAGGCAGAGTAAAAAAAAGACCTGGGATGAAGTCAGAGTGAGACCTCAGGGATACGGGACTGGACAGGGAGACTGCCAGAGATCAAGTAGTATGGAGAGTTGCCATTAGGTGACCAAGGCTAACTTATGCAGGCATGTTGAAGCCTTTGTAAGCGATAGGAAAATAAACAAAGTAACCAAGGAGACTGTCATACCTCATAGTTAAGGACCATCAAACAATGCAATGCCTCTCCCGCCCCTCTCCATTTTTTTTTTTTTTTCTTTTTAATCAGTGCAACCCCTCTATCTATTTATTTATTTTTTCAAACATTGCAACCCCTATCCCCCCTATTTTTTTTTTTTTTTTTTTTTTTTTTTTTTTTTTTTTTTAATGCAACCCCTCTCCTTCCCCAGTTTCCCCCCCCCCCCAAATTCTGTCAGTTGATAAGTGTTTCTGTAAAGCTTAGTCAAGGTGCAGAATTTTCCATTACCAGTTGTATGGTGGGAATACTGTTAGTTTAGGCCATACCTGTGGCTAAACGAGGACATCTGTATATGCACTGTACAGTATTTGTGGATGTGGGAGCATCTCTTGGCCAGTCTGTCAGACCATATGATTTTTCAGCAGAACTTCACTTGTGTAGATTTTAATATATTGCGGCCCTTCATGATCCCACATCCATTACTTACATATTTATATGTGCTGACCATATTTTCTTTATTCCAATAAATGCATCTTTAATGTAAATGCTTCTTTAATATAAATGTTTCAGTATTTTGTCTAGTGGAGTAGAGTTTATCGCCTTTTAAGACTAATGAAAAACAGCTTGATTTTGACAAGGCGGTGTTATAATTTCCGATATTTGAGAGGTAGTCAAATTAATTGTGGTTTTTAAATCTAACGTCAGTTGCTTTGCCAATGAGTGAAGTATTGCTGCAACTTTTAATAAAAATACTAAACACACAACCAAAGAACTGCAGCTAAAAAAAAAAAAAAATGCATGCTCCTGGTGCAGACCAAAACTTATTTGAAATATCTCGACATATTGCATCAGTGGCACATAGTGATGCAGCTTGCCAAATTTTTTTCCATCTGACTACAACTGTTGCATGTTTATCTCATTTGTACTGCTGTGTCAATGGTCACTGCCCCTCCCAAACGTCTGCTTGCATCCCTCCACCACCCTGGCGGGTGCGTAGCACCTGTCTAGCAGCAAACTCTCATCCCTTTTCTGTCCAGCTCTCAAATGCAGAAGTTAACCCTCATGTATGCAATAGGTCAACTCTGGAACTGCTTTTCACTCTTCCTACTGGCTATGATCCTCCAGTCTTTTTGATACCGTGTCCAGGCATCTCAAGATGAACTATCTTGAATTTGGCACTTAACTTAGTTTTTTGTTGGAGGGAACAGTCATTCAGGTTTTCTAGCATTTGGTTCCTTCTTCCTTGCATAAAATATTGATTTAAATTGTTGTGGGAACAACATTGCCTAAAAATTACCTGCTGTAGTGTTCATCTGTCATGTTGGACTAAAAGACCTGTTGCCTGGGTATGAATGGCTTAGTAGGCCAGGAACAGCATTACTGATTTTATACATACAGTACTTTATTAGTTGCCTACTTGCACCAGACCATGAGCAATAGATTTAAATTTCAGCCAGTCTTGGTTAAGATGTGTGTGTGTTTATGACGAAGAAATTAACAAGGGTTATATAAACTGTAGCATCCAGTTCATAAGTAACCTTGTAATTTTTTAGAAGTGCTGTTCCAAGGTTTTTTAAGGGAACGAAGTCTTAAAAGGCGAGAAATGTTACTTCATTACTTGTAAAAATACTACGCGGCCATAATTTTTTTTTTTTTTTTTTTTTACAAAGATCTGTTATTGGTAGGTAGGTTATGGCAACGTTCCACGAGTTTAGTAAGAAATCATATGTCATTTGGTTGTCTTTGCTCCATAAATTAGAAATGGGAGACTGAGGGATGGAGTGGAGAGGGAGAGAATTAACTAGGAGTGTATGTGAGTGAGGTAGGAGGGGAGACCAAGGATGAGATGGAGGGCTGGAGTGAGAGACTAAGGGCCAATTCACACTATACGGTTCGTCTTCGTAGGGTTACGGTTCATTTGCTAATGTCACTGTTCACACTATATGTCCATGATCTCGTCAGTCTGCGTGCAGCTGTGGCTCTGACAAGAAGCCTCAGAAATTAGTGTAAAGCAGCTTGCTGCAACTTTCATTTTTGCACAGCTACTTAGGTGACAATGCCACTGATGGCACAACCATGAATGTCACGAACAATGCAAGCTCTTTAGTAGACATAACTAGACAGGGAGGAAATGCTCCACAAGGTGCATTCGTTGTAAAAGAAACTTAAAAGATTCTTGAAGTCCCACTGGTTCTCTTCCATGGGCGTAAAGAGGGTTGAGAGAGAACCTACCATTGGTTATGAACAGGATGTTGGGAGAACCTGTGAATGGTAATGAATAGGATGAAGGATAAAATGCTATTTGTCACACTGTTATAATAAAATAGTGAAATATTTAAATATCTTACCCAATTTTTCCAATCCGTCTCCTATTAATTTCCATATTTTTTCTTTCACATGGTTATCGTTGTATTTTCTGTTGCCCATGTCATATAGTTCCTCATAGCGTCTGACCAGTTCTAATAACTTCTCGTCACTCATGACTGCTTATAGTACTGTTCACGGCCAAAAGCAGTGACAGGCCGAAGTTGTCTTCTGTCGTCTGTAAACACACCGTGACTGATACGTATCGATGATCACACTGATTGGTGGAGGTACGGAGCGTTTCCATACATATACGTTTCGTTTGATAGAGATTTCTTCCAAACGTAGCCGATCCGTACGAGTGAAAGTCGCATGAAAGATGAACAATAAATGGAAAATATAGTGTGAACAGCCCCATTGATTTCAAAAAAATAATTAACGTACAAAAGCCGTACGGAGACGAACCGTGTAGTGTGAATCGGCCCTAATGTGTGAGGTGGAGGGGGGGGGGGAGAGGGAAACTGAGGGATTGAGTAGAGGATGTTGTAAATTGAATTGTGATGGAGAGGGAAACTAACTAGGAGTGTATGTAAGGTGGATGTGGGGTAAGAGGGAGACTGAGGATGTGATGGAGGGATGAGTGGAGGTATATAGGAGAAGAGTAAGTTGGAGGTGGAGTATGAGAGTGAGGTGTAAGTGGGGGGGATGGAGAGTGAGACTAAGTAGGGGTTTGTGTGAGGTGGAGATGGGGAAAGTGGTGGGGGGAGACCGAGGATGAGATGGAGTGGAGAGGTACAGTATATGAGAGAGGGGGTGTAAGTTGGAGGGGGGGGAGTGGCGTAAGAGACTAGAGTGTATGTGAGTGAGGTGGAAGGATGGAGTGGAGAGGTGCATGGGTGCATGAGAGAGGAGGGTGTAGGAAGATAAATTCTGAGTGTATGTGAGTGAGGTGGAGACTGAGGATGAGATGGAGGGATGGAGTGGAGAGATATATGAGAGGGGGGTGTAAGTTGGGGGAATGGAGAGTAGGAAACAATCAGGAGAGTATATGTGAGTGAGGTGGGGGGGGAGCTGAGGATGAGATAGAGATGTAGAGGAGAGGTGTGTGAGAGGAGGGTGTAAGTTGGGGGGTGTGAAAGACTAACTAGGTGAATATATGTGAACAAAATGGAGCGATAGGGGAGGGGGTGTAAGTTGGTGGAATGGAGAGTAGGAAACTTCATCAGGAGGGTGTATGTGAGTGAGGTGGTGGGAGAAGCAGGGGGTGTAATCTGGGGGGAGGGCAGGTAGATGGCAGTGGACAGGGAGGAGATGTGTACCCTCACAGGATCAAGGTGTCTGGCTATAGGTAGATATAGCATGTCCACACTTTCACATTGTTATAGTAATATGGCCATTATATATTTTTACAGTTTTATTTGCTTACTTGAGATTATACTCTGAACTTTAGCTTGGCCTAAAATTTTAAATCTTTCCAGCCTGAACTATGAGTTGTAACTTTCTTAAAACAGGATAGTAGGCACAGTGTGAAAAGGATTGAGTAATAGCATTGCCTTTCTGTGCCTCGAGTTACTCTTATGTGACAGCTGGAAAAGACCGAAAAATTGGGGCAAGTTAGTGAAGAGTAAATATTGTTCAGTGGAATGTGATTTTGTTGATATTTAACATGCATCACAACCAGTCCATGTTGGTATTTTTGAACCTCTTCAGTACTGTTACATCTTTTCTCAGTGTATTGTTGCTGTGTCCCAGATGATTTTATTCTTGCTGCTGCCAGACGATTTTACTCAGCTTAGGAAGGGGGTCTCATACTGAAGGGAGGCTATGTCTCCTCCAGTATGAGATCGCACTCCAAGCTGAATAAAATCGTGTGGCATCAGCAGGAATAAAATGTCCTCATACTGAAGGGGTTAATTGGCTCATGTCTTTGGTATAATGTATGCCATGTTGATTAATGGTGCATTGCTTCCGCTTTAACATGCCTTAGCAAACACACGTTGCGTGGTGCACACCGTGTTTAGCAATGCATGTTAAGTAGCCCTTTTGATCACTGTTGTATGCCATGTGTTCTTGTATAGCTCTGCCTGGCATTAGCTGGGCAGAGCAATACAAGACATGGCATCTACACAGTGATTTGAAGGGCACGCTCTTGGAAGCATCTTGGGGTAGGGCACAGAACCTATCTCGATAAATCGGCCACGAAAATACGGACTGGCAACCCTCCCTTGGGGTTCCCAGTCTTTATTTCTCTGGCCGATTTATCGAGATAGTTTTTTTTTTTTTTTCACCTTCTTCACTTAAATGTATCTTAGTGGAAATAAAACCAATGTATTATTACAATGTCTTTATTATATACATATACCTTTTTTGTATATTACTTATATATGTATAGTACTTATATATGTATAGTACTTATATATGTATAGTACTTATATATGTATAGTACTTATATATGTATAGTACTTTGAAAAATATCAGAAAGAGAATACCAATAGACTAGTATGAAGGAGACATCACTTCGTACTATTCATGTCCATTGGTATTCTTTTTCTGATATTTTTCAAAGTACTATACATATATAAGTACTATACATATATAAGTAACTTATATTCAAAATTTAGCACTTAGAAAAAATTATGAACTTACAAGGACAATGTACAAAGACATTAAAGAATAAAAGAAATATATATTAAAAACAAACAAAACAAGACACATGGAGCAGGACAGAGGAAGGACAGCAGGACATAGCAGAGATGACAGGGCAAGAACAGCAGGACATAGAACATGACAGGGCACAATGACAGGGAAGGACACAGCACAGATGACAGGGCAAGAACAGCAGGACATGACACAGATGATGGAAGGACAAAGCATAGATGATGGAAGGGCACAACAAGGCAGGTCATAGCAAGGCAAGACAAGCAGGATACAGCAAGAGATGGAAGGGCAGGACACAGGGTAAGAATAGCAAGGAGGGGAGGCAGGGCACAGCAAGAGTGCAGATGACAGTGCATGGTTGTAGGGCAGGACAGGGGTGGCAGGGCACAAAGCAGGACAGCACAGATGATGGAAGGGCACAACAGAGCAGGTCATAGCAGGGCAAGACAAGAAGGATACAGCAAGAGATGGAAGGGCAGGACACCATAGGCAAGAACAGCGGGACGCAGGGTAAGAATAGCAAGGAGGGGAGGACAGGCCAAGGATGGCAGGGCACAGCAAGAGTGCAGATGACAGTGCATGGGTGTAGGGCAGGACAGGGGTGGCAGGGCACAAAGCACAACATAACACAGATGATGGAAGGGGACAACAAGGCAGGTCATAGCAAGGCAAGCAGGATACAGCAAGAGATGGAAGGGAAGGACACACAAAGGAAAAAATAGCAGATATGGAAGGGCAGGACACCCTAGGCAAGAACAGCAGAACACAGGGTAAGAATAGCAAGGAGGGGAGGACAGGCCAAGGATGGCAGGGCACGGCAAGAGTGCAGATGACAGTGCATAGGTGTAGGGCAGGACAGGGGTGGCAGGGCAGGGCAGGACAGGGGTGGCAGGGCAGGGCAGGACAGGGGTGGCAAGGCAAGGCAGGGCAGGGCATGGCTGCATATTGCAAGGGTGTAGGGGAGGGCATGGCTGCATATTGCAAGGGTGTAGGGGAGGGCATGGCTGCATATTGCAAGGGTGTAGGGGAGGGCATGGCTGCATATTGCAAGGGTGCAGGGCAGGTAAGTGATGACAGGACAGGACATGGTTGACAGAACAGGGATGGAACGACAGGACAAGGATGACAGGAACAGCAAGGGACACCTGATAAGGCAAAGCAAGGGTGGGGGTGGTAGGGTGGGTTGCAGAGTGGTAAGGTTAGGAAGAGGAAGAAAGAGGGGAGGAAGAGGAAAGAAGAAAAGGGAGAGAAGAACGAGGAGAAGAGGAGGCCTAATACAATAAGAGGAGGAGAGGAAGCCTAATACAAAAAGGGGAGGAGGAGGAGGAAATAAAAGAAAAGAATGAGGAGGAGGAAATAAAAGAAAAGAATGAGGAGGAGGAAATAAAAGAAAAGAATGAGGAGGAGGAAGGAAGAAAAGAATGAGGAGGAGGAAGGAAGGAAAGAATGAGGAGGAGGAGGAGGAGGAAGGAAGAAAAGAATGAGGAGGTGGAAGAAAAGAATGAGGTGGTGGAAGGAAGAAAAGAATGAGGAGGAGGAAGGAAGAAAAGAATGAGGAGGAGGAAGGAAGAAAAGAATGAGGAGGAGGGAGGAAGGAAGAAAAGATTGAGGAGGAGGAAGGAAGAAAAGGAGGAGGAGGAAGGAAGAAAAGAAGGAGGAGGAGGAAGGAAGAAAAGAAGGAGGAGGAGGAAGGAAGAAAAGAAGGAGGAGGAGGAAGAAAAGAAGGAGGAGGAGGAAGGAAGAAAAGAAGGAGGAGGAGGAGGAGGAAGGAAGAAAAGAAGGAGGAGGAGGAGGAGGAAGGAAGAAAAGAAGGAGGAGGAGGAGGAGGAAGGAAGAAAAGAATGAGGAGGAGGAGAAGGAAGGAAGAAAAGATTGAGGAGGAGGAAGGAAGAAAAGATTGAGGAGGAGGAAGGAAGAAAAGAATGAGGAGGAGGAGGAAGGAGAAGAATGAGGAAGGGAAGAGGAAGGAAGAAGAGGAAAAGAACAAGGAGGAGGAGAAGAGGAAGCCTAATACAATACTTAACTATATGAAGTACTAAAACACACAGAGAATAAACACTCAACTTTGTTTTCCTTTGTAATATTAATGCCAGCAAGGGGTATCATTAGTTTATGCTTCAAAAACTGCTTGTGGGTCAAATAATATTAATAATAATAATAATAATAATAATTTACTGGCAAACCCCTATCAGTAATTCCTCATTTAAGATACTTTCACTAAGCACAGTCTCTCTCTTAATGTCACTCAAAAATACACTTTTCACAAACTTCTTAATTAATCTCAAAGGTGTGCTGTGAAAGATCAATGTTAATTCATCTAAAAACATAATTTCTTTAAATTTAACACAAATAAATCTTGCTAGTTAGTTCTGTCTTGCATATGATCCTTAAATGCTGGAGAAAAAGTCCCTCTTGCTAGGACTCGCCCCTAACTTCACGCAATCAGCAATTTACGGGAATATATATCAATTATTAAATGAGGAATTACTTACTGCTGGCATTATACACAAACAAAACTCACAATTTACACATATTCTGTTTTTAACTTTACACATATTCTGTTTTTAACTGTGTGGAAAATGTGCCACTAGATCTCAGATGATGTGTTTATATATACAGTATTTCAAAGCTATGCATATATATACTGAGGTGTACATGATGGGCCTGTAGAAACAGTTCAGTATTTTCATATCATTTGTATCGTACCATTCATGAAGGCTCCAACATGCATTCATTGGCCATAGTCACCTAATGGTGGCTGTCTATGCTGCTCAATCTCTGGCAGCCACCTGGTCTCGTATTTTTTTTCCAGTCTGCCTCACAACCCTACCCCCGAAATTCACGCTTCTCACCTTACGGACCCAATTGTTATAAAACTGCGGTGCAGGGCAGACACCTTCAGGTGGTGGTACTGATATAGCCCGGCCATGTCCAGTGAAAAGGGCCAGATGCTCACTCACTGACCGCCCCTGGAATCCTCACTACCTCACATATTTCTCCCTACATAAGTGCTTCAAAATTATCAACTCCAGGACTTTCCTATTCCAGACCAACACCACTACAATACCAGCTGGTGTTCTCAGTGCCAAAAATCCCTCGTGGCTAAACACACAGACACAGGACAACAAGGGGACTCTCAATGCAGAAAAACACGAACACATAAACCACCACCACAACCCAACAAGACCTCCACACAAAGTTATAAGGCTGCCTCCTCCCCCTAACCTCACTATGTACCTCTTCATAATAACTAATCCCATGAAACAGTGAAATTTTTAGTACTGAGACAGGAATGAGTCTCCTTGATTACTAGTTCAACTGACCCTCCAGTCTGGCCCCACTTTGTCAGAGGAACATAAAAGCATTACGGCCATTCAAGCCACCAAGGAAGTTGTACTAGACCTATTACTTGACCACTGCCCCAAATGAGAAAGTTACCTAAATCCAAATAAAATGTGTAACCATTTTTATTTTTCCTCCTTTTTTTCTTATTTCCTTTTTTTTCTGTCAATAATTTATCCTGTACATACTGCCTACCTAGCCACTACAGTCATTCAAAGCCTATAACACTGCACGCCAGCACTAAATTTCACAAGATATAGTCAATATTTTTTTTCTCACCCATAAAATGGCCCCCATTCAGAAGGAACTGTGCTGTGAAAATACATGGAATTTCACAGTACAGGTCATCGGCTCCGACCACCTGCACTTGTCGCAGTCCGCCGATGGCTGTGGCCGTCAACCTTTTTTTTTTTTTTTTTTTTTTTTTTTTTTTTTTTTTTCCCAGTACTTTATTATTTCAGAGTGTACACAGCTTTTTTTAATAAATATATATATATATATCTATACAGTACTTTATTTTTATTATTTCACACTGTACCTACCTACCTATACACACAAGGCCACTACAGACATCCACAAATCTGCAGCCAAACAGGACCCTTCAAAAACCATCACCAGACACCCACCCTTCACAAACAACCCTACCTACTCTCTCTCACCCTCTCTTTACTCTAACTTTGTCTAAAAATGCCTTGTGCTCTCTCTCATGGATCTGTCTATCTATCTATTGCCAGACGCCTTAATCCCGTACGGGATGGCCACAAACGTATCGCCTCTCTCATGGATGCTGGGTTGTAAGCATAGTATATAAACACTAAAATACGATGCTGGTTATGAAGAAGAGCTATGGAAGGCATGTAATAAAAACTTGCATTACAAAAAGTACTTTAAAAAAATCTATAAGCCAAGAAACTGTTTACAATGCTGGGTGGTAACCATATAATCAAACCATATGTGCTCCCTATGTGTCAACAAGTGGGTTGGTGAAGGGTTAGTGCCCCTCCCCATAAATAAAAGTCAAATGGCCCCCTCTTATGGGATTATGGCAGCTGGCAGTAGGCAGACAGATAGATAGATATTCTCATCCTAGACCCAACACTAAAATTCACAAGGATACATATTTTCTTTCCTACCCCCTTAAAACGGCCCCCATTCCAACAGAACCATACTGTGAAAAACATGGAATTTCACAGTACAGGTCACCGGCTCCGTCCACCTGCAATACCTGTAGCCGAAGTGCAGATCCACCAGTGGCTGTGCCCGTCATCCACTTTTTTTTTCTCTCTTTTCTAACTTTATTTCTACTACTTCAGACGGTACATAGCAACTACCTAGATATACATGGCCACTACAGCCAAACAGAAGCCTTCAAAAACCATCATGAGACACCCATCCTTCAGACACAACCACATCCAGAAAAACACAATCTATACTCTCTCTCTCTTTTTACTCTAACTTGGTCTAAAAATGCCCTGTGCTCTCTCTCATGGATGCTGTATTGTAAGAATACAGTATATAAGCACTAAAATATGATGCTGGTTTTGAAGATCAGCTATGGAAAGCATGTAATAAGAACTTACATAACAAAGAGTACTTACAACCTATTCTCATCCTATACCCAACACTATTTTTCAGAAGGATACATATTTTTTCCTACCCCCTTAAAACGGCCCCCATTCCAAAGGAACTGTGCTGTGAAAAGCATATGGAAAATCACAGTACAGGTCACTGGCTCCGACCATCTGCAATACCGGTGGCCTAAGTGCAGTCCAGTAGCCCAAGTGCAGTCCGCCAAGTGGCTGTGGCCGTCATCCTCTTTTTTTTTTTTCTTTCTTTCTTTTTAAACTTTATTTCTACTATTTCAGATGGAACACAGCTACTACCTAGATATACAACAGAAACCTTCAAAAACCATCACCAGACACCCACCCTTCTGACTCGACCATACCCAGAGAAACACAACTCTAACTTGGTCTAAAAATGGCTTATGCTCTCTCACGAATGCTGAGTTGTAAGAATACAGTAAACAGGCATTAAAATATGATGCCTGTCACAATGAAAAGCTATGGAGTGAATGCAGGTCTAATATTTTGTTTCTGCCAGTGGGACGTTAAAAAAAAAAAATACCAAAACATGAAAATTTGTGCCAAGTTAGAGTGAAATGAGTATACCCAGACTTCAACACAATCATCATCTTTCTCTACTTCAAGGCCAACACAATAAACAACTCACACACAATGCACTATGCCCACAGTGTATTGCTTCCTGCAACACCACACCACACTCACATTTACCACAGTGTAAGGCCTCCCCCCCTCACCACAACACACTACTACAAACACTCACCACATGTACCACAGTGTAGGCCTCCTCCCACACACCACACCACACTACCACAACAGACAATCCTTCAACATATACCTTTGGGGCTGCCAGGGTTTCTGTAGTCAGCCAAGTGGGATTACAAGCCAAGATTTACTAATACATAGCAAATATTCTTCAAAACAGCATAATTTTGATATAATAGGTTTATCATCCACTGACAAAGGAATTCAATTTATCATGAGAATTAATCTGCTGGAAGGGAAGGTTATGACGGCCAATACAGGTGACAGGAGGATCAGAGGGATGTAATGATTTTAGCACTACAACAACAGGGTCTCTCTATCTCTCATGACAGAAATATCTGAGGTGGGAGCAAAGAACAAAGAACAAACAAGCATTAAGGGGGCCAACTATCAGTACCATGCCTAGTGAAGTGGACTAATCATCATCATCATCATCTTCGTAACCAATTATTTTTCAATCATCGTAACCATTTTTTTTTTCTTTTTCAAGCAGTCACTCCTAACCTGTTTATTTATTTTTGTTACACATGGATACAATGCATAGGGCCCATAAAGCAAAGAGGAAACCCAAGAGAGAGTGAAACTAACTGCAAGCCCAATGAAATGCATCATACACTCATTCACTTACCATTCAAATCCTAGTATCTTACACACACACACACACAAAACCATGGGGACATCACACATCCTTGCTCTCTCTAATCATAAACCACGACAACCCAACCCAACAGACATCAACACCATCACAAACACCCAAACGATACACAGACCTAGAAAATGCAACAATGAAGGAGAAATATCAACAGCATAGCCTAAGAATCAGCATAACGATAGTAATTCTAAAAACGTATCAACCATTGGCTGTGATGTTGGAGACCTTGCAACTTTATACAACATCGTCTGCCATCATCCAATCCTATGTCACCCCATAAGGAGTGTAGGAAGCCAGGGCTAGGCATACTGCACAAAATAATCTGCTCAACACATAATACTGCTGATTTCTGAGATGCCCTGGGTTGAAAGACGATAGAGACCTGACAGGCAAATTGGTTCTTGCTCATGCTTAGGAAAGTATGGCAAATGACAGTGTGATAGGAAGAGATATATCAAAATAGTTTAGTCTATTGGCACCCTAGGATCTCTCCCTACCTATCTATCAATCTATCTATAGCCTGACGCCCTAATCCATATAGTTATAAAATTTCAAACACGTGGCACATTTTCCCACGTACCGATAAGACTATAACATATTCCAATTCAACATATAACTATAGTCAGTTTATTTCTATCTGACAAAACAAGGCAACTTTTATCACTTCAGTACTAAATCATTGATGTATAAAATTACAGTATGCCTAAGTGATGGGGTACGGATAAGTCTCCTTGGTTACTAGTCAAATTAACTCTCCAGTCTGACTACACTTGGCCATAAAGCTAACGGTTATGAATCTCTGTCAGGTGAAGCAAACTGACTATAGAATAAATCAACAGAAATAAAGACACCAAAAAAACACACCCACATCAATATTTAAAACATAGTCAGCCACAGGAAAAAAAATATAAAAAACATAAACCGTATTAACGATAAATGTTCGTATATATGCAGGGAAAAATCTTGTTAATCTCTCACCTAAATGAAGGGAATTGACTGCTATGTTTAATGAGGGGAATAATCTCAGAATGATTGTTATTCTTGGATATAAATGAAGGGAAACGACTCAAGTTGCTCATCAACCTTTGACATAAATGGACGTTAACTAAGGATGCTTGTTAGTTTTAAAATCTCAGTGCTATTTAGGACAATACATTTTTCTTTTTAATGCAGAGAAGCAGAAACTGAAGAGTGCAAGAAATAATACACAAAAGAGAGCCAAATGCAAGATATCTTACATCTGAAATTCCTGCACACATTGCATTTACAAGACTGGAGGTCACAGGCAGAGGGAAATAGAGACTGAGAAAAATAAATTCAAGTTGACCTGTTGCCAATTACAATCAACCAAAGAAGGACAAGAGTACATATTTTTTTCAGCATATTTTTTCCTGTGGCTGACTGTGCAGTACATCACAATGACATGGTAATAATAATAATGCAAATATAACAAGAAAATGGGCATACCAATTGGCGTACAAATACAATAGCCAACATCAACAGTTCAGGAGGGATAATATATACAAAACACCCATTTTTATTGTTGCGTAAACAAGCACTATGGCTTTTTTGCAGAGTCCTTTTATTTGCCACAGTTATTTAGGATCTTTTGGGCTGATAATACCTGCTGTTGTGGTGGTCCCTGGCTCATTTTAATTACTAAGAATCAGAGTCAATGCTGGAGAAACTAAATACTCGAATTTAATTAAAGAAAAGAAGCAATAGGAGCTCCAAAATTCTTACAACCAAAATTATCCTCTAATATTCTTCAGACGTGTGTGTGCATCTTTCAGGAGTTTACTCAGGAAAATGACACGCATATATCCTTAGCAAAGTTTCATAGCTCATTTAGCCACATCTCATTCAAGAAGGTAGGTGATAAGCACACACAGATAAGCTACAACCAACTGACACTGTTTTACTTAGGCAGCAAATACTGTACCGGCAAAAATGCTGAAATTGATGCTATGTTGGTTCAGAGAAGTGGTTTGATTACAGCACTACTACACAGGCATATCCAAACACCTGCCACTGTCCTACTTAGCCAGGAATACAGGACCACAGCAACAGCAGCCCACAATTTACTAAACCAAAATACAGGGCTGCCCATATATATCTGGTGTTGTCGGCTCAGTCTGCGGGTATGGGGGAAGCACGTATTTTGACAACTTAATTATGCTCCGTTTAACTGGGTATTAAATTACCATCATTCCTTTGTAAATGCTAGTTGAAACATGACTAATATGGTGCTAGTCATGAAGAAGTGCTATGGAAAGGATGTTGGGCCACAGTGCTATCTTATTCTGCCAGTGACATGAGGGAAATGAATCTGCATGAGGACAAAAATCTTGTCTCGCTGTCATGTTTGTGTCAAACCTTGTGCCATGCTTTTGTGTGTCATGTCTGTGTGTGTCGTGTTTCTGCATGTCATGTCTCAGTGGCTGTTCAATTTGTATATGGATGAAGCTATAAGAGAGGTAATAGGAAGGAATGTGAATATATTGGTATCTAGTGAGGGAGGGTAAGATGTGGAAACTTCCTGAGCTGTTGCTTGCTGATGATACTGTATTGTGATGAATGTGAACTGCAAAGCTTGGTGCATGAGTCTGAGAATGTAAGAAACAGAATCTTAAAGAGAATATATGTATGGGTAAAGTTATGGTCTTGAGGGAAATCACAGTATACAGAGTGAGACTGGATGGTGAGGAAATAGATAATGAAGGTGCATCCAAGTACTTCAGAGTGATGAGTGAGGATGGAAGGATGTGCCTGAATGGGTACAGCAGGGTAGAAAGGTTGCTGGATCACTGAAAGCTGTGATAAGACGATGAGAAATGAGGCTTAGATCCTGTTGGAAGGGCATAAGAGTGAGAGCAGTGGAAATGACCTGAGGAATGTGTGCAGTTTTATGGACAGACAGATATACACATGAGGAAGTGGAAAAGTGCTGTGGTGCTATTAGGAGAAATACTTTGAGATAGTTTGGCCATGTAGAGGATGGGGAATGAGAGAATGACTAGAAGGTACGTGTATGATGTGAAGAGGAGGAGAGACCATGGCAGAGACGGAAGACTGGAGTGGAGAGATACAAGGGAGGGAGGTGTGAGTTGGAGAGAGGGCAGTCAAATAGCAGATGACAGAATGACATGGAGTTAATTTGTTTGTGGCCTCCCCTTATGCGATTGAGATGTCTGGCAATAGATAAAAGTCAGTGGAGGGTAAAAATCTCTTCTTACCAAAATGAGTGAACTTTAAGCAATTACTGAAGAAAATGCAAGAGGAGATATTAAATTACTTGATAAAAAAATGCAACCAATGGATGCAAACAAGTAATCCCTATCAAGTAAGAAAGGGATATGGGAAACAGAAAATGATGCTGGGTAGTGATGGTAAAGCCGACTGAGCCTCCACCATATCAATCATCAAATTATTATTAAAATCATCACTGCAATCATCTTCATCATCATCTCAGCCTCTTCTTCCCACCTAAGGATGGGGTAAGGTATGGTTCAAAATGCAACAACAAAACACATGGGATCAGACACGTTATATATGAACCACCCTGTATTTTTTAGCATCTGTGGCACATAACCAGGACTTAACTGCATCTGTTTGTGATGTACAGGCATGTGCAAAAGTATGCCAACAATGCTCTGCCAGCACTAACTTGTATTTCATATTTACCACTCTTCCCCAAATGACTAGAGGGTAACATTCCTTCTGTTGCCTGTTTTCCTGATGCCTGGAACAGACACCTTCATATGGCAATGATCAGATATAGAATGTCAGATTAAAATAACAGCCTTCAGTTCCTTTACTATCCCCATACAGGAGAATGGTGGACTAGGAAAGAATAGTAACATTGATGTGCAGTCCTTACCACATAAAATATTTCAAACAACACCTTCCATTCCCACAGCTGGCAGAGAAGTGTCTACATACTTTGCTCATGCTCAGGACAGGATTTATGCAAAACATTTCATAGCCAATGGTTGTGTACGGCTGGCCAGTTGTCTATAACCTTACTCGCTTTACTCGAATCTGGCGAAGATGTCTTCTTTCAGAGCTGACGGCAGCAGGTAAAGAAACTGGTTGTTTGATACGATTACTAATCAAAGTGGACATCTCATGACTATCATGAGTGACAAGCCAAGTGGCTTCTGGCTACCCAGGATATAAGTTACTACACTTGGTGGTAATATACAACTAGACAGTCACGTGGTGGTGTAAAGAGTTACGGCGCTCCAGCTGGATGTGGCAATATCCGGTATTAAATTAGTCAGTAGCTAGTCCCAGGTCTCTTCACAAAATGGGGAAACAAAAAATTGGTGAATGACTGGGTGGCTGTGAATGTGAGGTCCAGCATCTGATAGATGTGAACAAAGTGTGCAACGTCTGGCTTGCAATATCCACTTAAGAACGTATGCCCAATCCTTGAGGCATTGCCTAGGCCGTAAAAAATAAACAAAAAAACTGGCCATCAAACACAACCCCCTCATAGAGCATTCCGCCCCCTTACTGTACGGCCACAACGTGGTTATTGCAAGCAAGGCCTGAGTGCATGTTTACTTATATAGTCATCCACCTGTGTGCCACTTATCCTTCCAACATATGCAATGATGGACTCCTTCTCACTGTCCGACAGCCCTCATTACCCACGTCAAAACAAATATATGTCATGGCACACAATGGTGGGTTGTGTGTGCTGTAAAAGTATTGACCCAACCCCCCAGGCATCCCCAATCCCCCAAAACCCCACTAGTAGCAAAGGGACTTGGGGCCACGCTACACGACAGTATTATGGCAACTAATTCGGCACAAAATTATTAAAGCTTATTTTTACGAAGCAGACTTTTCGTTCATTTACTGCCAGCGTAAAACTTTAATCTCCTTGGTCTGACATGGCGCATATTTTTACATTCGTACTTAGCGTTCTAACTTCCAGCATAAAACTTTAAGAATTTATACATTACTCTGCTGCCTTATGTATTATGGTAGTTATTCCCACACCATACTTGTTACTAATCTTACTCAACCTTGTAGCATGCTTTTATAAGTATGTCCAATTTCCATCTGACATTAAGAATACAGTAATCGCTTTTCCTGCCACACACACTTTCATGGAACAATAAGTATAACTGTATACAATGGGGAATCAACAGGGTCGCGGTTTGTAAACAATGAGCATACAACTAGACAGTCACGTGGTGGTGTAAGGAGTTACGGCGCTCCAGCTGGACGTGGCACTATACGGTATTACATCAGTCAGTAGCTAGTCCCAGGTCTCTTGCAAAACAGGGGAAACAAAACATTGGTGAATGACTGGGTGGCTGTGAATGTGAGGTCCAGCATCTGATAGATGTGAACAAAGTGTGCAACGTCTGGCTTGCAATAACCACTTAAGAACGTATGCCCAATCCTTGAGGCATTGCCTAGGCCGTAAAAAATAAACAAAAAAACTGGCCATCAAACACAACCCCCTCATAGAGCATTCCGCCCCCTTACTGTACGGCCACAACGTGGTTATTGCAAGCAAGGCCTGAGTGCATGTTTACCTATATAGTCATCCACCTGTGTGCCACTTATCCTTCCAACATATGCAATGATGGACTCCTTCTCACTGTCCGACAGCCCTCATTACCCACGTCAAAACAAATATATGTCATGGCACACAATGGTGGGTTGTGTGTGCTTTAAAAGTATTGACCCAACCCCCCAGGCATCCCCAATCCCCCAAAACGCCACTAGTAGCAAAGGGACTTGGGGCCACGCTACACGACAGTATTATGGCAACTAATTCGGCGCACAATTTTTAAAGTTTATCTTTACGATGCAGACTTTTTGTTCATTTACTGCCGGCGCAAAACTTTAATCTCCTCAGTCTGACTTGGCGCTAATTTTTTTAAAAAGCATACCGGTACTTAGCGTTCCAACTTCCACACAGGGGGAATCGACGGGCCGAGGTTCGTAAACAATGAGTAACGCCAGAACTGCAGGGTCGATTGGTGTGGGTGATTTAAACGCACAACATAGCGACAATATATACAAGTATCAAACAATTGGCCATAAAAAAATCTGTCCACTGTGCATCAATTACAATACAAACATCAACATAATAATCAAGCAATAATCATATGTATAATTCACTTGGGTGTCTTCTAGGTGGCTCAGGAGGCTTGCTAAGAAATCACGTTAGGAAATCACCCCAGCCACAAAGAAGACAAGCCACTTTGACTGAACTAACACCAGACACTGTTCAACTGAGAGAAACACCACTAGCAAAGGCATCAAAAATAACATGAGGAACCTTTCCATCACAAAATTCTTGCAGTATACCGGGTATCTACCTAGCTAACACTTACTGCAATATATCTACTATCTATGTGTATATGTGTAATGTTTACCTATCTGTGTACTTTATCTATCAGCTTGAAATATTGCTGAGCTGAGGCAACACCTTAGCATGGAGACATGCTAATCATGAAGTGCAGGGGAAAGGTTTCAAAATTATCTGCTACTGGTAAACCTGGGGAATTGACTTACTGTACTCTTGTTACTCTACCCAGGCATAAAATAAGCATCTTAGCAATAGTTTATCAAGCAGAATGCTAGTCATGAAGATGTGCAGTGGGATGGATGTAGACATGTAGTACTGTGTTATTCTACCACAGAGATATATGAAAAAAGCAGGTGAATGGACAAATCCCAGGCCACGTTACGGTGCAAGAAGTATGATAATTGAGCATAGACGAATATAAATAAGTTAAAAATCCATCCAATCAGCCATCAACCAATCCCACATCGCCCCACAGAGGAGCGTAAGAACCCGGGGCTAGGCAAGTTGGTTCTGACATTTAAGATGAAAATAAGTTAAAAATAAAGCTCATTATTATCCTTAGACCCCCAGTGCATCACTCTCAGTTGAATAAAACCATCTGGTGTTAGTTGGAATAAAGACAGTTGCTCTCCCACTTACGAACAAGAGCTAAGAAGAATTGCTGTTGAGATTAAACACTTACCGGCTTGAGATTTCATTCGGCTGTGTGGTTGCCAGCCTGATAGTGCCAGGGATTGACTCCTGGCACTGCATCATCCTAGCTCATCATCAATCATCGTCGTCGTTGATTGGCCAGTAAAATCAGCACCTAGACTAAGTTAACTGGCCTTCTATATCCTAGTGGTGGAATGATCTAGTTATGGAGCCTAGCACTAACTATTCTATCATCAATCATCGTCGTCGTCATCAATAGGCAAGTAAAATCAGTACCTAGACTAAGTTAACTGGTCTTGTATACCCTAGTGGTGGAATGATCTAGTTATGTAGCCCAGCATTGCTATCATAATTAATATCATCATTAGGCATTATCATCATCATTCCTGACTCCTCTTCCCACCCAACGATGAGGTCAGGAGTTCTCTATTAAAATATCGTAAGTAGGGGAGCAACTGTTATACTCTGTCCATCTCAACTTGGCTTAAAAGTGATCTGGAAAGGATGCAGAGCCACAGTATTGCTAGCCTTGTCTTACTCTGCTTCTGGCCGATGAAATTAGGCTGCCAAGGACAAAACTCTCTGCCAAGTCAAGGTGGACCATCCAAAAATTTTCTAACTCACATTTCAGACGGGTGGTTGTAGCTGTAGTTGTAGTAGAAGGAACTGAGATGTAGAAAGGTTTTCAGGATCAACGGCGCTAGGAACCTCTATATCTACCACAGGTATTTCCCGAGTTTTGAGGCCACTGAGTATTTTTCAACATTCACCACACAATCTTGTATCACTCTATGAGCAGCGAAGGAGCCCAGGGCTGGGCAAGTTGGTCTCGACATTCAAGATGAGAGTGACCAGCCACACTCATCCTCGAGTGGCATTACGGCAGCACCACCAGGATCAACGCAAGCACGGCAGCACCACCAGGATCAACGCAAGCACGGCAGCACCACCAGGATCAACGCAAGCACGGCAGCACCACCAGGATCAACGCCAGCACGGCAGCACCACCAGGATCAATGCCAGCACGGCAGCACCACCAGGATCAACGCCAGCACGGCAGCACCACCAGGATCAACGCCAGCACGGCAGCACCACCAGGATCAATGCCAGCACAGCAGCACCAACTCAGCAATCGCAGGAACAGCAGCCTGAGTAACACAGACGGACCCTGAAAATACGGCAAGGTTTTAGGAGATAATCTCAAGTGTGTTCAAACTTAATCCTTTTGTCTGTGGAGGAGTTCAATATGGATCTAAATTAACCCCTAGTGTATTGGTGCTGGATGGGGGGGGAGGGCTGCCTGACTACATTTACACTTCTCAATGCCACACCTATCCCGCAAGAGGAGAATGATGGACTACAGAAGGGTAACTCAGCCTGCAGTCCACTGGGATAATGTTCTGCTGTGCCTGGGGTTGAACTACTACTAGTACACAAGACCTAAGATGAACAAATCCATTATACATCATCTGTCTAGCTCAATTCCTTGGTTATAGTCCCTCAAGTACTTCCTTATTCCCAGCAGAACAAGAAATTCCGACGGCTCTGCATTATTTACCGAACTCTTCATAACTGGCTTTATTCCTGTGTTAATGTTTTGTTACAACTCAGCACTGAATAAGGACAGATGGCAGTTTAAACAGATAGATAGTGGGAAACTGGGTAGTAGATAGATTCCTTCACAATGATGGCCGTCTCCTAATATAAATGAAAGAGTCTGGTGGTAGCAAGTATATTATGACAAGAGCAGAAGGCCCCATACTACAGGTCCCTTTGGTAAAATTCAAAAAAGTCACAATAGGACGCTTACCTGAGAGTGGAGGCAGATGGTTGGTATTACCGTGATTGGGCAGCTGGTTGGTATTAATTTGGCAGTTGGTTGTGGTTTTCTTCTCCCCTTTCTCCGTCTCTGTTGGCAATTTCCACAGCTGGGTCAATTAACACACCTGGGAAAATAGTACACATTAGTCCTTTCCTTCCAAACCTTGATTAACAAAAGTATCTGTTAGCAGCAAGAACAATATAACCTGGGAACAGTAAGGTTTAATTACATGGCAGTAAGGTTTTGCGGTCTGTAGTAATAATAATAATAATTAATAATAATAATAATAACAACAACAATAATAATCGTTTCATTTTTAAAGGCTCCAACATGCTTGCATAAGTCGGCCTTGGTCACCTAATGGCGGCTCTCCATGCTGCACGATCTATTGCAGCCTCCCTGTTCAGTCCCTTAACCCTGAGGTCACACTTAATGATCTCGTCCCATGTCTTTCTCGGTCTACCCCTCATAACCCCACCCCCAATATTAACATTTCCCACCATCCTCACCCAATTATCATCCCCCATCCTCTCCACATGCCCAAACCATCTCAATTTACCTCTGCTCATCACAACACCAATACATTCCAGTCCCATCCCACCTCTCAACTCTTCCATCGTAAACCCAGCCCCCTCAAACCTTGCACACAGGGACGCACTACACATCCACCTAATCATTGTTATTTCTGTACATCTAAGCCTGTGAATATCCTCCTCCTTTACTGCTCAGGTCTCACAACCATACAGCATGACACTCCTAACACATGCTGCATACAAAGACCTCTTAGCACGTAGGGAGAGTCCTCTCAATGTCATGAGAGGCAAGAGCTCCTTGAACTTCTTCCAACCACTTCTCACCCTAGCCACAGAACTAGCTCGAGCCCCACCTCCAGCACACATGTTTCCCAAATAACAACACTCTTCCACACACTCAAGAGATTCACCAGCAAGATCAATCCTTTCACGCCTGACAATCTCCATCTGCTCTCCCCAACACGCCGTACACATAAAATCAGCAGTATCTCACAGTATACCTCCAACAGCACTACATCTCTTGCACCCCCATTTATCACAAACACCGCACAAGATGGAATTACTTCCCATGCCGTCGTGTCAAACTGCACATGGCCACTCTCCCTCGTCTTTGACAGTACCGCCACCAACCCTAGATATCATCACTTTTGTTTTATCTGCAGTTACCCTTAAGCCCTTGTGCCCCATACCATCCCTCCACTTCCTAAATCTTTCCTCCACTTCCCTTTCATTCTCTGCAATCAACACCAAATCATCGGCATGCAACATCTCCCACAGGAATCTGCTTTTGAAGTCATGTAGGGCTTCAAGTACCATGATAAACAACATAGGACTCAAAACTGACCCCTGATGCACACCAACGTTCATGGAAAACTCATCACTCAAATCTCCATTCACTCTTACCTGGGTGCTACCTGGGTGCGAGCACCCACATACATAGCCATAACCACCCTAACCAGCCACTCCTAGTCAAGCCTTCTCATTGCCCACTTCACCACCTCTCTAGGGACTCTGTCAAAGGCCTTTTCCAAATCAACAAAAACAAAATACAGATCCCTTTTCTTACCAATATATTTTTCCTGAAGCTGTTAACAATGAATATGGCATCAGTGGTCCCCCTACCTGGCATAAACCCAAAATGCATCTCATCAACATTCACTCTCTCTCTAATCATACCTTCTAAGACTCTCTCCATTATTTTCATTATCTGATCTAAAAGCTTTATACCTCTATAATTTCCTATTTCCAGGTCATCACCCTTCCCTTTATACACATTTACAATTACACTCTTCAGCCAATCATCTGGGACACCACCATCCATCCATCATCCAATCCTACATTGCCCCATGAGGAGCGTAGGAGCCCGGGGCTAGGCAGTTGGTCTCGACATTTAAGATGAGAGTGACCAGCCTCACTTATCCCTGAGTGGCATTCACTCATAAATAATCATATTTGTCAGGTCAGTGACTAACCACACCCCTATATCTCCTGAGGCCTTCAACATTTCGGCAGTCAACCCAGACACACCTGCTGCCTTACCCACCTTCATCCTGCCTATTGCCTCACTCACAGTAGCAGCATCAATCAAAGGCCAAGGGCCAAACACTGGATCTGCTGGCTCCAAACCTTCCCTGTCCCAGTCAAACTCCTCATTCAACAACCGGTTATAATGCTCTCTCCATGCATCTTTATATCCCCACTGTTCACCACTACCCTTCCTTCATCATTCTTCACACACTGCTCACCTACAATATCCGGATTATCCCTCTTCATCTGATCACTTCATCACCTTAAATATCATATTTTTCCTTTCCACACTATTTAGGTTATCAAACAAAAGTCTCGGTGACTCAGACTTCGCCCTGTATACCTCTCTTCTAGCCCTACGCTTGGCAGCCAAGTATTCCTCCTTGCTATAATGATAATCATCATCATCATCATCCGGGCAGGGTGAGGAGTAGCAATGTCCAGGCAGCCCAAATTTGCCCAATCCAATGGGCCACACTTCCATTCGCTCACCATTCAAGCCCCCAGAATCCTGGCTCTGTATGATACGCCAAAAACATTGACCACGTTCTGTGGCTTCACATAAACGTATCTGAGAGTCAATAATAATAATAGTAATAATAATAAAAATGCAGTACCCCAGTCTGCAGTCCACATACAGTATACGCTGGCTACAGTTTACATATTGAAGGGACAAAGAAAATGTCACCATATGCTGAATTAATCTGCCTTCCAATACAAAGAATTACAGAAATCTGCCTATATCACACTCCAGGGGTTGTTGCTGTTGATCAACCCTTGTCTGTCTAGATGAGCAGACCCATCAACTGCAGGGAAGCAACTGCCCTTCCCATGCACTAAGTCTGTATTCCCTTGCAGCTGACAGCGGGGCATAGTGTAAAAGTTTAGTTCCTGGATGGATGTCACATTTGGGTAATTCCACGAAGATGTCAACCTTTTGTGTCAAAATCAACATTGCTTAAAAGTATATAAATTATACATCATTTTAAAGCTTAATCATTGAATTTTATGAATCTGAAGAGAAAGAGAGCCTAAACTGTCAACTTGGGGAGCTGCATAAAAAACTGTCATGTTATGTCACCAAAGAAAAACCAGTGCTGAATATAGCAACTTTCATAACATCACTGACCAGAGTATGTTATTGTTTGGAATGCTGATATTGTGTTTTACAGAAAATGTGTCTATTTGAGTTGTGATTGACACTACAGTTGTTTACATATACTGTATGTTGTGGTCAGAATGTAGCATGACCTTTAAATGGAAGTATTTCAGGAGTAACGTGTCTCATGTTTTTTCCCTATTTTTCCCATACACAACTAACAAACTGGAGAATACCAACATAACTTTATATTATAAACAGGCATCCCAAGGCCTTAATAATGTAACGCTGGGATACTTTGAAATAAACCCTGGTAAGCCATATGGTCTGTCACACACGTTACATGCCCACAGTGAGGAAAGTTACCAGAAAATAATGTAAAGTTTCTCACGCACACCTTTGAACAAAAAAGCAAAGTACCTGCACTGAAGTCCAATAATAAAACCCCTGTGTTTGTACTTTAGTATGTTATCTTTAAGTTTTTATTCTTTCCAAACAGTAAATTGATTTTGCCTGGTACCTGGTGAGTGTGCTTTGCCATCATGTCTCCAGTGACTCCAGCTGATTATCTGAATTCTGCTGGTATTCATTTTACACATGTATCATTGTGGACTGATGGGGCAGCAGCCCACTTCAAGAATAGGTATTCTATGGCAGCTCTAACCTCTTACAAAGCCATCCACAACTGCACTGCTAAATGGAACTTTCAAGAAAGTTATCATGGCAAGGGCCCTCATGATAGGATTGGGGCTTTACTAAAACGGAATGTCTACAAGCGAGTTTTTCAAGGTCGCTGTACAGTAAGGTCTGCTGTAGAATTTT
Source organism: Coenobita brevimanus (assembly GCF_032717465.1). NCBI lineage: Eukaryota > Metazoa > Arthropoda > Malacostraca > Decapoda > Coenobitidae > Coenobita > Coenobita brevimanus. The sequence continues at coordinate 61,137,596 of NC_137046.1, read as the reverse complement.
ATGAGGAGGCTGAACAAATAACAGATAAAACTGAACTAATGTATGTGTCTACTGAACATATAAACACTGAGAAGTCAAGATATGTACAGATCTGGAAAAACTGTAAGGCAGCAAAATCCATTCAGCAGTGCAGGTCAGTAAAACCTCTTGGCCACTGTGAAGTAGCACTGTATCATTTGACTGCAGACCAATCACCTTTTAAGCAGTGCTAACTTCAGGAGACTGGCTATGACCCACAATCTGACTCCAGTACTAGCAGTGATAGGGAAGGTACACCATCTCTTGCAGAAATGTCAGAGTCACTCATGTCCCAGCCTGAGCCACAAAGTACTACTGATATTGAGGCAACACAAAAACAATCCCCAGGTAACTATGTACTAGTTCATTACACTACCAAGAAGCTGTCGAAACATTATGTTGCAGTGGTAGAATCAGTTCCGGAGCCAGGCATGTTTGAAGTTAATTATTTAAGAAAGAGAGGCACTGACAAAATGGGTGATAGTCAGTTTCATTTTCCTGACATGAGCCTGCACTCAATACTAGAAATATAATACTGTATTAATAAAAATAAAAATAATAATAATAATTATTATTATTATAATGAAATATAATTACAGTATTATTATTGATATTATTATTATTACTACTACTACTGCCATATCTTCTTTTTAGCCACCCCTTATGGGGTTAAGGCATCTGGCTGTAGATAGAACTGATTTTCGGTTCTCTTTCCTATTCAAGGATGGGGTGAGATGGGGTCCACAAAATGAAGAATGCGCAAAAGAGTGCAAACAAATATAAAGAATGCCTCGTGAAATGGGCCACTCACTTATTCACTCAACATTCAAGCCCCCAGAATCCTGACTTGACTTCACAGACCTAATTATCGCCAAATATTTTGGTGGAGGTAATTTTCTTTTTACAGATGCACTTCACAATACCTATCCAAGAGTGTTATTCAACTATCAAGTTTAAAAATGGATGCCAAACCCTTATCAATGATGCTCTATGCTTCATCTATATAAATCCTTCTAGTTACCTAGCTTCAATGACTTTCATGCCTCATTTTCTTACTTTCATTACCTATATCCATCTAGTTTTAAGCCACACTTTCTATCAACTTTCCTCTTACTTCACAAAAGTACAAATTAAAATCATTCAGCAGATATGGGCACTAAGCTATATGGAGGTTGCAAAGGTACAGTCTGTCAACCTGGCCTCAACCAATCACAGCAATCATTATTCTGCTGCTGTACCTCCACTAATAAGATGCACCTGCCAATGCCATATCCACCCAACTAACCAATTACTGTTCATGTTTGTAGGCCTAAATACATTATCATCATCACTACCACCGAAATCAGTCAACCAATCACCTATGGGTAAATTTCAATAGTGGGGAACAAATGCATCAAAAGGTCACATTCATTTATTAACTTCGTAAATCTGGTGATGTATTTATATTTTATTTTATTTTATTCTAGCTGCTACTAGATTAATTTTTTTTTCCAGTTTAGTGGTGTACCTTAGTAACAGAGGGGTTAATGCAGGATATGTACCATATTACTGATGTACCGTATTACTGGCCAGGCCAAGTCTCTCCATGTCTAAATAAAATACAGTAAACTCTCAATTACCCATCGTTGCAACATCCATCCCAACACAATATCCAGTGCTGCTGGCTCCGCTCTGTTAAAGCAATAGCTGGCTAAACTATGCAACACCCGGTGCTGAAACAGAATGGAAACGGCAGTTCTATGCAATATCCGGCATCAAGGTGTATCAAACAACTTGTAAGTGGTAGCCAACTGGTGCCCGGGAAAACCTCAAAACACACCAGCCTATGAGAACACCCGAAATGTGCCAGCCAATCAGAATCTGTTGCGGGAGAAGCTCACCCAGCAAGCCAAGCATACCGTTGCACTCTCATGGATCTCATATAATAAAGACGTGTCTGTGCGCTCCACTCTTCCAACCACACACTGACGAAACCCGAGTGCTCTGACTAACTTTGTGGAGTCCTATGCTCGTTGTTGTTGCAAAGCTTATGGCCTGTCAATGTTCGTGTCCAAGTTTTTTTTCGTGATCCTGAGATTTCGACTGCATGTGGTGCATGGTGTACAACTCTACCCTCCATCGATGCCAACACTTGGTGAGTACAGCACACACACTATTAAACTATGCACTGTATCATTATTATATTGTACTATATGCTCAATTTTCATTTTTTATTCCTGCAAAAGTTTTCAGGGTAGAGGGTCGAGAAGGATAGTAACACAATATCCAGCTCAACACTGAATGTTGAGCCAATGGGGAGGCACTGTGCAATATCCGGTGTTTCACTTTATTCAGTGTAGGGCTCGGCTGAATTAACGCCTGATAACTGAGAGCTTATTGTAGTTAAAGTGCTCTAGTTGGAGTAACTGCCATGCATATTGTAGAGATGATTCCCAGAGGTTTCTTATCATTGCTGTCAAGAAAGTAGGCTAGTCATATACCTTTAAATGTACTAGCAGTCATTACCCTCATGTATCCTGGACTATGTAGTCTAGCTTCAGGCCACTATCCTTGGAAGGAGTTGGCTGTATATAATATAGTATAGTACTATAATCAGCCTAGAAACCTTAACACCTGTTGGTAATTATTATTCCCTTCACTCTGATGGACTATTTTACTCTTGCTGCTTCCATAGTTTCTTTTTCTTTTTTTTTTTTTACCCCATTTTGGGTCTGGTTAGTACTTGGATGGGTGACCGCCTGGGAACACCAGATGCTGTTGGCATCCCTACGTGTCAAGTGGGGTTGGTCGAGGATTAGTGCCCCTCCCTGTAAAACAATTAACTCTAAGCCATTGGCCACCCCGTCTGGGATACATGGCGTCTGGCAATGAATGAATGAATGAATAACTAGATCAATCTTAGCACTAGGTAAAATTTTCTGGTGCCAGAAGAAGAAAATAACTGGATACAAGAAGTACATAAATGTTACAGCGCACCTGTGAATTTTAGATCTTTATTTGTTTCTGCTATTTGGTGGTAATGACCTTGGCTGCTCTGCTGCCAGAATTAATTTCTACTCTTCAATCTGGCAACATTTTTTTTTATATTTTATCAATACTTTTATACAGACAAAGACTTTAACTGGAGGGGTAGTGTACATCCTTCATTAATCCCAGCATTAACAGGGTACTCAAGCTGAACAATAAATTTACAAAATAAATAACCACTGCAGCATGAGTAAAATAAATAACCATTTTCATGGGGTTAACCATTGTCATTGCCCTACTCTGAAAAAAACTGTATGGTAGTAGCATGAATAATATAAAACTGAGTTGAATGAATCAGCAAATCAGTCTAACCATTTGACCCATGTTTTTTCCCACTTCATACTGGTATTTACCCACAGCTGACATTGGTGGATGTGATGATGATGATTCTCACTGTTCATATTTATTTGTCAGTTGATTGGCTGGCCAAGTGTGCTGGTTTAGATCTAACTGGTGGAGATGAAGCAACAGAGGAGTGATGGAATATGATTGGCATGACTGCAAACTCATTACCATGGCAACCACAAGAAAGGTTAGTGAATGTCCTTGCAGAATTAATTGTACCATATTTATCCTATCCTAAAGAGAATGTAGGGGGAGATTTCTAAATGTACAAGGCATACTTATCAACCTAGTTATTGTACTGAGTCATTGCTCTTGGCTTTTATTTTTCAGGTTTGTTTATTATTTGTCATGATATTCTTTTAACTCATCTAAGACCAGCACTAACTGCTTAGCATTCAGACTACTAGTACATTACTTTGCACTGACTTTTTTTTTTATTGTCCTTTAGCTCTAGATCTAATGTAATTTTTATTTGTTTTCACTTTTTTTTTTCTTTGTGAGATGAAGCCAGAACTTGGGGATGGGAATGGTGAGGGAAAGTGTATGGCCTATTCAACTGGGCAGACTGGGCAGATATACTTCTGAGTTTTTCCTGCCCTCTCAAACTTGTACCTCACGATATACCCAAATTATATTCAAATCTTGGCAGTTGTGGGTGTGGCATGGTGAGATTTTTTTTCTTCTATTTTTTCTTTGTAAAGTCTCAATTATCTGGCATAATTCAGCCATGCCCTATGCCAAATAAAGAGAAACGCCAGATATTGCATAGTATCCCCCATCGGCTCAACATTTAGCATCGTGCCAAATACTGTGTTACTATCCATCTTGACCCTCTATCTTCAAAACTTTCCCATCAGTAAAAGATGAAAACTAAGCATCTATCTATCTATTGCCAGATGCCATAATCCCGTACAGGGTGGCCATTTGACTCTTGAGTTATTTGTTTTACAGGGAGGAGCATTAACCCTCCACCAACCCACTTGACACGTAGGGAGCACGTATGGTTTGGTTATGTGGTTACCACCCAGCGTTGTAAATGGTTTCTTGGCTTACAGGAAACCATTTGGCTTGTCACACAATGTAAAGCCACCTGTAATGGAAAGAAAAGCAATAAGTAGTGACAGGAAAGATGGGAGAAATAGAAAGAGAGGAGAGCAGGCAAAGAAAAAGAATGATAAAGGCTAAGGAAGAAGTAGGCAGCACTACATCAAGTGAGTGGATGATGGTCACCACCACCTACCACTATAATAAAAATACAATAATGATACAGTACAGTAATACAGTGTGTAGTGTAATACTGTATGTACCGGTACTATACAAGTGCTGGCATTGATGGAGGGTAGAGTTGTACATCGTTCACCACGTGCAGTCATAATTTCAGGATCATAATAGAGCACTACAGTCGCGGCGCACGACTCTGACATTGCCATTATCGTACCCGGGCAACCTACCATTCAAAAGTGCATCCGATTTCATATCATATTATACACTAATCATATTATTATGCATGAATATATTATAGACACGAATATTGTTATACACAAACATTATATACAAGAATCACTTGCGTCTTGTATTATACACAAAATGGGACGTACTTTTGAATGGCAGGTTGCCAGGGTACAATAATGACAACCTCAGAGTCGTGCGTCGTGAGTACAGGACATGAGCACTGACAGCACATAAGCTCTGCAACAACAATACACATAAGACACCACAGAGGTAGTCAAAGCACTAGGGTTTTGTGACCACATAGTCAGAAGAACATAGTGCACAGACACATCTTTACTACAAGAGATCCATGGGTGAGAATGAGAGCACGACAGTATGCTTGGCATGCCAGGTGAGCCACTCCCAAGGCAGATTCTGATTGGCTGACTCATAACAGACGTTCTCATTGGCCGGAGCATTTCAGAGTTTTCCCGAGCGCCAGTTGGCTACCACTTTTGAGCCAGCTGATACACCTCGATGCCAGATACTGCATAGAACTACTGATTACGTCCCGCTTTGACGCCGGATGTTGCATAATTCCATTGGATATTGCTTTAATAGTGCCATGCCAGCAGTGCTGGATACTGTGTTAGACTGGATATTGTGATGATGATAGCTGAGAGTTTACTTATATAGTTACTAAGAACTTGTGACCAACAGTTATGTAAAGACTGCCTGTAAAGGAAATTTTTGAACATTAGTGGGGAATAATTAAATCAATTATTGGTAATTACTCAGAACAACAATGTCTCTATGGCTCAGGTTAGGTTTGTTGGAATGATATGGTAATTCAGATGAGTTTAGGTTATGTACTATTGTTTTCCAGACAATACTGGATGATACCTAACCTAACCACAATACTGCATGATTACCTAACCTAACCTATACAGGCAGACTTGTTTAATTACCTTAAAAATACAGAAAAGCTTCAAAACTGGGTACATACATATGGTGAAGAAAACAGCAATGATTACACAGTGGGGAAAAAAAAAAAAAAAAAAAAAAAAAAAAAAAAGGGGGCATTGTCCATTATTTCCACCATAACCTGGAGTAAATCAAAATAATATCAAAGAACTGCATATACAAGTCACAATCCAATACAAGTACAAAGGACATAATTCACCAACATATATGAATAAATAAAAATAAACATCATTACAATGGGAACAAGTATCGGATAGCAAGAGTCACGGTCTAAGTTGCCTGCTAAGTGAAGACTACGCCCTCAAAGGTCACAGAGCCACCTCATAATGTTTAACACAACTGGAGTCCAGTGCTGAGAACTTGACATAAATCAATATCACCACTATGCAAGCACTTCTAACCAATGAATTTACGAATACTTACACATATGACCACAGAGATTTATTAATCATAAATCCAACTGAACCCTTTCAAGATCTGCAAAAATACAATACCATTTACAAAAAGGCAATACGGACAAATTATGAAGTTGACCACAATACTGTATTACTGAAATTAGGAAACATCCATTTCAGTAACAATATCAGCTCCACTTGCATGTCTAACTACATAAATTTCAATAACCAAATACAAAAAATAATCACAATACAGTAATAAAATTAATTTCTGGCAAACTATTGAACTTATAATACCATTACCGTAGTATTAAATTACTGTACAGAATTAAGACCACACATTCTAATTAGCAGTGAAAGGATCTTTGGCAATTTACCATATATTAAATCATTTAACTGAAAATACTGTATACGACTACAAAAATCGTAAAACACATAGCCTACTAAAACAGTGGTAAAAGTATGCTTTATTTGAAGCACCATACTAAATCAATTCTTATTCTTCTTACTGAATGTCTGTTTATATTTTTCTGGTTATTTCTGGGTTGGTAAATAAACGTTTCATGTGAAATATGTTTCCCCGTTATTTTTAGCTGTTGTTCCGCTGTCAACTCCAGTGATGCCAGATATGAGGATTTGTCCCTAGATTTGGGGATTTCGGGGCACTGATAGGGACATGGGGACATTCACTCTCGATTTGGGGACTTTTGAGGCTTCTGAAAAAATATGTATTTTATCGCTTAAAATAGTATTAATAATATGCCAACGGCCATACCACGTTGAGTACACCGCTTCCCGTCCGATCAGCAAAGTTAAGCAACGTTGGGTCTGGTTAGTACTTGGATGGGTGACCACCTGGGAACACCAGATGCTGTTGGCATCCCTACGTGTCATGTGGGGTTGGTGGAGGATTAGTGCCCCTCCCTGTAAAACAATTAACTCTATGCCCTTGGCCACCCTGTCTGGGATACATGGCGTCTGGCAATGAATGAAAAAAAAATATGAAGGTTGAAAGAAAACATGAGGTTAAACCGACGGCTAGGAAGAAGTAAATTTATGAGGACACGGACTGAACGCGAATAAGCCAGAGCTGAAAAAAAAATAGACGGTAAAGTTGCCGACTTCGGGTTTTTTCGACGTTCAAAGGTTCGAGAAATCAATGATTACCATGAGTTTTTGGACGATCGTAGAACCTGCATGTATGATAATGTTATTCGTGCCCTATAGTCATTACTACCAACACCAAATCTCTGTCAAAATCGCAACAAGCGATTAGTAATTTGACAGATAAAGCACCATCACCGCTGCTGACAACACTCTCCCCTCAGTCCTCAGAGTGACTCAGACTTGCCACGCCGGCTGCATCACGCACGTGACGTGACACCATTGAAAATTGCCAGCCTCCAGCCATAGCCTTCAGGTTCCTATCTTGATACTGTATCGAGCATTTAGCGCATACACGCCTTCCATCAGGTAAGCAGTAAGCTGAAGTTAAAGTTAGATTATATGATAATGTAATGCCTATGAATGCGAATACCATAGCATTTTAAAAATAATTTTGTTGTAGTTTACACGCCCGACGACATCATCCCCATCAGCCTAATGTATAAAATTTTATTAAATGTATTTTTTATTAAATGCTCCTGAGGCTGTATATATCCCATTACTGCCTTTTTTTTTCAGTCCTTGTGATGATTATAAGAAAAAAGTTAATTATGCTATTTCATGTGTAATGTAATATATTGTGTAAAAGAAAGTATGAATTATTTGTACATTAAAATCAACATGGCAATTTTAATTTACATGTGGAGTAGCTATGTAGCATATATTTCAGCATTTTTATAACAAGTATGGAAATATATGAAATGGGGATTTTGGGGGATTTTTCAACCGAATGTTTAGGGATTTTGAGACCAGACTGTCTGGCAACACTGGTCAATTTGTTTGACTCCTCAGGATAATGGCGGAAGGGCTGTCCTGACCTAAGCTTTAACAAAAACCTAACCTACGCTAACCTAGACTGACTGACCTGATAATTCAATATATCTTAACCTAACCGAACCGAACCTAAACTAACCTTGCATCCAGCTGGGAAACGAAAACCACCTCTGAGTACCGGTACGATGAGTCAGACAATAGTAGGTGCACTTACAGTATGTAACGTGATGTGGAAAATTTTTTCAGCAGGAAAAAGTAATTCACCATCCTGAAAAGTCAGAATAATACAGAAAACAAACTGGACGAATATGAACTGAATTGGTAAGGTCCTTCAACTGCTACAAATAAAGCTTACCTTTACCAAAATAGCTTCATCAGTCATCATCCTCCATAGCAACATCATCCCAACTCACCTCTCTTCCTTCCCCTCTCATTCCTCCATTCTTCATCTCCACACAACCCTTATGCCACCACTGTCGTTTATGTAAAAGCAAAACACCTAATACACACTTACCATTGTGAATATTTGTGGTTTTCTCCGCCCCTGCTTGGATCCACTCCCTGTGATGGGGACAGTCACAACACAACAAAATGCCTCCGTAGGTACGGGTCCTGTATTAAGTTTTAATTTGCCTTATCTTTCCAAACTATAGTATTATTATATTATCTGGTAAAACTGTACGACTATTACAACAAAAGTTACTTATGTGCATCAAAAAGCATTAAAATAGTAACGTACTTACTTAGTTATGGCTTAATGGCCATCACCCATTAGTAAGGGCATTAGGCCAAACAAGACAGTCTATACAAATAAATCGTCAAATAAAAAACAAGACACTAGGGCACAAAGGGGAATGAGGGACGAAGACAGGCACTGGAGGAACGAAAGAAAATGACTTGTGGAAGATAGACGAAGGGCTACACTGAACTGGAAGTGGAAGCAGAGTCCGAATCTGACTTTGGTTGCAAATTCCTAAGGGTGCTGCGGAGGATCCTCACCTCCTCGGTGTCTGTAATGGCTTTAAGGGACCCCCGTCGCAGCTTGTTAAAGGAGAGCATGGCCTTCCGGAACTCCCTTTTGCTGTACGCCTTTGCACTGCCGATCTCTGGTGCAGTGTCCTCGTATGACTGCAAGCAGTGCACAAACGAATCCAGCTCTGAACCATCGAGGGAGGCAAAGTCTGACCAGGCGAGGCAACGACTCGGGGGCAAAGGCTTCTGACTCGCCGAGTCCTGCCCCTCAGATGGGAGAGAGTCCACCTCGCCGGGCTCCACAGGAGAAACAGGGTCGGCAGGGACGTCAGCCATAGGAGAAACAGGGTCAGCAGGGGTGTCAGCCACAGGAGAAACAGGGTCAGCAGAAATGTCAGCCACCGGAGAAATAGGGTCAGCAGGGACATCAGCCACATGTGGCAAAAAAGAAGCCGCATCCCCAGTCTCCATGGGCACTTCGGGAGATGGCAAAGAAGCAGACTGGCGGGAGACGGAACGACCCGGCAACTGGAGCCTTGTAGGTGGAGTGGAGGGCTGCAGCTGTAGCACCCGTGGGACCATAGTGGCGGGGGTCACGTGGGGCCCAGATCGACGTTGAAGGGCTCGCCTCCAAGGCTTCCTCTGCACCACAGAAGAGGAGAAGGACTCGGGGATCAGTCTGACAGGGAGCCCATTGGCCTGGAAGATGGTGGGCAGGCGCTGGGCGAGAACTGCCATATCTACCCCCGAGAATGCCTTGGCCACCTCAACACACATTGTAATGATGGTCGAGGTAGATGAGGCAGGGAACGAGGCAGTAGACGCAGCTGGAGGTCGACGACTGCGCTGACGACGAGGGAAGGTATGGGGAGAGCCCCGCACCACCTGGCCTGCAGGGCCGGTGACAGAGGTAGCTGCAGGACCTTTGGTACCCTCTTCCACGCGGAACTCCACCACCTCACCACCAGCAACAGAAGGCACGGGGTGGGAAGGGTTGGGGGCCACGATGGAAGAACGGTGAAGGAAAACGTCACTTCCTGTGTCCCGGCGAGTCAGGAAACCGTACCCCTTGCGGACATGGTACCACTTCACCTGGCCCACGACCTTAGCCGCCATACTGGTGAGACTGCGCTGGTTTCCGTCCTCTGCTCGATCATCCAGAGATCTCTCTCATCGACTGCAAGAAGACTGCGAAGGGATGATGCCGATGCAGGCGTCCAGTAACGTACGTACTTTACCATGATCTTTTAATAATGGGACTGAATACTTGCTGTAGGCTTCTGATAGGGCAGAAAATGATTAGCTGGTCGATGGAGCAAGAGTTAACCGTTACTCCCAGTCTTTCATTTATGCAACAGGTCAGCTCTGGAACTGTCTCCCTCTGTCTGTATTTCCTGCAGCCTATGAACTCCAGTCTTTCAAACGCAGTGTGTCCAGGCATCTCAAAATGATCGGATCTTGAATTTGGCTCTCTATTGTATTTTGTTTTTCTCTTGGAGGGAACTGTTACTGCGGGCTCATGGCCTTTGGTTCCTTCTTCCTCGTATTAAAAAAAAAAAAAAAAATGTTACCAACTACAGCTTAAATCTAGATCTACCTTGGGTCAGGCGACTCATTCCCGCAGGGAGTGACCACAAACGAATCACCTCCACGCAGCCCTGTCCCCTGCCATTCCGCTGCCCTCCCCCCAGCTAACACCCCCTCTCATATACCTCTCTACTCCATTCCTCGTGTTTCGGCATTTCACCATACACTCCACTTATTCGTTATACTTTCCCCATTCTGAATTCCTTCATTTCATCACTACTTCCACCCTATTGATCTCTTTTTCCCTTCTCATTTCCTACCTACTCCCTGCCATTCCCCAGCCACTTACACTGGTGTTACCTACATTCTCTGTGTTTAACAATTCCTTTAAGTGTTCTCTCCATCTACTCATTCATTCTCCCTTCTCCACCAGCATTGCCATTTTTATCTTTCACTCCCCTACTACCTTCTTTAGCATGCTGTTTTATTCTCTAAACCTCCTGCCAGAACATTTTCTTACATTCCCTCCATTTTACACAACTTCCAAACTTAACATCCACTCGCTTCTTACTCTCCTAGTAATCTTTTCACCGCTCTTCTCTACATATAACTCTGTTCCGTCTCTCAATTTCCTCATAGCCTCTGCTTCCCATCCATTTACTGTACTACATGCTTTCTTTGCGCCACAGCTTGTCTCACCTCTTCGTTCAACCATGCTGTTCCTTACACTCCCTTTTTGTCTTCTCCCCACATACCACCTCACATGCTACACGATATCTTTTGTGAATACCTTGCATGCACACACTTTGCACCTCTCCCATCTGCTCCAAATCATATTTACCCAATCGCTCCTCCACTTCTCATATTTTTTCCCCCCATCCTCCTACAACTTTTCTACCTTCTTTGTATGGATTGCTTCCTCCTGACCTCTCTTTCTATTCATCCAGAGCATTTGCATCTTCTCACCACTATTAAGTGGTGGTCAGAGTCCACATCCCCAACCTCTGCATGCTCTTGCATCCAGGACATAACTTCAAATTCTCTCATCCACACACACATAGCCTAATGTCATTGCCTTACGTTCATCCAGCTCACCACCCACCCTTGTCATGTATACTTGTGGATCATATTGTGCCTATAGAGGGTACTGGTTATCACCAATCCCCTCCCCACACTAATGTCCAACAGAGCGCTACCATTCTCACCCACTTATGCAGGCACATCCCACTCACCACCTACTCCATCCACCTTCACATTCCCTATTTTTCCATTCGCATCTCCAATCAAAAACACTCTTACTCCTCTTTAACTTATCCATACATGCTTCCACATTTGTCTAGAACTCTTCTTTCACTCTGCACGGTCCTCTGTTGGCACATACTGTACAGGCGACACACACAGTCACCCGTGTGTATATTCCTACTTTCACTCCTACCCACCCAATCTGTGAACCAAATGATCCATTCTTTCTTATATTCTCCTTCCATCACTTGCACACAATACATACACCTTCCTTTGCCCTTTCATTCTCACCCACTCCCAAACGTAATAAACAATCCACACTCCCACTCTCATCACTTCATTTGGTCTCAGTCACTCCACATATGTCCACTTTTGCATCCTCAAGCACCTGGACCCACTCTTTCACCTCATCATTCACACCCCACATTTCATGTTGCCAACCTCATTGTGTCCATCTTGTCCTTGATTGTCACCTATTGGTCCGTTCGGGTCTGAGGCATTTTGTTTTTTCAGAGTTTTCCGGGGAGGGGCACTAACCTTCCGCCAACCCACTTTCTGACATGTAGGGAACACATTTTAATTGGATATATGGTTACCACCCAGCATATTAAATGATTTCCTGGCACACAAGAAACCATTTGGCTTGTCACTCAGTGCAGCATCACTCTGGAGTAGCCCTTTATTGGGTGAGTGGATGGTGGATGCCCCAATCCACCACGAGCATTTTATAAAACCCTGTATTACACTATCTAGAGTTTTGGCAAAGCTACTTGTGATATAAGTGCCTAATCTCATATCACCCCTTTATAGGTGTAAGGGCCCAAGTCTTGACTACTTTTGACCAGCAGCCTATGTGCAAATGGCCAGTCTACTCACCATGATGGCATTACAGTATACACACACCCAAGAAGAGTTAAATATGCTTCATGAATAGAGCAATAAATGGCAAATGGAATTTAATGTGGACAAGTGTCATGTAATTAAGTTTGATAAAAATGAGAAAAGACCAGATTGGGATTACAAGTTTGGAAGATCAATCTACACACATCAGAAAGGAAGAAGGACCTAAGAGTGATTATCAGTAACAGACTATCTCCAGCTGACCACATCAGTGAGAAGGTACATAACATGTATATATTGCTTGCTAATAAGAAAGATAACAACATCATTCATCAGACCAACCCTGGAGTATGCATCAGTAGTCTGGAATTCTCATCTCAAGAAACACATAGATAAGACTGAAAAAGTACAAAGGGCAGCTACAAGATGGGTACCAAGCTTAAGATATCTAAGCTACGAAGAAAGACTAGAAAAACTGAATCTACCAACACTACAGGAGAGAAGGAAAAGAGGAGACATTATTATGCTATACAGTATAATACATTTCACGGAAAGAGAAAATAGACATAAATAATATATAACCTACAGGGAAGCAACTGCAAGAGGACACTTCAAAAAACTACATAAAGAGAGAGGCAATACAGACCTAAGGAAATGCAGTTTCCAAAATAGGGGAATTGATCAGTGGAATGCACTAGTCAATGAAATAGTTTGCCAGAACTATTCATAACTGTAAGGATATAATAAAAATGGTTTAATACACGAGACAGTACAAGCTTGACTCATTCCTGTAAAGATATAACTATGTAAGAACAATCAGGTAAGCGCACGAGTGCACGTGCGCACACACACACACACACACACACTCTCTCTCTTGAGCTGTCCTTCTACTACAGATGCCGACAACTACTCTATACTCAAGGATAGCATGTTTCTCACTGTCTTTAGTGCCAGCGTGTGTGACTCTGCAGACCAATCTTAGATCCACAAACTCTGCCACACAGTCAGCATGTGAAGTCCAGGTTTACTGGGAGAACTCCACTTTGGTTGTGCCTCTGTTGTCTATGCTCTTCTCTAGCCAGACTCCAAGCTTCTTCAAGATGAATGGTTCCTTTGTTGCAGAGGGCGCACCATTGTTCTGTCTGAGGCATTGGTTTCAAGATCTGGTATGATGTTGCATTTCTTCAGAGTTATCCTTATATATATGATCTTTATATCTCTTCTTCTGTACCCCTGGGTTGCAACGTGCAGCAATTGGGCTTGGCGAGATCCCAAGTTTGTATCAACTTTTCTAGCCACTCGCTCTACACATGAAGGTAATGTTAACATTTTAAACACTGACAAGTTTTAAACTCTGGCAAATTTTAACAGGAACTTAAAAATTATCGTTTACTTTCACTTGTAAACAGTCTGGGGAAAAGACCACCATAAAGTTTTCCGGCAACTTGAATCATACCCTGGTTATCTTGTGTGGCTTAATATATATAAGCTGGCATCAGATCCAGGACAACTGACCCAACCTCAGGAAACCAAAAGAATTAAAACTGATTTTTCAGGAAGGCACAAATGTGAATAAATGCTATCAGACTTCTAGACATGACCAGAACTGAATGGTGGGCAGAATATGGACAATCCCTTAGCTAAAGGCAAAAGTAGTGGACCTGCCCCAAACTCTACAGGAAGCAATTAGTAGTGTGGAGACTCTACCATGGAGGCCAGGCATCAGTATCGCCACCCAAGAGGGTAAGAATGTCAAAAGGTAAAGACTTGTGATTACCATTTAAAGTCTCCCTGACAACAGGGGCAACAGAGCAAATGGACAGAAATTTCACTTCTGGCCAAAACTATACAGTATTCCCAATAAGACTTAATGTCTTTCAGTGGGTATAACTTCCTTGAAACAATGGCACTGATATTAAGATGCATAGCTAAGGCCCATTTCTTAGATGGCACTTTTTTATATATATATAAGTTTGTAGACTTTAACATTAAAATTTTAAGTCTGCAGAAGCAAAATGAAAGGATAATGCATAATAACAAGAAGAATAAATGAATGAGACAGATGTGTAAATATGAAAAATGAACACTTGACAAACTACCTACACTTGTCCTAATGCTGTTTATGCTTAGGTAACAAATGGCTGTGGGTCATGAATGTGTAACAGACAATGGAGGAGGGGGAGAAAATTTGACTTAAAAATTAAATATTTAAGATATTTTAGCAGATGGTTGGAGCTCTGAATAGCATAGGGTCCTATGCTGAAGCTCCATTAAGCATGGGCAAAAAAAAGTTCATTATACCTTGGATAAAAAATCAGAAACCTGCAACTTCATATGTTTGAAGATTACATCAAACAAGTTAGAAAAATGGCTAAAGAACAAATTTCTTTGTATAAAATGGCTTAAGTCTCAGGTTCCCAATGGAAAAAAAAAAAATCAGAATAGGACCGGATTAAGCTGTCAAAATCAGAATCAACTTGGAACTAAATGCACCAGGTAATTAATATGGATGATAAATGAAATCTAAAGAATACCATTAAGTAAAACTAGTTTTACATAAATATTAAAAACTGGCTTTACAATCCACAGTCTAAAATTTCAATCATTCTGCAAGGGGTGAATCCCTGAAGCTAGGACTAATGGACCATATAGCTCAGCAGGGCATGGAGAGATCCTTGCAGAGACCACTGCCTCTCTCACCAGAAATATGCTACACTGGTGCAGGCTCAAGCTGCCAGTCCTACAGTCATGAAGCTTGAGTGCTACCACTTAGCTATTTTGATTTGTTTTCTGAAGAAAAGAGTCCTGCAATGAACTATAATCAAATCTTGCTGCATTATACCTAAATTATCACTCCTATTCCTGACCCTTTGCCCTAGTTGGGGGGAGGGGCTTCAGGGCTGGCTACTGAGTTGTGACTTGTGAAGTGGCCAACCCAACTAATTTTCAGTAACTTTTTTGGTCTAGCTCCTACATTATATAATACTGGGCTTACATAGTGTGGACATTTCCACTTTCATCTGAATTTCCTGTTTTGAAAAAGTTGTCACTGCCGGGATGGGGCTTGTATCTGAGGTCACCTGTGGAGACTGATGGGATCAGGGAACTCTGGACCAGAGTTGACAGGCCTTGTTATATTATAGCCCCAAGCCAAGACTATCTCCAAGAAGTGGCTAGTCTCTTCCAGGGGGGACAACTTCCTGGCAAATGGCTGGAAACGTCACTACAGGTTGTACGAGATACAGTATTTGCATTTTATATACCGTACTCTCATCCCTACAAGCAGATTGGCTTATACATAACTCTAAAATTCTGATGCCAAAAGATTATCTGGGAGCCAACCTTCACTGGCATTGGTGATTGAATCATATTCTACTAATTTCCCTTAGTGTATACTTATCATTTTTATATTTAATAGTCATCATCATCATCATCACCTGGACCTCCATTCCCACCCAAGGGCAGGGTGAGGAGTAGCAATAGTTTTATACTTAATTGGCTTAAATATCATTACTTATCATTACTTTTGCTAGAACATTTTCCTTTGTACATACCAACCTTATCGTCCCTTTGCCTTTTCTTGCTGCTCTGCAAGTCTTTGATGTTTATTATTTCAGGGTCATGACTCTAACTCTGTCGCATGCGTTTATGTGAAGCTACAGAACGTGGTGAATGTTTTGGGCGCATCAGATAAAGCCAGAATTCCAGGGGCTTGAATGATGAGTGAATGGAAGCATGGTCCATTGGAGTGTGCAAATTTGGGCTATCTGGACACTGCTACTCCTCACCCTGCTTTAGGGTGGGAAAGGAGGTCCAAATGATGATGATGATCTCTGTGGCTACTTTTTTTACCCAATCTATTTTCCTGTTTCAAATTTTCAGCATTTCTTAGCATTTCATGTTTCATTGCACTAAATTGCTTCATACTGACATGTTCTTGAATGCGGTTCATTTTCGTAGCCTCTACTTCTACTCCCTTGACCTCTTCAGTTTCTTCATTTATGATACTTTCACACTTTCTTGCATCCTCATTACCAGCATCCCTTTGATCTTGGTTTTCAACTGTTATACAGTATATTATAAAGCTGCACTTTCTTTTCATCTTCAAAATAAAACTTATATGACCAGGTGGATGAGAATTGTGGGTAATAAGATTGAGGTCTGTACATTAACTGGGCTAAAGTACTACATATATTTTTTTACTTAAACAAGTCATTATGCTTTACAGTACTGGCTGAAGATTCAGAACTAAAAAACATTCTTTCAATGTAGCTGATGTCCAAGAGTATATTCTCAATCGAAAACTTATCTTTCGGTAGATATTACTTTGTATTGCAAATATTTTTTTTTTAGAGTACTTCATATGGTGCATGAAATTTCATCTTTACATTGTACTGGTGAAAACATGAGATATACAAATACATGTGAAGCTGCTGGAGATTATTTAAAGATGTTCCGTCCAATTTTAAAATGCACACACAAGAAAAGTAAAAATACACTTTTGACTGAATGTACTTGAGCTTCAAAATGACTGTTTTTTAATTTAAAGGGAAAGTTACATAATTATGTAATGTACGAATTGGTCTGCTTGCAACTGCAATGAGCTTCCTTATCTAAGAGGTCACCTTATGAGAATTTACATATTCAAAAAATGCACCCAGACTGACCAAGAGAATCTTTACAAGTCTGACTAAGAACACTGCTGAAAAGGAAGAATGAAGGTACTGAGGAAGAGTAAAACAATACAGTACATTGGTGAGCGGAAGAGGAATAAGTTGAAAAAAACATATGAAGAATGATCAGACCAAGTAGCTATGTGACAGTTTACCAAGCAGCTCCACTGTCTTAGTTATACATACGTTCCTCACCTTCCTCCCTATCCCCTGAAAAAGAGGATGGTGTAATGCAAGAGAAGCATAACTTCAGCCAGCAGTCCACCAGGTTTATGTTCAAATGAACCTGGGCCCTTAAAAAGATCAACAAGGGGCAAGGCACTGGACAAACTCTAGAAAGGTCTACATGGATCAAACCTCATCACTACCATGCTTCACTTAAAAACCACACCAGCATTAAATGGCTGAAGTAGGTTATCTATAACCTGGTACAGTATTTCTGAAATGATTAAAATCTTATCAAATCATGGTATTGGATTTAAAGGCAGGTTTTATGGAGGAGAGAATTATGTAAACAAGTTTTAATATTCAGCTATTGATGGGGTCCCAATGTACTATACCAATGTACATGAATGAATGGCAGCATATTACCTTGCCACCACTCTAGATGTAATTTTGTTACAATGATGGTTGTTCTAGACATACACACAGTATGTACATAAAGCATGTTACATGTATGGTGTTTCATGGCTATAACCCAACATCTTGATTTTCCACTAGAAATGCACATCATTTCCTTGTATGTGAAACTAATAAAGCGTAGAGAGAATTATCACATTTTTTTTTTTTTTAGGTCTGGATAGAATTTAATCTGATCAATTACTGATGACAGTCCTGTTCTTGAACAATACGACATGATGACTGAGAGGTATACAATTATACAGAAATACAAAATTCCCACAACCATGAGCAATATTCGAGAAAAATTAACTTGTCTAACATACACCTCTGGACGCATTTGATTACTGATTGCATAAAAACACCATCTTGCCTATTGAAATATAATTTATTACACTGAACTAATAAAAAAAAGTGTACAGCAGTTGAGACCATAAACACTAGAAATAATCTGCATTCTTTCAACAATTTTGCTGCATTGTAAACTGAGAATTAAGCAACAGAGAGGAAATTATGTGAGGCAGGGCCACACGAACAGTAACCAATGAAAACCCCTGGAAAACACTCATTTCAACAGTAATTTCATTTTCCAACCTGTTCTTTTACGAAAAATATTTCTTACTGAAATGCACCATCTAAAGCTCAAGGGACTGGCAATGACATGTCATAAATCTTTCTGACACTGTTGGAATTTTTCTGTAGAAGCAATGAGCACATCAACTGAATTCTTTGAAACACGCTACTCGGTTAGGATAGGCAAACAGACTATGACAGCACTAAACCCTCACATTCCTGTTAGGATTATATTTTGAGAGTCCTGTTTGCTTCATTCCCAGTTCAACTTTGTTCAGCCAAAGGGGCAACTAGCACTGTCATCATAACCCCAATACCCTAGGTAAGTCAAGTCACCTGTCACAGCTCAATTTGGCATAAAGACACATGATTAATTCATATTAAAGCCAGGCATTGAAGGAGAAAATTTATGCTTTGCATTTAAATTTTAATTTCATTAAATAATCTCAAGCCTCTAACCTATACTGATAATAACATGGCAAAATCCTATCCATTTCAACACTGGCTTCACCTAAGTCCGATATATCTTTTTCTTAAATTATAATATAATAGTCCAGAGAGAAAGTTAACAGTAGTTAACTCTTCCCAACAGCTGATTTATTAAGAGTGAAACACAGTTAAATGATCACAAGGGTAAGATACCCTGATGGCTTTTCTATTAATCACACATTTATCCAGACATCAACTGCTGTAAAAAGGTTGCTGGATATGTCCTTGAGAATTACTTGCAGCACTGACGAGCTGGGCACACGAGCCAGGGTAGGGGCAATACTTGCTGCCCTTTGTGTTAAGGTCATCACACCTGGGACCACCGTCGACTTGTGAACAACTCGAGGCATGAGGAGCTAAGTCCTTGCTGGCAGGGTGATGCTAGGATCTGTGGCCAGTACGAGTTGTGTTGCTTCAAGCAGCAGATGTCAGCATATGGGGCAAGCCATTATGGAGGTGCCTAGGCCATTCTTGGGGCCCTTGCTCCATACCATTATGACCACTGCCCATACATCCACCAAAGGGAGGGCCTGTAACAAATAAATATGTGAAACTATATGGCACTCAATAATGTATGATTAGAGCAGACTCTTGAAACTATGGACTAATAGAAGGGACAGGTGTCTGATGCTACTGGAGGTCTGGAGATGCTGATGGGGGTGGAGGGGGGGGGGGAGAATCCTATACCATTAACCATATACAGTATGTATATACCTGCATTAGTAAATTAGTAAAACTATACAGAAGATACAGATACTGGTATTTTATTTACCTTAATTGAAGAACCGAGAAAAATCCTGCCATGACCATACAGTGGATGAATAAGCAGCTCACTTATTCCAAGTCAGAGACGCTGTTATACAGTAAAAGTCCAATTCTTCAGCATCCAATTCCCCGGCAAATCTGACATTTCAGCAGTTTTGAGAAACAGTCCCATTTACGAAAATCTCTGATCGTTTGGCAGATTTTCCGATTTTTTTCGTCAGTCTTGAAATTCTCCATGAGGACCCTCTACTGCTGTGGACTTCTTCCAGCAGTAGCAGACTCCAATCAACCCCTTCTATTGTACATAAGTAAATAAGGAACCTACTATAAGTTTAGGTAAGTGCATGTGAACTTGTAGGCCTACTGTACCATTACATTTATATACTGTATAGTATGTTCACTAATTTCTTTATTTTTCATATTCATGTATAGTACTGTATTCATTACAGTATTGTACAGTATCAAACAGTATACAGTACTCTCTCCAAACACATTTGTAATGATATGAGTAGTGATGATAGTGTTCACCGAAACATATAAGGTATTGAGTGGGTAGGGTTTTTGATAATTCGGCAATTTTGATTTTTCAGCACTAGCCTGGTCCCATAGATGCCGAAAAATCGGACTTCTACTGTACTGACATCAAGGTATGGAGCAACCCAAAAGTACATGGTGTTGCTGAAACACCAGAAATACTTGGTGTTGCTGAAATACAGGGTGAGTCGCTACTCAGGGGTCCCACAATACCACCACCTTAACCATAATTAATGAACAGATTTTAATGAAAATCCATACCTATAAACTTCATTCCGTCAATTATGTTCAATGATGCATTTAAGATATTCCCTGACATTTGAACCTAAAGAGACGCATAACAGAAACGAAAAGCAGCTCTTTCACAAGTGAGGCATTGAGTGGGGAACAGTTGATCAACTGCATTGATTCACTGATCCTATGGTTTTCAATAACCCACCAGACCATGCATTTTCAATTTTCAGGATACATCTCAAGATTTAATTCAGGTTGTGGAGTCACCATAAGGGGAAATGACTAATGAACAAGCGTAACAGACTTGACTAACCATAGGAAAACATTATTAGTGAGAATGCAGCCATGACAATGGGTAAGTAGCATTGTAAATTAGTTACCAATGGTTTGGAACACTGGGTTTAGTTCGTTTAAATGCTAGAGATCACTTTGAAAACTTGGTGCAACTGTGGGTGGATGAAGTGAAGAACATGAAAACTAAGGTTCACTTAAATCAGTTCATTAATAACTTTCATCATCATCATCTAATCCTGTGTTGCTCCATGAGCGGCGTAGACGCCAGGGGCGGCAAGTTGGTCCTGACATTTGTAATGAGAGTGACCAGCCTCACTCATCCCTGTGTGGCATTACGTAAGCAATAAACCCCAACACCCCTTGGATATAAACCTACACCGGCTCAATCTGACTGGAGTGCCTTAAATGCCCACTAAACCACCAGGTGCCATAATCTGGTTACATGGTTACCACCCTGCACAGTAAACGGTTTCCTGGTGTCCAGGAAACTACTTGGCTTGTCACTCAGTGTGGAGTCACCCATTGACAGAAGGAAGAGGAAAGGCTGAAGGAAAGAAAGACAGAAGAGGAAGGCAGGAAGGAAGGAAGAAAGGAAAGGGCAGTCCCCAAAAGCAGCACTACATACTGAAAATAATCTGAGGCTTCAAAGTGAAATATTACCCTGTATTACCAATAGTATTGTACAGTACTTGCAAATGGTTCGAAGAACATATCCACTTCAGTGGTTTTCCTTTCAGATACTGTTTCCTTATGTCGATTTCTCCAAAATTTATAATGTGTTCATGATAGCGCTTTCCTTCTCAGTTTTCTGTTCCATCAATATCGTTAATAATAATAAAAAGGCTGTCATACACAACACTTATCTTAATCTCACATTTGTCTTTGGGAATGCTACTCTGTGCTTTGTCACTAGCACACACTTAGGTGATTTCTTGATCAGTTAGTATCCAGTAACCTGCATTACCCTCATTTTCATCAGGCTATGATTCAATATCTTCTCAACTAACATCCTTCTCTCCATCCTGTTGTAATATACAAGCATAACAGAAATCAGCTGCCTCAAATCCTTCTGATGCAGACATGTCATCATGCGGCAGCATTTTCCAGCTATTGGCTAGCACTATTATTTTAATGTCTTTCCAGGACTTACCAATATACAGATAGCAGACCTGATGCTGTAACTATATATTCAAGTGTTCTCACTCTTGTGTCTTCAAAATAATCTCACTCATCTTCCAAGACCACCAGAACTTGATCCAGGCACTTTCACTGATAAATCCACTTGGCAGCACAAATAACCCTTGATTCACTGGTTGGATCAGAGTGGTGGTATCAGCAGGCAGGAATATTGCTCTGACCCTCCAGTCACTAAAAAACGAGTTTCTCTGCATGAGGGTGTGCGGATGCAGTCAAGCCAAAAAAGTGCTCTGACATGCTCTGCAGCAATTTTCAGCACCTTCATCTGGCAGTCCTGTATTTCTGGAACTGTATGCTAGAAAACCAAATTATGAAAAATGCATAAGTGAACCATGCTCTTTTGCCACTGTGCTACACCACATGGAGCTTTTGCATGTTGTCTTGCAGATGCCGTGGACAAGCTGATTTCCCAACAAAAGCCAGCTTCTAAATAGTACATGCCATTTGCACTCAAACTGAGTATAGAGAAATGTTTCTTGCTCATAATTTGGCCAGGGGTGGGGTCCTCATGCTTAAATGCCTGGGTATTGCCATAAAAGACCAGTTTTGTTAATAACATACAGTTGAGAGTACTGCCCTTCCTTAATTATTAGCTATTTTGGCTTGAGCCTGAATGGTTCAACACATTCTGTAACAGCACTCCTAGCCTCTCCATTATGCAACATCACTTCTCAGGTTCTCAGCCAACTGCCACAAGAAAAGCTTAACCACACACACCACTACTTTTTCCCTATTCATATTGTTTGTACACAGCCTCTTCTAGATCTCTCTCATTACTTTCATGTGTTTTATATGTGATACTGACCCACAATTGCCTACATTTTCATCTCTCTCTCTCATATACTGTGTGTGTGTGTGTGTGTGTGTGTGTGTGTGTGTGTGTGTGTGTGTGTGTGTGTGTGTGTGTGTGTGTGTGTGTGTGTGTGTGTGTGTGTGTGTGTGTGTGTGTGTGTGTGTGTGTGTGTGTGTGTGTGTGTGTGTGTGTGTGTGTGTGTGTGTGTGTGTGTGTGTGTGTGTGTGTGTGTGTGTGTGTGTGTGTGTGTGTGTGTGTGTGTGTGTGTGTGTGTGTGTGTGTGTGTGTGTGTGTGTGTGTGTGTGTGTGTGTGTGTGTGTGTGTGTGTGTGTGTGTGTGTGTGTGTGTGTGTGTGTGTGTGTGTGTGTGTGTGTGTGTGTGTGTGTGTGTGTGTGTGTGTGTGTGTGTGTGTGTGTGTGTGTGTGTGTGTGTGTGTGTGTGTGTGTGTGTGTGTGTGTGTGTGTGTGTGTGTGTGTGTGTGTGTGTGTGTGTGTGTGTGTGTGTGTGTGTGTGTGTGTGTGTGTGTGTGTGTGTGTGTGTGTGTGTGTGTGTGTGTGTGTGTGTGTGTGTGTGTGTGTGTGTGTGTGTGTGTGTGTGTGTGTGTGTGTGTGTGTGTGTGTGTGTGTGTGTGTGTGTGTGTGTGTGTGTGTGTGTGTGTGTGTGTGTGTGTGTGTGTGTGTGTGTGTGTGTGTGTGTGTGCAACGGCTTCAGGGCCTAATTCTTGGGAGCAATGGCCTTTCCCAAGGCTCAGTAGTCCTCCTACACCTCCACGTCACCACTTTGGCGCTAACACCCATCGTCCATATTGAATACATGCAAGGGCAGTCTCATACAGGACTGGTGTGTTGGTATTTGCGTGGGTACTTTTACAACATGTTGGCGGGTCTTCTGGTAGAACAATAAAGACTGCATTATGAAATTCAAATCCTTAAGCTGTTCCCTGCCCAGCCAAGATTTAAACCATGATCCATTAGGACTGCAGGCCGCCTCTCTACTGGTTTAGCCATCCACCTCCCCCACTGCATTGTATGTTTGGGGAAACAAGGTCAGTTTTTCCCAGTTTTCCTCATAGGCCTATCAGACAATGTTTTTAAACTCTGTACCCTTCAAATGCACAAACATGACACAAGCACTCCTAATTCAAGTTTCTGTACAACACTTAGATTTACTTGCTTTATCTTAACACCTAGTGTACAGTATTTTTCAATGGCAAAGTTAATTAAAATCAAGTATGAAACTTAACACTGAGTGTGAAATGCAGTACACTGAAAACAGGTTGAAACTTTATCTTTCCAAAAAGTGTTTCTAGTTATGGGCAGATTTACTCCCACTAAACAATTCACATCACTGGTACCAGGACAGTCTGGATTGGCTCATAAGGGAGATGGTGTTGTAAAGGAGGGTGGTGCTTTGTGATGGCAAATTTTAATCAATTTGGTTTTAATACTGCCAGACAATTTTAATCACCTTAACAGTGACCCTCCCTTTTTTCAAGGGAATAAACCTTACAATATTTAAACACATTCAACCAAAATAACAAGTAAGTAAAATGGGATTCTATATCTTTACAAAATACCACATAATACTTTACTTACCTAAGCTCTATTCGGAGATCTGCTAAAATTTATCTTGGAATATGTAAAGGTTGTTAGTGGCAGCAACAGCTATTATGTTTTCATGTGGGTGCCAGGCTGTGTGAAGGATCTTCTTGTTGAAGTCAAGGCAGTCAACACTGATCTCATCTTTCTTTCTCTTGCCTGCTGTACAAACCTGTAGATACAGCATAAGAAGCATAAGGACAGTAGATATTGAAATCTATTCAAATCTGGCAAGAATAATGTTCAGTATGATAAAGGGATGAACACACAAGATTCCAGTGTGAGTAAACTGTTGAAAATATTTTTGAACATATGTAAAAAATAAATAAATAAATAAATAAATACAGAGTAATATCAATGGCAGATATAAAGGCTTTAAAGGGGGTTGAAGAACTGGACAGCAGTCACTATGGGGTTCAATTATTACTCATATCACAGCATGCACAACCCTGGCTGTCACCATGAAATAGACAGAGCTAGCAACAACATGCCCAGTTAAAATGACACTTATTTACACAACATTCAAGCCCCATTATAGAAAACAGAGGGAGAGTAATAACAAAAGAGGGAGACCTATTAACAATATGCCCTGTGAAATGAGCCAGATACTCATTCACACATCATAACCCCAGAATATATACTTCATTATCATCATCGACATTTGGACCTCCTTTCCTATTTTAAGGCGGGATGAGGAGTAGCAGTGTCCAGACAGCCCAAATTTGCCCAATCCAATGAGCCACACTTCCATTCATTCACCATTCAAGCCCCCAGAATCCTGGCTCTATCTGATAAGCAAAAAACATTAACCACATTCTGTAGCTTCACATAAACATATCTGATAAAGTCAGAATACTTCCACAGTTTTAATTTATCCATCATCTAATCCTTTACTGCCACATCATGCACCTGGGCTGGGCTACTCAGTCCTGACATTTAAGGTAAAGGTGACTGGCCCATCACAATGAAATCTAACTACATTCTACCACCAGCAACACTAAGGAGATATAGATAACAAATTCACACCTACATCTCAGAACATTTACTTATCAACCATCATCCAAACCTCCCATTCAAGAGCTAAATGCCCCATCCCCACCCATACACAGAACAAAAACACAAACTGAGAGCAAAGAGTGAATCTAGTTAGCTCACACTATGTATACCACTCAACTTACAAACACAAGCCAGACACAAATACAGATGATGCAAGTACACGATATCATTGTATCCATATTGTCATTATCCAATATTCATCCAACCAAGAAAACAAAATTAATGGTCTGTTTAGCTTAAGGTCAGCATCAGTGGACACTGTTGTACATCTGCCCTCCGAGTAAATAAAACATAGAGCTGTTTAACCACAACAACAATAACCATTCTCATATTTTCACTGTGGTGAAAACTGATGCATACAGTCTTGATATTTTACATGCAGACAAGGAAGGTAATCCATCCTACTCCCTTAGCTTGTGCTGCCAAAACTAAGATTGCATCAAATGGGCAGCAAGGTTAAAATAAATAAGTACAGTACATATATAACTAAATTAACAAATAAACTCCAGTGCCAATGATATTTTTACACTTACCTTTCTGGGCTTAAGTAAAAATCTGGGTTTGGCTGTTTCCCTTGAAGCTTCTAAAGTGACATCACGTTTGGATGTCCGGTCAAACATGCGGAAGAAATTGTTGTAGGAGCCAGTCATGATGGCAGAATCATTGCCACTCCAGCAGCACTCGAACTTGTCAAATATACAGTCATTCTCATACAGTGAGCAGAGTTTGGAGCGAAGGTACTCATGAACCTGGGAACATTTTGTACGGTTACACACTGTCAACTACACATTATACTTAGTGACCAGATAATATATTGTATATATGTATACATGAGACAAAATGGGGTTGATGACAATGACAACGATGATGCTGATCATCATCATCATTGACAATCTTTTATCTATCCATCTATCTTTCTACTGGTACCATGTATGACTTTTACTGGAAGTTATCTTCATGTAAAAAAAGTGCTGAAGGTAAACTGGTAACAGTAGGTCCCTTACTACCTTTTGTGAGGTGTTGGATCCCAGGGCTGGGCTATCTATAACCATCTCCCAATCAGTCCATGCTGACTTCACCCTTTATAGCTAAATCTGATGATGTAGACTGCACTACATTCAAAATCATCCACAATTTATATGATAAAAATATCATGCAAAAGTCAGTTTTGCAAATGTTTTCAAGACGTAGTTGCATCCCACTCAATCCTAGTCACTCTGGCAACTGACAGGACCATGTATGTTCGTGCAAAGACCAATTAATATCAGTACCGGGTAACAGAATTGGAATGGGAATTATCTCAATACTGGAATTCCAACAGAATAAACTAATTCTGAACTCTTCCTATTATTTCTTACATTTCTACTTACTTACAGTAATCTCCCAATTATCCGATGAGGCACTACCTCACAATCATCATTATCAAAAAATAAATAAATAAATAAACAAAAAAAAGGCTGATTTAATGCAATATCCATTTTTTTACAACATTAACCAACAGTGCACAGGGAAATGAAATTTTTCAAACCACCCGCCACTCTCCACCAATGATGATGCCCGCCAAAACAAAGTCCAGCCTGTCCACTCCACCTCAGTCACATACGATAAGCTGTCTGGTGCATGTGCATTTGTCATGGAGTTTGTGCCATTTGCTGCCATATCAGAGCTTCTGCAGGGGCTTATGTTACTTGCCACTGTGCTGGCATATGTGTGCAAAGCTCTCACTCCTACCAAGTACACAAGAACGTCCTGCTCATGGATAAGGAGCAGGAGATAATGGCAACGAACACTGGCGTCTTCTCTATGTCACTAACCACAGAGGAATGATCAACAAAATCTTCTATAGTACAACAGTATACTGTACTGTACAAAGTATACAGTAGATATATATATTGTACATACAATGCTGTACTGTACAGTACTGCGCACCTTTATAGCACTACACCATACAATTCTGTATAAACAGTATCCTGTATGTAGAATACACATACTGTTCTGTATAATATACTGTGCTATGAAATTTTAAGAGGAAAGCAATTTAGGGTTGTTTTTTCTGCATTTGCAAGTTATGAAGTGCAATACATTATTGTATAGGGTTTTTGTGGAGGTTATACTCTGTACCATGGCTGGGTGCAGGGGTGGGTAGTATGGCACTCTCTGAAAAAATACTTGATCTGACATGACTCTGGCCGAATAATAACAGATAACTGGGGGTTTACTGTACAAGGAATGTTTTGTGCCAGTAGAAATATGAGTTTCATCCTGTAATATAATATATTAGTATAATATCTTTCAGATAAACCATAGTTATGAGCCAGCTGGAGCTGTTTTTCAATAACCTTTAATCCATCCATCACCCAATCTTATGTTGCCCCACAAGGAGCACAGAAGCCCGCAGCTGGGGAAGTTGGTCCTGACGTTTAACATAAGAGTGACCCACTTCACCCATCCCTGAGTGGAATTACATGAGCAATAAACCCCAACCACCCCATGTATAAACCTACCCAGGCTCAATCCAACTGGAGCACCTTAATTATCCACTAAACCACCAGGCACCATAATTTGGTTATACTGTTACCACCCAGCATAGCAAATGGTTTCCTGGTATACTGAAAACTATGTGGCTTGTCGCTCAGTGTAGAGTTACCCATAGGCAGAAGAAAGAGGAAAGAATGAAAGAAAGAAAGACAGAAGAGGGAGTGTAAAGTCATCTGTAAGCAGAAGGAAGAGGAAGTTTAACCTGTTAACTGCTCTATATAGCCTGGGCTGTTCCGAGTGCGACTGCTCAATACAGCCCTGGCTGCGGAGGTGAAGTCTGAATACAATGTCATGGTGAACAAGGTCGACCCATGCAAGCATGACTGAGCCTTCAAAATCGAAACCGAAACTGAAAAAGAAAACGAAAACCATACATTCCAAAAGGGAATCAGACACTTCGATGTTCATCCATGGCTTTACCAAGGTAAATATTGAGCTAATACTTTGTTTCTACATACTTTGGCATGTGTTCTCTCAATTCCTAAGACAAAATTTGGCCTTTGGGAAATTTCATTTTTACCCCTATGTCTGTGCACCACGAACACCTCCATAAAACCGCCATGAGCAGTTAACGGGTTAAACAAATCCAAAACGAATGCTCACTGTGTAAAGGAAAAATGTCCAGCCTAACAAAAGGGTTGCTTAAAAAATCACTTCACCAAGTGAATTAGCTCTACTTTGCAAGACAACTTTAAACTGTCATTAATTGGTACTTCAGATCTTACCGGATAAGTTTCAATGGGCTTGGTTTCCATATGTAAATCCCAAACTTTGACAGAGAGATAGTCTCTAGATATCATGTAGCGGCCACTGTTGGAGAACTTAACATCACTTATAGACGAGATGATTTCACTGAAGAAGCTCCGGTTGGTTGGATCTTCTGGCTCCTCAAACACTGAAACAAATAATTTTGAAACTAGTACAACAAATATTACTACATAACAAGTCAATCCACCAATCTTAATATGGAAGTACTTGCTGTTGCTGTTGAGATTCAAAGCTCACAATCATACCTCAAACACTGAAACAAATTATTTGAACCAGAACAACAAATACTACTGCATGTCAATAGAATCCAGCAATCTTATGATGGAAGTTCTTGCTGCTGCTGTTGAGATTCACAGCTTACTGTCATAATCCTTACTAGCTTACAGATAATGATCCATTTCAGCTGGGTAGCACCTTCAGATTCTTTGTACAGGTTGTGCTGAGGTACAGTCTATCTTGCATACGTGAAACAAACGTGTCATTGATTGAGGGGTAGTACTTTAGTGGAGGCAGGAAAATTATATAAAGTGTCCAAAAGGTTTGTTTTACATTGGATTATAAGATAACTCAGGACATTTGGAAACGAGTGAATCTGGTGAAGAACTGTGAGGAACAGTACTATACAGTAGGCCAAATATGATGGATGCAGATGCTGAGCTGCATAACAAGACCTCAGGCACTTAATTTATAACATTTTCACCCTTTTCCAATCCTTCATATTCACAGCCCATACCTCACATCCATACTACATTGTTGGCATCATTATGCCTTCAATCATATCCAACTTCAGCTGGAGAAACTATTTTTTTTTTTTTTCCCCCATACACTTCCTAACTCCCCTAATACTTCTGCCTTTCCTATCCTATGGCTTACTTCAGGTTTTTAAGTTCAACATTCTCTTAATATCACTGTGTGCAGTATCTACTACACTGCTCATTCTCACACTTACTCTCAACTTATTCCTCTCACAAACTCCTCTGATCTCAAATATCAAGTGCTGAAGTTTACATAATGAGTCTATGACCAATGCTATATCATCTGCAAATCTCTGGTTTACTTCCCAGTCTCTAACCAACCTCAGACATATCCCTCTCCCCAGTACTCTTAATACCTCCCATCTATGAAAAGATTAAGGCTCGTACGTTTTAACTTACTTTCGGATAAATAAAATCACTGTGCATTGGTAGGAATGGAATATTAGTGTTGTCCTAACCATCAGAGGGCCCAATAGTACCACTATTAACACTAAGCCTCCAGGCTGAAACTAGTTTGCATATGTATCTCTTCCACACAATTAAAATCTATTCCCTTAGACTGGCTGGACTTCTTAGCCTTGGAAGAAAGCTGACCTAGGTAGTAGGAAAACTCAAAACCAAAGGCCATAGGTAATGGATGAGAATAGTAAGGGAATATGGCCATTAAAAAACCTGCACAAGCTAGCTGCTGGTGGCACAGTGGTGGGACTATATTTACAGGGCATCTACCATCACCCTTAGTTGCCATCAATGGGTGAAAAAGGCTTACACATACATACAAGGCCAACATCTTATTTAAAAAAAAAAAAAAAAGTCACACCTCATTTGAAAATTTACTCAACTTCACCACTTCAACATATATTACAGCTTCCAGAAGTGAACTAATACTAACATTTGGAGTGGCTATCACAGAGGGCAGCCTGCCTCATGTCGCAGAGCCGTATGGTTCCCTTGCTACTAGAGTAGACGAAAACATTGCAGTCATGGGGATGGAACTCAGCCGCTGTGATCACCTCCGTTAGCTCTTCCATATTGGTTGGCTTGATGTCCACAATGTTGAATGACTGAAGATGAAATACTTCAGATAAGTATATTATACATTAAGGCTGGCAGCTGCTGCATAACCTTTTTATCCCATAAGCAAATGTTTTGGTTTACATACCACACGACAGAGATGACACTGAAGATACATATGTAACTATCAGAAATGTAAGAATAAAAATAATAAATGAACTATAATCTGATTTTTAAAAATAATACTAAGCTTTCACCTTGAACTCTTCTGTACATACAGTAATTACCTAATAAATGTACTGGATAAATTCTTATTTCATTTTGGTCATAAGCACCTGCAGAAGACCAACAATAACATGTGGATTTTTCTTCCCCCCATATCTAAAAATATAGATACCTTGGTTATCGTGCTTAACTGGCACTGAACAGGGCACGTGATACATAACAGCATGATAACGAAAGCACAGACCCTATGGGATCTGTCCTAACTGGTACCAGGCATCCAAAGGGCAAACCCCAAATTTCCCTGTTATGACAATTTAGACCCACTAAATACATACATAATGTTATGGTATCAGAAACACACATGGGCATGATTAGGTTAGCAGAAAGTGAAGAGGGCACAATATGGAAGAAACACATACCATAGAGACCTGAGATGGGCTTGAGGTAAGGAGTTCTGAGGCTAGGGGGTAGAGAGTTAGTGGTCTCAACCACCTGAGATTAACTCCTCAAGTAGGGTGGCTAGGGCCTCACCTCTCAATCCCTCTAAGCCCCTCTGAACCATCAGAAATCACACACACTGAACCATCACTGCCATAAGAAAGCAGGTCAGGTGTGTGATAACTGAGTCGAAAAATGCACTATAATTGCAGGAGTGCAGTTTTAATCTCATAGTGATTACTGCTATAACCAAGGGATCACTGTACATGTGATATGGCAGCCTGGTTATGTGCAACTTTTGTAACTGGGTTTGTTATTACTAACAAGGTGACAACAGCCAGAAACTACTCACACTATAAACATAGGTGATCAACATGTTCTAAGGCCCAAGTAAACAAGTAAAGCTGGACGCACCCCTAAGTCTTGTCCAAAATGTTGTTTTTAAAGGATGCTGGACTCTGTTCAGCAGTCCAGAAAGTTTTACGGTAATATACACTCTGAATCACCTTTAGTGGAAATGAGACATTTCTGCACAGCTGGGGTTCCAATTAACCAAGCTCAGTACGGTGTGCCAACAAACTTAATATATGGAACTGAGAGAGCAATTTTATGAAATTTTAATATGTTGAAGGTATCATGAAACAAGTGGTGCCAGGCATAACAAACCTTGCCCAACAGCAGTTATTTCACTGCTGTTAAATACTGGCTCATTTCTGCCATTTAGTGTCAGTGCACAATTAATCTAAGGTAATGGCACAAATGTCAAGTTACACCCTGTGAAAATCCATGATCTTGCATTTGAACTTTCAAGGTCACTCAAGGTCAAAAGTCATGCTGCCAAATGAAACCCCATATGATACTTTCTACATCGTGGTATTAGTAAATATCTTCAACAAGTTTTGAGTTATAGCCCCCTGAATATCCATGACCTTGAGTTTGACCTTTCAAGGTCACTTAAAGTCAAAGATCAAGGTACCAATTAAAAACCCATATGGGATTTCCCATACACTGATAATGGTATATGTCTCTCTATCTTCAACTAGTTTTGAGTTATAGCCTCCTGAATATCTGTGACCTTGAGTCTGACCTTTCAAGGTCATTCAAGGTCAATGGTATTCGTGCCAAATGAAGCCCCGTATTACGAGTTCCTATGTTCTTAATAGAAAATATCTCTATCTTCAACCATTTTCAAGTTATAACTCACTGAAAATCTGTGACCCTGATTTTGACCATTCAAGGTCACTCGATTACCACCAAAATTTAATCACTTTCTTTGGGGACCAGTGCCTACATATCCTGAAAGTTTCATGTAATTCCATTCAGTCATTTTTTCATAATGTGGCTAACAAACAAACAAACAAACAAAAACAATACCTCATCAGAGTCTGTCTGAGTAACTAGCAAAGGCAAGATTACAAATAACTTCCTGCATATACCGGTACCCTGTGTTGATGAATCAGGAATCTAAAGTGATACCATGACAAGATATATCAATGAACTACTGACAGGGATCTTAAGTTTCCAGCATAACGTACCTGATCTGTGACCTCCATATGCCATAAGTTGATTCGAAGGTCATCTGCTGAGAGGTACGTCTCTTGATCAGAGTTAATGGAGATGGAATTGATGTGGTATGTGTGTGCATTGGCAAAGATTCTCCTAGGTGATGCTTCAACCATAAGTTCCATTGGTTTTAATACAGGTACCTGCAACAAGAAATACTATCAATCAATGCAACTACAATAAATGATGACACTCCAATCACATGTGGCCTGAACGAGTTAGCTACATCTGAGAAGTGGTTTTGGTTTATTGTCCACATAATGCCACTTCGAGATAGGCAACTGAGAAAACCTGCACTGCTCCTCAGGTGCAGGGAAAAACAAGTTCCCTATTATTTTTTGTTTTTGCTCATACTGGCTCACAGAGAATGTGAGGAAATCTGTCAAGCTATTTCTTCATCCATATGCTAAGTAGTTAACTACTACAATGCCATGAAATTAAGAATTTTTCATGAAAGAAATACATTTATGTATATTTAATTCACCAAAGACCAGTTTTATGAAGTATGTGATGGAAGAGGGCATACTGATTATGGATTTGCAAATTTCTAGGTATATCTACAATACATCAGCTGTAAGGAGCTTTAAAAAAAAAATAAATAAATATTGTCTGGCCTCTACTGTGATATGTCTCAAGAGCTATGTCCTCTATTGAGGAATGTCACAGATTATAGGTTAAATGTCAGGACTAAGCAGCCTGGCCCAAGGACCAATGCTCTTGATGTACAAAACAGTAGTAGATGACAGATGGACAGGATGGATTGAAAACAAGCACTGACCATGTAACACATAATCCAATGAATCATTAAAATTATGCTGAGGTGAGACAAAATCCCATGGCAGAGAGAATGAACAACACTGGGAGAACTAAAAACATCTACAGCAAAAATGACCACACAACAATTTACACTATTTCAATTTTTTAAAAAATATGGCTCCTCCTCATAAACATACTCATCTGCATTTTTTTTTCTTTTCCTTTTTCCATGCAAGTCATATACACTCATCAATCATTCTGCTGACAATATTATATATATATATATACCCATCCATCCATCCATCATCCAATCCTACATTGCCCCACGAGGAGTGTAGAAGCCCGGGGCTAGGCAGCTGGTCTTGACATTTAACATGAAAGTGACCAGCCTCACTCATCCCTGAGTGGCATTACATGAGCAATCAACCCCAACCACCCCTTGGATATAAACCTACACAGGCTCAATCTGACTGGTGCGCAATAATTACCCATTAAACCACCAGGAGCCAAAATTTGGATATATGGTTACCACCCAGCGTAGTAAATGGTTTCCTGGTGTACAGGAAACCACTTGGCTTGTCACTCAGTGTAGAGTCACCCACAGGCAGAAGGAAAAGGAAAGAATGAAGGAAAGAAAGACAGAAGAGGGAGTGCAAAGTCAACCGTAGGCAGAAAGACAAGGAAAGAATGAAGGAAAAAGAGACAGAAGAGGATGGAAGGAAGAAGGATGGAAGAGAGGAAAGGGCAGACACCCAAGTGCAGCACTACATCGAGTGAGTGGATGGTAAGCACCTACCACATTATATATACAGTATAAATATATATATATATATATATATATATATATATATATATATATATATATAAAATAAATCCTTGTCAAGGTAATGTGGCTTCTCCATACATATTTCAACTTATCTGAATGTCTATTTACTCCTTCCCCACCTGCCCCGGAAAAAGAGAAGTGGGATGATGATCACCACAACGTGATTTCCTTGGTCTCGTCAACTTCATTAACTTACTCTCTCTCACAGTTATTTACTATATCCATGCATGTACAGTACTCCCAGATCCACCATGCCTCCTACCATCCTCAAGCTCATTCTCATAACACACTACATCAGTTCTGCTATAAAGTACTAATATTTAAGCATGCTCCCTTATCACTTAATCAGTACAGAGTGATACCTCGATATAACGGACTTCATTCATCATCCATTCCTACGTTGTCCCATGAGAAGCGTGGGAGCCCCGGACTAGGCAAGTTGGTCCTGACATTTAAAACAAGAGTGACCAGCCTTACTCATTCCTGAGTGGCATTACGTTAGCAATAAACCACAACCAACCCCGGATATAAACCTTCACCAGCTCAATCCGATTGGCGTGCCGTCACTGCCTACTAAACCACCAGGCGCCATAATGTGGCTATACTGTATGGTTACCACCCAGCATTGTAAATGGTTTCCTGGTGAACAAGAAACCATTTGGTTTGTCACTCAGTGTAGAGTCACCCATAGGCAAAAGGAACAGGAAAGAATGAAGGAAAGAAAGACAAAAGAGGGAATGTAAAGTCACCTGCAGGCTGAAGGACAAGAAAAGCATGAAGTAAAGACAGATAGAAGAGGAAGAACGGAAAAGATAGATAAATATATCACACACACACACACACACAACTCAAAGCATGTCCTACAGACCCGTAAAGATGTGAGTGAGGTGGGGTCCCTGATCTGGCCGGACTCATCACGGAGGTTGTAGCCCTCCGCCCGCTTGTCTCGCTCAGACACCTTCCATAACTTTATTGTTTTATCTGTAACATGGACACCTCTGTATTTCAAGATGGCATGACAATACATACAGCAGTGCACCTACGGTCTACCTAGCCAGCTTTTACTCAAACTGAAATATCTGTGCTGTTTTGCATAAAGATAATACAGCATTATCATATCTGAACATTTCTGTGAAGAAGTACTGGAACATTTGTCCACTTATTACCAAACATGTCTTCATGCTTTCGCAACTTCCTGAGGGAAAGTTTTCTATCAGCTCAAATCGATGCTGGAAAAAATTAGGTTCAAAGCTCAGAAAGCAGATGAACAGGTCATACAGACATTAGAGAGTTCAATTAGTCTAACTTGACGAAAGATGAAATTGTAATTAGGAGGAGCTATGAAAACGTAAGGCCATGCACCATTCCCTGCTATCCAAACTTCATTGCTATTGCCTAATGTCCTATGTTCCTCTGATTTCCTCATATCTCAGTAACAGAAAGAGTTAAAGCAGATGATGTACATTCCTACCCCCACCTACCATATTAGGTGATAGGTGGAGGTAGGTGGTAGGTGGGGGCACTCACAATCCAATCACTCGATGTAGTGCTGCTCTCAGATGTCTGCCCTTTCCTCTTCTCCTTTCTTTCTTTTCTGTCTTTCTTTACTTCATTCTTTCCACGTCCTTCTGCCTACAGGTGACTTTACACTCTCACTTCTGTCTTTTCTTCCTTCATTCTTTCCTCTTCCTTCTGCCTGTGAGTGACTACACTGAGTGACAAGCCAAATGGTTTCCTGTACACCAGGAAACCATTTTCTATGCTGGGTGGTAACCATATAATCAAATTAAGATGCCTGGTGGTTTAGTGGGCAATTAAGGTGATCCAGTGGGACTGAGCCTGTGTAGGTTTATCTCCAAGGGGTGGTTGGGGTTTATTGCTCACATAATGCCACTCAGGTGAGTTAAGCTGTTCACTCACCCGAGTGGCATTACGTATGCAATAAACCCCAAACCACCCCTTGCAGATAAACCTACAAGGGCTCAATCCAACTGGATCACCTTTATTGCCCACTGAACCACCAGGTGCCATAATTTGGTTATATGGTTACCACCCAGCATTGTAAATGGTTTCCTGGTGTGCAAGAAACCATTTGGCTTGTCTTTCAGTGTAAAGTCACCCATAGGCAAATGGAAGAGGAAAGAGTGAAGGAAATAAAGACAGAAGAGGGAATGTAAAGTCACCTGTAGGCTGAAGGAAGATTAAAGTATGAAGGAAAGAGACAGATGAGGAAGGAACGAGGAGAGGAAAGGACAGACACCCAAAGCAGCACTACACTGAGTGGATGTTTTTACCAACACTAAAAAATTTGCAAAAAAAAAAATTTTTCATTGGTAGTGAAAAACATAATATTGCTAGCTGTGTTACCTTACAGACTACCTAAAAGCTACTACATATTCCTTAGCTGCTTCATTCACCATTCAAAAGTATAAATCAGATTTAGTCTTTGCATAGTAATGATACAGTACTCAATATGGTTCAATTCTCAATCCATAACTAATGCATTAAGAGGCAGTTAATATAGTCAGCCAGGCTTTTTAGGTTCCTACTACCCAATTAACAGGAAATTTATTGAACAAGACAAAAAGGAACATCACCCTAGTAGCTAAGAAAGAACTGATGTATACTAAGATAATGTTACTGTCTCCATCACCACTGCTACCTACATATTGGTAAGCTATGAAATGTTCATAGCCTTAACTGCTATCCAAGATTAGTTTACCTAATGCAAACACCCCTAACACATAATATTAGCTGATACATGATAAACACAAAACTATACAATACAGTACTGTACCATCAGAGATATGGAGTGCTCACCATTAGTAGAAAGTAAGAAATGTGCAGGGTTTTTCCTCTTGAGCCATCTAATTTTGTTAATTTTTTCTTCAATTTCTAAGGACTTGAGGTAATCAAACTCTGGTTCATGGCTCTGGAAGGTGCTGTACACATTGTATTCGCCCCGTCTCGGATGGCAATTCTTAGACTGGAAAAACAATACACCATTTAGAATATGTAATCATTAGTATAATCACATCACAGATTATGCAAATTCTAAACACTAACCATCATCGTATCAAGAGTATTTTGTAAGAACTGATGCATAACCTTTTTGGCAAGAGAATGTCTGTCTATACACCTATTACAAAATGTATTAATTCAATAACAGGTGGCCACAAATGAACTGCCTCCAAACCACCTTGTCCCCTGCCATCTGACTGCCCTTTCTCCAAGTTACACACCCCTCTCATACAGCTCTCCACCCCATCCTTCTACCTGTATAGAATGAACTGTACCTCCACCTCCCCCCCCTTCCCGGATACGTTTATGTGAAGCTACAGAATGTGGTGAAACTTTTTGTTATATCAGATAGAGCCAGGATTCCTGGAGCTTGAATGATGAGTGAATGGAAGTGTGGCCCATTGGATTGGGCAAAATTGGCTGTCTGGATGTTGCTACTCCTCACCCTGCCATAGGATGGGAAAGGAGGTCCAGATAATGATGATGATGATGATGATGATGTTTCTATTTCATTTAATATGACAGATTTCATTTGTGGTTTCTAGATATCACCGTAAAGTTCCTAAACCATTTAATACTGTAATTTCATTTCAACTGAATAAAGTCATGTGGGAGTGGTAACAAATAGCTACAAATATAAATTAATCCTACTGAAAACCATTAAACAGTGGTGTCAGACACACACCTTCAAGCAGGGACACCATTATAACTGGCAGGTGATGATGATGTTTTACAATCATTGCTCAATCCCCTCCCTATCCCCCTACAGGAGGATGGTGGACTGCAAACATGTAGCTTTGGCCTGCAGTTCACTGGATTTACATTCAGATAAGCCTGGGGTTGCAATTACGAACTGTACTACCATTTAATAGTATAATACTTGTGTAATACTTTAATACTTGAGCAAACAGGTACAAAACTCCTCACAAAATGGCATACAAAGTAATTGAAATTTTCCAGAATTTTATCACAAAGAAAATACTGTATTGGAATGGGTGGAGAGGAGTGGGAAGGAAAATGGTCATCTGGTTAGGATGGGAGGCAGTAACAAACCCTGTGGAAATAGGTATTGTTGGCCGATCAGTATGCAAATGGTAAGGAGAGGGAAGAACACCACTCTTATACTGTAGCTCCCTGGCATTTTATGATGTGGATAAAATACTGGTAAAAATAATAATACAGTAATCCCTCATTTATCCAGACCTGCAGCATATGGACCTGTTTGTTATCCAGATACTGGACCTTGCTCTAATAAACCATAATCCGAATTTACTTGCCATTATCCGAACATAAAAGTCCCTGAGAACTTTGACCGGCCAGCCAACATGTTCAAACAATCAGTATCATGGCTGCTGGGTTCTAGCCGTGCATGGGAAATAGATAGTAACCCACAACCTGAGCTAAAACATTCATCCGCCCCTGTATTGAATGGTCAAAGTTGCATGCTGGCCTGATCATTTCCTACAAACCACTAGCACCCGAGTAATACCAACTGTAACCCACAGTGTCAAAACATCCGTGTGCATTCCCACCCAATGTCCAAAGTCACGCGGCCACCAGCTGTGTTTCCCAACAGCCAATGCGCAAGTAAGACAGACCATCAGCCACAAGTAAATGTTCAGTAAAAGCACCCGTCTGCCTCTACACCGAATAGCAGGAGTCCCCTGGCCTCCGGGATTAGTGTGAAATCCCCCACCACGAGTGCCTGTGTGCTTCCCTACCAAATGATCAGAGTCACCTGGAAGGCCACAGAAGCCATACACTGCCTGAGATGGTGATGTACTGGTCATCTACTGCTGTTGTCAGGTGACAACCCTTGCCTGAGCAACCTGAAATGAACCTTGCAGGCACATGTCAGTTCGCCGCATTTTGCTTCCTCTGTGCTCGAACGCAAGCATGGGGTACGATACAGCAGCACTGAACTGCTTGCTGGCCTCCAAACCCGCACCTCAGTTCCTGCCTTTGTCTCCCTCATGTGTAATCATGCTCTAGTAATACTGCTAGCACGGCTGTGAATGCGGTCACTTTTGTGGTGGTCCCCTACCTTCTTCAGGTTGTGGTCCTACTCTGCTGCATTCTCGTGAGATGATGGCCCCACCACCACCTGAGACACGGAAGAGGAAGGTTTTGACTCTGGAGAGTAAGCATAAGATACTGAGCAAGGATGATGCGGGCTGGACCACAGAACGCATACTGCGGGAAAATGATCTAGCCAGTTCAAAACTGATATCAAGAAGTCACGGGACAAGCTTTCGCAGTACGGACAGGACTTTGGCGAAAGCACGTGTAGGAGCGACTGGATGGTCATGGCCCAGGCCAGGCACACCATTATCAACCAAACGACACTGTTGTGGTTTTGCCAGCAATGTACTGCCGGTGTGCTTGTGCGTGGGACCAAGGTGAAAGCTACAGCCAAAAAGTTTGCATGCCTGCACAATGTACACAACTTAAAGGGTTACGAAGGTTGACTCTTTTGCTTCAACTTCGCCATGGACTCACAGACTGTAAAGCACATGGCAAGGCCTTGGACATGGCAGCGGAGGATGTAGACCCGTTTCGTCAGAAGGTGCAGCGCTTGATCAAGAACGAAGGCCTTGTCCTTGGTCAAGTCTATTATGCTGATGAAAATGGTCTATTCTACCGATCACTGCCCACCAACATTCTGGCAGAGGAGGAGAAGGCCGTCTGGTCGCAAGGTATCCAAACAACATGTCTCTGTTTTGTGCTGTGCTAATGCTAAAGGGATCCACTGCCTCAAACTCATTATTGTTTGGCATGCAAAACAACCACATTGTCTCCGTGGGTTGATGGATAGCCTGCCTGTTGTGTGGTACCATTCTGTGAAGGCCTGGTTTACCGCCAAGATCTTCAGAGACTGGTTCAACACACACTTCATCAAGGAGGTTATCTGTTATCAAACCGAGGTCCTTGGTCTCGTTCGCGACGTGGTGAAGGCACTCAGGCTCCTGGACAATGCCCTCACACATCCGTCTGAGAAGGATCTGGCTGCTGATGATGGGCGCATTAGGTGCATGTTTCTGCCACCTAATACGACTGCTCTGATTCAACCAATGGACCAGGGTGTTATCATGGCTGCCAAGAGACCGAACCAGCAGAGGTTCCTCTTGAGGTGATGGTGAAGTTGGATGACACAGACAAGGCCAAGAACACACATGGGGAGAAGACCTTGCAAAATCTTCAGCATTACAACATGAACGCGTGGAAAAAGGTCTCCGTGCAAACCCTGGACGCGGTTGGTCTCGTCTCCTCCAGGGAAGTGAAGCCGAGCTTAATCCTGCATCATCCTT
The DNA here is from genome assembly GCF_032717465.1 of Coenobita brevimanus. Lineage (NCBI taxonomy): Eukaryota > Metazoa > Arthropoda > Malacostraca > Decapoda > Coenobitidae > Coenobita > Coenobita brevimanus. Next base: position 61,096,841 of record NC_137046.1, on the reverse strand, counting down.
GAACATGCTTGGGGTTTCATTTACTTGGGACTTATCTTGGAAAGATCATATTACATCTCTTGTAAAATCTGCTTCCAAGAGATTGGGTGTGCTAAGCCGACTCCGTTCCTTCTTTACCCCTGCACAATTGTTGACTCTATACAGAGGTTTTATCCACCCCTGTGTGGAGTACAACTCTCATGTGTGGGGAGGCTCCCCACATACAGCTCTTCTCAATAGGGTGGAGTCAAAGGCTTTTCATCTCATTAACTCTCCTCCTCTTACTGAATCCCTTCAACCTCTGTCTTTTCGCCGCACTGTTGCATCTTTATCTCTTTTCTATCGTTACTTTAATGGTCACTGCTCCTCTGAACTGTCTGCATGCATTCCTCCACCTCTACGATGGGCGCGTAGCACCCGTCTAGCAGCAAACTCTCATCCCTTTTCTGTCCAACTCTCTAATACAAGAGTTAACCGTTACTCCCAGTCCTTCATTTATGCAACAGGTCAACTCTGGAACTGTCTCCCTCTGTCTGTATTTCCTGCTGCCTATGATCTCCAGTCTTTCAAACGCAGTGTGTCCAGGCATCTCGAAATGAATGGATCTTGAATTTGGCTCTCTCTCTTGGAGGGAACTGTTATTGCGGGCTCATGGCCATTGGTTCCTTCTTCCTCGCATTAAAAAAAAAAAAAAAAAAAAAAAAAAAAAAAAAAAAAAAACTTTGAGGGGTTTGACATGGATGGTTTCCACCTTTGTCTTTGCACAGCAGGAGAGCAAGTGGACGTCGACGACATGAGGGATTGATTGGACAACAATGGTAGTGATCCTGGTTATCAGACGATGTCTGATGAGGAGATCGCTGCTGCTGCCTCTGCAAGAACGAAAGAAGACAGTGATACCGATGAGGAGGAGGAGGAGGACCCTGACTCGCAGCCCACCGCAACTCCATTACTCCCTCGTCTCCATTCCCTACATGCCAGTCTTGAGGAGGTTCTGGAACACTCTGAACACCCACACTATGATAGGGAGTTGGTGCCACTCAGCCTGGCGATGGAGCTGCAGGCAGTCAGGGATGCTGTCATCCTCTGGCAGAATCGTCGGTCCTATCGTTAGACCAGGATCGGCTCCTTCTTCAAGCCTGCCACCCCCATGAGTGCCAGTCCATTCTCACCACCACCTTCACTGCCACCACCACCAAAAACACCACCTCATTTCCCACCTTCACTATCAGACCCATAACTGAGCACATCGACAGCCAGTGAGTCTCCATTGGACGTAAGTTTCCGTCTGTCTTTGGAGTCTACTGAGGCAGGTAGGCCATCATTACCGCACCACATGTCCCCACTCATCGCTCAGCTCCAGCAGGTAGAGGAGGAGGAGGAGGAGTTCTTTGACCTTTCCTAAATTCGAAGGTTAGCCACTAGACCACATGAGACAACCATGCACCTGCTGGAGATGTGCGGGTTATGAAGCCTGTCTGCCGTGCACTAGATGGTAAGCACCCCAATCAAATGCTTTTCATCAGGGAACTTTAGGTTTTTTCATTGTTTTCTTGTTTAAAATTATTTTGGATATTTCTATGTAAGTTATGATGTCAAAATATGGCAGACTGACCTGAAAACAGTGCCAAAATTAGGAGAGGTGCTGCATATAGTGTACTGTACAGGTAGGATGTTTTATGTTTGTAATTTTTTTTCCCATAGTTTTCTTGGTTTAAAATTGTTTTGGATATTCCTGTTTGTGCTTTGCTGTCTAAATATGGCAGAATGACCTGAAAACACAGCCAAAATTAGGAGGGGTGCTGTACATACAGCAGTGTATAGGTAGGATGTTTTTTCTTTTTTAATGTTTTTCAGGTTTTTTTTGGTGTCTAAAATTATTTTGGATATTCCTGTGTGTGTTTTGATGTCTAAATATGGCAGAATGACCTGAAAACAGTGCCAAAATTTGGAGGGGTACTGTATATACAGTAGTGTATAGGTAGGGTGTTTTTTGGTTTTCACTGTGTTTTTTTCACGGTTTTCTTGTCGTTTAAAAATTATTTTGGATATAATACTATGTGTGTTCTTACGTCTAAATGTCTGAATGACCAGAAAACACTGCCAAAGTAAGCAGAGGTACTGTACAAATAGGTTAGGTCTAGGTTATGGGTGATATTGTTCATTATCCTGATATTGCCTCTACCAAGAAATGCCTTTGGATTTATTACATCAAATAATTGAGGGAGTACTGCAACAACTTATAATAATGAAGAACTGCAAGGGTCATGAAAAGGGTGAACTCACCGAGGGATCACGCTGGAAGATGACAACTCTGCCTCCCTTGTCCCCTGTGGCCAGCAGGTCACCATCATGGTTGAATTCAACACACGAGATGATGTCCGCTGCAAAATTGTACAAGGTCAGTACAGTAATACACTGCAAATCACTTTGCTCCAAAAATATCTGGGACTTAAATACAGTACAGTATAACAAAATGATCAGTTTTGGTTAACAGGGGTTAGTCATCCAATATGAACATGCATAGTCATCAACTACAAATTCAGTTACTGTAGCTCCAAGAGTTGCAATAAATATACCAGTGTACAGGACACACTGGGGTAGACATTTATGGTATGAGAGAGAGAGAGAGAGAGAGAGAGAGAGAGAGAGAGAGAGAGAGAGAAGCATTAGAAAAATGTTAGCATAGTGTACTTAAATATTGTGGCAATTTGAAAAATAATGTCTCACCATTCTGCAAATAAAAACAGTAGCAATATAGCACATACATGTCCCAGTATAAATAAACCTAAGATAACTACAGTATGGTATTATGCAAAAACAACTGCACTCTACATTAATCACAGGCAACATGTTATGAAATACTGTAATATTATTGCATCAGTACACTTCTTCAATACAGTAAGACCTCAATATAACAGACTTCACCAGACTAGAAATCGCTTTTATCGGAATCAAGGAGCTACCGGACTAAATTCTTATATACCGGGTATCAGAAAAAGTCCGATAAAACCAAAAGCAGTCCGGATTGCCTGACCACTGCAGTTATGTTCACCACAATAAGGTAAATAAAAAACATGTTTATCAGTGTACAGTACAGTATTAGTATATATATCATTTGATTATTGTAATGAATGTATAATATGGTATTGCACAGTACTGTACTGCAATGGTAGTGAAAACGGTTTAAAAACCATAGGTGCGATCCGGACTAATGTCTGATATATCGGAAAAAGTCTGGGTTAGCAGGGGGAAGTCCAAATGTTTCTTTTTTGGAATGGCTTTGGCCCCAATTAGTCCATTATTGTGAGGTTTTACTGTACTGTAAAGCTAATCAGCACCTAGTTTCTGAAATTCTCATTTTATGGTTCATACAATTATCTAACAAACTTCTAATGACAGGTAAATTAACGATGATTATGTTCAAACCAATGAAGCACCCCTACACTGCAACATAAAGTACTGTATCAGGTACCTAATACTTAGCAAAGCATTATATTCGACAGTAGCCAAAGGAATATGGTCATAGCTACCAGAAATTAAAGTAAAATGTGTGAATGTGGGGAAAAATTCCATGAAACTTTTGGAATAAAAGCTGATATAGGCATGGGAAGCATTAAACTCCTTTGGTTGTTCAATTTGTTGTCAGCTTGCACATATATAACATGATAATCTGGTTGGGAACATGCCAAACATTATGGAAGACACAATGCCTTAGAAAAGAAAAGTTGGCACCTTCTCCTATGGGTCGTAGGAGCATGCAACGACTGGGAACGTCATATTTGGGCATGTTTGGGTTGGTGTCACATACTTTGGGAAAAAAATTAAACTTAAAAATGGCTCTGCAGGCTCTATATGAAAGGTGTTGTGGGATGGCTGACTGAAACTGGATAGGGCAGTCTAGGATTTAAAAGAAGAAAGCAGACACCACACGAAATGGATATACAGTACAGTAAACCCTTGATATAACGAACCCCAGTATTGTGAATTTTGCATATAACGAACAGTCAAATCGCGACCAAACTTCCCCCAGATTTTGCAAACGAAGGTCGCTAAATGCTGAGGAAGTTCACGAATCAGCCCACAGTGACTACAGCATCCTTTCCTGGCACATTAAGTGTATATACCGATACTTCAAAAGCATCCCTTCATGGCACAATAAGTGTACTTTAACTGTACTCCATTATACTGTACAGTATTCCTATTATAGCTAGGTATTGTATTTGCATGTGCAACTTCATACAGTATTGTATTTACACGTACAATTTCATAAACCACTGAATTCTCCATGTAAAACTTCATATAGTTTAGGTCATGTCTGAGCATGTAGGACCAAACGACTCCTCTTATATAGCGAACTGAGTTCGGCAATACCGAACCCCTTGTATATAGCCAACTTTTGGATATGGCGACCCACCCCTCCCCCCAATTAGTTCGTTATATCGAGGGTTTACTGTATATTATTCACAAGATTGTAAGCTGATGATGCATTGTTGCTAAAGAAAATAAGAGATCTGCAGAATGCTTTACGGATTTCAATGGGTGGACCATGCAAAAGAAAGAACTTTGAAGTACAGTGCTGGGATAGGATATACAGTAAAGCTGTTCCCCTATTTAGCAACGAACTTTTCTGAGAAGCTTCAGCGTGTTACTTTTGTTTGTCAAACCTACAAAAAAAAGAGTAAGAGTATAAAAATATCCAGGAACTGTATCAAAGTACTGAAGCTTCTAAATCTAACGAAATAGATTACTTGAAGCAACTGATACAACTTCTTTTCCTCTAACTGTTTTCATAATGTTCACCAATCATTTGTACAACTCTGACTGCAAGTACCACAGCCTAGGTACAGTATTTGCGAGTTTCGAGTTACAAACTTTGTCAGCTGCACACCATCTCTATGAACCAGTTAAGTTTAAACACAATTTTCTTAATACATAGATTCTTACTGTTTAGTTCAAAATAAATTTGATGTTTTGTGCCTGGTTGGAAATAGCTACTGTGAGACGCAAAATTGCTTTGTTAGTGTTACAATTCTACCATATATCCAAAGAATTACTACCATATTTCATAAATTAATAGCAATACATTATTAAAACTGTTTCCTGTCATAAGCTTGTCAATATCTCTTGGCAGCTTCCTATTTCCACAGAACTGCAATAACATAAATGAATTATCGTCCAGATAAAATAGAGTAATTTCCTATCATGAATGCACAAACACAATTAAAGGAGCTTTCCAGAACTTTGTGCACAAACAAACAGAACCTTCCACAAGCACATGTTTAGTATGTACTGCTCTCCTATACTGTGCCTCACATCCCATGAATCTGTGATGGAGGTATGTACAGTAGCTAGTAGGCTAGTTAGCAAGCAATTCTTTAATCCCCTTTCATGAAACCCTGTTTATTTTAATTACCTACAACAATTTATCACCAAATGACTTTAACCAGTTTGGAATGATATTCTATCCTCTCCTGAGTAAACCTTGTCTCCAACAATCCTTTCAGAACTGGGAAATTTCATCTACTACATTCTAGGTAGCTACCATAAGACGATTTTATTTAGCTACCTTCTAATAAAAGGTTAAGCATTTCTGATTATTTCTTATTAGCTACTGCGCAACACTAAAAACAATCACGATAAAATATCATACAGTAGTTAATTACAGTAGCCTATCCAGCTGTGCAATAATACATACAGTATTAGTATTAGCACCTAAACATTACACAAACAAAAAACTTAAGGCTGTACTTCACTGTCAAATCTGCTTGCATTATGCTGGCCCTAACCTTGGCACACACACACACACACTAACAAGAATGCCAGCTTCCAACCAAGAGAGCTCAATAATAAAAATAAAGAAATAACTGTCACAATAACAGGCATTAACACAGTACTGGTACCTGTATTTGTTAGGGGAAAAAATCTGAGGGAAGTCATCAATGATGTCAACTACTAAACAATTCTCTAGCTGCGAAAAAGTTTTTCTGTTTCACATTTTCCATATGGTTAAAAAACTAAATTTCCTAAATCTTATTTTCAGTACTGGGTACCTGATTGCACATTAATTTTCCCATTTGGGATATACAGTAACACTACATTCAAATCCTGTAGTACCCTTGACCCTTGAGTTTTTCCTCATATTTCACATCATCATAGGCTACAGGGAAAACAGTTGCTGATTATCATCACCCAAAACTATCTATCTATCTACTGCCAGACGCCTCAATCCCATTCAGGGTGGCCACAAACAAATCGCCTCCACGTCGCCCTGTCCCCCACCACTTCACTGCCCCGCTCCCAACTCACACCCCCCTCTCTCATATACCTCTCCACCCCATCCCTCCATCTCATCCTCGGCTTCCCCCTCCACTTCACTCACATACACTCTCTTTGTCAGTCTTTCACCCTCCATTCTCTCCACATGGCCAAACCACCTCAGTGTATTCCTCCTAACGCTTCCTATCACATCCACATCCACACCACAATGCTCCTTTATATCCTCATTTGTCAGCCTGTCTCTCCATGTGACTCCACAGGCTCCTCCTAAATAACTCATTTCCACTGCTCTCACTCTTGACTTGTGTCCTTCCAGCAACGTCCAAGCTTCACTTCCATACGTTAGAGCTGGTATCACAATACTGACATGTAGTAGCTTTTTCACTTCCCGGCTTCTTATCAATGCTTTCAAGGAATCTGCAACCTTTCTTCCCTGCTGTACCCATTCAAGCACTTCACCCTCCAAACCTCCATCCTTACTCATCACACTACCCAAGTACTTAAACATACTCACATTTTCCAATTCCTCACCATCCAACCTCGCTGTACATTCACTGACTTCACCTCTCTCAAAGACCATCACTTTACTCTTCCCTACTTTCACCTTTAGATTCCGTTTCTTACACACTCTCCCAAACTCATCCACCAAGCCTTGCAGCTCTCCTTCATCTTCACTCAACAACACAGTATCATCTGCAAACAACAGAACAGGGAGTTTCCAAAAACTACCCTCTCTCACCAGGGCCACTCAAACATCCACTACCCTACCTTGTACCTCTTTTATTACTCCATCCATGTACAGATTGAACAACCATGGAGACATGACACATCCCTGTTTCAATCCAACCTTCAAAGAGAAAAATTCACTCAGTTCACCATCCACACGCACTGCAGCATTAGCACCATCATAAATACTCTTCACAGCATTCAACAACTTCCCATCTACTCCATATATTCTTAATACTTTCCACAATCCTTGTCTATCCACCCTGTCATATGCTTTCTTCAAATCCATGAAAGCCGCATACAACTTTCCCTTCTCTAGAAACTTTTCCACTAAAGATTTAAGAATGAATATCTGATCTACACAAGAAAATAATCACTACAAAAAAAGACAATTGGTACCTACATTGTTTCTGATTCATAAAATGCTACTTTACCTCTATATTTTTGTGCATGTAGGACTGATGAAGTTCTGTAATTGATATCAACCAAATAATGCATTTCCGTGACTCATCAAGCCCATCATTATAAGTCACATTAAACTTTATTAAAGAAAATTGGTAAACGTTGGTTTCATTTATTCTTCCGGCTATTGTTCTTAAATTTCACAATCTTTCCAAGCTGCTCCCAGTCGTATTTTCCTTGCCCAAGGTGAGTCAAATCCCAAATATATCATGCTGAACTGAATCCCCCTCCTCTTAGGTTGTTTTCTGTCTTGCCTGGTGATCTAAACCAAATTCACAAGCTTCAGAAGGTATATTATTACCGTATCTAGGCAAATCTTTCAGTTTTGCCTCGGTTATTTCCATATTTTCATATACATCGAGCATGAAAGCTGCTGGGACACATTATAAATAAATGAAAATGCTGGAAGAAATGCTTAGAAATCTAACAATTATTCAAGGCTGAACAGGTAAAACAAATTATTACTGATGTCAGAAAAGTACACTATATTATTAGAGATGCAGCTCTCTTATTTTTCCACCATCACTGAAATGTCCATTATTTCCTTTACTATAATTTTCACTTGTTACATTTTTCCCAGGATCTCCTCTGCCAGTACACAGCTAGTGTGTCAGCCCTAACCCTAAAACAACCTACATTTACTCCAGCTACCAATGACCTATGTGAAACATCACCTGCTTTACCAGTGTTAACCTACTGACCTTATATTGCTTCACATTAATCACATTAATAAACCTCACATGCTTCATATCCCTTTACAATATACTGCTGCTTCTCAACGTTTTTACTCAAAGATATAACTAACTGATCTTCATTTAGTACAAACTAAAAGTACTAGCCTACTAAACTAAAACTTCACACTGGGGGCTTCAAAAACGTTTTACAGATACAAAGAATCTGATACAGAGAGATTAGTAACCCACAGCTGTTTTAACAGCTGAAGCGGGAGAGGAAGAGGAAGGGTGAGTGAGATACGTGATAAACAACCACTTGTGAGACTTACCTTCACTAACGTCATCGTCTAGGGTTCCTTTGACTTGAGAGAAGCACCATTGGATGTCTCCATTGCCTGCAAAATCAGACATTATGGAGTTACTAGTCTTTCGTTTCGGCCTTTTCTAGTTTTGGCCGGCGGAGTATATTCAGTCAGGTAGAAACCGGCGATAGTCCTGCTTGAGTATCATGAGAGAGGCTGAGCTCGTCCTCTTCGCATCTATCCTTCACTCTACTTACCGGCCATCCCAACAGTCTCGTTCCTGGTAATCACTTTTTGGATATTTAAGATGGTATGATGTCATGTATTTATCGTTCAACATCTAGAAATTGCACGGATGGCATGAGATAACAGAGAATTTCCACAATTACACCCAGTATGGCGTCTACGTCCCCCCTCCACTGTGACGTCACCATCAACACAGAGGCATTGTGGGTAAACAGATTCCAAGCTTGAAGCGCGCCAAAATGAATGGAGTTCCCAGCTGAGCCTGACGTAGAGAAAAGCGTTGATTTTAAGGGGATTCGAGATCTTCATTCACAAAATTATGGTCAATAATTCATAAGTGTTTGTTATATATTATGAATCGGCGTGGAGATACAAATTGCGGTAAGTATTGACGTGATACATATGTAACCGAATGTATTTGCTTACTAATGAGATAGTTCCAAGTTAATAATATTTATAGCTTATTTTTACTTGTGATAGTGGATAAATCTGCATACAATTATGTAGGGCTCACCACCAGTTTTTTTTATAGAAAAAAAATGTTCCCACATCAAATAGCCTATGTTGCTACAGTACGATCACTACATACTTTAGTACTATCAAAAAAATCTTTACCATTATACTGACACAATTATTAAAGGAGGCTATTGGCTTCGTATATCATAGTTAACAACAGATAAGCACAGAGATAACATGGTCGAGATAAGTTATCAATAATGACTCGCGTCAAGGAATTATCCACTATTTCAACCACCACAAGCAATCCACAGGCCGCTGACCCGTTGAGAATTATACTACTCAGGAAGAACAAATAATCTTTCCACTATGTTAAACACTGTAAACTCTAAACAGGCGGAAAATGTAACATCTGAATCTGTACCACCGTCTCCACCCGCCAACATCAGTATCCCTCTCGCCTCCCCCCCATCTCGTCTTCTCTTCCCCCTACCCTCGCCCCATTCCTTGTTCCCCTTCCTCCCCTCCCACCAACCACTCTCAGACTCTGAGTTCAGTTCAGGCACCTTAAACCACCCAGCACCCAGCGCGTTCATCCACCTCACCCAGGTCTCGCAGATATCCACCACTGCCACTTCATTTACTGTTTACCCTCATCATCCAAGAATCACGTACTCAGGTAGCCTACAGTACATACACACACACAAACACAGTCGTTCAGCCAACCGCCCATCATTTATCCAATCAGAAACCGTTGTTCGCCCTTGACCGCTGCACCGTCTATCCTCATCCATTTCATCTCATCCATTTCATCCATCTTTATATACTCTGCTGTGAATTTTTATCCATTCTGCTACTAATTTTCATCCACAGATAGGCTATCCCCCCTCGTCCTCTCAGTTTCATGTTACAATCCACTTGGCACTCCACCGTCATCCACCCAGCTCTTTGCTAGATTTTCTACCCAGAGTCATGCGCACACAGTTCAACCCTCATCCACTCAACTTCTCGCCCCCATCACTCATTTATCCATCCTCTTCCACTTATACATCCACGTTGTTTTACTCCCTTCCCTATCCATCCTTAAATACTTACCAACAAGGATTCACCCTAACTCACCCAGTCATCCACCCTCACCTACTCTCGCCCACCCAGATCTACATCCTCATTCACTAATCGCTCCACACATCCACTTATCTACCTGCCCATCTATCCTCTCTATATTAATCTATCCACATTCATCGACTCGTCTACTCTTCCATCCAGCTATTCACCCAGGTATAAGCTTTATTCACCCATCTATCCACCCAGCTATCCATCTCACCCACTCAGCTATCCATCTCACCCAACCAGCTATATACCTCACCCACCCAGCTATGCACCTAGGCACCTAGCAAGCCATCAACCCATTCATCTTCATAAACTGTCCATCTCATCCACCCACCTATCCACCTCATTCAGCCAGCTATCCATTTCATCTACCAGCCATCCATGTCACTTATCCAGCTATCCACCCACCCCCCACCCACCTATCCACGTCACCCACCCATCTATCCACATCCACGGCGGCGCTGCTGACACACTTACGGGGGTATTGAGAAACATCCACACTTTCACCCACACCACTTAAAGCTTGGTATCCTGCTCATACTTCTCTCTCTCTCTCTCTTTCTCTCTCTCTCTGTCATTTACAGATACGTTCCGTATTGGTTCCTCTGTTTTCTATATTTCTTCCATGTTCGTCCCATCTCTCTCTCTCTCTCTCTCTCTCTCTCTCTCTCTCTCTCTCTCTCTCTGCCACATTTTTTTCTCCCGAAATTTAACCTTGTGCCTTATTTCCAGCAATCTCCTCTCTCTCTCTCTCTCTCTCTCTCTCTCTCTCTCTCTCAGCCATATGTTCTTCCTATTTCTTTTAATATGTTGCCTTATATTCATCATTTTCTATTCGTCCTTGTTTTTTCTTCCCTGTCCCATATATTCTTCCTTCTTTTATTATTCATTATTTTATTCAGCCTATCTGTCTGTCTCTATCTGTTTATTCTCTTTGTCGTACTTATGTCTCTCTATTCTGTATTACTGTTCCTTTTTGTCTGTCTACTTTCAACCCTCCTGTTTCCCCGTCTGGCTCTGGCTATTTTTGCTTTGTTTACCTTCTGCGTTCCTCCAAGTTCTTTTGAAGTTTTGACCATGCTCTCCCTCCCTTTATTATTATTATTACTACTACTACTACTATTATTATTATTATTATCTTTTCGTGACTAGAACCATACTGTAATGTTAATCTATTTTTACATCTCGGCAATACAGGCGGAGAGATGGCACTTTGAGGCCAAGTTAAAATGAATATGGCATAGTGAGTGTTCGTTCCATTTATTGTGTATGTTCTTTCCGGTACCGGAGGCTCATACACATCTTTAGAGCCTGAATAGAAAACTAGACACAGGAGGTACCAAATATTTCGCAAAATTATATATTCAAAATTTTACATATATTTTTCAATCTACTGTCTACTCTGCATATATATATATATATATATATATATATATATATATATATATATATATATATATATATATATATCTGCGAGGAAGAAGGAACCAAAGGCCATGAGCCCGCAGTAAAAGTTCCCTCCAAGAGAAAAACAAAATACAATAGCGAGCCAAATTCAAGATCCGATCATTTTGAGATGCCTGGACACACTGCGTTTGAAAGACTGAAGATCATAGGCACCAGGAAATACAGACAGAGGGAGACAGTTCCAGAGCTGACCTGTTGCATAAATGAAAGACTGGGAGTAACGGTTAACTCTTGCATTAGAGAGTTGGACAGAAAAGGGATGAGAGTTTGCTGCCAGACGGGTGCTACGCGCCCGTCGAAGAGGTGGAGGAATGCAAGCAGACAGTTCAGAGGAGCAGTGACCATTAAAGTAGCGATAGAAAAGAGATAAAGATGCAACAGTGCGGCGAAAAGACAGAGGTTGAAGGGAGTCAGTAAGAGGAGGAGAGTTAATGAGACGAAAAGCCTTTCACTCCACCCTACTGATAAGAGCTGTATGTGGGGAGCCTCCCCACACATGAGAGTTGTACTCCACACAGGGGCGGATAAAACCCCTGTATAGTCAACAATTGTGCAGGGGTAAAGAAAGAGCGGAGTCGGCTTAGCACACCCAATCTCTTGGATGCAGATTTTACAAGAGATGTAATATGATCTTTTCAAGATAAGTCCCGAGTAAATGAAACCCCAAGCATGTTCAAGGATGATGCAGGATTAAGCTGAATATTATTAAACATTACATGTGGGTATACCTGTGGAAGATTTTGTCGGGTTGATAGGTGTAAGAACTGAGTCTTAGATGCATTAAAAACAACCATATTATTTTTACCCCAGTCAGAGATACGAGCCAAGTCAGACATTAGGTGTGCCATAGCCTCATCCCTTGTTTGTTGAAGTAACTGTTAAGATGGGCGTTGCGGGAACCGAATGGAAAGGTGAAGGGTGGAGTCATCAGCGTATGAGTGGATAGGGTTAGATGTACAGCTTAGAAGATCATTGATGAATAAAAGGAAGAGAGTTGGTGATAGAACAGAGCCCTGAGGAACACCACTGTTGATAGATCTAGGAGAAGAACGATGGCCGTCTACAACAGCGGCTATAGAACGACCAGAAAGGAAGCTAGCGATGAAGGCACAGATAGAAGGATAGAAACAGTAGGAGGGCAGTTTGGAAATTAAAGATTTGTGCCAGACTCGATCGAAAGCCTTTGAGATGTCAAGTGCAATGGCAAAGCTTTCGCCAAAGTCCCGAAAGGAGGATGACCAGGAGTCTGAAAGGTAGGTGAGAAGATCGCCAGTGGAGCGTCCCTGACGGAACCCGTACTGACGATCGGAAAGAAGGTTGTGATAGGAAAGATGCCTTAAAATTTTTCTATTGAGAATTGACTCGAAAACTTTTGAAATGCAGGACGTTAAAGCAATTGGACGATAGTTGGAGGGTTGGGAGTGGTCACCCTTCTTTGGGACTGGCTGAATGAGAGCAAACTTCCAGCAAGAAGGAAAGGTACAAGTTGACAGACAAAGGAGAAAGAGTTTGCCTAGGCAGGGTGTAAGCACAGAAGCACAGTTCTTGAGAACAACAGGAGGGACCCCATCAGGCCCATATGCCTTGTTAGTACTGAGGCCAGTGATGGCAGAAAATACATCAACTGAAGAAATTTTATTGTCAGCCATGAGGAAGTCAGAGGGGGGAAGTGATGGAGGAACAGCACCGGAATCGTCTAAGGTGGAATTGGAGGAAAAAGTCTGTGCGAAGAGATCTGCTTTATCAGTAGAAGAAATAGCTACAGAACCATCAGAGTAGAAAAGAGGAGGGAAGGATGATGAGGTAAAGTTGTTAGAAAGATTTTTGGCAAGGTGCCAGAAGGAGCGGGAAGAATTCGAGTTGGAGAGTTGAGAGCATTTAGCATGGATGAAATTATTTTTGGTATAGTGAAGAACAGACTTAGCACGATTCCGGGCAGAAACGTAAAGATGATGTGATTCAGGGGTGAGTTGGCTCCGGTACCTTTTGTAGGCTCTCTCCTTGTTGCGGACAGCATTAGAACAAGCGTGATTAAACCAAGGCTTTCTTGCGTTAGTCAAAGGATATGAGAAAGGAATGTATGCTTCCATGCCCGAGAGAATAACCTCCGTAATGCGCAAGGCACACTCAGATGGCTCCCGGCCATGGAAGCAATAATCATTCCAGGGAATATATATATATATATATATATATATATATATATATATATATATATATATATATGTGTGTGTGTGTGTGTGTGTGTGTGTGTGTGTGAATATTAATTTTCATGCACTATTCGGGAGACGGATATCTGACCCCGCGAAACTCAAAAGAAAAGATCATACCCAAGCAATATTCGTTTTGTTGCGCCTGCCCTAACCCACACCAGCGCTTTTCACCCCCACTCTGCCTTTCACCCGTCCCTTATCGTTTTAGTACATCCTTTCCACAGCACTTCTTCGTGACTAGCACCATATTCTAATGTCAGTCTATTGTTACAACTCAGCTTTCTAGGTGAGGAGATGACAAGGGATTTTAGTGAGCAATGTAGCCTCCCAAAAAATCAGCACTTCGACCTGTTACTTTTTTTTTTTTTTTTTTAATGAATGGAGGATATGTAGTTTGATTTAAGTTTTTTTTTTTTCTCCTGTTGGTCTAAAAAAAAAAAAAATGTTCAGTTTTCGGTGTTTGTTATATCCAGTAAACAGTGACTAAGCTATTTTTACTCTAACCTGACCTAACCCTGCCATTTCTCCATTTTGAAAGCTCAATAAATTAACACCAGAATAGGAGTATGATGCCAGTCAGAATGAAGCACTGTGGAAAGAATGTACAGTTGCAACACTTTTTTTTTTATTCTTTGGTCACTGAGCTACGTGAAATAAGCTGCAAGAGGACAAAAATCAGGGCCACGCTAAGGTGAAAGAACTACAGTACAGTCATGGTACACCCTCACTTGATATTCACACGACATAAACCCTTCTGCGTAGTTAGCACGTGGCACAGCAAGGAAACAAAGTTCGGCCACTGTTGCACTGCGTTTATTTCACTCAACCCAAGTCGTCACTTTTCGTCCTTGTATGTGTCATGGCAGAAAAAGATACCGAGCCTCCTTCAGCTTTGCAATATTCAGACAGGAGACGAAAGTGAGATGTAAGAAAGGTGAAAATTATATACCAGACAGGAGACGAGAGTGAGGAGAGGTGAAATAAATACCAACAAAGTAAACAAGAGACGAAAGTGAGAAGTAGAAGTGAATTATAAACGAGACAAACTAGACAGGAGATGAAAGTGAGAAGTACGAGAAGTGGTAGAATATTACACGAATTAGACAGGAGACGAAAGAATGATGTAGAAGAGGTGAAATTACATACGACACGAACTGTATTTTCCTTATTAATTCTGCCGTAAATATTGAACCGCGTCACTCATTTGTCAACTACAATATTGCCGTTCAATTTCCTCTTTATTTTTATTTATTTATTCATTTATTTACTTTTCTCTGGACTTGCCACCTGTGCCATCATGGCTGTGTGGATAGGGCAACAGCTGGTGCGTCTTGCATGGGTCAGCTCAGGTGCAAGAAAGGAAAGTTGTTGTTTTTTCTCTTTTACTTTTTTTTTCTATGTCCAGCTCTCGGCACAAACTTGACAGCCTCGCTCCCTAAGACCCAGCGGTCCCTGCTACTTGTATCACACCTCCACATGTCACCACTTTGTCACAAATACCCACACCACTGAAGGCTTGGTATCCTGCTCTTACCTCTCATGTCACCACTTCGTCATTACTACGCACATCATTAAGTTTGGTATCCTACTCTGACCCATCACTCTCTCTCTCTCTCTCTCTCTCTCAGAACTGGTATTAAAGGGGACGTTTTAGACATAGTGATAGGTCTTGTGGAAGATTAGCGTCTGTATTAACGATATTTATAAATCATATGGATCCCTACCCATAGCCTAAGGCTTTAGTAATCTATCTATTTATGATGTTGGAAGCTTTTATTTATTAATTTAGGATGACAAGAGCTTTTATTTATTAATTTACTTAGGCTGGTAGAAGCTTTTATTCAGTCATTAAGGATGGTGGTGGCTTGTATTTGTTTAATTATTTATTTAGGCTGGTGGAAGCTTTTATCTACTTATTTATTTATTATTTATTTATTTTAACGGATGAAAGGCACTTGGTGGATATCCGATCATCATTCTACTCTCCGGTATCAAGGGGTGTATGGAGAGTTTTGGCAATGGCAGGCTTAGTATGCACTGACTTGAACTGAGACAGTGCAAGTGACTCCTGCTTCCGTGACGAGAAACATGCATGGTTAAATTTAGCTTATTAACCATCAACTGTGACTGCCTGCCCACAAGCTTCCATGTTTACCAGTAGAAAGATCATTTTTGGATAATAGATGAAAATTAAGTCGCCGAGGAAGAGACGCAACGAAACCTTTTACAGTGTAATATGCAAAGTAAACCGCTGCAGGAGATATATGTGGTTTCCAGTGCCACCCAGAATACTTTGTAATGTGGAAAACGAATCGCTAAGGAAGAGGGGCTAAGAACTCTCCTATGCCCGTTAGAAAACGACCTCAAGTCTTGGCAGCCAAAAAAAAATCAAGACGTATTATGCAAAATAAATAGCTAAGGAAGAGGCGCTACGAATCATCCAGTAACACCTACAGTAGAGGCATATTTATTTATTTACCACCAGAATCCTCATCTGCGTCCCGACCTTCACCGCACGACCTGGTACGCAAGCCACGAAGATATCGGTGACGTCTGCCGCCTTTTTTGGACTCCTGCTTCATTACGTATTGCAGGACACACTAGACGCCACAACTCTGACTCACAAAGACACTTACGATCATATTCCCCTCGTAAGTCATATTTTAAATAGCGGGAAAAGAAAAAGAACAACGAAGTGGCGTGGGAAAATTCGGCTCGTTCCTTTCACCAATTTTTCCAGCTAAAACAAAAGTAACTGTGATTAGCGATGTGCCGACAGTATCAGTATCGGTATCGGCAGTATCAGTTTTTTTTTTTTTTTTGTAGTATCGGTATCGGTATCGGCAAGGTAAAAATATGGCCGATACTCCGATACTTTTCTGGTTTATTATGTGATTCAAGACATGTTTCATGACACTGATAAACAGATGGTTATGATATTATATTACATTATAATTACATGTATGATGTAACATTATCATAATATCGATTACTATAGGCTATTGCTCCTGCATTAACAACACTCACGCTACCGGCATCAAATAAATCAAAATATAATCAAATAAATAAAATCAAAATAAAAAAGTATCGGTATCGGGAAAGCATCGGCCATTTGTCAGTATCGGAGTATCGGTATCGGTATCGGCTGAAAAGTGGGTATCGGTATCGGCCAACATATTTGGTATCGGCACATCTCTGATCGCGATACCTCTCCTCTTGTCACTGATTTTTTTTCCCCCAGGAAGAACAAGTCATGGGGAGATTCTCCATCCTCCTTGTCCTTCCTGCATAAGTGAGGCTGGGGTTGATCGTAAGGTAGCCTGTGAATACGGAAAGTCTAGCAGTGTCATCGCTCATTATAATCATTATTATTATTGTTACAACTCCATCATTATCATAATCACCATCGTTATTATTATTATCATTATTATTATCATTATTATTATTATTACAACCACAATCATCATTATCACCATCGCTAATATTATTATTATTATTATTGTTATTATTACCACCACCATCGTTATTATTATTATTATTATTATTATTATTATTATTATTATTACTACTACTACTACTACTGCTACTACTATTATTACTATTCCCGACGATTTCCACCTTCTTAGGAGAAGCCCCTCGTAGTAAAGGGGTTAAATCAATGCTATATCTAACCCTCTCCAGTTCGAAATTCTCTCTCTCTCTCTCTCTCTCTCTCTCTCTCTCTCTCAGCACTGGAATATTAAGATGAAAGTCGTGCGTCAAATAAGCGTCTAACAAGCCACCTCCCAGCGATAAGAGATAACCGTTATCGCAGTTAGTATGCCATGGCTGATTTGTGAGCCTGAACTGATCGTAGAGTGAAGTCTGAGGCTGTATCTCCCTTTACGATAAAATCTGACACTGATCATATATACAGTAAGTATATATATATATATATATATATATATATATATATATATATATATATATATATATATACTGTATATATATATATATATATATATATATATATATATATATATATATATATATATATATATATATACTGTATATATACAATGAATATGATAAAAACACAAATGAAAATGGCATTAAAATATAAAGGAAAATGGACCAAAAATATTACTGGAAATGTAAGAAAATACTGGAAATGGAACAATATTATGTGAAGATGGCAAAAAATAAACTGAAATGCACAAAATATGACTGAAATGGCATGAAAATATAACTGATAATTTAATGGCACAAACCTATAACTAAAAATGGCTAAAAAATATTACTGATAATGACCCAAAAATATATGCGAAAATGGCACTGTGTGTGTATATATATATATATATATATATATGATAATGGCACAAAAAATCACGAAAATGGCACAAAAATATAAATGATAATGGCCCAGAAATATAACTGATAATGGCCTAAAATAACTAATAATGGCACAAAAATGTCACGAATAATGGCCCCAAAATAACTGGAAATGGCACAAAAATATACCGAAGAACGGGGCTAAAATATAAACTGAAAATAGCACAAAACATAAACTACAATTGGCGCCTAAACCACAGACTGTACCTTTCGAAGACTTGTTCAGGACCATCTTGGCTACTCGTACAATTTTAGTTTTCCTTCTACAACGCAACGTTTTCTTTTTTCTTTCTAGGTATTTTTTTATCAACGTAGTTCTTATATTCGTTGTATATTTCAAACTTGCAGTATATTCGAGGTGTTTGTGTTCGTGTGTTTGTGTGCTCTGACCGCCACTAGGACACTGACTAGAAAGTGTACTGTTACATTCACTCACATACTCGTACACACAGGAAATGTACACTTCCGATGTCTCCACTCACGTCTGCTTGCTTGTGTTTAGACTGCATAATAATAACAATAGTAGCAGTAGTAGTAGTAGTAGTGGTAGTTGTTGTTATTGTTGTTGTAGCAGTAGTATCCATAATAATAATAATAATAATAATAATAATATTTTCATTCATTCATTCATCATCTAATCTACTGTACAGTAGTAGTAGTAGTAGTAATAGTACTACTACTACTATTACTACTACTACTAATAATAATAATAATCAGGCTCAGAGGGGCTGGAGAAAATGGAGCAACATCCACATCCACAGAAAACCCGCCCTGACGTCAATGTAATGCCTCTTTTCCGCTCCTTACCGCTGACTGCGACAAGAGGAAAAGAGTTAAGTAAAAGTAAGGATAGATTACGAACATATTACACCATTCTGGAGCATGAGAGGATATTGTGGTGTAATAAGTGGACTAAATCGTCTGCTAAGAGATGTTACGTAATTTCCAGAGCCATTTAGAATACCTCCCACAGGCATATTCTCATCAGCCCGGTGGTCTAGTGGGTTACGGGCCTCCAACCGGAAGGGGCCCGTAAAGGCTGACAACCGGGGAGTGATTCGGGTTTACTGCACACATAAAGTGACTCAGGGACGAGTGAGGCTGGCCATCCTTGTTTTAAATTTCGGCACTGAGTACCTTAGTCCCTGGACCTTACGCTGCTAAGTGAGGAAAAATGATTGGATAAGAGATGAATGGATATTATTTACGCCAGCTGTCATAATAATAATAATAATAATAATAATAATAATAATAATAAAGCATACAAGGCAATATTATGGTGAACTGGCTCAAATAAATCGCAAAGGAAGATGTGTTAGGGAGCTCCTTGACTTACGAGAAGGAAGTGTCGTATCCTAGTGACTTTGGGGATTCCATAACACCTCTTACTTAGCGATTTATTTTGCACATTACACCTCAGTATCCTCTTGTAAACTATTAATGCACACTATTTTGGTACTAAAAATATAAATGAATAACAAAGTCATTATCACAGTGTACCAAGTTTAATAGTGGTAGGTGGTGGCGACCATCATCCACTCACTTGATGTAGTGCTGCCTACTTCTTCCTTAGCCTTTATCGTTCTTTTTCTGAGCCTGCCCTCCTCTCTTCCTATTTCTTCCATCTTTCCTGTCACTTCTTATTGCTTTTCTTTCCTTTACAGGTGGCTTTACATTGAGTGACAGGCCAAATGGTTTCCTGTAAGCCAAGAAACCATTTACAATGCTGGGTGGTAACCATATAACCAAACCATACGTGCTCCCTAGATGTCAACAAGTGAGTTGGTGGAGGGTTAGTGCCCCTCCCCGTAAAACAAATAACTCAAAGTCAAATGGCCACCCCTTACGAGATCATGGCGTCTGGCAATAGATAGATAGACCAGGTTTAATAATTCGCTAAAAGAACGGTGCTACACAGTCTATAAAAGGGGATGTCGGCCGGATGGAGAGTTCAGTGACTTTGGGTGTGTTTAAAGTTCTTTCTCAAATTGTCTCCTTTTGCTTACTTCACGTAACTCAGTGGCAGCACAAGACAATGCAATTCTCTCTCTCTCTCTCTCTCTCTCTCTCTCTCTCTCTCTCTCTCTCTCTCTCTCTCACACACACACACACACACACACACACACACACACATACACATCTGCAGGCTTCTATTTGTCTGTTCGTTTGTGTTGAGAGGTCGGTTCAGTAAACGTTATCAGTGTTTAGCCTGCACCATTTCTTCATTTCCTAATCCCACTGCCACACCCAAGCCCATATCAGCAGACAGAAAAGTTCCCACAACACATAAAACTGACACGTGAGTTTCTAGTAGTAGTAGTAGTAGTAGTTACTGGTGTCGTAGCCCCATGGTCATTTGTAAAGAGAACCCAGTGGACTACAGGCTGAAGTTTGTTTCTTTGGCAGTCCACCACTCTCTTCTGAGGGAAAGGAGAGGGAGATGAGGGACGTTTGTATAACAGGGCAGTGAATTTCCCCCATTGACATCAGTGCCACCACACGAAGGCGTCTCTCTCCAGCACCAAATTTCTAGAGGGGTGCTATATATGGACCACCCTGCCTTCAGAACACCCTTGTCTTAATATATAAAAAATTACCGTATCACTGGGAGAGGAAAAGCGTCAGTCGGTGTGGAAATGAATGACTTTTTTTCTTTTGTCGTAGTTCATTTCGTTTCAGGCACAGGAAGGATACAGCTAGTTTTCCTGTGTGTGTGTGTGTGTGTGTGTGTGTGTGTGTGTGTGTGTGTGTGTGTGTGTGTGTGTGTGTGTGTGTGTGTGTGTGTGTGTGTGTGTGTGTGTGTGTGTGTGTGTGTGTGTGTGTGATGCCCGCGTGAATATATTCGGCTGTGTGAATGTTGATTATGTATGGGTGTTTGTAATATTGTGCTTGTAACTCTCTCTCTCTCTCTCTCTCTCCTGCATCTGACTGTACTTCAGGAAGGAAAGTGACGTACAATTCAAAGTTAACAAAGGAAATAACACAAATATGAGACAAAGAAACAGAGAACACAAAGTTAATAATAATAATAATAATAATAATAATGATGATGATAATAATAATAATATTATTATTACTAAAACTCTTGATGAAGCGGCAATGAGGTAATTACAAGACGTCACCTCAGAACAAAAGGTTTCCTGTGACAAGCTGTGCTGTGTAAAATCGTTTCGAGAGAGAGAGAGAGAGAGAGAGAGAGAGAGAGAGAGAGTCAAACCCGCGAACTTTCTGGAACTTCAGTCAGCTAGAAAAAAAATATTGTTTAATGTTTTGTTTTCACTCATATAGCTGCCATAGACTTCACAATAAGCTAGGGTGAACATTAAAAGTGAAAGATTACGAAAAAAACGAACCATTTTTAATAACAGTGATGTACTGAGTATTTTGTTTATCCTTCACAGTGGTTAAGAATCTTTATAAATACAATATCCAGCCCCAAGGATTCTATTAATGACCTATGGTTGCAGACAAAAGTTCACGTGATATTTCGACTCTTCTGGTTGTCACTTTCCTCACTTTCGTCTCTCCTGGCTAATATTCCAAAGCTGAGAGAGGCTTGGTATGTTTCTCTGGCTGTGGGTAATTCTCGTTTATTCGATGCGTCAGGGAGGAAAGTATCGAAAGTGCTTAAGCGTGAAGTAGTCGTAGTGACATAGTAGATGAACTTTTGTCTGATATACCTGAAGTGTGAAGTAGAGACAAGTTAGATAGCACAGTGAACTCATGTGTCTGACTGTACAAAAGTTGGCAAGTAACCTGTCGTCTAGCTTGCTCCCAGTTCCTCGCATTTCCCAGGCCTGATGCGTAGTACACTGGGATTAGGTGGAGGCGACACAGGCAGGGATACAAATTCGCTTCCCCTTCCACTGTGTCTTCTTCTCGAGGCGACATAGGCAGGGACAAAAATTCGCTTACTCTTCCACTGTCTTCTTCTCGCTTGACAAAAATACCGCCTACTTTTCCGCTTCGTTCATGTGACAAAAATTTCCTTACTGTTCCACTGCGTCTACTTCACACTTGAGGGATATCAGACAAAAGCTTCTCTCTCTCTCTCTCTCTCTCTCTCTCTACTGATCAGATCTAACAAGCGCAGACATCCCTTGAAATCCCTTAAATATTCATCAACATTTAAGTTTTAAGTCGTGTTCTATGTGGCAGGGAAGACATCTTAACACCTACTCCTCAGCAATTTAGTCTCCATACTATCCTCCAAGTCCGTTCTGTGTGGTGCTGGAGAGAGGGACGCCTTCATGTGGTGGCACTGATATATATATACGGGGGGGCTCAACTACCTGGATAAAGAAACATCCCTCATTTATCTCCCTATCCCCCGAAATGAGGATGGTGGACCGCAGGAGAGGAGCTTGAGCCTGCTCTCCACGGGGTTCACATTCATCTGGGCCCGTGATTGCAACTACTATAATCTTTTATATGTTATTTATATTGTGTTAATATGAACGTGGTTTTCATCAATAACATTCAAGGGGATTTTTAAGTGCGGAATAAATCGCTAACCAGTAGGCTTTACGGAATCACCAAACCCACTTAAAATATGATGTGTGTGTGTGTGTGTGTGTGTGTGTGTGTGTGTGTGTGTGTGTGTGTGTGTGTGTGTGTGTGTGTGTGTGTGTGTGTGTGTGTGTGTGTGTGTGTGTGTGTGTGTGCGTGCGCGTGCGTGCGCGCGCGCGCTGGTGTTTGTGTGTGAAGGCAGGGTGAGTGTGAGTAGGTCAGTCAGTGTGTACGAGTGTGAGCGAGGGTGGAGGTGAGGTCAGTGTGAGTGTGAGTGTGAATGAACGTGGGGGTGAGGGCAGTGTGAATGTGAGGGAGAGTGAACATTGAGTGGGCAGTGTGTGTGCGGGACCGAGTGTGAGTGAGCGTGGAGGTGTGGAACTGAGTGTGAGTGAGCGTGGAGGTGAGGTCAGTGTGAGTGAGAGAGAGCGTGGAAGTAAGATGATTCTGAGATTGAGCGTGGAGTTAAGGGCAGTGTGAGTGTGTGTGTCGGGGTGAGGTGAGGAGAGGTGGCTGCCCTGCAAGAAATACTGGCGCTAACCATTCTATTTATAGCGGGGGAAGGGAAGGCGGACTGGGATGGGGTGGGGTGGGGGAGTGGGGGTGGGAGTGGGGACTGGGATGGGGTGGGGTGGGGTGGGGGAGTGGGGGTGGAAGTGGGGATGTTAGGTGGGTGTGTGTGGGTTGGGAAGGAGGGGGAATGGAGGGGGTAGGGAGGGAGAGGGAGAGGGACATGGGGGGATTAGAAGGAGGGCGAGAAGGGAGGGGAGGGGAAATGATTTTGGAGAGGGGGAGGGGTTTGGGAGGCAGGGGAGAAAGGAGGTGGGGTGGGGAAATAAGATGTGGAGAGTGGGTGGTGAGAGGTGAGAGAGAACAGAGTGTGGGAGAATAATCGGGGTGGGTGGGCGGAGGGGGGTAGTGGGAGGAAAGAAGGAATGGGAAAGGGTGAGGAGGGCATGGGTAGGGAGTAGGTAGGGTTAGGTAGGGGAGAAGTAGGCAGGGTGGGTGGCAGGGGTGAGATAGGGTGGAATGAAGGGATGGGGAGCAGGGGGAGAGTGGGGGTGAAGACAAAGGGTGAGGGTCATGGAAGGGAGGGGGTCGACCTAAGTGAGGAAGTCGGAAGGTGTGTGTGTGTGTGTGTGTGTGTGTGTGTGTGTGTGTGTGTGTGTGTGTGTGTGTGTGTGTGTGTGTGTGTGTGTGTGTGTGTGTGTGTGTGTGTGTGGAGGGAGGGGGGGAATAAGTAAGAAACAGCCACAGAAGGGGTAAGGGAGAAGCAAGAGTGTAGGGATGGGGGGAGAGAGTGTGTATATGGTGTGGGAGAGGTGATGTGGAGCAATAACGAAGGGAGCAGGTTGGGAGGAGGCAGGGGAGCAAAAGGTGAGGGGGAAGAGTAAGGAGGGAGAGAGGAGGGTGGGAAGAGGAAGGAAGAAGTGAGAGAGAGAAAAAAAGGGGTGACAGAGGAGAGAGGGAGGGAGGGAGGAGGAAGGAAGGGGAAGGGGATGAAAGAGAGGGAGAAGGTGAGAGATGAGGAGAGAGGGTGTATCAAAACGCTACGACACACACACACACACACACACACACACACACACACACACACACACACTACTATTGGCTATGGACCTTAACCCAACCAACCCACCCGCCCAAACACTCTAGTACACCCACACCCACACCCACGTACTGTCTACCCACCACACCCACCTACACCACCACACCCACCTACACTCGACCCAGATACTCGTGTTGTCTGGCTCAGCCCCATGTGATAGTGTAAACTGGGGAGGGGGGGGGGTATTATTATTATCTCTAAGGGGGGTTCTGGGTTTGTGGGGGTGGGGCTTTTGTGTGGGGGGGGGGATTTAGGAAGTGATGGTGCTGGAGAGGGACGCCTTCATGTGGAGGCACTGATATAAATAAGCGGCTCCACTGCCCGGTTATCCAAACGTCCTTTAACACTCTCAATATCCCCCAAAGGAAGGATGGTGCACTACAGGAGGAGGGCACCTTCAGTCTTAAGTAGTTAAGATGAGATTGGATGCAGCTACTACTACTACTACTACTATTACTACTACAATTACTACTACTATTACTGCCACTACTACTGTTACCACTACTGCTACTGCTACTATTACCGGTACAGCTACTAAAACTACTACTGCTACTACTACTACTATTAGGAATTTCTGGTCTATTCTTGCTACTTCCAGACGATTTTGATCAGCTTAAGAAAGGCCACTTGTACTGAAGGGGTTAATGAAGGCTATATGTAACCCTTCCAGTTGGAAAAGCGTCCCCTCAACTGAATAAAATAGTCTGAAAGTAGTGTGTGTGTAATTCACCGGGTCGGTCAGGATCACTTGATGGTCGTGATGGTCAGCTTTTACCCCCCCGGAAGGGAGCTGAGAGCTCATATAGTCCGATCTAAGGGCAAGGCTGTGACCTTCACACACGCACACACCCGTCCCCTTGCTCAAGGGGGACAGTAACCACCCACTTCGTCAGTGAAACTTTTCGCAACCTGAGCGAGGCGCGAACTCCCTTCCACCAGTTGGCAAGCGAGAACGTTACCACTGCACCAGCGAGGTGTGTAAACACTACCAAGGGCGTAGGGCGATCTCGTATTCTCATATGTCCTGGACTATGGTCACCTAGCCTTGGCCCGCTGCTCTATGTGTGTGTGTGTGTGTGTGTGAGAGAGAGAGAGAGAGAGAGAGAGAGAGAGAGAGAGAGAGAGAGAGAGTCACATGCACAATATTATAAACACCCACACACACAACAAAGCCACGCACAAACAAATGTAATACATTTACGTGGAAGTATTTCACTGTACACACACACACACACACACACACACACACACACACACACACACACACTATAAAGCTATCTTACAACACTGAATACCCCTCCTCAGTAACGATCCAAGACTCTAATATGATTCAGAGAGAAAGAGAGAGAGAGAGGGGGGGGGCAGTACCGAACTAATGAGGATCGACCATAAAGGATACAATACTATAATGAGGACTGGAATCTCCTTTTATCGGATCCAGGGAAAGCTGGGGGGGGGGGGGAAGAGATCTGGACTCTGAACAAATGAGGTTGCACGAGAAATGAATGAGGTACTTCTCTCTCTCCCTTAAAACCTTTAATCGCGAAAGGAAACGCAACCCCTTAATTTTTAGCGTTAATAGTTAAAGATAGATAATAAATACTAGAGTTATCCCGGCCATGAGAGTGTTATGCTCTCTGTGAATACTCCTGTTGGCGTTACTCAATAGTTTTTTTCACTTTCCACAGCACTTCTTCGTGACTACCACCATAGTCCAAATGTTATTCTCTCGCTACAACTCAGCATTCAAAAAGGAGAGACTGCATTTTACGCCAAGTCAAAGTGAACGGAGTGTGGGTGTACGGAGGCGGTGGGCGAGTTGGCGGTACGGCTCTACATCCTCTCCATAGTACTTCTTCGTGACTAGCACCACATTCCAAGCGCTAATCTCTCACTACAGCTCAGTATACAAGACGGAGAGGCAGCAATTATACGCCAGGCTGATGTAAACAGGTTGTATGTGGAGAGGGTAGTCGAGTTGGTAGGCGGGAAGCGCGTGTGTGATGGCGAGTGAATGGCATAATACAACACACACATTACTCCTTGTTTGGGTGTGGCTGTCGTTGTTTATCCACTGGCGATATTCTTTATCATTGCTACCACCATTACTACTACTGCTATTAGGCTATTACTGCTATGACTATGACTACTGCTACTACTACAACTATTACAACAACTACGTCAACTGCAACTACTGCTACTACTACTACTATTACTCCTCCTCCTCCTCCTACCACCAACACCACCACCACCACTACTACTGCTACTATCCCAATACCAACACTGTCATCATAACTACCACTACTAACATCCCAGGACCACTTCCACCACCTGCTATTGTCGTTTTATTTGACGGAACTAAATCACTCAATGGACAGTTTCCCACGCGATGAGTTTCGACACATTTCTCAAAGTAACATACATCTAAAATTACAGAATGCGGGTCGCTGGTGCCTATGTGGGTGGATCCTGGCAACAAGAGGAAGAAAAAATAATATAGGTCTTGCAAAAATGGCGGGAAAATGAGATACGATAATGGGAGGATAGAGCGTGAACATTATTTTTTAAAAAGGACAGAGAAGATGATGAGGAAGACGAAAAAGAAGAAGAAGACGAAGTAGAAGGGGAAGAAGAGGAAGAAGATGAAGACGAAGTAGAAGGGGAAGAAGAAGGGAGTCCGCGTGTGGGTGGATTACAGTAACAACAAGCGGGTGAGAAAAGATTTTTACGTATCACAGAGGAGACAGTGCTAAATAATAGGAACTAGGAAAGAATACTGGCGTCACAATAAATTACAAAAATAAAATAAATAAATAAATAAATAAAAGAAGTAGAGAGATGATAATGGTGGCGTGGAGGGTGGACATTTGTGGTGGGGTGAAGCGAGAGAGGGTCCCGAGGTGACGGTAATGTGCTGAGCTGCGGTCGCCCTCACCACAACACCGCAAGATGGCGCCTTTGCGGGGTTAAGGTGCTCGCATATTGCCGCCCCACAACACCCACGGCGAAAAATATGTATACAAAATAAAAATAAATAACTAGATAAATAAATAAATACATAAATAAATCATAATCATCAACATCCTGACCTCTTTTTACCGCCTAAGGATGGAGTGAAGTAAGATGGAGGAATAAGGAAAACTATAGATACAAAATGCATAAATAATGAAAAAACTCTAAATCACAGGGAAAAGAAATAATAATAATAATAATAATAATAATAATAATAATAATAGTAATAATAATAAAACTACATAAAAACTCATACAAAACCACCATAAATATTGAACGTAAATCACGTAAGAAAAAATATAGCACTGTCTCCTCTGTGATGGGTAGAAATCTTATCACCTCAAGCCAGGGAAACGTGTTAAAGGAATTGCAGGAAGAATCTGACGTAAAATCTTGTTAAAATTGTTTTCTATTGGCCGTATCAGTTGTATTAAAACTGTGCCAATGTGTAAGGAAGCCAGTACGTAGCTTTTGAAGGTCATATACACACCTATAGTAGCAGTAGTGGTAGTAGTAAAAATAATAATAATAATAATAATAAAAACACTAGTAGTAGCAGCAGTAATTCATGTCCAGTTGTTACAGATTTTTTAATGAATGGAGGACACCTGTAATCTGGTGTATGGATTTTTTTATTTGTTTTTTCTTCCGCAATTCATCTTCTCTTTAAAAAATAGTAGAAGTAGTAGTAGTAGTAATAGCAGTAGCAGCAGCAGCAGCAGTAGTAGTAGTAGTAGTTGTGGTGGTGGTAGTAGTAGTAGTAGTAGTAGTTGTGGTGGTGGTAGTAGTAGTAGTAGTAGTAGTAGTTGTAGTAGCAGCAGTAGTAGTAGTAGTTGCAAACCCAGGCGCATCGGAACGTAAAGCCAGTGGAATGCAAACCAAAGCCGCCCTCCTTCTGCAGTCCAGTATTTTCCTATCGGGGGACGGAGAGGGGAAAGGCAGACATTTGTATAACCGGGCAGCTCCACCACCCGGTTATATCAGTGCCACCACTTGAAGGCGCCCCTCTCCAACATGGCAAAATGGGGGAAACAAACTAATCACCTTTAGAGGAAACAAGGAAATTTAATATGTACTTTTTTCTATAATTAACTGTGGAATTAACGGGGGAAAGTAATGAGAGAGAGAGAGAGAGAGAGAGAGAGAGAGAGAGAGAGAGAGAGAGAGAGAATGCTATTGCTCCATCTTCTTTCCATAGCACTTCTTCGTGACTAGCGCCTTTCTGCAGTCCTACTCTCTTGCTATAACTCAGCATTCAAGATACACATAACTTTTTAGGCCAAGTCTGAGTGAAAAGAGTATAGCGTAATGTATATGAACAAAATTAACAAGAAAATACAAGAGAGGCGAGGAGGTGAAGAACATTAATAAAAAATGAAGGAAATTAGGGAGGGTGAGGGACTGGAAGAAGATGAAGAAGAAGAAGAAGAAGAAGAAGGAGAAGGAAGAGGAGGAGGAGGAACAAGAGTAACAGAGTGGAAGGATAACATGAACATGGGCACTAAGCCTGAATGTATTGTGGTGGAATGTGGTGGTGTGGAATGGAGTGGAGTGGAGTGGAGTGGAGAGGGGAGGAGGTGTTAATATTGTGGAAGAACTAGAACAAAAACACAGAACCTGAGTGTAAGGTGGAGTGTGGTGGAGTGTAATGTGGATCTGTGTGGTGGAAGAACAAGAACAGTGTGGTTGAGTGTGTGTAGAGGTTGTGATGTGGTGAAGGAGGAGTGTGGTAGTGTGGTGGATGTGAAGTGTGGTGGAGAATAAGAACAAGAACAATGTGGTGGTGTGGTGGAGGTGGAAATGGAGGTGGCTAAGTAGTGGAGAAGAAAAACAAGAACAGTGTGGTGAAGTGGGGTGGTGGGGTGGATGTGGAGTGTGGTGGAAGCACAAGAACGACAAGAACAGTGTGGTGGAGTGGTAGGGTGGATGTGGAGTGTGGTGGAAGAACAAGAACAACAAGAACAGTGTGGTGGAGTGCGGTGGAGGTGGCGGTGGCGTGAGTGGTGCATGATGCATGACGGGGAGTGAGGCAGGAAGGCAGACACTTCTTATTGACCCTGTGCCAGACCCCCCCACCTCACCCCTCACCCCCTCCCTCACTAATACCCCCCCACTTCACCTCTCACCCCCTCCCTCACTAATACCCTCCTCTCACCCCTCATTCCCTCCCTCACTAATACCCCCCTCTCACCCCTCACCCCTCCCTCACTAATACCCCCCTCTCACCCCCCACTCCCTCACTAATACCCCCTCTCACCCCAGCCTCATCTCTGACCCACCCTCACTAATACCCCCCTCTCATCCCGCCTCACCTTTCAGCCCTTCCCTCAATAATACCCCCTTTCACCCCTCACCCCTCCCTCACTCTCACTAATACCCCCTCTCACCCCCACCCTCACTAATACCCCTCATCCCCACCTCACCTCCTTCCCCTCCCTCACCCTCACTAATACCCCCTCTCACCCCAACCTCACTCCCTTTCCCTCCCTCATCCTCACTAATACCCCCTCTCACCCCTCCCTCATCCTCACTAATACCCCCTGTCACCCCTCCCTCACCCTCACTAATACCCCCTGTCATCCCCCCTTCACCCTCACTAATACCCCCTGTCACCCCTCCCTCACCCTCACTAATACCCCCTGTCACCCCTCCCTCACCCTCACTAATACCCCCTGTCACCCCTCCCTCACCCTCACTAATACCCCCTGTCACCCCTCCCTCAACCTCACTAATACCCCCTGTCACCCCCACCCTTACCCTCACTAATACCCCCTGTCACCCCTCCCTCACCCTCACTAATACCCCTCCCTCACCCTCATTTATACCCCCTGTCGCCTCTCCCTCACCCTCACTAATACCCCTCCCTCACCCTCATTTATACCCCCTGTCACCCTCCCTCACCCTCACTAATACCTCTCCCTCACCCTCACTAATACCCCTCTCACTCCTCCCTCACCCCCTCCCCCTCTCACCCTCACTAATACCCCCTCACCCCACCTCACCTTCACTTAAACCCCCTCTCACCCCTCCCTCACCTTCACTAATAACTCTCTCACTCCCAACTCACCCCTCACCTCCTCCCCCTCTCACCCCCTCCCCCTCCCTCACTAACATGCCCTCTCACCCCCTTCCACACCACCCCAATACCTCCTCTCACCCCCTCCCTCACCTTCATTACTAACCCCTACCCCCTCTCACCCCCTCCCTCACCGTCACTAAGACCCCCTCACTCCTCTTATACCTTACATACCTACGCCTTCATACTCGTAACATTCCCTCATTCCTCTCCCGCTCCCCATCCTTGCCACCCCTACCCTCCCTCACATCCCTCCCTACTCCCTCACACTCCTCCCCTCCCCCACACCCCTCCTCACTCCCTCACAGCTTTCCCTTTCTCCCTAACCCTCCTTCCCCTCCCTCACCCCCACACGAAATGAAACACCTGTCTATATTTTACGTATATTATTCACCTGCACAATATATACAAGGGGACAAGAGGGAAGGCTACACCCCACGTACTCCCCGCGTGCCGTAGTAGCGTTTTATGACAGGAATCTCGATGTAATGGCCTGAGTGAGGGGAAACAGGATGGAAAAGGTGAAGGAAAGTTTGGGAATGTCAGGGGGGGAAAGAGAGGGGTGAAAGACAAAGTAAAGAGGACAGGAAGGAAAGTAACGATAAGAGATGTGGAACTGTGTGGTTTGATGCAAAGAGATGAATGCGACAAGCCTGTAGTAGTAGTTGTAGCAGCAGTAGTAGTAGTAGTAGTAGTAGAATATAATAGTAGTAGTAGTAGTAGTAGTAGTAGTAATAATAATAATAATAATAATAATGTAAGGTGTTCCTAGCCTATAATGCGACGCACACAACCAGTTTAATATATACTTTGACCTATACGATTTCATCCGTCAATACACCTACACACACACACTAATATACACTTCCACACGTACG
Source organism: Coenobita brevimanus (assembly GCF_032717465.1). Classification (NCBI taxonomy): domain Eukaryota; kingdom Metazoa; phylum Arthropoda; class Malacostraca; order Decapoda; family Coenobitidae; genus Coenobita; species Coenobita brevimanus. The sequence continues at coordinate 61,065,475 of NC_137046.1, read as the reverse complement.
CACATTTAGCACACACACACACACACACACACACACACACACACACACACACACACACACACACACAAAGCCATTCAAGCAGATAACCGCCTTTTAAATCAGTAATAAATAAATACAATAATAATTAAGAACGAGTATTTTGCCAACTTATCTAGACAAAAAAATACAGTAAATAAATAAATAAGCAAGCGCCTGCATAATTATACTCTGTCCATTTTGATTTGGTCTAAAATTGCCGTCTCTCCATCTTGAATGCTGATCTGTAAGAATGCAAAATTAGGGCGCCAATCACAAAGAAGTGCAATGGAAAGGATGCCGAGATGTGAAATAAACTGAAAAAAGACGAGATTAACACCCTCATCATCGGGATAGCTCTCAGTATTCCATTTCAACCTAAGCCAGACGATTTTATTCAGCTGAGTGGGTCATAGGGGCTTGACTGTTACGGTAGACGAAATGGAGAAACAAACCGAAAAACAAAGATCGCGCATATTTATACACATCCGCATTTCGAATTTCCCGTGGGAAGTATTTTTGTATTTGTAACATTATTATAATTATTATTACTATTATTATTAGTAGTAGTAGTAGTGCTGTTGCTATTATTATCATTATTATTATTATTATTATTATTATTATTATTATTGTTTCATCACCATCATCGACATCACCCTTATCATCATCAATATCGTTATTATTATGTTACATTTGTAATAACTTGCTGTAACGATGATTACCCATAAAAATGGTAAAACAAAAAAACAAAAAACTCCAAGGTACAGTCTACTGGAAAGAAAATGGTATTGGACGACCTTAACCCCTTCAACCTGTCATGCTGAAAGATGTGTGTGTGTGTGTGTGTGTGTGTGTGTGTGTGTGTGTGTGTGTGTGTGTGTGTGTGTGTGTGAGAGAGAGAGAGAGAGAGAGAGAGAGAGAGAGATTATGTAGATCAGGAATTTCAATCCTGTGAAGGTTGCGAAATTACCAGCACCAAACGATTTCATCTATCTGTCTATACAGTATGTTCAGCTGGGAGTGAGCCTGAGAGTGTTAATGAATCTACTTCAAAAAGATGAAAGAAAATCAGAGCAAATAACTGTGCCATTTTTAACCTAACTCGCCCAGATTCTCGTCCTTATGTAGAAAAAAATTCTTCGGCTATACATACTTCCCACAGCACTTCTTCGCGACTAGCACCATATCCTAACGCTATTAAACTGTTACAACTCAGCATTCAAGGTGAAGAGTTGGTAGTTTTAGGTCAAGTTATAGTAGTAAGGTGAATACGTATTGCCCGGGAGAAAAGCAAAGATAGCGGTGGAGATTATCGATAAGAATGAGATAAAGAAAACACGGCCATGGCAACAGATGCCTATAGTAGTCTTACCTTAACTTAGTACCGTACAAAATTTCTTTTGTTTTCTTTGCTCTTCTTGCTGTTTATTTTTACGTGGCTTAGTGGCAGAATATTATATTGTAACCTTACCTTTCCATAGCACTCTACATGAATAGCATCTTCCACGTCGCTCAATGCGTATGGCAGAATAATACTATAGCTCTACATCCTATCCGTAACTCTTCTTCGAGACTAGCACCAAAGAATAAAGCCTGCTGCTGGTTTCCTCTTACATACGAGTATACAGTATATGTGTGTGTACACACACACACACACACACACACACACACACACACACACACACACACATGAAAGGAAAGTAACCGCATAAAAGTTGTAGTCTGGTATCAATATCAGCAGTATAAAATGTCATGACAAGAATAAAATAAAAAAGTACGCTCCACATCACCTCCAGTGTAACTTCTGCCACTAATTTCTCTTTCCTCCCCCAAGACTAACAACTCTACCTAAAATTTACCTTTATTAACTTATTCCTCAACTCAACTCAGTATTCGTGCACTTTCTCTGTTTGAACCACACTGCACCACTCGCCCTCCCTGTCACCACATGCATCTTGTCCTTCGGGGGAAAAATAAAAATGAAAATAAAAATTTACGCATTTCTTTACCCGTAACCCAACGTCGCTTTCTCGTATTCCTTTTCTTGTACTAATTTTTTTTAACTTTTTATCATACTCCTTAAAATTACTCGTTGAAATTACATGTTTACGAAGAATAAAAATGTTTAATCCCAAGACTGACGCAGCAGGAGGTGTACCGATATTTACTCGTGGAATCTGATCCCACTCATTTATCCACACCCCTGGTCCGCATTTATATACTCTCCTAAGCATCATGTGCGTATAAGATTGGTTCTGTATACTATTATATCCCCATATACAGGTAACAAACACTTCTCAGGCAAATTAAAGTGAACATTAAAACCACGAATCACCAAAAACAAAACGGTCTGTAATACGAATCATCTGTTATGGAGAATTGTTTATCGTAAAATATGGTCAGGATCCTTCTTTATAATTACCGATTCTGACCGCTGTGCCAGCTGCTCTCTCTAAAACTCATACACACACCAAACTCCGTCCCGGCCATCAATAATACCTTTTCTTTTCTTCTTTTTTTAACCATTGTTCTCTCAGTCGGATGAATGGTAGCATGGGTTATTTTCCGTGATGGCTGTGGCGGAGTTGTGGCGGCGATGGGGTGCGTGCGGCCGCCATGCTTGCAGGTCACGTCCCAACATTAAAGCCCGCATTCATAGATCTTACCCAATTTTTTTTTGTTATACAAACGCTCTGTACAAATCAAATATTGAACAGATTACTTTTGTTTTGTCGCATATTTCGCTTTATAAATCACTCTAGTTTTAATGTGAAATATCTGGCGGCTGTATAAGTTGACATAAGAGGTAAAAACTGTCAGTATTTGCCTCAGAAAGTTTCAGAATACGGCATCAAGGTTTCCCGCCAACAAACTTTCTCCGCTGTGGGGGGGGGGGGTACATGCGAGGGGCCGCTTTGAACCTTAGGCCCGAATTCTCGTAGGCTTATCAGGCTTCGTAACTCCACAGAGATTTATTATGCATGTTACACCTTGTTGTCTTGTACGTTATTTATACCCTATTAGATACCGACTTTGATGTCAAAAATAACACTGAAGAATATATTGCAAAAGATATGAATGCTGCAATCATCCTTCTTTTCGCCTGATAATCCCTTCGGTCCGATGACGTATTTTGCTCAGTATTTTTTCCATAAACTGACGATTTTATTCGGCTAAGGAGAGATTTTTTCTAGCTCCAGGGAGTTACAAATATATTCCTCGTTAACCCCCCTACCACTCAGGCATTCTAGACTGAATGATTATCGTCTGACTGCAGAAAAGAATGAAAAAAAAAAAAAGAAGCGAGTTTTAATGAGTCAAAAAGCCTTCCTGCTGGTTGGAAATCTGAGAAAAAAAAAAAGCAAGATTTTTTCTTTTATTACTATCGTAGTCTAACATCAATAATATACGTGGTGATATGAAAGTATATAATGCAATAAATAAATAAATAAATCGCCAAGGAAAAAGTATTACGAAATCCTCTAGGCCAGCGAGCATACGGCCCGGTGAAAGTCTGAGCTACACACCACTGCGCAAAACGGTAAAGAATGCTGGGGTCAAAACTACCATAAAATAAGAGTATAATCTTAAAGTATATTTTAAAGTTATATTATAGGTAGTTTTTTTTTTATGAGAGAGAGAGAGAGAGAGAGAGAGAGAGAGAGAGAGAGAGAGAGAGAAAGAGAGAATGTGAATGGATGACGAATGTGGATCGATTTATTACTTAGTTTTAAAGTGTGACAAAACTTGACCATGAAGTGGGAAAATGAATACAACTCTCAATAAAGCACACACTCTCATGGGTACAGCCAGACATTTAAATTCCTAATGTTTACATCATTTAAATCCCCGCAGACATCTTCCAGCTGGGGGTGTGACTGTGACGTCATCACCCTGGCAGAGACTGATTGGTTGGTATTCCCGCCATCTGGGAGTGACGCAACTGAGTTAGATTTTAACCCCTTGCGTTTCATGCAAATATTTCGAATAACATAAGAATTTTTAACAGTTTATGGAAAGAGCATTGTTCACACCGAAAATTACTGGGGACGACTTAAAAAATTTAAATACTGTACGCAGATCTGTAAGTTGAATTTATCGGTCCGCAGCGTACAGTACAATCAATGCAAACGTAAATAATGATGCTCAGTGTCTACTTAGGTTAAAAATCAAAAGAACACTTGTAAACAGATAATGTATAATACCGATATCACACGACAGCAGTGGGAATATTATCTAATCAGGCCGGACTTTACGACATAATAAACCGGAATTAGCTAACATCTGAGCAAGCTGTACGATACGAGCATACACTTACATGCACATACATACATACACGGTTGTAAACGCACACGGATGATGTCTGACTATCCTTACCAGTTTCCACTTTCTCACACGTTTGGCTCTCTCTTGCACCCAAACTCTCACACCCTCACTCACGCCAGGTCACATTCTCATTCCTTCACACCCTTACTCTCCCGCACACCCTCACTTTCACACTTCTCGTTCTTTATCAAGCTCATGGTATGATTACTATCCTTCAAGATAAGATAACGCCAGGAGATTTTATTAAGCTGGGTGTGAGTCATGGCAGCCGGAGAATTACAAAATACCGCACGTCTTTCCCGTCTGGCCAGTGACCTCACATATGCCGTCTGTGTGATCTTGACCTTTGACACGGGAGACTTAATCTATCTATTTATCTACCTACCTCCCTATCTATCTGGCAGGTTGGCTACCGATGTATTTGTCTGTTGTCTATGCATGTTATGTCTGTCTGTCTGTGGTGGCACCGACATTACTGGGTGGTGGTGCTGCCGAATTATACAAACGTCCTTCAACTCCCTCCCTGTCCTTACGTTTACATAAATTTACAAAACTTCATTTGCTTACCTAAGCATTTCTTTTCAACCATAATCCATCCATTTTTTCTGTTTACTCATGCCATTTAATATACAGTGCTCTCCGTCAATATTCAGGCCTCTTTAAAACTCATTAACTTATAACTCTGCTTATTTACCTAAGCCTTATCTTAATTTTACATTAATTTCCAACACTGATTATATATGTATGAATTTTACCTTTATCAGTACTCTGCGCTTTTACAATGGCTTGTCTTTAATTTTTATATCAATAAACAGTACTTTTCTTACTTATCTTAAGCTTTCTTTTAAATTCGTTCCAGAGCTACCTCATTACATTTTGTTTTCAGCAGCATTAATTTACCTAAGTTTCCTTTAAAGCAGGTTACTGGCTCACCTTTCTTGTTGTTGGCTGTGGTGCTGACGACCCCCGTGACGGCTGTGTTGATCATCAGCCCCAACCGAGTGAGGCTGGATTGGCGGATCATCCCTTTGGCCACCATCCCAGACATCCACACCAGCTCCTCCCGCCGTCCCCGCTTCCCCCCCTCCTCCCTCCTCTTGTCCTCCTCTTGGTAAATCTTCGCGTCTCCCTCTTTCTTCTTCCCTGCTTCTTCTTGGTATATCTTAACCCCGCCGCCACCTCCGTTTTCTCTTTTCTTGGCACCACCGAAGCCTAAGTATCCTTGTGTCATCCACCCTCCACTGCAAAATGTAGATCCCTCCACCTCTCTTTCCACTCTGACGATATTTTCCTCCACTTTTGTTTTGCAAAGTAGGACTACACAGCAAGAACCTTGATATATCGTGATCTTTTAATATCTAAAATCTCTAAAGGAACTTTTCTTTGATTCTGAAGTCAGATTCTCGTTATTATTCACGCTTCATCGGATGTCACTTCCTTTAAATACAACAAAATATCTTACAATTATTTATTACCAAACATTCAATAAGTACTTTGGTTACCCCTACTTCTATTGAGAGAAAACTAGTGCCTCAAAGAGCATGGCATCACATTAGGGGAAACAAAAGTAATATCAGGACGCAGTGTTTCGTTTAACTGTATTATTGAAATTTGTAGCAATAAATATTCCGGTTATTTATATTAATTAAATGGAAGGCTCAAAAATCACAGACATAAAATATAAGCTCTCATACAACTTTTGCTGGGTGTAATTTACTTATTCGGGTGCAACAGCCAGATACATATTCCCTGACGATTCTGTTCAGTATGCAATCAATGAAAATGGGGCTTCTGGATATGTATTTCCAGACTGTAGTACCCCGGTATTTAATTTTGGTTATATACAAATTCTCGTCTCGGACATAATTTGCAAGCAGGATCGAATATCAAATCCAAAAACACCTCGTCGCTCCAGAATATATCAGCACTCCCAAAAAATTGTATCAAGTCTTGGTAGATTAGGTGAGAGGAATGAGAGTGATGGTGACAGCAGTGAAAATCTGTGAGGAATTATTGACGGGCGGGGAGATCGGCTGGGAAAGATGGCGAGACGGGAGAGACAGGGATGTTGCACCCAATCAATTCTCTATCTTGCAACGATAAAATACAATTTTTCTCTTCAATATACAATATATCTTTGTCACAGTGATATACTGTGTCTCTTAATATATATACACAGTATCTTTAAAATCTTTGCCACAATAAAATCTTTCTTAAATATATCTCTATGCCACAGTGATATAAATCTCTTAAATATATCTGGCTTTATCTGAAATCTCAAACCGATCTGGTAACAAACATAACCAGTCTGTTAAATATATTTATACATTTCCCTTAAAGGACATTCATATATAAAATAACATCAGTAAACCTTTATATACCGTATATATTCCTGATTTATAACAATGTGTATTTCAATGGTTTTTATTAGAGGTGAAGTGGGATGCTAAATAATACTATCGTTCCCCTTTAAGGCTTGTTTTGGTTCCCTAACTGTGATTACGAAGACGTGTTTACAGTTACGGTAGTATTTGTATATATGAAAATATGGATACCTATTAGTGTTTATAGTTTCTTATACATATACGTATTAATATATGGGCTCTATATAAATCTTTACTATACAGATGTATTGGATATCAAATATATGTAAACGTGAACTGATCTGGTATGACAACACTCAAGAAAATATGATGATCTACTTAACACTAGATTTATATATATATATATCTATTTATGTACTGTACTGAATACTTAACCTTCACAGCCAAGCTAACATGGTCGGGGCAAGCGTAGTATATCAAAACACAGCTGCGTTTGGTTTGGGAGGGGCGGTCACAGTTTTTAGATTTTTGACTTTACACACGAACAGCCACACGAAATCTACCAACACTTAGCCTTGACACGGACGCCAGCTCGAAATTCGGAATAATGGAGATGCCTCAGTGTGGGTACTGGCAAAAGAAGCAACGACTGAGGTGTGGAAGGGGTTTGGTCTATTTTGAATTTGCCGCCACCATTAATTTCTCTACAGTTATTTATTTTTGAATGGATATCTTAGAGACGTCTCATACACGTTTATTTGTATTCTTAATTTCAACTTTATTTTTGAATGGATATCTTAGAGACGTCTCATACACGTTTATTTGTATTCTTAATTTCAACTGTCATTTTATTTAATGTCCTCCGTGTTCTTATTATCAACAGACCTACTCACTTCCCTGTAGTTATACCAGTCATTTCCCTCTTCACTCTCGTCTCACAAGTTTTTATAGCATTTCCCTAAGATCTATATGTTATCTTCTACCCTCACTTCTGTCTCGCACTTTTCGCTTGGCTTCTTAGGTTTTATGAGTCAAGTTTCCTCCAATTTCGTTCGTTTTTTTCCTTAGATAAATGCTTCACTTTCCTTCAGTTCTCTCGTCCCTCACACTTTCAAAGGTTTCTGTCCTTCATTCTTCACTCTCTGCTCTTCATGCAGATCTGCTAGTTTCTTAAAATTCCATCATTTTCTACTATTAACGTTTCTCTCTCCTCCTAAACTCTCTTCCCTCGCACAATCAAAACACTTGCAGCCCTTCGATCTTCACTTAGGCTCGTCGTCGCTAGAACAATTCCTGTATGCGTCAATTCTCCCTTCAGTTTTATTCCTCACAACGCCATTTCCTCCCCCTAAGTTTAATGTTTCGCTTTCCTCCTGTACTCTCTCTCAAAAATTTCTGTCTGTTTTCACATATGCCCCTCACACTCCCTCAGATCCGATGTGCACTCCTCTTCCAGTTATAGAGCCCGCTTGGTATCAGTTCCTCTCCTAGAGCTCGCTTAGTGGCAGTGCCTCCGCTATATAGCCCGCAAAAAAATAGTTACACTTCGTACGATTATAGAGCCACTTTGTGTCAGTTTCTTCACTACAGAGCCCCTTTAATGCCAGTTCTTTCCCTATAGAGCCCGTTTAGTGTCAAGTTCCTTCTCTATGGAGCCTTTTTAGTCTCAGGTTTCGCCACTAGAGACAGCCAAGTGTCATATACAGGAGCGTGGACGACCAGGGGGCCAGTCACAGCTGAGGGGGTGGGAGGGTGGTGCACGTCGATCCACGGGTGATATATTTACGTTCTTTAGGGTCTCCACCGTCCCCGCTCCTGCCCATTCTCCTCCCTGGTTACACTGGCGTCTCCTAGGTTGCCCGGCTCTCCTCTCCTCGCCTCGCATCGCTCGCTGTCTCCTCGAATCCCGAATCGATCTCCAACTTTTCAGAACTAATCATCGTCGGAGGAATGGCGGGAGTTTACTGATCATGCACCCGATAAAAAAAAAAAAAAAATCCGCCTGACTTTGCTATAATAAAAATTAATTCAGTTTCCGAGTTTTTAATTTTTATAAGATTAGTTACGTCATGGGAATATTTTCAAAAGCTCGCTGGCTGTGCACGCGATAGAGATAATTTACAATACTTTTTCAAGGCCCTAGCACATGGAGGTCGACCTTGAAGTGATTACCCCCTGTGTGTGTGTGTGTGTGTGTGTGTGTGTGGAGAGATGGAGCGTTAGGCGTGGTGGAGCAGACGTGGAGCTTTGAGGTGGAGCGTGGAGCCTTCTGGAGTGAGGAGGAGGGTGGGAGGAAGAGGGTGCTGGAGTGCCTTGCTGTCACTCAGCCTGTGGACAAAAGCAGTCGTTAATACCAGAAATTTGGGAAGAAAACAAAAAAAACTTCCCTGACATACAAATACCATACAACTACTACTACTACTACTACTACTACTAGAACCTGACATACAAATACCGTACAACAACAACTACTACTTCTACTGGAGCCTGCAATACAAATACCATACAACAACAACTACTGCTACTGCTACTATTACTACTACTGCTACTACTACTACAACTACTACTACTATTATTATTATTATTATTATTATTATTATTACTATTATTATTATTATTATCAACCATCATCATTATCATCACCATTATTATTATTATTATTATTATTATTATTATTATTATTATTATTATTATTATCATCATCATCATCAATCATCATCATCATCATAACCACCATCACCATAATCATAATCATCATCATCATCATCAACCACCATCATCATCATCATCATCATCATTATTATTATTATCATTATTATTATTATCCTGGGCGACAGGCCAAAAAGTATTATTACGAGATAGGATTGAAATACATTACATTAATTATAAATATTACTGCTATTTCTGCCAGACAGCCACGTGAAATAAATTGGAAAATGACAAAAAAAAAAAACGGCCAATTTAAGGGAAAAGGAACCTAAGGCGGTCCACAAATAACGCACCGCTTCCCCCCCACTGGCCAATTTCTCGTGTGTTGCGAGGACGGCCTATCCTGTATCATTTATTTCCCATTCCCGCTGCTACGCCCGCTCCAGCAGACTGAGCCCATGAGTGAACCTTTTTGAACCCATGACAGGGTTACCAGGTTACTATGGTTACTTTCCTACGTGTTACCCTACGACCCGGTTACCCTAGGATACAAAGCCGCTGTACCAGGACAAAAAAGTACTAAGATACAGCAAGAACGCAAGAAAATGATAAATAAATAAATAAATAAACAAACAAATAAATAAGCAAGCCAGATATAGAGGGGTCGACAGAGAAGCCAATCAGAACATGGAGAAACTCAGGAAAACTTGGAGAGAGAGAGAGAGAGATGAGACGGGTGTGATGTAGAGATAAAACCCATGGACAGTAAACCCCTAGACCGAAAAAAACAAAAAAGAAAGAAAAAAAGGATATGCTGAGCGCCTGAAGGAGGTGTAAGTGTGGGAAGGAGCGAGGATCCCCACTTGACCAGGAAGCAGGGAGTGTTGTGGCTGGATGTGAAGGAGGAGAGGGATTCACGGGATGTGGTGTTCCCTTCACGTGACTGCATCGAGTACACAGGAAACCATTATGCTGGGTGGTAACCGTATAACCAAATGACGCCTGGTGGTCTAGCGGGTTAAGGAGCTCCGACTGGCTGTAGGGTTCACAAGGATATATATATGTGAGAAGGTTAGACTTTATTGCTCATTTACTGCCACCCAGGGAAGAGTGACCTGGCCCGAGGCGTCTACACTTCTGACAGGGTATAAAGGGACTGAATGATGGATGGATGGATGGATGGATGGATGAATGATGCATGGATGGATGGATGGGTGGACGGATGGAGGGATACATTGATGGATGGATGCATGGGTGGATGGTTGGATGGATATAATTCAGTATGTACAAGTATTTCACCAAATTTTTTTTGTCTAGCTCCATAATTAATGCCAAGTAAAAACAAAGACTTTTATTTTTCAGTCACTCTACACAGACATCACACCCACCGACCTTCACCACTAACATCATCACCTCACACATACATCACACTTCTCATAATCAACAACAGCAAAAATTTCCAAGCGTTCATTTTATACTGATCATAACCAACGCATAAACACACACACACACACACACACACACACACACACACACACACACACACACACACACACACACACACACACACACATCACAACCATCACACTTCCACACAGCACACCACAGCCTCTAAACCTCCGCAAACCACACCACACCACACACCACTGCAAACCACACCCTGTCTGACCACGCCACAACCACCACACTGCGCCACAACCACTACGCCGCACCACACCCACTACACTGCACCACACACACTAACCACACCCTGCCACACGACACCACAATCTCCACACCAGTTACAGTGTCCAAATACATCATAACTACTACATCTTGCTACACTACACGCATCACATCACACCCACAACACTCCGCCACCCTATATCATATATATATAAACATGTACACCACAACCACCACACCATACCACATTACACCACACCATCACACCACCACACGCAGACCACAATCCCATACCACACCAGAGTCCAAAACACACCACACCCACCACACCACCGCCACCACAACCACACCTCTCCACACGGACCCAATCACCACCACACCACCCACCACCACCACACCATACCACCACAACCACCACCACACCACCACCACCAGCCACGACCCTGCTTCACCTCTCCCTCTGACCTTTCCTCCATTATAATATTTCATGTCCTGGATGAGACGAGGGTGAGACCAGCTGTCCCTCCCTTAACACATTTTTATCTCACATTTTTTTTTATTATTCACGTCTTTTATCCTCTCTCTCTCTCTCTCTCTCTCTCTCTCTCTCTCTCTCTCTCTCCCCTAAACCTTCCCTTTCGTCTTTTACGCCCGTTTTCCCATCTCCACTTCCCTCCTTGGATTTCCCTTCCCTTCCTCCTTCCTTCCACATCCCTTTTCTCTCCCTCCCTTTATCCTTACTACTGATCATTCATCCATCCACCCAGCATCCACCCTCCATCCATCCACCACCAACCAACTAACCATTCTTCAATACACAACCTACATCAACCTTCCATCCATCCACCAACTCAATCACTTTTCAACCATTCATCCATCCACCATCCACCCTCCATCCTCATCCACCCTCCATCCATCCACCAACCAACATCTCAACCCGCTCCCTACATCAACCCTCCCTCCATCCATCCACCAACTCAATCACTCTTCATCCATCCACCCAGCATCCACCCTCATCCACTGCCATCATCCACCCTCCATCCACCTCAGTCATGCAGCAACCCGCCCCTTTGTGACTCCATTTGGCTGTATATGAGACTTTTGTGTGTGTGTGTGTGTGTGTGTGTGTGTGTGTGTGTGTGTGTGTGTGTGTGTGTGTATGTGTGTGTGTGTGTTCTTTCCATTTGTCAGTCCCAGCTCTCTCTCTCTCTCTCTCTCTCTCTCTCTCTCTCTCTCTCTCACACACACACACACACACACACACACACACACACACAAATTTGCACATAATCTCTCATATACACTTCCATATAATTCTCTCTCTCTCTCTCTCTCTCTCTCTCTCTCTCTCTCTCTCTCCCTCTCTCTCTCTCACTCACTCTTCCATCTTTCCCATCCCTTTTTCTCTTCTTTCTCTCGTCTTATCGATCTCAACCCCCCCCCTCTCTCTCGCACACACACACACACACACACACACACACACACACACACACACACAGCTGATGTAATACCACTCTTGTTATTTGTCCAGGGGAAAAACCGTTTCATACAGCGTTATTATATTTGCCGCAAAAATTCACAGGACATTCTATTTTTAACTCGGCCTTAACAGCTGTGTCTCTGTGTTTGTTTGTTGGTGTATGTGTGTGTGGGGGGGGAGTGTTTTATTGTGTGTGTATGAGGGGGTTGTGTGTGTGGGGGGGGGTTAATGTGTTTTTTTCGTGTGTCTGTCCTCTCTATTCTTGTTTCTCCCATCTTTCCTGTCACTTTTCATCACTCTTTCCTTTTCAGGTGGTTTTACATTGAGTGACAAGCCTAATGGTTTCCTGTAAGCCGGGAAACCATTTACAACGCTGGGCTTTAACCATATAACCAACCCATGCTTGTTCCCTATGTGTCAACAAGAGGGTTGGTGGAGGGTTCCTGCCCCCTCCCCGTAAAGAACTAACTCAAAGACAGCCACCCCTTACTGGCTTATGAAGCAGCCTGACTATAGACAGATAAACAGAGAGAGTGTGCGTGTTTGTGTATGTGGGGGGTGATTTAGTGTGTGTGTGTGTGTGTGTGTGTGTGTGTGTGTGTGTTTTAATGTATGTATGGGTGCTCTATTGTGTGTGTGGGGGGTGTTTTATTGTGTGTGTGTGGGGAGTTGTAAATTAATAATGAGACAAAACAAAATATGACCTAAAAAGGGCAGAAAACATGACTACAAAAATAAAAAGCGATCGAACAATTCATTCATTCATTGCCAGACGCCATGTATCCCAGACGGGGTGGCCAAGGGCTTAGAGTTAATTGTTTTACAGGGAGGGGCACTAATCCTCCACCAACCCCACTTGACACGTAGGGATGCCAACAGCATCTGGTGTTCCCAGGCGGTCACCCATCCAAGTACTAACCAGACCCAACGTTGCACGATATTGCAAAAAAAAAAAAAAAAAGGAAATTTGAGAGATGAAATGCATGACGAAACAAAAAGAAATATGAGTGAAAAAAATTGCCAATATTGTGCAATTTCGAGTGCCCGTATCGCGCCATTAACTCTCTCTCTCTCTCTCTCTCTCTCTCTATGAAGTGGGACGGGTGCGAAAAGTATAGGAGGGTACATGCTGAGGACCAATGACAGGTGTTCTCTCTCTCTCTCTCTCTCTCTCTCTCTCTCTCTCTCATCCACAGGGTGCGACAAAGGTGACAGGAATGACAAAAAAACACAGAGGGTAGAGCAGAGGTTGAGGGCCGTTGAAAGGTGTGGTATAACTCACTCTCTCTCTCTCTCTCTCTCTCTCTAACTATCCAATTATCTATATAATCCAATCTATCTAACCCTATCCAACCCACCCTGACCTAATATAACCCCAAAACCTGCCCTCAATTAACTCGACTTCTAACTTGACCTAAGACAGCATACCCTGACCTGACCTAAGCTAACCCGCCTTGACCTACCTTGAGCTTAATACTGGATCTAGGTCACCCTTGAGCCTGGAGTCATACCGCATATCAAGGACCATATCAGACATTAAGTTACACCAACCATCCTCCTCCTTCAATCTCCCCCCTCTCCATGCCCCCTCCCCAATCCCTCCCCCACTCCATGCTCCCCCTCCATCCCCTCCTCCCCATCCCCTCCTCCTCACCCCTCCCATCACCCCAGTAACTATAGCTAACGTCGTCTCGTAACTCCTAAGTGATAATCTATACGAGAGAGAGAGAGAGAGTGAGAGAGAGAGAGAGAGAGAGAGAGATTGTTATGCTTTACTGTTTGTGGCTAGTTGTTAGAGGTTGTGTGTGTGTGTGTGTGCGTGTGTGTGTGTGTGTGTGTGTGTGTGTGTGTGTGTGTGTGTGTGTGTGTGTGTGTGTGTGTGTGTGTGTGTGTAATTAGGTTTATGTCTCGCCCCTCCTCATTTATCCTCTTCCCTCCCTCCCTCCCTCTCTCTCTCTCTCCATTTCTTACAAGTTTCATTATACCCATTTTTCTTGACAATCATTCAAATGAGTTAATAATAATAATAATAATAATAATAATAATAATTAATAATAATAATAAAAATAATAATAATAATAATAATAACAATAATGAAGAAGAAAAAGAAGAAAAAACAACACTAATAAAACTTGTGATGATGATGATGATGATGATGATGATGATGATGATGATGATGATGACGAAAAAACATCATTAACAACAACAACAACGGTAATAATAATAATAATAATAATAATAATAATAATAATAATGATAATAATAATAATAATAATAATAATAATAATAATAATAATAAAGTTAATGGTAAGAGCAGCTAGATAATAAGTCCTTAATGAGGCAGCGACCACAACTGTCTAATTGCCACTTATGTATTTAATTGAGAGAGAGAGAGAGAGAGAGAGAGAGCTGTTACAATCAAATTCCAATACTTTATACATTCTTTGTTTCTCTCTCTCTCTCTCTCTCTCTCTCTCTCTCTCTCACACACACACACACACACACACACACACACACACATACAGCCTACCTATCTATCTGTCTCGCTCCGTCTATTTCTATCTATCAATCTATATAGCCTACCTGTCTGTATGCATCTCTCTCTCTCTCTCTCTTTCTCTCTCATCGCCACACACACGCACAAACGCCGCTTCATCACAATAACGGGTGTAAAAATAATCCATAGGTATGACGTCACAGCCAATAAGCAAAATTAAAACACAAGGGACAGTAATTTAGGAAAAAAAAAAATCACTCGCCTCACTGGTCCCTTTTCGTCTGTGTCACTTTACCTATAACTCTCTCTCTCTCTCTCTCTCTCTCTCTCTCTCTCTCTCTCTCTCTCTCTCTCTCTCTCTCTCTCTCCATTAATACCCACCTGCCCGAGTAGGCCAAGTTTTTACCTGGAGATATATCACATGTTCAGTTTTTCTTTAATCAGGGCCAGTGTGGTGTGGTGTGGTGTGGTGTGGTGTGGTGTGGTGTGGTGTAGTGTGGTGTGGTGTGGTGTGGCGTGGTGTGGTGTGGTGTGCTATGGCGTGGTGTGGTGTGGTGTGGTGTGGTGGTTGATAATGTTATGGCTGTGTGATGGTGATTGCCGACATATGGTGGATGGTGTCGTGTTTGCAGTCATGGCGGTGACTGTGATGGTGATTTTTATGATAGTGATGATGATGATGATGATGGTATTGGTAGTTACTGATACTTCGGTGGTGGTGGTGGTGATGGTGGTGGTGGTGGTGGTGTGGTGATGGCGTAACTAGTAACATTACAAAAATCTTTAATGGATATTGTTGTTTCTTGTTGTTAGAGTTTGTGTTCTGGCAGTTGGGCTAGTTTTTTCTTTCATATATTTAAAAAAAAAAAAAAATCAGGCTTCGAAAAAAATCGTCAGGTTGAAGGGGTAGAGATGCTATATGAAAAAAAAAGTGAAAAAAAAATGAGATGACCTTAACACTTTTTAGTTACCGAATTATTTCCTTGTATAAACATTAATATTCTCATGTAATTATTGTATATCATCTCAACATCGATATACTCTGAATATATAACATGGAGGAGAATGCTAACTCATCATAAGCGAAAATAAATCGGTCAGAGGAAGGCGTTACGGAGATACAGGAGCAAACGAGTGTAGATGTCACCCCTTTCAGCATAGTCAATGGCCAGGTGTAGTTAGACTTGAGGGCTAAGTTGACTAGTAACCAAGGAGACTCATTTATCCTCAAAACTAAGGCTTCATCAGGTATCAGGCAATCGGTATTGAAGGTGTGAAAGTGGACCCGTTCCGTCGGATGAAAACAAATTATAATACTGTATGTACACCTTTTTACTAGCTTAATTCTGAATAGATTGTTCCGTTGTTTCTGCTCACGAAGTTGGACAGAGGTTATGTATCCACCCATGTCGGTTTGCGTACAAATAATAATAATAATAATAATAATAATAATAATAATAATAACAATAATAATAATGATAATAATAACAATAACAACAGCAATAATAATAATAATAACAAAACATCATCATCAACAACAACAACAACAATACTACTACAACTACTACTACTAATAATAATAATCATCTCGGATTTCAATCAAATCTGATGGGCTGGTGGCTGTGGGTCTAGGAAGAGTTGATTAGATTTTGAAATGGATCCATACCCCGACGCTGGAATAATGCACACTGTCTATACATTTGCCTGGTGTTGGTGGAGGGATGTGCTCTCTGAAACAGTGTAACGGGGCAGACGAAGACCGTAGACTTGATTGCCTATGGGAGGCCGTAAAAGTATTCGTCTGGCAGGAAAGAGGAATTACAGCAATATATCAGAGTTTTTATTGGTGCTGACGGAGGTATGCGTTCTCAGAGTGCTTTCAAGTTCCTGTTGTTTTTCTTCCTGCTTTTGTTGTTGTTGTTGTTTTGTTGTTGTTGGTAAAGGTGGCGGCAGCACAAAGGCTCGCTAACAATGGCAGGCGACGCATAAAAACAAAAAACTCAAAGCAATAGGAAAAATTGGCCGGAAGCTACAGAGGGGGCAAAGGCTGTGTGTGTGTGTGTGTGTGTGTGTGTGTGTGTGTGTGTGTGTGTGTGTGTGTGTGTGTGTGTGTGTGCGCTTTTATCCCGCTGCCACAATATTTCATTTCGCTAAGTCCCTCACGCAACATAATGTAGGATAGAGCACTTCCGTCGACTGCTAATTGAAAAAGAAGAAAAAAAGGGGGGATGCAATTCTCTGCCCTGCGCAACTCCATACACACTTTTCCCATTAAGTTACATCCTTCGTCAGTTCTTTCCAGGCCTTAGCTTTCATGCTCTCTCTCTCTCTCTCTCTCTCTCTCTCTCTCTCTCTCGTTTCAACCTTCGTTAGCTCTTTCGACTTGTTAGCTTCAATAAATTCTTCCCTCTCCCCCTCCCCTTTCTCTCTCTCTCTCTCTCTCTCTCTCTCTCTCATATACTTAACATATCAAAGGCAAGCAGAAACTGGGTGAACGCTTAGGAGAAAAAAGAGAGGGGAAAATGAGAGAGAGAGAGAGAGAGAGAGAGAGAGAGAGAGAGAGAGAGAGAGAGAGGTTATAAGCCAGTATCCACACCGAGATAATGACCTAATTAACCTAGCCATAGTTGACATAGGAGGGAGGGGAGGGGAGGGGAGGGGAGGGGAGGGGAGGGGAGGGCAGGGCAGGGCAGGGCAGGGCAGGGCAGGGCAGGCAGGAGATGAGATGAGATGAGATGATAGGGGAGGGGAGGATGGAGAGAGGGGAGGAGAAGAGAGGAAGGGTGGAGAAAGATAGGGAATGGCAGAGAAGAGAGGGGAGGGGATGTGGTGGGAATGAGAGAGAGAGAGAGAGAGAGAGAGAGAGAGAGAGAGAGAGAGAAAGGAATGGAAGAGGGAGGAAAAACAGTCGGGTGGAGGGAAGGGGAGGGGGGGATAAGGGGAAGGGGGGTTGCTGTGGAGAGGAGTTTGTGCAAAATAAACGAGGAAAAGTTGTGGCAAACGATGCACCACTACCACTATCATCACCACCACCACAATCACCACCACTATCACCACCACCACAACCACCACCACTGTCATCACCACCACCGCCACTGTCATCACCATCACCTCCATGTCATCATCATCACTTCCATGTCATCACCACCACCGTCACCACCATTACCATCACTGCCATCATCATCACCACTGCCGACACCACCATCACAACCACCATCACCGTCATCACCACCACCACCACATCAATCACCACCACATAAACTTAACCAACACTCAGTCACATCCACACCCCGCACAAAAACAGATATATATGCAGATAGATAGATAAACTGAGATAGACATAGATACATAAACGAATAAATAAATACACAAAATACATAAATCTACCAAATACCCATACACACTTCACTCCTACATGTCTAATCCACATCTCCCTCCACACAGACACACTCCACTACCCCGCTCCACACTTAATCCACCTTCACATAGCATTAACGCATTACGTAATTCATTTTTTTTACATATTTACTTCATGTCTACCCTACCGCCATTCTCCTTACGGTAATTATCTAGTATATGTAACCTTATATATGGGTGCTATAGAAGAGAGGGGCGCCTTCACGTAGTGGCACTGTTATAACTTGTACTGGGGGAGGGCTAGTGTGGGCTGTACCCCTTCCCCCCCGTCTAATAATCCATAAAATGTTTAGAAATCGTTTGGAGACAGAATAATTAAAATAAAAGATGTAAATTGAAGGAGTTATGTACTTAAAAGATTTTTATATTTTTTTACTTATCAAAATGGATATTACGATTTATTTCACAAACCTAAGGACAAGATAGTAACACTAGGAGTAGTAGTAGTAATAGTAGTAGTAGTAGTAGTAAATGTAGTAGACGAAATCATACTTAATGGGTGTGGCACAGTCCATCCTCTTACTGACTCCCTTCAACCTCTCTCTCTCTCTCTCTCTCTCTCTCTCTCTCTCTCTCTCTCTCTCTCTCTCTCATGCAAAGGTCCTCTCAGTTCTTCATACATACAACTAGTCAACTCTGCAACTGTCTTCCTCAATCTGTACTTTCCTCTGCCTACGACCTCCTATATTTTAAAGGCAAGGAGTCCAGACATCTTGAGGTGAATGGATCTCGATTTTCACTTTATTCTGCTTAGTTCTTACTGGAAAAGACTTCTATCTGATGGCTCTCACAAACAATGCACCTTCACCTACAGCTACGCCGTGCTCCCACACACACACACACACACACACACACACACACACACACACACACATCCTTACACCACCACTCACACCCACAACATACACCTCAACCCACGCCCCACACCACACGTCCCCACCTCCCTCTCCAAACACCTTCAAGCCCCCACACACGCACCCTCACCCCCACCCACACCCCCACCTCCCACTCCCTCCCCCACCCCTCCCTCACCCACATCCCACACCCAGACGTCCCTAGTGCGTTGTGACCCTTCTGGACGGCAGGTCAAGATCCGGCTGGTCTCCTTTACCAGCTCAAATATTTGTGGCCGCGCTCAGAACCACCACTTTTGCCGCTCAGGACGTGGGTAGGCAGGCAGGGTAGGCAAAAGGTAGGCAGGCAGAAGATAGGCAGGTAGTAGGTAGGCATGGGAAGTTAGGCTGGTGGGAAGGTAGGCAGGCACGTGTAATTAGAAAGTTTGTTACCTGAGCCGGAGGTGGGTAGGCAGAGGGGAGGGGAGATAGAGGGTTAGGCAAGAGGTAGGTAGATGTGATAGGTAGGCAGTAGGTAGGTTGATGGGATAGGTAGGCAGTAGGTAGGTTGATGGGATAGGTAGGCAGTAGGTAGGTTGATGGGATAGGTAGGCAGTAGGTAGGTTGATGGGATAGGTAGGCAGTGAGTAGGTTGATGGGATAGGTAGGCAGTAAGTAGGTTTATGGGATAGGTAGGCAGTAGGTAGGTTGATGGGATAGGTAGGCAGTAGGCAGGTTGATGGGATAGGTAGGCAGTAAGTAGGTTGATGGGATAGGTAGTTAGGCCATCTGCTGGGTTGAGGTCCATATATCCAAAATCTAACTTGCGCGGGTAAGAACAGGTTAGAAAAGGTAGGTAGGTAGGTAGGTAGGTAGATAGGCAGGTAGGTTGGTAAGTACGTAGGCAGGTAGATAGGAGATTATGTACTAGTCGTAGGTAGGGGGTAGGAGTAAGTAAGTAGGTAGGCAGGAAGGAAACAGGTAAGTAGGTAGGTAGGTAGGTTGGTAAGTAGGTGGGGAAGAGTGAAGGTAGGAAGAAGGAAAGGTAAGCTGGCCTAGAGGAAAGAGAGAAGGTATGAAAGATGAAGCGGAAAGGTGGGTAAAAAAAAAAAAAAGAAATATGTAAGAGAAAGGAGAAATGGAACATGAAAGGGGAGAAAGTGAGACTGGAGAAAATTACGCAGGGGGAGGGAGGAGGGAAGGAGGGAAGAAAAAAAATATAGGACAGGGCAAGGAGGGAGGGAGAAAGGAGGATGAGAGGAAGGGATGAAAAGGGGAGAAAAGAGGAACAGAAGAAGGAAGAGAAATACAGAACACGGCAAGGAGGGAGAGAGAAAGAAGGAAGAGAGGAAGGGAAGGAAAGTGGAGCAAAGGGAAGAAGGGAAGGAAAAAGGGAAGGAAGAATAAAGGGAAGGAAAGAGGAATACAGGTAAAGAAAGATATTATGGTCAGGGAAAAAGATGCAAATCAGAAAGAGACAAAGGTCGGGAGAATGGCAGATGGTGAAGAAAGGATAAGCAGATGAGAGGGGGGAAAAGAGGAGCGTTTCTCTGTCTGTCTGTCTGTCTGTCTGTCTCTCTCTCTCTCTCTCACACATACACGCAGGGGTATGTCAACCCCTTTCACTAAAAAACGAATGAAAAAAAGGGACAGCAAGATTGTGGCAGGGAAAATGAAGAATATATGCTGAGAGAGAGAGAGAGAGAGAGAGAGAGAGAGAGAGGGGGGGGGGAACATGCAGGTTTGGTTTTAAGAATATAAATATTTTCAGACCAGCACTGAACACGGCTTGGGGGAAGAGAAGAGTGGCAGGAGAGAAAGGAAAGGGAAGGGAGGAGGGAAGAAGGAGAATAGAAGGACGAGGAAGGAACAAGGCAAGGAGGAAAAAATGAAGGAAAAAGAAGGATGTGAAAATGAAGGAAAAGGAGGGAAGGGAGCAGAATAAAGGAAGGAGAGAAAAGTAAGGAAGGACGGAAGGAAAGGAGGAAGGAACGAAGGAACGATGGAAGAAAGGGAGGAATGAGGACTAAAAAGAGGAGGTGGAGGAAGGGGAAGGAGAGGAAGAAGGAGAGATAAGGGAGAGAGAGAGAGAGAGAGAGAGAGAGAGAGAGAGAGAGAGAGAGAGAGAGAGAGAGAGAGAGAGAGAGAGAGAGAGAATTTTATATAAGAGACAGGAGTGAGATGAGGGAGATCAAGAAGGGGAGATGAGAGGAGGGGAGAAGAAAGGAAGAGAGATGGAGGGAGTTCCGAGGGTGAGAGTGAGTAATAGCTAGTCTGAAAGAGAGAGAGAGAGAGAGAGAGAGAGAGAGAGAGAGAGAGAGAGAGAGAGAAGAAGAAGAAGATGGATGTGAGGAGCGCTTGAGAAAGATGGAAGGGAAGGGAAGGACGGCACGTGATGGAGGAGGAAACAGGAGAGGGACAAGTGGGAGGGAGGGAGGGAGGGGGAAGGAGGGAGGGAGGGAGTAAGGGTGGAAAGAAGGGAGGGAATAATGAGGAGGGGAAAATGACAGTAGGGAAGGGGAAGGGGGGAGGGAGGGAAGGAATAAAGAGGGAAAAAGGGAAAATTGATGAGAAAGAGAGAGAAGGAGGAGAAGGAGAGAGGATGGAAAGAGGAGAGAGAGAAAAGAAGGAGTGATGAGAAGAGGAGGGAAGGAGGTAAGAGGGAAGAAAGATGAGATGAGATGGAGGGAAAACAGTATAAAGAATAGCGACAAATAGATACAGATAAGTAGACAGAGACAGGCAGCTAGAGAGAAAGAAACACAGACTCCCTTACACACACGCATACACACACGAAGAAATACACACACATACATCAACACAAGCATACGCAGATACACAGAAAGATAATACCCACCCACCCACCCACACACACACACACACACACAAACACACACACACACACACACACACACACACACACACACGGGTCCCACTTGATCACTGCTGTGCTGTTGAGAGAGGGGGGGAAAGGGGGGAGGGAGAGGGGAGGGGGTGAGAGAGAAAGGAGGGGGATTATGAGAGGGGTATAAATTACCAGTGTGGAGAAATGAGAAGAGAGGGGAAGGAGGAAATGACTGGAGGAGAGGGGGAAGGAAGGAGAAAGAAGGGGAGGATAGGAGAGAGACTGGGGAGAGGGAAGTAGAGAGAGGGGGAGGAAAAGAGAGAGAGGGGAGGGAAGGAGCGACGGGGGAGGAAGAAACAGAGGAAGATGGAGGTAGGATGGAAATGAGAATAAGAGGGGGGGAGATAGAAGCAGAGAGAGAGAGAGAGAGAGAGAGAGAGAGATTAGAGCGCGGATGGTAAGGGAATATGAAAGGAGAGTGGGTGATTGAGTGTGAGAAGAAGGGGGGGGGAGAGGCTGTGCGATGGGAGGTCCGGGGATGGGAAGGAAAGACGAAGGAAGGGAGAGAAGGAAGGAAGGAAGGAGGGAAGAAAAAGAGAAGGAGAGAAGGGAGAGGGAATATGAAAGAAGAGAGACTAAGCTAGAGGAGGTAAAAGGGAGGAAAGGAGAAAGGTTGAGGGATTAAAGAGGAAGGCAAGGAAGAGAGAAATTGGAGAGAGGAGGAAAAAAATAAGAAGAGGGGGAAGGAAGGAGGGAAGAGGAAGAAAGGGGGAGAGATAGAGGAGAGGAAGAAGGCAGAGAAAGAGGGAATGGGAAGGGAAGAGGAGAGGAAAGGAGGAGGGAAGGAAGAAGGGAGGAAGAAGGATGGTGGAGAGTAATGAGAGGAGGGAGGGAAGGAAGGCAGGAGAGGAAGACTGAGATGGAGGAAAAGAGGAAGGAGGAATGGAAAATGTGAAGGAAAAAAAAGTGAAGGAAGGGATGACGCAGGGGTATACAAACTGAGAGAGAGAGAGAGAGAGAGAGAGAGCAGGTAAGCCAGTGAGGGTGAATGTGGCTTAAACACAAGCCTGGTCATCCGCTTTAAGGCGCCCCTCACCCAACCCAACCCAAGCCACCACACACACACACACACACACACACACACACACACACACACACACACACCAATCCACCCACCCACCCACCAATCCACACATACACACACGCACACAAACACCCTGCACACACACAACCCCCACACACCCACATTCTAACTGACTCTGGAAATCTCTTAACATCCTTTTCCTTAGCGATTTATCCAATCTATACTTAACCCCCCAAGTATAGAAATCCCCATTAGACTGAAGAAAATCGTCTGAAAGTAACAAGACACACAAAAAATCCTCTAAATTAAAGCGTAAGAAGGAAGCTGGGAGCCATGAAGTGTGTTGTCACGCACCTCCACCACCCCTGTTGAAACCTCTAAGCCGGATTCACAAAGGGACTTACGACCACTTCTATATCGTAACTGACTTTTTTTTTTTCCTTGTACGACAGGCTATACTCTGTTCACTTTAATTAGGCATAAAAGGATATGAAAAGTACAAAAATCTTCCCGCGCTCGCCATCCACTCACTCGATGTAAGGGGCCTACAGGTGTCTCTGCACTGAATGATACGCTAATTATTTTACTGTGACCCAGGAAACCATTTACTACGCTGGGTGGTAACCATATACCCAGATGTCGCCTGGTGGCTTCGTGGGTCAAGGCGCTCCAACTAGATGAGGTCTGCAAGGATTTACATCCGAGGAGTGGTTGGGGTTCATTACTCGCATAATACCGCTCAGGGAAGAGTGAGGCAGGTCACTCTCTCCTATAAATGCTGGGACAAAGTAGCCTAGCCCCGTGCCCCTACGCTCCTGATAGTAAAGGACTGGATGATGGATGGATAATCTAGTTCTTCCTAAAACACACACACACACACACACACACACACACACACACACACACAGACAACTCTCTCTCTCTCTCTCTCTCTCTCACACACACACACACACACACACACACACACACACACACACGCAAATAACGACAGGGAATGGATCGCAAGTTCATTGGAGAGTGCCACCCCTGGAGAAACACTGGGAGAAATTTTTATATATATATTTTCCGTTTCTCTTTAATCTCTTGAGAAGTTTTAAAGACACCACGCTCAGTTAATTCGCTTCTAAGCCGGTCTTAAGGGAGGAGGAGTTAAGTTTTCCCAGGCTGTTTTTTTTTCTTTTTTGGCTTTTAGTTTTTGAGGAGTGAAAGAGTAACGAAGGTTGGGAATGAGTGAGTGGATGGGTGAGAGTGTGAATGAGGGCGTAGTGAGTGCAAGAGAAGAAACAGTGAGTGAGGAGTGAGTAAGCGTGAGAGAGGAAGCAAAGTGGCAGTGAGTGAGTGAGTGAGTGGGTGAAGAAGAGAGAGAGAGAGAGAGAGAGAGAGAGAGTGTAGCAACGTTGATGATGAGTTACTTATTTTTCCCAAACAAGAACGTTTTCCATCTCCCCTAATACAGCCTCGCCATTTAAAAGTCCCCCCTCCCCTTCCCCCGCCAAGGATCGAACCCGGGACCCTCCTAACATACATCCACAGCGCTACCGACCCTGCCACATCCCATAATCCGGTGACCGATATTAATTTTACGGATTATCGGGTTTTTGACTTCAAACTTTTGGTCTAATAAAAGTCTTATGTGCCTGCATCCTCTCTCTCTCTCTCTCTCTCTCTCTCTCTTCCCTCCCTCTCCTCCTGAATAGCTTACTTTGTCTCGTCTTCATCTTGTCATTCCTTCCCAACCACTTTCTCCCTCCTTCCTCCCTTCTCACTCTCTCTCTCTCTCTCTCTCTCTCTCTCTCTCTCTCTCTCTCTCTCAGTCAGTTAGGAGTTAGAGGAGGAGGAGCAAAGTTGAGGTTCAGTTGCTTCCAATTATATTACTCTCCAGGCCACGACGAAAATATATAAAATTAAAAAACTAAAAAACAAAACAAAGAACTGTGAAATGCGAAGTTCTTTTGATATGAAATAAAGAAATATAGACAGAAATAAAGACAGTAAAAGCTAGGTTCTCTCGATTTAAAATAATATAGTTTAAAGGAAATAAAGAAAATAAAAGTGTAAATTTCTTGATACAGATCCACATAAACTAAGAAATAAAGACGATTAAGATGAAGTTATCTCAGTATAAAGATACATAAAGAAAAAATGTCAATAATATTTTTTCTTTACAGAATTAAATACAAAATAAACACACAAAAAATAGCACACATGAACGTCTCTAGATATAATAATTAAGTCAAATCTTTAAACATACAACCATATATTTTCGTACTTTAGGAGGCTTAGTATAGGTCGTTCAGGGACAATATAAAACTTCCATTCATTTCGAGGGGGTGGAGAGGGACGCCTTCACGTGGTGGCACTTTTATGGCCAGGGGGACTCACTGCCCGGTTAGACAGGCGTCCCTCAAGTACGCCCCATGCCCCGGAAT